>NC_073249.2:199874642-200476607 GCF_029289425.2 Pan paniscus
AGCTTCTAGAGGGGGCCCTGGAGGGTCAGGCAGGTGTGGGAGGTGCCTTTTGTCAGTTGGCTATGTGGTAATGGACATAGCACTAACTAGGAGCTGGGGTTCAAGTCTACATGTGTGTGCCCTGGCCAGGAAGCTTGATGAGGAGCAGTGGGACATCTGGAAGTGGAGGGAGGGGGCAGAGCTGCCTGTGACACCAGGACCAATCTCCATTTACTACCCTCTACTTCACACACACACACTAGCCAGTGTCGTCTGTAATTCTCTACTCACCCACCCCACCCCCAAATCGGGACAAGCTGATTACAAATAAATCCTGGAGAAAGCCAAAACTGTGATGGCACCGAGCACTTTACACCATTAGCTAAAAGCTTCTCCGGACCACGTGCCCCCTCCCATGCAACCCAGAAAACAAACGGTCCTGGCTGCAGCCCAGCACCAAGGCCTGAGCTCAGCTCTTTCCAAGATGTCCTGTCCTCTCTAAGCCTCTAGACCCCAAATGACCCAAGTGGCTTTGGAAGGTGTTCCCTGTTTGGAAAGACCAGAGGATGGCATTTCCCCCTTCATTACTTCCCTGGGGTTCCCTAACTTTGTCAGAGGCTCTGAGACCCCCTCCTGAACCTCCCTTCCCCAGCTAAGAAAGGGTTCAGGAAAGCCTTGCTGTTAGCCGAGAAACCAGCCAAAAAGTTTGGTATCCAGGGAGAAGGGCTGATGAGGGAGGATCCCATAAGGGCCCCAAGCCTCAGCCTATCAGAGCAGTGCACCTGACCCTCCCAGATTCCTGTGGAAGGAAGCATCCTCCCCACTTCACCCCATTCCCAAGCCCTGACTCAAGGAGGGACTGAGGAAAGAGGCCCAGAGAGGGGGCAGAGTTGTTCTAAGTCACAGAGCAGACAGGATCCAGAGGACAACTCTCCCTAGCCCCTGCCCAGGGTACTGTGGGAGGTGCACACACAGGCCAGGGACCTTGATTCTTCCCTCACTGGCATGTGACCTTGAGAAATCCCCTCTCCACTCTGCAAAAGTAGGACTTTAAATTAGCTCATGGCTCTATCAGCAAAAGCAGTGCCTGTTTCCAGGTGTGAGTTAAAATAATACATTATCAGCCAGGTGCAGTGGCTCACGCCTGTAATCCCAACACTTAAGGAGGCCGAAGCGGACAGATCACCGGAGGTCGGGAGTTCGAGAACAGCCTGACCAACATGGAGAAACCCGGTCTCTACCAAAAATACAAAATGAGATGGACGTAGTGGCACATGCCTGTAATCCCAGCTACTTGGGAGGCTGAGGCAGGAGAATCGCTTGAATCCGGGAGGCGGAGGTTGCAGTGAGCCAAGATCGCACCATTGCACTCCAGCCTGGGCAACAAGAGCGAAACACTGTCTCAAAACAAACAACAACAACAAAAAAATTATCTTTCCATGATTTAGTGAGGAAGAAGAAGGACCACAGCCCCTCTGGGAGGTTAAGAGATCCACTTCGCAGACTGATAAGTGAGAGTGAAATTAACTCAGCTGGTGAGCAGCAGTGTGGTAGCCAGGTCATTCACAGTGGGGACAGAGGAATGGGAGACTGAAGGGCATCTGGACAGGAAGAGAAGCAGATCTCACCTCAGATCTGGCTCTTTAAGGCCCCCCTTTCTGGAAGCTGATACCACACCTGCCCCCTTGGGGCCTGTTAAAGGGTATCACCTGGTTCCAACCTGGCCGAGCCATCTTAGTAACAGGTTGGGAGTTAAGCCTCTAGGTTCTGCTATGTAAGGATCCCTGGGTGAGCAGGTGCCAGACATCCTGTCCTGGTTATATGAGTCAGGCTGTAATTTTTGCGAACCTGCATGACGGCATAAGAAAAGCTGTCTCCTAGAAGAAGAAGGGCCTAAGTATGAAGAGAACAAATCCTAAACCTCTCTGGGATTCCGTCTCCCCAAAGGTAAAACAGGCCTAGAGGGGGAATTCAGTGGTACAGCCCTGTGCCAGCCTCCACCCCATCCTGGGGCCTCATTATTCTGTCCTCCCGAAGGCACGGAGCTGGGCGGCGCCAGGAAGCAGCATCCTCAAGGGCAAGACTGCTCACAGCTCCGAGGGGCCCGGGAAAGGCCACGCAAGTGGGGGTGAGGATGGGGGGTGCTGCATCCGTGCGGCAGGTTCCAAGTGGTAAAAGTTTGCCGCCAACCCGTTCCTGGGATCTGAGTCCCCTCAAGAGTCCAACTCTTATAATGGAGACTTGATGCTACCACCTCTCACTCTCCAGATGGTCGGGAGAGGCAGCAACAGAAAGTGGCAGCTTTACTAGGGACCCAGCAGACGCCAGAAGCTCCAGGGAAGGGAGTTCCCGGGCCCTGGACCAGCCCCCCACAGCCATGACCGACCCTCGAACGCACCAGCCGCTAAGACCGCACCTCAGCCTCCTCTACTGGGCCCCTGGCCCCCCACTGCCTCTTCCTGCGGATCCGTAGTCCTTCCAGCCGGCGTCCGCGATCAGTTGGTCGGTCGGCACCTCGGCGAAGCTTGTCGGGGTGGCCAGGGGTCCGGGCGTGGAGGTCAGCGCTGCGGGGAGGCGGGGCCGCGGGGCGGGCTGCGGCGGAAGGGCGAGTCGGGCTCGGGGCCGTGGCCGCGCCGCAGTCGCCCGGCACCCCAGGGCACGCAGCCGCCCAGGCCCAGCGCCGAGGCCAGCAGCGCGGGGGGTCGGCCGCGGCGGCCGCGGCGCGGGCCCTTCTTGAGGCGCGACCCGTGAGCCGCCAGGTAGAGCTCGGCCTGCGCCACGCCGCCGCTCAGGCGGCTCAGGCTCTCCGCGCGGTGCGCCAGGCGCAGCTCGGCCGCCAAGAAAACGCGGTGCAGCTGCAGCACGCGGCTCTCCAGCTCCGACACCAGGCGCCGGCGGCCCTCCACCTCCAGCAGCCGCCGCCGTGCTTCGGCCAGCTCCAGCGCGCGGCCCCCCGCCCCCGCAGCCGCGCCAGAGCCCCCTCCGGGGCCGGCGAGCCCCGCGATCCCGCTAGCGCCCTGGCGCCAGCGCTGCAGCTCCTGGCCCTCGGCCGCGCCTGCCGAAGCCCCAGCTGCGTCCGGCAGCGGCGGGGACTGACCCGGGGTCGGGGTAGGGGTCAAGGTCGGAGTTGGGGGCGGGGGCTGAGAGGACGGCATGGGATCCCGGGGCGGCGGCGGCGACCCCGGCTCTGCCGTCCCCTCCTGGGCCCCCGGGCCGCAGGCGCTGATGCGGCAGCCCGGCATCCCCCGCCCCCCCCGGCGGTCTGCGGCTGTAGGTGCGCAGGGACGATGAGCACAGCGCACCTGAACAGCTAGACACGGCCACAGCCCCCATCCCAGGGGCGCGCCTGCTGTCCGCGCATCTTATAGAACACGGGGCGGAGCGACGGGCGGCACAGCCAATCACAGACAGGCACGCCCTGACTCCGCCCCCCCCCCCCCCCCCCCGCTCTGCACATTCAGGGCATTCCCCAAACCCTTCAGGTCCTGCACTTCGCCGGATTCTGCCCCGCTAGGGCACCCGGTCCCCTTTCGCCTCTCCCCAAATTTTGGGTGCAAAAAAACCCTCATCTTCCCTGGTTTGGCCCCTCAGAGTCATAAGCTCTGGTAGCTGGTGTTTAGAAAATCACGGAATCCGGTCTCCATCCGGGGGAGGGTCTTGCCTAAGGCCTCTGTGCGAAGAGAGCCTGGGCTAGAACGCAGGAGGCTTGACTCCTTGTGCCGTGCCCCTCCCACACCTCATGCTGCCCTTGGCCGAATCAGTTCTGCCCGGTCTCTCCTGGGCCATAGGGCTCTCAAGGACCCCCTTTCCCACCTCACTAGGGCAGTGGAAGGGTTAACGCAGAGGGGCGACTGCCGTCCTGGTGGGACAGGGATCTAGCTGGACTGATTCCACGATAGGTAGAGCGCTTTATTCGCAGAACAAATACCTCAGCGCTGCCGCTGAGCCTGCAAACCTTGGTGGCATCACAGAGGAGCCCCGGACCCCACGGTGTGCAAAGTTCTTTCTCTGCCCCGGCTCGTGTTTACTCCTCCCAGCCGGTGTTCCTACACATTTTAAAGAGGGAGAAACTGGCTGGGCGCGGTGGCTCACGCCTGTAATCCCAGCACTTTGGGAGGTCAAGGCGGGCGGATCACCTGAGGCCAGGAGTTCAAGACCAGCCTGAGCAACATGGCGAAACCCCATCTTTACTAAAAATACAAAAAAATTAGCCGGTCGTCGTGGTAGGCGCCTGTAATCCCAACTACTCGGTAGGCTGAGGCAGGAGAATCGCTTGAACCCGGGAGGCGGAGGCTACAGTGAGCCAAGATCGCGCCATTGCACTCCAGCCTGGGCGACAGAGCAAGACTCCGTCTCAAAAAAAAAAAAAAAAAAAAAAAAAGCCGGGGGCGGGAAGGGGGAAGGGGGGTGTGCGGGGACGGGGAACTGACTGGTGGGGCGCGGTGGCTCATGCCTGTAATCCCAGCACTTTGCGAGGCCGAGGTGGGTGGATCACCTAAGGTCAGGAGTTCTAGACCAGCCTGGCCAACATGGTGAAACCCCTGTCTCTACTGAAAATACAAAAAAATTAGCCAGGTGTGGTGGCGCACCTCTGTAGTTCCAGCTACTCAGCAGGCTGAGGGAGGAGAATCGCTTGAATTCGGGAGGCAGAGGTTGCAGTGAGCAGAGATTGTGCCACTGTACTCCAGCCTGGGCGACAGAGCAAGACTCAGTCTCAAAAAATAAATAAAAATAAAAAATAAAGAAGGGGAAACTGAGACCCTGAAGGGCAGTAGTGCTTTGCCCAATGTCTTATTGACGACTGGTAGCTGAATCCAGATTTTTGAATCTGACCAGAAATGCACGAGCTCAGCCATTCATGCCCTCTAAGGGCTCAGATACCTGGGTCTAGTCCTCTTGGTGGAGGGACGTTCTTTATGTGGGACTTTATCTGACACTTCTCATCTGGCCCTGACAAAATAATAGAATGGAACCCTGCCCACTTTTCCCCCAACAGAAATGACCCTGCCATACCAAACACTGGCTCAGACACCATGGGCCTGCCTCAGTTTCCATCTACTTGAAGGTGGCATCAGAGATGGGAGGTCTCTGTGGTGGGTGGGGGCAAGGGCCAGGGGTCCAGAAACCAGCTCTGAACCTGATTGGGAAGGACTGCAGCAGACCCTGGGCTCAGGAGGACCTGCGGAAGGTATGGCCAGTGTGACTGCTGAAGCCTGAAGAGGAGGCAAATGGCGTGCTTGCATGATGTGCAGGATGATGATAGAGCCTCATCCTCCCCCCATGAACACATGTTCTCTAAGTGCTTTCAGGTGTCTTAGACTGAGTGAGACTGAGTGATGGGGACTCGTGGGCGAGACAGTTGGGCTCCAAAGAGGCAGCTCAGAAGCGGCTGGGAGAGGAAGGCGGGTGGGTGAGAAGCACCAGGCTCAGTGAAGAGGAAGGGTGGAGGGGTTGGGGGAGGGAGGAGGTCAGAAGCAGGGTGCCCAGTGACCAGGGGTGGTGGAGACTCAGTGAGGGGAAGGGGAGGGCTTGGGAGGATGACTCAGTCAGAGGGGAAGAAGAGCTGTTCAGTGACTGTGCTGGGGCTCAGTAGGGGGAAGGGGCTGAGTGTGTGCAAAGGTGCTGGCGGAGGCTCACCATGGGGGAAGGGAGGTTCAGTGAGGGGCATGGGAACTCAGAGAGTTGGAGGGGCTCAGTGAAGATGAGGGAGGCTCAGGAGCTACCAGGTTGCCCCCAGCAAGGAGGCTTGCCCTGCTGAATGATGGTGTCCCTTTGAACAGTCTCTTTTGTGTCATGGAATCATAGGTCTTTCTCAGGGCAGAAGCCCCTCATTGCCATGGTGGTGGGGAGATGGACAGGTGTTTTGCCTTCATGAGGCAGATCACTGCTCCCAACTCCTCAAGGACTGATTCAGGGGAAGAAGACTAGGACTTATCTCCACCCCCAACCACTGGCCAGATCCAGAGAACCAGTCAGACCCGGGTTGAAAACCAACACACACTGCCCATCTGGGTGACCTTGGGCAAGTAATTTATCTGAGTGGGAGAAGATGCACAGTATATATTTATTGAAGGAATGAATGTTCTCTGTCTCGTGATATCATCCCTAAGAAAGGGAGATTGATAGCCTTCTCTTCCTGATGAGAAACCAAAGTCCAGAGAAGTGAAGAGGCTTGCCCAAGTTCACACAGCAGGTAAATGGCCAAGCAAGAATGCAAACACAGATATGACCCACTCCGTGGTCACTCCTTACCTCCCTGTTCTCTGACAATGCTCCCTGTTGCTATCCTCTGTGGTATTTCCTATGAGTCATATATATGTATTTGTTTATTGTTTAATTATTAATAGTCTCTCCCCCTTGACTGGTTTTGCTTATCACTAGAATCCCCTGAAGTCAAGCAGAGTGCCTGGCCCCATAAAGCACTCAATAAACATTTGTCTGAATTGAAAAATTTAGGCCGTGCAGAGTGGCTCACGCCTGTAATCCCAGCACTTTGGGAGGCTGAGGCAGATGGATCACCTGAGATCAGGAGTTCAAGACCAGCCTGGCCAATGTGGTGAAACCCCATCTCTACTAAAAATACAAAAATATGGCCAGGGACGGTGGCTCACACCTGTAATCCCAGCACTTTGGGAGGCCGAGGTGGGTGGATGATGAGGCCAAGAGATCAAGACCATCCTGGCCAACATGATGAAACCCCACCTCTACTAAAAATACAAAAAATTAGCTGGGCGTGGTGGGGCAAGCCTGTAGTCCTGACTTCTCAGGAGGCTGAGGCAGGAGAATCGCTTGAACCCGGGAGGCGGAGGTTGTAGTGAGCTGAGATCATGGCACTGCACTCTAGCCTGGCAACAGAGCGAGACTCCATCTCAATAAATAAATAAATACAAATACAAATACAAAAATTAGCCGGGCGTGGTGGTGCACATCTGTAATCCCAGCTACTCAGGAGGCTGAGGCAGGAGAATTGCTTGAACCTGGGAGGCAGAGGTTGCAGTGAGCTGAGATTGCGCTATTGCACTCCAGCCTGGGCAACAGGAGCAAGACACCATGTCAAAAAAAAAAGAAAGAGAGAGAGAGAGACAGGGAGAGAGAGAGAGAAAGAGAGAGAGAGAAAGGAAAAGAAAAGAAAAGAAAAATTAACCGGGTGTAGTGGTGCATGCCCATAATTCCAGCTACTCGGGAGGCTGAAGCAGAATCACTTGAACCCAGGAGGCGGAGATTGCAGTGAACCGAGATCACACCACTGCACTCCAGTTTGGGCAACAGAGCAAGACTCCATTAAAAGAAGAAAGAAAGAAAAGAAAGAAAGAAAGAAGAAGAAGAAGGAAGGAAGGAAGGAAGGAAGGAAGGAAGGAAGGAAGGAAGATAAATAAAAATAACACAAGGGTAGGCCGGGTGCGGTGGCTCACTTCTGTATTCCCAGCACTTTGGGAGGCAGAGGCGGGTGGATCACGAGGTCAGGAGTTCAAGATCAGCCTGGCCAAGATGGTGAAACATCTCTACTAAAAATACAAAAAAGTTACCCGGGCATGGTGGCAGGTACCTGTAATCCCAGCTACTGGGGAGGCTGAGACAGAGAATTGCTTGCACCCAGGAGGGAGAGGTTGCAATGAGCTGAGATTGCGCCACTGCACTCCAATCTGGGCAACAGAGAGAGACTCCGTCTCAAAAAAAAGAAAGAAAGAAAGAAAAGAAAACACAAGGGTAGATCTTGCTGAGAATGGAGAGTTCCCTTCTCCATTCATTCATTTATTCATTTTTATTTTATTTATTTATTTATTTATTTATTTATTTATTTATTTTTTCTGAGATGGAGTCTTGCTCTTGTTGCCCAGGCTGGAGGGCAGTGGTGCAATCTCAGCTCATTACAACGTCCGCCTCCCAGATTCAAGCGATTCTCCTGCCTCAGCCTCCCGCATAGCTGGGATTACAGGCATGAGCCACCACGCCCGGCTAATTTTGTATTTTTAGTACAGACAGGGTTTCTCCAGGTTGATCAGGTTGGTCTCCAACTCCCAACCTCCAGCGATCCGCCCGCCTCTGCCTCCCAAAGTGCTGGGATTACAGGCGTCAGCCACTGTGCCCAGCTTCTTGTCAGCTTTCTTAACTGGCCTGAGCACCACACTCTCGGAGTGGATAGAAGCCACAGTCTACCACCTATTAGTGCACATCCAGCCCAGCAAACACAACACCTGGAATGAAGAAATCCATCCATAACTGTAATGATTATTGTGTTTTTCTGATCTTTATAAAAGTTATAGAGTACATTCCTTTTGTAGAAAATCTGGAAGACAGATAAAATACTAAAATACTGAAAAAGAATAGGCTGTCAGGCAAGGTGGCTTATGCCTGTAATCCCAGCACTTTGGGAGACTGAGGCAGGAGGATCACTTGAGCAACTAGGAGTTCAAGACCAGCCTGGGCAATATGGTGAGACCTCATCTCTATGAAAAATAAAAATAAATTACCTGGGCATGGTGGTGCATGCCTGTAGTCCCAGCTATTCAGGAGGTTGAGGTGGGAGGATCGCTTGAGCCCAGGAAGTCGAGGCTGCAGTGAGCTGTCTCTTTCCACTGCCCTCCAGCCTGGGTGACAGAGCAAGACCTCATCTCAAAAAATAAAAATAATAGGCCAAGCACAGTGGCTCATGCCTATAATCCTGTACTTTGGGAGGCCAAGATGGGAGGATTGCTTCAGTCCAGGAGTTTGAGACCAGCCTGGGCAACATAGCAAGACTCTCTGTCTCTATGAAAAATTTAAAAAATTAGCCAGATTTGGTGGTGCATGCCTGTAGCTACGTGGGAGGCTGAGGCAGGAGGACCCCTTGAGCCCAGGACTTTGAGGCTGCAGTGAGCAGCCTCTGCACCACTGCACTCTGGCCTGGGAGACACAGAAAGACCCTCTCTCTCTCTCTCTCTTTTTTTTTTTTTTTTTGAGATGGAGTCTCACTGTGTCACCCAGGCTGGAGTGCAATGGTGCGATCTCAACTCACTGCAACCTCCGCCTCCCAGGTTCAAGCAATTCTCCTGCTTCAGCCTCCTAAGCAGCTGGGATTACAGGCGCCCGCCACCACACCTGGCTAATTTTTGTATTCTTAGTATTCACCCAGCCGACCCTGTATCTTAAAAAAAAAAAAAAAAAGAAAACAAGAAGAAGAAGAAAAGAAAAAGCCTGGGCGTGGTGGCTCACGCTTGTAATCCCAGCACTTTGGGAGGCTGAAGCAGGTGGATCACTTGAGGTCAGGAGGTCAAAACCAGCCTGACCAACATGGTGAAACACCATCTGTACTAAAAATACAAAATTAGCCAGGTGTGGTGGCACACGCCTGTAATCTCAACTACTTGGGAGGCTGAGGCAGGAGAATTTCTTGAACCCAGGAGGCAGAGGTTGCAGTGAGCCGAAATCACATCATTGCACTCCAGCCTGGGCAACAAGAGCGAAACTCCATCTCAAAAAAATTTAAAAAAGAAAGAATAGAGGAAAGGAGCCTGAAATCAGAAAGACTTATGTTTGAATTGAAGTTCAGTCCTTTTCTAGCTATGCAACCCTGAGAGAGGCACCTTTGTTCTCTGAACTTCAGGGTTTTCATCTGAGAAGTGGAACGGCTAATATCTATGGCATAGACAAGGACATTGACTCATGCAAGGATATGCCCAAGATCTCACATATCTATGGTCATATCTGGTCGTATCTATCTGACTCAAAATCTGTGGCCTGAGTTTGAGACCCTGAAAGAGAAGAGGCAGCTGAGATGGGACCAGGTTCCAGAGTCTGGTCCAGTATGTATCTATTGCCTCCAGGACAGCAGCCAGAAGAGACAGCCTTGTGGAGGGGACAGTGACTGTGGCTGTGGCCCCAAGCAGGATCCCCAATCCCCTCCATTAGCTGAGAGTGGGGTGGGGAAGGGGTCAAGGCCTGAGGAGTATATGTCCATCCCAGCCTAGAATATTTGAGTCCTCTGCTAAGAGATCCAACCTCTCCCTTTCAGCCTCTCCCTGGCAACCTGGCCTGGCACCCTCTAGGAAGTGATCTCAGTTTAATAATTTAGCAGATGCAGACAAAGATAGCAGCTCCGAAAATAACCCAGTCAGGGCCCAGCCTCCACCTTCCCTTTCCTTAACAGACTTCCCTGCCCTCCCCGCAAGGTCTCTGGTTGCCCTACACACCTGTCAGTGTTCCTGCCTGCCAGTGAACACCTGATTCAATGCTTCCTCATTCTTCTCCTCCTCCTTGCTCCTTTCTCTCCATTGTTATATCAAGAGCTTTTATATGGGTCAGGCACGGTGGCTCACGCCTGTAATCCCAGCACTTTGGGAGGGCGAGGCAGGTGGATCACCTGAGATCAGGAGTTCAAGATCAGCCTGGTCAATGTGGTGAAACCCCATCTCTACTAAAAATACAAAAATTAGCCGGGCATGGTGGTGCATGCCTGTAGTCCCAGCTACTTGGGAAGCTGAGGCAGGAGAATCTCTTGAACCTGGGAGGCGGAGATTGCGGTGAGCTGAGATTGCACCACTGCACTCCAGCCTGGATGACAGAGTGAAACTCCGTCTCAAAAATAATAATAAATAAATAAATAAAATAAAATAAAGAGCTTTTGCCTTTATGCAACCAACATGGAGATTTTGTACCATGTCCTGTTCTTAGTGCTTGAACGTCCTAACCTGAAGCTGAAGAAGCCGCCCTGGCTGCACATGCCGTCGGCCATGACTGTATGCTCTGGTGGTGGTGTCTTACTTCCTCATTACCGGAGGAATCATTTATGATGTTATTGTTGAACCTCCAAGTGTTGGCTCTATGACTGATGAACATGGGCATCAGAGGCCAGTAGCTTTCTTTGCCTATAGAGTAAATGGACAATATGTTATGGAAGGACTTGCATCCAGCTTCCTGTTTACAATGGGAGGTTTAGGTTTCATAATCCTGGACCAATTGAATGCACCAAATATCCCAAAACTCAATAGATTTCTTCTTCTATTCATTGGATTTGTCTGTGTTCTATTGAGTATTTTCATGGCTAGAGTATTCATGAGAATGAAACTGCCGAGCTATCTGATGGGTTAGAGTGCCTTTGAGAAGAAATCAGTGGATACTGGATTTTTTCTTGTCAATGAAGTTTTAAAGGCTGTACCAATCCTCTAATATGAAATGTGGACAAGAATGAAGAGCAGCAGTAAAAGAAACATCTAGTGAAAAAACAGGAAGCATATTGAAGCTTGGATTAGAATTTCTTCTTGGTATTAAAGAGACAAGTTTATCACAGTATTTTTTTTTTCCTGCTGACCTATTGCTGTACCAACGGTGTTGAGTGGCATTTTCTTCTTAGTTTTTCATTTCTTAAAGAAAATATACTCTATATCTCAACTATAATATCAAGTAAAGTGATTATTTTTTACAACCCCCTTACCATTTTTTAGAGATGACATTTCTGATTTTCAGAAATTAACATAAAATCAAGAAGCAAGATTACATAAACTGAGAACTCTGGACAGCTGATCAGCTTTATCTATGGTGCTTCACTTTAACTAGAGTGTGTGATGGTAGATTATTTCAGAATTGTATGTAAGACTGTTTCCTGAACAATAAGATGTATGAAAGGAGCAGAAATAAATACTTTTTCTAATTAAAAACAAAAAAGCTGGGTGCAAGGGTGCACACCTGTAATCCCAGCTACTCGAGAGGCTGAGGCAGGAGAATCACTTGAACCCGGGAGGTGGAGGTTGCAGTGAGCCGAGATCGCACCACTGCACTCCAGCCTGGGCGACAGAGTGAGACTCTGTCTCAAACAAACAAACAAACAAAAAGCTTTTATATCAATTAGGGCTTAGAGAAGTCTTTCCACTGGGCGCGGTGGCTCACACCTGTAATACCAGCACTTTGGGAGGCCGAGGCGGGCAGATCACAAGGTCAGGAGTTCGAGACCAGCCTGACCAACACGGTGAAACCCTATCTCTACTAAAAATACAAAAATTAGCTGGGCATGGTGGCACACGCCTATAGTCCCAGCTACTCGGGAGGCTGAGGCAGGAGAATCGCTTGAACCCAGAAGGCAGAGGTTGTCGTGAGCTGAGATCAAGACTGTGCCACTGCACTCCAGCCTGGGTGACAGAGCAAGACTCCATCTCAAAAAGAAAAGAAAAGAATAAGGAAATCTTTCCTAGAAGCCAGAAGACTTGGGCTTCATTCACTGTGTGGACCTGAGCACTCTCCTTCACCTCTCTGACTCTGTTCCTGCATTTGTAAAATGAGGCCTCTGGAAGCCGGGCGCGGTGGCTCGTGCTTGTAATCTCAGCACTTTGGGAGGCTGCGGCAGGAAAATCACTTAAGCACAGGAATTTGAGGCCAGCGTGGGTAACATAGGGAGACCCCGTCTCTACAAAAACATTTAAGAATTAGCTGGGCATGGTTGCACATGGCTGTAGCCCCAGCTACTCAGGAGGCTGAGGTGGGAGGATCGCTTGAGCTCAGGAGGTCGAGGCTGCAGTGAGCCGAGATTGTGCCACTGCTCTCCAGCCTGGGCAACACAGTAAGACCCTGTTTTGAAAAAATTTTTTTTGAAATGAGGCCTCTGGATTCCTAAATAAGACATGAACAAAATGTTGGTGTGGGTGCCAATTACTTGGATAGGGGACTGGATGTCTTCCTCAGGAAGGCACAACTGCCGTGTCAATGTCATCTCAGTCAACAGCACTACAATCCATCTATGCTGCTGCTCTATACAGGGAGCCCAGATTTCTCTGTGTTTGATTTCTCCTGTGAAGAAAGCTTTGCCCTAGTTATTATTCCTAGAATAAAAGGCTATGACTTGTGTTCACAGTGGCGGTAGCAGGTTCCACGTGCTTTTGATGCTTCATCACATTTTTGGTGTTACTTTTTTTTTTTTTGCAGTTTTCGTGGTTTTTTTTAAACATGAATCAGGCATGCATGCACGTGAGCCGTCTATTCATTTTCTTTGCTGTGCAGCCTGGAATTGGGGTTGGAGACTCTGGGGGCTAGTTATGCTGCTCTTTCCACTCAGGTTTTGTGGTTCTTGGAGGAAACATTGCGAGCAGTCTCAGCACAGTAAGATTTGCTGCACATCAGCAGCACTTCCAGCTCCTTGACATTGTGGACCAGGAACTTCCAGAACCCACAGGGCAGCATGTGCCTGGTTTTCTTGTTCTGCCTATGCCCAATGCTGGGCATCAAGATTTGGCCCTTGAATCTTCTCTGTACCCTACTGCCAATAACACTAGGTTTCTGTCAGTTACACTTAACAGTCTGCTCCATCCATCAGACTGTTCACGATGCCACATGAACTTCTTGGTCCTCTTTTTGATGATCTTGGGCTTCCTGAGGGGTGTGAGGGTGACCATGCTGCTGAGAAGATGGCTCCCACTTCTGTAGACAGCCCCGAGGAAGAGAAACTTACCACGTTTCTGATAAGTAGAAATTATACCTTCTCTCCCTTGAAGCATTACTTAAATCACCCCTCCTTTTTTTTTTTTTTTTCTTTTTTATTTGAGACAAAGTCTCACTCTGTCGCCCAGGCTGGAGTGCAGTGGTGCGATCTCGACTCACTGCAACCTCCACCTCCCCGGTTCAAGAGATTCTCTGCCTCAGCCTCCCGAGTAGCTAGGATTACAGGTGCCTGCCACCACGCCTGGCTAATTTTTGTTGTTTTTTTTTTTAAGTAGAGACAGGGTTTCACCCTGTTGGCCAGGCTGGTCTCGAACTCCGGACCTCAAGTGATCCACCCGCTTTGGCCTCCCAAAGTAATTACAGGCGTGAGCCACCGCACCCAGCCAAATCACCCCACCTTTAGGGACTCAGTTTTCACACCTCTAAAATAGCCATACCTTGAAGGGCAAGTAGGGGCAATGTCAGTTCCATAAGGGCTGAGGTCACATTTGTTTTCATGCATTCATTCAATGTCATTAAGCACCTACTATGCACCAGCCACTGTGCAAGGTGCTAGAGGCACAGCAGTAAATACAAGAGGTGCAATGCAATCCCTGTTTCCACAAAGCTTACATATCAGAAATCAAAATAGTTAAATCCCAAGAAATGTACCATGAGGGAATAATAAAATACCTTCTAATATTTATGGCTGGGCACAGTGACTCACACCTATAGTCCTAACTACTCGGGAGTCTGAGGCAGGATTGCTTGAGCCCAGGAGTTTGAGGCTGCAGTGAGCTATGATTGCACCACTGTACTCCAACCTGGGTGACAGAGTGAGACCCTATCTCTAAATAAATAAATAAATATTTTAAAAATATTTAAGGCCAGGCATGGTTGGCTCACGCCTATAATCTTAGCACTTTGGGAAGCTGAGGCAGGAGGATCGCTTGAAGCCAAGAGTTCAAGTTGCAACAAAGCAAGACCCCATGTCTACAAAAATAAAAATAAAAACATTAGCCAGGCATGGTGGTGTGTTCCTGTAGCCCCAGCTACTCAGGTGGCTGAGATGGGAGGATCGCTTGAGCCCAGGATTTTGAGGCTGCGGTGAGCTATGATTGCACCACTCCACTCCAGCCTGGATGACAGAGACCCTGTCTCTAAAAAAATTTTTTTACAGGCATGAGCCATGATGCCTGGCCTAAAATTTATTTTTTATTTTTTATTTTTATTTATTTTTTATTTTTATTTTTATTTTTTTTTGAGATGGAGTCTCCGTCTGTCACCCAGGCTGGAGTGCAGTGGCGCAATCTCAGCTCACTGCAAGCTCCGCCTCCCGGGTTCGCGTCATTCTCCTGCCTCAGCCTCCCGAGTAGCTGGGACTACAGGCGCCCACCACCACGCCCAGCTAATTTTTTGTATTTTTTGTAGAGACCGGGTTTCACCGTGGTCTCGATCTCCTGACCTTGTGATCCGCCCGCCTCGGCCTCCCAAAGTGCTGGGATTACAGGTGTGAGCCACCGCGCCTGGCCCAAAATTTGTTTTTTAATTAAAATATTTACTTAGTGCTTCCTCTATGCCAGGTACTGATCCTATAGGGTACTATATTTTGCAGATGAGGAAACTGAAGGACAGAGAGGCAAATAGCTAAGGTCACATAGTCAAGGAGCAGTGGAAATAGGATTCAACACCCCGGTAGTGTGCCTCCAGAGGTCTTCCCTAGAAATCATGATCAAGGAATAAGCTAGTGACATGATAGAAAAGGGAGTCAGGGAGATATTAAGTGTTCTCCTTTAGTGACATTTAAGCTGAGACCTGAAAGATGAGCAGGAACCAGGCACGTGGAATTGGGGAGTGAGATTTCCCAGCAGAAGAAATAGGAAGTGCAAAGGCCCTGAGGCAGAAAAATCAGTGTGTGCAGTGCCTGGTGAGCCAGCAGGAAGGTGAGGAGGACTAAGGTAGAGACACAGCTTGGGCCTGAAGGCCAGGGTGAGGATTTCAGATTTTACTCTAATTGCAGGGGAAGCCTTTAAATGGTTTAAGTTGGGGATCAACATGATCTGATTTGTTTTTAAAAGATCATGCTGTTTGCTGTGTAAAATGAATGGACTAAAAGGGAGCAAGAAGGGAATGAAGGAGACCAGTTAGCAGATTACTGCCATAATCCCAGCTGAGAGGGAATGGTGCCAGGCGTGCTGGCAAGGGCTGGGATGGGGGATGGGTTTGAGTTTTATTTGGAGGTGAACGAAAGGACTTATACATGGATTAGTGTGGGGATGAGAGAATGCCCTCTGGCTTTGTGGATGAAGCAGCAGGGTGGATTAGGGTACCCTTGTCTGAAATGGGGAAAACCAAGAAACAGCAGATCTGCCTGAGAAATCAAGGTCAAGAATTTTTGGGCCCAGGAGCAGTGGCTCACACCTGTAATCCCCATACTTTGGGAGGCCAAGGCAGGAGGATTGCTCGAGCCTAGGAATTCCAGACTAGCCTGGGCAACAAAGTGAGACCCTATCTCTACAAAAATGATTTTTTTTTCACCAGTTGTCAAATGATCCTTTATTAAAATATTTTCCTTTGTGCTTCTTAACTAGCTGGGCATTCCACAGCACCACTGTTGATGTCATCTATGATGTCATGAGGGTGGCGGCCATCAACATTACAGCCCACAGACTGGGCAGTCCCCGAGATCTCTTTAATGGTTCCAGGGAACTCTCTAGCTAAGGATTGGTGCTGCGGGCCGGGCGCGGTGGCTCACGCCTGTAATCCCAGCACTTTGGGAGGCCGAGGCGGGTGGATCACGAGTTCAGGAGATCGAGACCATCCTGGCTAACACGGTGAAACCCCATCTCTACTAAAAATATAAAAAATTAGTCGGGCGTGGTGGCGGGTGCCTGTAGTCCCAGCTACTCGGGAGGCTGAGGCAGGAGAATGGCGTGAACCCAGGAGGCAGAGCTTGCAGTGAACGGGAGATCGTGCCACTGCAATCCAGCCTGGGTGACAGAGTGAGACTCCGTCTCAAAAAAACAAAAACAAAAAAACAAAAAAAAAGATTGGTGCTGCATCTGTCAAGCAATGTTGAAGATTTCATCAAACGTGATATTCCCACTATGTTTAATGTTTTTCTGTTTCTTTCTGTCTCTTGGTGGTTCCTTGAGGGCTTTGATGATCAGGGCAGAGGCAGAAGGCACCACCTCAATCTGGGCCTGTCTGTTCTGACTGGTCAGTTTCACTGTAATCCTCAGGCCCTTCCAGTCACCCGTTGCCTTGGCAATGTCATCACCAACCTTTTTGGGAGACAGACCCAGGGGGCCGATCTTGGGGGCCAGCGCAGAAGTGGCACCAACTTCACTCCTGGTGCACCTCAGGTATATGACTTTGATCTCGTTGGGGTCAAACTTCCATGGCACTGGGGAGGCGGCTGGTGTCGGATGAACCCGGATTTGGGACGACCAAAGAAAGTTGCACCTTGGCCTCCTCTGAGCCGAAAGGAGAATTTTTTTTTTTTGAGACGAAGTCTCACTTTGCTGCCCAGGCTGGGATGCAGTGGCGAAATCTTGGCTCCCTGTAATCTCTGCCTCCTGGGTTCAAGTGATTCCGCCTCAGCCTCCTGAGCACCTGGGATTATAGATGCATGCTGCCATGCCCGGCTAATTTTTGTATTTTTGTAGAGACGGGGTTTCACCATGTTGGCCAGGCTGGTCTAGAACTCTGGATCTCAAGTAATCTGCCTGCCTTGGCCTCCCAAAGTGCTGGGATTACAGGCATGAGCCACTGTGCCCGGCCTCTACAATTTTTTTTTTTTTTTTTTTGAGATGGAGAATGGCGTGATCTCAGCTCACTGCAACCTTTGCCTCCCCAGTTCAAGTGATTATCCTGCCTCAGCCTCCCAAGTAGCTGGGATTACAGGCGCGTGCCACCACGCCAGGCTAATTTTTTGTATTTTTAGTAGAAACAGGGTTTCACCATGTTAGCCAGGCTGGTCTCGAACTCTTGACCTCAGGTGATCCACTGCCTCGGCCTCCCAAAGTGCTGGGGTTACAGGCATGAATCACCGTGCCTGGCCAAAAGAAATTTTTTTTTTTTTTAATTAGCTGGGTGTGGTGGCACGCTCCTGTAGCCCCAGCTATTAGGGAGGCTGAGGGAGGAGGATTGCTTGAGCCTGGGAGGTTGGGACTGCAGTGGGCTATGATGGTGCCACTGCATTTTAGCAGGGTGACAGAGCAAGACCCCTTTCTCCAAAAAAAAAAAATAATAATAATAATAAAAGAAGTTGAAAGGAAAAAGAAAGCATGAGAGCCTGGCTCTCCAGCAAGTTCATTCCTGCCACAAGCCTTTATTAAGCACTTACTGTGTGCAGACACTGCTCCAAGTGCTGGGGATGTAGCAGTCATCAAGACAGGCAAGAACCCTTCCCTCTGAGCACTCTCAAGCCAGGGCAAGAGAGGAAGGCCATAGAGTCTACACAAATAAGGTCATATGCGCTATGAAGGAAGTGAACAGTGAAGTGTAGGGAATAACCAAGGAAACCTACAGTAGAAAGGGAAGTCGAGGATGATGGAGTAGGCAGCTGTGGCTTTTGCCTTCCAAGCATCCATTTGTCCTACTTTTGGTAACAGTGACTTTATATTTTGTGGGGAACCATCTCTCCTACATGCTCAGTGCATGTTTGTTGGTTTTTTTTGTTTGTTTTTTTTTTGAGACAGAGTTTTGCTCTTGTTGCCCAGGCTGGAGTGCACAATCTCGGCTCACCTCAACCTCCACCTCCTAGGTTCAAGTGATTCTCCTGCCTCAGCCTCCCGAGTAGCTGGGATTACAGGCATGTACCACCACACCCGACTAATTTTGTATTTTTAGTAGAGACAGGGTTTCTCCATGTTGGTCAGGGTGGTCTCGAACTCCTGACCTCAGGTGATCTGCCTGCCTCGGCCTCCCAAAGTGCTGGGATTACAGGCATGAGCCACCACACCCAGCCTCAGTGCATGTTTTTTGTCTTTAGGAATGGGCCCATCTTTAGGAATGGGCTTGTGACCCTGGCCTGCCCAATGAAACTCAATACTGGGACGTTTGCTGAAACTGTTGAGAAAGAGAAACTCTTTATTTGAGAATTTTTTTTTTTTTTTTGAGATGGAGTTCAAGCAACTCCCTGCCTCATCCTCCTGAATAGCTAGAATGACAGGCGCCCGCCACCATGCCCGGATAACTTTTATATTTTTAGTACAGACGGGGTTTCACCATCTTGGCCAGGCTGGTCTTGAGCTCCTGACCTCATGATCCACCCACCTCAGCCTCCCAAAGTGCTGGGATTACAGGCATGAGCCACCACACCCAGCCACTTGAGAATTTTTGACCAAATAGATTATAAACATGGAGATGCAGGCAGCCATCTTGCCATCACAGGAAAAGTGCCTGCCTGAGGATGCGCCTGCCTGGCAGGAGAGCACAGCAACAGAGAAACCAGATGAGTGGTAAAATCACCTGAGCACCTGATGCCAGGAGTACCTGAAGGTAGTTCTACCCTTGGACTTTTTAGTTAAGTGAGCCAATAAATTCTGAAGGATGCAAGGGAGCCAGTCCAGGGAGTGCCATGAAGGAGCAACCCAGAGGGAAGGAACAGAAAGTGCAAAGACTTTGCAGAAGAGAATTTGGCACATTTGTGGAATGCAGTCAGCACCTAAAGCAGGAACACAACACTCTGTGCTGACGGAATGAGAAGGGATAGAGCCACAGGAAGAGAGTTCCATTTCCAGCAAAATGGAAGAAGAGGGGTGCAGAGAAACCCTTCCTCATATATAGCACTTAAAAAAATATAGATATGTTCCAAAATTATCTTTTATAAGGCATTGATGATGTCCTGAAGTCCTGTCCTGGGCAGGCCTATGCAAACCTATCCTCAAAGTCTGAAGAAGCTAAGAGGCTGAAGAAAAAGGCTGAGCCGGGCATGGTGGCACAGCACTTTGGGAGGCTGAGGTGGGTGGAACACCTGAGGTCAGGAGTTTGAGACCAGCTTGGCCAACATAGTGAAACCCCATCTCTACTAAAAATACAAAAAATTAGCCGGGCGTGGTGGTGGGCACCTGTAATCCCAGCTACTAGGGAGACTGAGGCAGGAGAATGGCTTGAACCTGGGAGGCAGAGGTTGCAGTGAGCCAAGATTGCGCCATTGCACTCCAGCCTGGGCAACAAGAGCAAAAATCCATCTCAAAAAAAAAAAAAGAAAGAAAGAAAAGGAAAGAAAGAAGGAAAGAAAGAGAGAGAGAAAGAAAGAAAGAAAGAAAGAAAGAAAGAAAGGCTGACAGATTCAGTTTTTCAGAAAGAAACATGTAATAGGGACTTACAAACAGAAGCTATGCCTGTTTCTCGGGGGACAGTGATGGTGGATCCCTGTGTCATTACCCCTGACCCAGGGCTTATCTACCACAGGGAAAGAGTAGACATGATTCTGAAGAGATGTATAGGACAACTGAAGTATGAAAACATCAAGGTTGTTTTAAGGTTGACTTAAGGGCAGGATTTATGGTAAGTACCTGTGCTTACACAAAGAACTGGAAATCTTAGAGGCCTTCCTGGAACTAAGGTTAATCAGAAGTCAACGTGACAGATTAGCATCCAAGGTGGAGTTGCTTTGGCCTCCACAATGGACTGACTATGCAATAAGGGAAAAAAATTAACAGAAATAATAAGAAAGGGCCACTCCTCTTCAGTAAATGAGCCTTATAGCTGGCATTTGTCCCAAGGGCACCTGTTGAACCCCGAAGCCTAGATCAGTCAAAAATTTTTTTTACTTCAGCTCATGATTTGGCATTTTACAACAGGACCCAATATATAGACAAAAGTTTCACAAGCCATACTCACCCCAATTATGTGTGGGGCACACTGATATTTCCTTGCCAATCTATTCTATGCCATTCTATTTTCTTTTTGAAATGGAGTCTCACTCTGTTGTCCAGGCTGGAGTGCAGTGGCGCCATCTTGGCTCACTGCAACCTCCGCCTCCCGGGTTCCAGGGATTCTCCTGCCTCAGCCTCCCAAGTAGCTGGGACTACAGGCGCATGCCACCATGCCCGGCTAATTTTTGTATTTTTAGTAGAGACGGGGTTTCACCATGTTGGCCAGGCTGATCTTGAACTCCTGACCTCAGGTGATCAGCCCACCTCGGCCTCCCAAAGTGCTGGCATTACAGGTGTGAGTTACCATGCCCAGCTTCTATTTTCTTTCTTTCTTTCTTTCTTTTTTCTTTTTTTTCTTTTTTAATGCACCTGGCTGGGCACAGTGGCTCACGCCTATAATCCCAGCACTTTGGGAGGCCGAGGCAGGCGGATCACCTGAGGTCAGGAGTTCGAGACCAGCCTGCCCAACATGGAGAAACCCCGTCTCTACTAAAAATACAAAATTAGCCGGGTGTGGTGGCACATGTCTGTAATCCCAGCTACTTGGGAGGCTGAGGTAGGAGAATCGCTTGAACCTGGGAGGTGGAGGTTGCGATGAGCCAAGAGATTGTGCCATTGTACTCCAGCTGGGCAACAAGAGCAAAACTCCATCTTAAAAAAAAAAAAAAAAAAATACAGGTTGAGTTCCATTGAATGATGCAGTACCAGGAGTTGTATTCTATTTGGGGGAGGGGAAGCCAAGTTGCAATCACCATTGCAATCAGAAAGCATTCAGAAGAAAGGGGCCATTTGGGGCTCCAGCATTGTGTTGGATTTCTTTTCTAGGGAGTGCAATTTTAGACATGTTGAGTTTGAAATGCCTTTTAGATATTCAAGCAGAGATTTCAAGTGGGCAGTTGAAATTGTTTCTGGAGCTCAAGGCAGGGGATGGGGCTGTAGATATGGATTTGGAATGATCACATAGCTGGCACTGAACTGGATGAGATGACCGTGAGATGAGAGGAGAGGACCAAGGGCTGAACCTTGGGCTGATATTAAGCGGCCAGTGAGAACAAGTAGCCACAACCTTTGCCCTTTTCTCTCTACTTTTCTCCATCTTGCTGTCAGAAACTCAGATTTGGTGAATGCCATCAAGAACCTTAGGAACAAGCAGGGGCCTGGCCCTCGGGATGACAGAACAGTGAGCTGCTGGCCTCGGATTAGATTCCAGCTGAATCCAATTCCTAACTGATAGAGTAACGATACTGAGCAACTCCCGGCAAAATTGATCAAGACAAAGAAAGGGAGGTGGTACAAATAAACAATGTTAGGCTTGAAGAAAGGGACTTAACTATAGTTGTTGCTGAGATTTAAAAGATAATAGGGCCAGGCGTGGGGGTTCATGCCTGTAATCCCAGCACTTTGGGAGGCTGAGGTGGGCAGATCACCTGAGGTCAGGAGTTCTAGACCAGCCTGGCCGACATGGTGAAACTCCGTCTTTACTAAAAATACAAAAAATTAACTGGGCGTGGTGGCACACACCTGTAGTCCCAGCTACTCAGGAGGCTGAGGCATGAGAAGTGCTTGAACCCTGGAGGTGGAGGTTGCGGTGAGCCAAGATGGTGCCACTGCACTCCCGCCTGGGTGACAGAACGAGACCCTGTCTCCAAAAAAAAAAAAAAAGTGACCGGCTCGGTGGCTCATGCCTGTAATCCCAGCACTTTGGGAGGCCGAGGCGGGCAGATCACCAGGTCAGGAGATCAAGACCATCCTGGCTAACAGGGTGAAACCCCATCTCTACTAAAAATACAAAAAATTAGCTAGGCGTGGTACATGCCTGTAGTCCCAGCTTCTCGGGAGGCTGAGGCAGGAGAATCACTTGAACCCGGGAGGCGGAGGTTGCAGCGAGCCAAGATTGTGCCATTGCACTCCAGCCCGGACGACAGAGTGAGACTCCGTCTCAAAAAAAAAAAAAAAAAAGTACTGGAAAATCTCATTAAATTAGTGCTGGCTGCCTGGATGTTCATTACATTTTTTTTTTTTTTTTTTTTTGGATACTGAGTCTTGCTCTATCACCCAGGCTGGAGTGCAGTGGCGCAATCTCGGCTCACTGCAAGCTCCGTCTCCCAGGTTCACGCCATTCTCCTGCCTCAGCCTCCCGAGTAGCTGGGACTACAGGCACCCGCCACCACCCCCGGCTAATTTTTTGTATTTTTAGTAGAGATGGGGTTTCACCATTTTAGCCAGGATGGTCTCGATCTCCTGACCTCGTGATCCGCCTGCCTCGGCCTCCCAAAGTGCTGGGATCACAGGCATGAGCCACCGCGCCCAGCCTGTTCATTACATTTTTAATATTTAAATGATACATATACTTTTATCTAGATATATGTACAAACATGTATATTTTATATGTATATATGTATACACATATACACACATGTATACATACACACACATACATATATTCTTCTCAATGTATGAGATATTTCACATTACAAAGTTTAAAAACAAATGTGTAAGGGTCAGATCACATGGTGTCTTGTAGCCCAGGACCCACTGCAGACACATCATAAACATGCACTGAATAGTTTCTCAGCCGTTGAGTTCTGGATCAGGTCCCTCCTGCTCATGCACATTGAAGCTCCAGCTCTGGCTGGCTGCTGTCCCCCCACCACCCAGGGGTGGGGATCCTGGGATCCTCCCACCCCCACCTTAGCAGGCTCTCTGGCTGGGCCTGAAGCTTCCAGGCCCAAGAGGGATTGCTAGGCTGGTCCCAGCTGCTTGGTTGTAGGATGCTGAGGGACAGGTCTCCAAACCCAGGGACCAGAGTGGGAAGCTCCTTCCCCAGCCTCTTAGGCAGGGATGGCAGTTCAGGTTCCCCAGTTCCAGGGAAGGGATCCAGGGTCTGAGTTCAAGGGGATGAGTGCCATTCAGAAGGTGGGATCCCACATGGCTCCCAGATCAGCAAAGATTGCATGTTCCATGCACAGCTGGCATCAAATGGCACAGTCCCTGACCTGATGGGGTAATGCGGGTCAGGTGACCAGAGCAGCCTGGTAACCAGACTGAAGGGCTTTGTTTTTGTTTTTTGTTTTTTGTTTTTGAGACAGAGTCTCACTCTGTCACCCAGGCTGGAGTGCAGTGGTGTAAGATCTTGGCTCACTGCAACCTCCATCCACCTCCTGGGTTCAAGCAATTCTCCTGTCTCAGCCTCCTGAGAAGCTGGGACTACAGGCGCATGCCACCACACCCGGCTAATCTTTGTGTTTTGTGTTTTTTTTTTTTTTTTTTTTTGAGACAGAGTCTCGCTGCAACGCTCAGGCTGGAGTGTAATGGTGCAATCTCAGCTCACTGCAACCTCCACCTCCCGGGTTCAAGCCATTCTCCTGCCTCAGCCTCCCAAGCTGAGGGATTACAGGCACCCGCCACCACACCCGGCTACTTTTTGTATTTTTAGTAGAGATGGGGTTTCACCATATTGGCCAGGCTGGTCTTGAACTCCTAACCTCAAGTGATCTGCCCTTTCTGCCTCCCAAAGTGCTGGGATTACAGGCATGAGCCATCGGACCCGGCTGAAGGGTCTTGTTCATATCTGGTTCTGTAACATTTCTGGGCCTTGGCCAAACTCTGGGGGCTGTCACAGGTTAAGAGAGCCCAACAGTGATGGAGACTGGATTTCGCAACAGCCAGGTAGAATGAGGGCTCTAAGTGTGTTTTTAAAAATAGCCCGTTTCTTGCCTACCTAAATGTGTGCACCAGTACTCATCCCCACTACACCTGCTTCTGCCTTTTTTCTCCCTTCTTTCTCTTCTGACTCTCTAGGTCTCTGTCTCCATCCCCTCTCTTTCCCAGATTCTGCCTGCCCTGCCCCCAGTCTCCTCCCCTCCTGAGAACCCAGGCTCTCAGGCTGGCTTCCAGCCCCCTACAGCAGGCTCTAGTTCCAAGGAAAAGAGGCTTTTTGCTGTGAGCGCATCAGATACCAGGACCTCCCCTTCCGCCTCCATCCCTTCCATCCTCCTCGTCCCATTTCTGAGGACATAGCAGCCACCCCCACCCCTGCCCCCAGACATGCTGGGGGAAGGAACAGCAGGGCTCAGGATGTGGTCGAATGTGGGGCTGCCTTTCCCTTCTGCAGAAGGCCAGAGTTCAGCTGGCTCGTGTATATTTTCCTTTTTTCTACCATTCATATTCCTCTGGGATGGCTTATGTGTCATTGAGCTCCCGTGCTGCAGCTCTGCTTGGCAGAGTCCTGGAGACCCGCAGGACCAGCCTAGAAGAGTAGGTGAAACTCAAGGTCACTCAGACCAAGGCTGAGCTAGACCAGGCTCTGAGCTCCCAGCCTCCCTCCTATTCCCCAACCTGAGCCCCAAGGGCTAAACCTGGCAATGACTCTCCTTCCCCACTTGGTAGGGAACCCTGCTCAGACCCAACCTGAGATACTCCATGCTCTC
Organism: Pan paniscus; assembly: GCF_029289425.2. Taxonomy (NCBI): domain Eukaryota; kingdom Metazoa; phylum Chordata; class Mammalia; order Primates; family Hominidae; genus Pan; species Pan paniscus. The sequence goes on from NC_073249.2 coordinate 199,899,322, forward strand.
CCTGGCCCTGACCTATGGCTTCTGACCTTCACACAGTTCCCCTTCATCCCTGTAGACTTGGGGTTCCTGAGATCAGACCAGTGTTTCCCTGCCCCCTCAGACGGGGAGCCTCTGAGGCCTGGATTCCACAGAGGGGGGCCTGAAGGCAAGGCTGGGGTTCCCTCCTCAGATTGGGGGCTCCTTGGGGACAAGTCTGGGTCTGCCCATCCCCAGTCCATGGCACCAGCTCCCTTGATGTCTCCTCACAGGGTTCTGCCCACAGTAAGAAAAGACGTCCTTAAGGGAGGTAGCACAAGCCTAGGACAGAGGGAGGGGCACTCCCACAGCAGCTCCTCCCCATCCCACACCAGCTCTGCAGAGAGCCCTCCCTTCCCTCACCTTCGCTATGATTTAGGCAAGAATTGGACAGGATGGAAAGAAGCCCAGGATGTGGGGAGACAGGTCTGGGTTGAGTTACTTCTTCACTCAGAGCCTCAGTTTGCTTATCCATAAAATGGGAAGAATCCTATCTTCAGATGGTCTTCTCTTGTGTGTCTGCTTTTACCTATTGCTGCCAGGGATGGAAGGTGGCTGGTATCTCACCCTGCACCACCTTGTCTGACCAACAACTATTTTCTAGCGCCTCCTCAAATTGAGAAGCACTCCTGGAATCCCTCCCCTGGGACCCAACGAGCCCTGGATAACCTTCCACTGCAGCATTAAACTGTCGCCTCTCACGTTGTGTTGGCATCTCTGGGCATAGTCTGTGTCCTGACACACTGTGGGCTCCCCAAGGTCACTCGCTGAGTCCTGTTCTCTCAGTGCTTGGCCCAGGGCTAGGCACGGAGTAGGGGCTCAGGGAGACCTCTTGGGTTCCCTACCTCAATTACTGCCCCCTCCCCACCCCCACTCCCACCCCACCCTGCCTCACCATACCTGCCAGGGACTTTGTGTCTCCACTGCTGCTGACTCTCCCAAGCCCAGTGTCCTCCTGTGTCTAATTTGGGAGGTCCTGGGCAGGACCCTGCACCATCACCCCATGACCTCTGGCAAACCCCACCCACTCCCCTCTACCCTTGAATTTCATTCATTTCCTTCTACCACAAATGTAGGGGGTGGTGCTAAACTGTTACACTGGTGGCCTCCAATGAACCATGGTCTTGTATGGTCCCCTCCCATGTTGACTCTGGGCTTGGCTGTAGGACTTGTTTTGGCAACGGGACACCAAGAAGCATGAAGCAAGCAGAGGCTTGATAAGCATTTGCACACTGGGGCTTGTCCTCTTGGAGGCCAGCTGCCACGCTAAAACACGGTCGGCTAGACTTCTGAATGATGAGAGGCCGTGGAGGAAGACAAGCCGTTTTGGGTGATCCAGTCTCAGCTAAGCTCCCAGCCACATGCATCAGCCAGGCGGAACCAGAACTGCCCTGCTGAGCCCCAGCCAAGCCACAGAATTTTTAGAAATAATATATCATTGTTGTTTTATGCCACTAAGTTTTGGGGATAGTTTGTTTCTCAGCAATAAGTAACTGAAATAAGGGATACCCTAAGTCCCCTCTTCCCTTACCCTCTGCATCCAGTCCTGTGGGATCCGCCTCTGGAATATTTCATGGATCTGACCACTTCTCACCATGTCCCCAGGTGCCATCATCTCTCACCTGGACTCCCCGCGTAAGCATTGCCTTCCTGCAATCACCATACAGCAACCAGGGCCACTCCCTGGCTCAACATCCTCCAGTCAGTTCCCATATCCCTTAGATTAAAAGAAGTCCCGGGCAGGCATGGTGGCTCACATCTGTAATCCCAGCACTTTGGGAGGCCAAGGCGGGCAGATCACGAGGTCAAGAGTTCGAGACTAGCCTGACCAACATGATGAACTCCTACTCTACTACAAACACAAAAATTAGCCAGGCATGGCGGTGCGCACCTGTAATTCCAGCTACTCAGGAGGCCAAGGCAAGAGAATCACTTGAACCCAGGAGGTGGAGGTTGCAGTGAGCCGAGATCGCACCACTGCACTCCAGCCTGGGTGACAGCATGAGACTCCGTCTCAAAAAGAAAGATTAAAAGAAGTCCCTCTCCCCCTTGCTCACTGCACTCGGACAACACTGGCTTCCTTCCTGTTCCTCTAACATGCTGAGCTTATCCCAACCTCAGGGCCTTTGCACCAGCTGTTCACCCTGCCTGGAACACTCTTCCTCTCGGTCTTTCCATCTAGGTCTTTCCATTCTCAGCTTAAATGTCTCCTCCTCAGGAATGCTATCTATAGAAGAGGAAACCGAGGCTCGGAAAAGTGAGGTCATTTCCCAAGTTCACATAGTTAGGAAAAGGCTGGGCCAGGATTCCATCCCAGGTCTGTTTGACCCTCTCTCCAGGGCACTTTCTCCCACATCGATGGTTTGGGAGGCAAAGCTGGTGGTCACGGGCTCCTGAGAAAGGGGAAGAATTGGAGGGGCCTCCTTCACTTACCCCCTCCATAAACACTCCCAGCCAGAGCCTTTGGGCTCTGCCCTGGCTGGGTGCTGGGGACTCAGGGATGAATCAGAACAGACCTTGCCCACTGGGAGCTTCAGTCTGAAGGCAGGAAAAGCAGCAGGAGAGGTCAAGATCACTCAGGGACCCAGATGGCCTTGACTTAGCATAGGGGACAGCCTTCTAGCTGGGGGCTCTCTAGGAAGGCTTCCAAGAGGCATTGGCTCTTGGAAGTGACATTGGCTGGGGTGGGCAGAAAGTAGGGGGTGGTGTTCGGTGGCCAGAGCTGCAGTGCTCTCTCTGAGTGACCAGGAGCCTCAGCTTGGCCATGTGTAGCCTTGCCTGTGTGTGTGTGTGTGTGTGTGTGTGTGTGTGTGTGTGTGTAACAGTGAGGGAGTAGTATGGTGGGGGATGAGGGTGCAGCCAAGAGAAGGGCTGAATGAATAAATGCATTTCACTGATGTAGAAACTAAAGCCCAGAGAGTCTGAGTCACTTGTCCAGGCTCACAAAGCACCAAGCAGTAAAGGCAGGATCTGAACCCAGGTTTAACCTGACACCACACAGAGGCAGGTGAGGAAGCAGAGGTCCATATTCACCAAGGCCCACCCCTTACTCACTATGTGACCTCAACTAAGCTCGTTCCCCTCTCGCACCTCATTTTCTCATTGGCAAATTGAGGGGGTTGGGTGAAGCTTCCTTTAGCACAAGGACTCTGGAAAATACTTTTACTAGGGACTTGGAACCAACCAGCAGATCCTGCCTCAACCTGGCACAAGATAGGGTTCCTCAGCCTGCAGCTCCCTGTAGGCCCAGCCAATGGGGTGCAGCACTGGCTCAAGCCAGAGAACCCCAGGAATCCCTGGGGGCTCCCGTCTAACAGTGCAGCCTGGAGTTCCAGGGGGCTTCCCCTGCACCTCTCTCCACAGCTCTCACACAGTACAGAGCCCTGTTCGCTTGCCCCTCACCCCCTTCACCGCCACCCCCACCCCACAAGCGTAACAGTTTTTTTGTTTTGTTTTGTTTTGTTTTTTGAGATGGAGTCTCGCTCTTGTTGCTCAGGCTGGAGTGCAATGGTGTGATCTCGGCTCACTGCAACCTCCACCTCCCAGGTTCGAGCGATTCTCCTGCCTCAGCCTCCCAAGTAGCTGGGATTACAGGCATGAGCCACCATGCCCAGCTAATTTTGTATTTGTAGTAGAGATGGAGTTTCTCCATGTTGGTTAGGCTGGTCTCGAACTCGTGACCTCAGGTGATCCGCCCACCTCGGCCTCCCAAAGTGCTAGGATTACAGGTGTGAGCCACCGCAGCCGGCCTCTAAGGACCCAGTTTCTGGGGGGCCCAGAGGAGCCACTGCAAAGAGCTCAGGCTCTGAACCAGAATGAACTTGGGCTCAGCTCTAGGCTCTGCCACTTACTAGCTATGTGACCCTGGGCAAGTGGTTTAAATCTCTGAGCCTCTGTTTTCTTAGCTGTAAAACAGGAGTTTGAGATCCGTTTACTGAGTTATTGTGAGGATTTTTTTTTTTCGCTTGGGGGACAGGGTCTTGCTCTGTCACCCAGGCTGGAGTGCAATGGCATGATCACTGCTCACTGCAACCTTGACCTCCTAGGCTCAAGTGATCCTCCTGCCTCAGCCTCCTGAGTAGCTGGGACCACAGGCGTGCATCACCATACTGGCTAATTTCTTTTCTTTCCTTTTTTTTGGCAGAGACAAGGTCTTGCTGTTTCCCAGCCTGGTCTGAACTCCTTAGCTCAAACGATCCTCCTGTCTTGGCCACTCAGAGTGCTGGGATTGCAGGTGTGAGCCACCCTGCTGGCCTTATTATGGGGATTAAATGGAATAAGGCACATAATAAACCTAACATGTTGTAGGCAGTCGTGGTCAATACCAGTAATTTGCTCAGCTTATTCTCAGAGGCAGTGGTCTTGCCTTTGAGAGTCCCAGCCCCAGAATGGCGGGGCAGGGAGCCAGAGGGTGGGGTGTGGAGGTGAGGAAGGGGGTTAATATAAAATAGCTAACATCTGTTTAGCACTTACCATGTGCTGGTCTCGGTTGTAATCACCACATGAAGCTATCACCCACACTTTACAGATGAGGTGTCTGAGGCACAGAGGAGTTCAATAACTTGGCCAAAGGAACACACAGCAAGTACGTGTATGAGCTGGGGCACGAGTTCAGATCCTGTGGCTCCAGAACTCACACTCTAAACCACTGTGTTATCTTACCTCATGTTAAAACCATTTTGGATGAGAAATGCTGAGGTCCAGGCCAGGCGTGGTGGCTCATGCCTATAATCCCAGCACTTTAGGAGGCCGAGGTGGGCGGATCACCTGAGGTCAGGAATTCGAGACCAGCCCGGTCACATGGTGAAACCCCATCTCTACTAAAAATACAAAAATTAGCTGCACGTGGTGGCCTGTGCCTGTAATCCCAGCTACTCCAGAGGCTGAGGCAGGAGAATCGCTTGAACCCAGGAGGCAGAGGTTGCAGTGAGCCAAGATCGCACCATTGCACTCCAGCCTGGGCAACAGAGCGAGACTCCGTTTCAAAAAAGAAAAAAAAAAAAAAAAAAAGGAAATGCTGAGGTCCAAAGAGGCTAAGTTCACACCACAGCTGAGCATCTAGTATTCCAAGTCAGAACCTGTGACCCTGAAGTTCTGGAAATTTCCACTGTTGTGTGCTGTCCCCTAGTGCCCTTATGGGAGAAGCACACCAGAGGCAAGCAGCAGATACTCAGGGAAGGAAGGGAAGCAGGTCCACTGAAGCCGGCTCCACACACCACTGCCCACATTCCCCTGACCCACGGCTCCTCCGCAGCCCCAGCGCTGTACGTGTTGCAGCTCCTAAACAGCACTCCAAAATGGCATCCATGGATACAATGGTGATATGTCTGGGCTATCTTACAGACCCTCAAATTCAATAGGTCTAACACTACGTTTGCATTCTTACATCCCAAACTGGTCCTCCCCAGTCATCTCCATTCATCCAGTAACACAGCCAGAAGCCCAGCGTCATCCTTGATACTTCCCTCCTCCCACCAAGCTGTCACCACCAGCCTGGGAGCCTAAACGGTGGCTGAGAAGGGTGATCAGAAAAGTAAAAATTGAACAGAGTGGAGCAACTATGGGGAAAGCAGGGGATTGGGACAATGGCCCCAGGTCAAGGCCAAAAGGAAAAACTGAGCTCAAGAGGCTGATGACAGAGGCAGTTGTCCACTCTGCTTAGAAAGAAACCCAGACACGCTGGGTGCGGTAGCTCATGCTTGTAATCCCAGCACTTTGGGAGGCTGAGGCGGGTGGATCACGAGGTCGGGAGATTGAGACCATCCTGGCTAACTCGATGCAACTCCGTCTCTACTAAAAATACAAAAAATTAGCCAGGTGTGGCAGCACATGCCTGTAGTCCTAGCTACTAGGGAGGCTGAGGCAGGAGAATCACTTGAACCTGGGAGGCGGAGGTTGCAGTGAGCCAAGATCACGCCACTCCACTCTAGCCTGGGAGACAGAGCAAGACTCTGTCTCAAAAAAAAGAAAGAAACCCAGACAGAGCTGTAAGGGCTTGGAGGAGGGCACAGTGAGGAACATTGTATGGGGAGTCAGAAAGATGGGGTTCCCACCCAGCTTTACTACTCATTAGAAGTGTGGCCTTGAGCAAATGGTCTAACCTTGATGGCCTCAGTTTCCCCACTTATAAAAATGAATATGACATTGCCAACCTCATAGGGCTGTAATATGGATCAAATAAAAAATGTGTTTGTTTTGTAAAGTGTAAAGGAAAGTGCACAGGAGAGGCAGGTTGTGACCTGGAAAACTCACCCCAGTAGACCTCTCTCTCCTTTGTCGGCTGAATGATGGACCTATAAGGTACTCTGTTTTGCTTCAAAGAGTGTCAATTTTTTGTTTGTTTTTTGTTTGTTTGTTTGTTTTGTAGGGAGGGGGTTGGGTTTTTTTTGTTTATTTTTATTTACTTATTTATTTTGAGACAGATTTTCGCTCTGGCGTCCAGGCTGGAGTGCAATGGCACAATCTCACTGCAACCTCCGCCGCCTGGGTTCAAGCTATTCTCCTGCCTCAGCCTCCCGATTAGCTGGGATTACAGGCATGAGCCACCACGCCTGGCTAATTTTTTTGTATTTTTACCAGAGACGGGGTTTCACCATGTCAGTCAGGCTGGTCTCGAACTCCTGGCCTCAGGTGATCCGCCCACCTCGGCCTCCCAAAGTGTTGAGATTACAGGGTGAGCCACCGCGCCTGGCTTGTTTTGTTATTTATTTATTTATTTATTTTAAAAATTTTATTTATTTACTTAAATTGACTAATAAAAATTTATTTACTTAAATTGATTAATAAAATTATTAGTATTTTTATTATTGTTTGGTTTTTAATTGTGGGAAAATACTTCTACATAAAATCTGCCATTTAAACTATTTTAAAATATAAATTTAGTGGCATTAATTACATTCACAGTGTTGTGCAACCATCACAACTACCTATTTCCAAAACTTTTTTTTATCACTCCAAACAGAGACTCTGTACCCATTAAGCAGTAACTCCTCATTCCCCTCTCCCTCCAGCCCCTGATAATGGCTAACCTTTCTGTCTCTATTAATTCGACTATTCTAGATATTTCATGTAAGTGAGAATCATACAATATTTGTCCTTTGTGTCTGGCTTATTTCACTTAGCATAATGTCTTCAAGATTCATACCTGTTGTTGCATGTGTCAGAACTTCATTGTTTTTATGACTGAATAATATTCCCTTGTACGTATATATCACATTTTGTTCATCCATTCATCTGTTGGGTTGTTTCTACCTTTTGGCTATTGTGAATAATGCTGCAATGAACACTGGCATACAAGTATCTGTTTGAAGCCCTGTTCTGATTATTTTTTGTATGTATCTAGAGTGTCATTGATTTTTTTTGGTTTTTTTTTTTTTTTGAGACAGAGTTTTGCTCTTGTCACCTAGGCTGGAGTGCAATGGCGTGTTCTTGGCTCATTGCAACCTCCGCCTCCCAGGTTCAAGCGATTCTCCTGCCTCAGCCTCCTGAGTAGCTGCGATTACAGGCTTCTGCCACCATGCCTGTCTAATTTTTGTATTTTTAGTAGAGACAGGGTTTCACCATGTTGGCCAGGCTGGTCTCAAACTCCCGATCTTAGGTGATCTGCCAGCCTCGGCCTCCCAAAGTGCTAGGAGTACAGGCGCCCACTACCACGCCTGGCTAATTTTGTATTTTCAGTAGAGACGGGGTTTCACCATGTTGGCCAGGCTGGTCTCGAACTTCTGATCTCAAGTGATCCACCTGCCTCGGCCTCCCAAAGTGCTAGGATTACAGGCATGAGCCACTGTGCCTGGCCCAAGAGTGTCATTGATTTTTGACAGACTTTTTGAATACGCACCGTGGCAATGCGAAGGACCCTTCGGAACAGGGCCCAGTATCTTTGAGTGAGGGAGGGAGACGAGCAGAGAAAGGGGAGGTTTCAGTGTGGCTATAATTAGAATAACAGCTACCTTGTGCCTATTGCAAAACTCTTCACAAAACACTCACCAGAAAGCGTAGCCAGAGGTTCAGAGATCATATTTATTTATTTCCTTCCTTCCTTCCTTCCTTCCTTCCTTCCTTCCTTCCTTCCTTTATTCTTTCTAGGCAAGGAAAGTAGCTCTGAGCTGCTTCAGTCATCATATTCTTATTAATCTACAGCATTTTAGGTACCACAGAATTAGAATTTTGTAGAACAATTCTGCACTTCTACAACTAAAGTTCTGGAAAAAGCAAAACTATGGAAACAGAAGAAAGATCAGTGGTTGTTAAGGGCTGGAGTCAAGGGGAGGAACTGACTACAGAGGGGTTCAGGGGAATTTCTGGGAGGTGATGGAACTGATCTATATCTTGATTGCTGTGGCGGTTGTGCCATTGTATGCATTTTTCAAAACTCACAAAACTGTACACTAAAAAGGGTGAATTTTACTATAGGTAAATTATACCTTAATTTTTTCTTTTTAAAAAAAGAATGAATAAATAAATGGGGAGAAAACTAAATAATACTTAATACTCCCAGCTACTCGGGAGGCTGAGGTGGGAGGATTCCTTGAACCCAGGAGGCGGAGGCTACTGTGAGCCAAGATCACATCTCTGCACTTCAGACTGGGTGACAAAGTGAGACCCTGTCTCAAACAACAGCAACAACAACGACAACAACAAAAACTAAATAAGAACCTAGGCCGGGCGCAGTGGCTCACGCCTGTAATCCCAGCACTTTGGGAGGTCGACGCTGGCGGATCATTGAGGTCAAGAGATTGAGACCATCCTGGCCAACATGGTGAAACCCTGTCTCTACTAAAAATACAGAAATTAGCTGGGCATGGTGGTGCACACCTGCAGTCCCAGCTACTTGGGAGGCTGAGGCAGAACTGCTTGAACCTGGGAGGCAGAGGTTGCAGCGAGCCGAGATCGTGCCACTGCACTCCAGCCTGGTGACAAAGCGAGACTCCATCTCAAAAAAAAAATAAATAAATAAAATAAATAAGACCGTAGGCTCTCATGTGTTTGCGTATCTTGAGAACTTTGCAAGTGACATTAACTTTAATTATTTAGCATTAGAGCATAAACTTCTATTTTTTCATTCATTCATTATAAAATGAAAGCCCCTGAATCCACTATTCACAAAAACCAGAACATTGCTAAAAATTAAATCTACCTATGGGTTTCTCTCCCACAGGTAGATTTAATAGGAGGATCCCTGCATCCTCCCCCAGGTAATTTTGTGTGTGTGTGTGTGTGTGTGTGTGTGTGTGTGTGTGTGTGTGTGTGTCTGTGGTGTGTTCCAGGCTGGAGGGCAGGGCAGTGGTGTTAATATGGTTCACTGCAGCCTTGACCTCCTGGGCTCAAGAAATCCTCCTGCCACAGCCTCCCAAGTAGCTGGGACCACAGATGCATGACCAGCCTTTTTTTTTTTTTTTTTTTTTTTTTTTTTTTCCTTCCATAGAGACAGGTCCTTCTATGTTGCCCAGGCTGGTCTTGAAGTCCTGGGCTCAACCAAACCTCCCAAATCCTTGGCTTCCCAAAGTGCTGGGATTATAGGCATGAGCCACCATGCCTAGTCCCCCAGGTATTCATTATTCTGAACTTTGTGTTTCTCATTCCCTTGCTCTTTTATTTCTTTTCTTTTCTGAGATAGGGTCTTGCTATGTTGCCCAGGCTGGTCTTGAACTCCTTGGCTCAAGAGATTCTCTTGCCTCAGCCTCCCAAGTAGCTGGGATTACAGGCCCAGGCTATTGCACCCAACGCCCTGCTCTTTTCTTAGTTTTTTTTCACGTAAAAATTAGGCTGAAGCACATGAATTTGCCATTACTTTTAGATCAAAACAGGTCAAATAACAGCAAATTCATATGGTTCAACCAAATATTATGCTTAGATGTAGTAGTTCTAGTTATTTTTGAATCATATATAAAGGATGTCATTCCATATGTAGTCTTCTGAGATTTGCCTTTTTTCAACCCAATATTATATTACCATGATCCAACCACGTTGCTATTTTTCATTCATTTTCTACTGCTCTATAATTAATTCCTTCGCATGAATATCCCACATTTCTCTATCTCCTGTCAGTAGCATTTCCGTGTTTTCGGTTTGGGGCTACCACAAACAATGTTTCTAGTAACATTCTTGTATACATTCTCTCCTGGTGCATTGCACAAGAGCTTACTGTGGCTGTACCATAGGAATGGACTTGCTAGGTTTTAGAGTACACAGATGTTCAACTGCACAAGATGTGACTGTGAAGTGAGGATGTGACTCATTCTCTGAGCTCCAAATAAGAATACAATGTGCACTTTCCTCAGGAGGGAATGTGGACAAGATGTGGTGGGAGGCGCTGGGATGGAGGGTCTCTGGTGGAAATTGAACACCTATGCCTAATGCATCCCAGTGATATCTTCCTGTTGCATCCATGATCTCTTTTAATCCTCCCAGTTAAAGAGAGGTACTACTATCTCCAGAGATTAGGTTTAGAGAAGGAAAGTGCCTTGCCAAAAGTCAGTTTGTGCCAACTGCCTGAGCAAACAATGTCCCCTCTCTAAGCTTCAGTTTCCTCTTACTGTAAAATGGATATGATAACACCTGACCCACTTCACAGATTAACGGCTTCGGCATGCATGGCTCCTGGAGATGCTCCCTAAAAGTCACTTGTTTGTTTGTTTGTTTTGTTTATTTGAGACAGAGTCTCGCTCTGTCGCCCAGGCTGGAGTGCAATGGCGCGATCTCGGCTCACTGCAACCTCTGCCTGCTGGGTTCAAGCCATTCTCCTGCCTCAGCCTCCCGAGTAGCTGGGATTACAGGCACTTGCTACCACGCCAGCCTAATTTTTTGTATTTTTAGTAGAGACTGGGTTTCACTATGTTGGCCAGGCTGGTCTCAAACTCCCACCTCGTGATCCTCCCGCCTCGGCCTCCCAAAGTGCTGGGATTACAGGCATGAGCCACTGCGCCCGGCCAAGTCACTTGTTTATTAATGCTATTGTTAAGTTATTGAGTTGTTATTAATATTAAGGGGAACAGTAACCCAGAATAGTCTGAGCCTTGCCTTATTGACATTCAATGGTGTTGCCTCTTGCAGAGACCTTTTTTGGATGTAGTGACCATGGCCCATTTTGGCCACCACTTCTGATCCTGGATGTATCTTTCAGAGCTGCATATCCGGTCCCCCTCCTCTACCCTACTCGGGGCCTCAGAGCTGAGGTTCCTGTCTTTACCTGCAGATTTCTCTGAACAAAAGAAAAGGTAAACTGATCAGCGGCCCAGGCTCCCAGTTCTGCCTCAGGGCAAAGGGAGAAATTGGGGCCCAGGGCCTCATTCAGTGGAAAATATTTGTTGAACACCTAGTATGTGCCAGGACCTGTGCTGAGCACCAGGAACACAGGGGAACAAGACCAAACCCTGCAAGGTAGGAGGCTAAAAGAGGAGACAGAAGACAAGAAAACGACAGTGTGCTGAGTACAGGGACTGTTCTAACCAACAGAAAAACAGACAGGATCAGGGAAAGCTTCCCAGAAGAGAGCTTCCCTTTGAATTGGAGCTTTACGGCCGGGCAGAAGTTCCACAGGTGCTCAGAGACTGACAGGACCACCAGCCTGTTGAACAGAAGAGGAGACTGAGCCCCAGCGCCTCTCGACCCCTCCCCGCCACACCTCACCTACCCGGACTAGGCCGAACGGGCCGAGCACTCGAGCGGGGACGCGCAGCTCTGCAGAGCCCCGGGGCGGGGCCTCGGTCCAGGTGCGCGGTAGCGCTTCGCGGAGGCAGGAAGTGTGTCCCTAGCGGCGGCCCGTGCAGCGCTCCCGCGAGACGCTCACCTGCGCCCCAGGTGAGCGGCGAGGGGGCGGGGGAGGGGCTGAGCCGGAGGCGGCTCACCTGGCGGGACAGGTAAGCCCCGCGTGGGCCCAGGGGGGCGCAAGCCAGGGCGGCGCCGGTGTCGGGAGCCCCCCGAAGCTGAGCCCGGACAGGAGAGGGTCCCGGGCCCGGTTCCTCGGGGGCCACCCTCCTACTTCCGGGGTGCGCGGGCCGGGCTGGGGAGCGGCCTGAGCGGGCGCCCGGGCTGGGCGCGCAGAATGGGGTGAGGGGCCGCGTTCGCCCTCAGGGCTGCACTGGCTGGGTGCGGGGGCCGCACTCACCGGGGGGCAGGGTCGGGATGGGACAAACGCTGGTGCTCACCCCGAGGAACAGCGTCGGGACGGGAGGGAGGCTGGGTCCGCCCGCGGGGTAGGGCCCTTGCAGCTGGAGAGGGTAGTGCTCGCCCCGAGGGCACAGTTGGTGTAGGGGCTGTGGTAGCCCGGGGGACAGTGCCAGGATCTGGTTCTTCCTTGTCCCCAGGACTAGGTGCCCGCGGATATGGGACTCTCGGGCTGCACCTTTGGGGCAGGAGGCCGAGGGTGCACTGAGCCGACGGCTGTTTCTCGAGCAGGACTGGGGTGGTCCTCCCCGACCGGGTGTCCGAGGCTTGGCACTGGGCTGGGGGCAGAGGCTGGTGCGGCCGGGCCTGTCCTGGGGACCCTAGGAGGAGGGGACGATACATAGACCCTTGAGTGTGTGTGTGTGTTCGCGGGACTAAGGGGGAAGAGGAAAGCATCAACGAGAAATCCAGGGAGGGCGGGCCGGGACCCTCTGACCCCCGGGAACATCCTTGCGGTGCCTTAGATCGCCTAGTGACCTAGCCCCTCCCATGGGCAAGGCCATTGCGGGAAGCCCCCTGCACTCAATATTTCATTTAAATCTCACGGGATTGGCGGGGCATGAAGATACTAGTCTCTCCTTATTTAAAGATGAGGAAAGTGAGGTTAAGAATCTTGCCTCAAGCCACAATAGGGACAGGGAGCCTCCCCTCACTAAACCAAGTGACCAGGTTCCTAGGATTGGGCGGGGTGGTGGCGGGGCGGTGGCAGCAGCAGGGTCGGGGAGATACAGCCTGGAAGAAACTGCCTGAGTTTGACTTCAGGAGGGTTCAATGGCTGGAGGGAAGTGGGGGAACTGAGGCAGGCATTGTCCTTATCCCAGGTCTTCTCTTCTCATCCCACCACCGCTGGAGATGTGTGGCACACACAAAGTACGCAGGCTCCAGAGCCTGGCGGGCCACAGTGCAAATCTTGCTCCAGCCCTCTCTTGCTAGGTGTCTCTGGGCCAGTCACTTCACCTTTCTGAGCTTCAGATTCCTGATCTGTGAAATGGACATATACTACTTATTTTCAGAGCAATTGTGAGAGTCAAATAAGGTGAAAGTCCTCTGGCCCATTCACTGCTGTTTTCTCAGCATTTATCACAACGCTGGGCACCTCGTTGGATTAATTTAATCAATAATAGAGAGTCCTAAAGCTTTGGAGGTTGGGGAGAAGACAATAGCCAGTCCATCCTCAGGAGCCCCACGTACTTCCGAGCTCAGCATGGTTAACTGTAGATCTGTCCACTCTCCTGAAGGCTTGAGCCTGGAAGACAGGGCTCCCAACATGGGCTCTCTCTGGGCACACGCTGGTCCATGGAGCTGGCAGCTTTGACTGCCTCTTTTCTCCCAAGTAATAGATGGGATGGGGTAGTGGATAAGAGTCTGGGGCCAGGCCAATTGTGTACAGATAGATGTATGGCTTTGGACAACTTATTTAACCTGTCTGTGCTTTAGTATAATAATACAGGTAATAATATTACAAAGAGGGTTGTGAAAATTAATTGGTTATTATGTCTGAAGTACTTAGAACAGTGTAAGCCATCAATAATCAACTCTCACTGGATTGTAAACTCCTGAGGTTGAGGGATTTTGTCTGTTTTATCACTTTATCCATAGAATTTAGAACAGCTAGGCCAGGCGCGGTGGCTCACGCCTGTAATCCCAGTACTTTGAGAGGCCGAGGCGGGTGGATCACGAGGTCAGGAGATCGAGACCATCCTGGCTAACACGGTGAAACCCCGTCTCTACTAAAAATACAAAAAATTAGCCGGGCGTGGTAGCGGGCGCCTGTAGTCCCAGCTACTCGGGAGGCTGAGGCAGGAGAATGGCGTGAACCCGGGAGGCGGAGCTTGCAGTGAGCCGAGATCGCGCCACTGCACTCCAGCCTGGGCGACAGAGCGAGACTCCGTCTCAAAAAAAAAAAAAAATTAGCCAGGCGTGGCACGCGCCTGTAGTCCCAGCCACTCAGGAGGCTGAGGCAGGAGAATCGCTTGCACCCGGGAGGCAGAGGTTGCAGTGAGCCAAGACCACGCCACTGCACTCCACTCCAGCCTGGGCAACAGAGTGAGACTCCATCTCAAGAAAAAAAAAAATGAATTTAGAACAGCTGGCTGGGCGCGGTGGCTTATGCCTGTAATGTCAGCACTTTGGGAGGCTGAGGCAGGTGGATCACTTGAGGTCAGGAGTTCGAGACCAGCCTGGCCAACATGGTGAAACCCCATCTCTATTAAAAATACAAAAAAATTAGCTGGGTGTGGTGGCACGCACCTGTAATTCCAGCTACTCAGGAGGCTGAGGCATGAGAATTGCCTCCACCTGGGAGGCAGAGGTTGCAGTGAGCCAAGATCGTGCCATGCACTCCAGCGTTGGTGACAGAGTAAGACTGTCTCAAATAATAATAATAATAATAATAATAATAAATCCAGCATGTGGCACACAGTGGGCCCTCAGTAAATATCTGTTAATTGCGTGAATGTGTGAATCCATACCCCACATTTCTCAAACTAAAGCAAAGATTTTTAACCACTTAGCTCAGATTGCAAGGGAATTTAAAATCACCTGTTACAATTTTAGTTGGGATACCTTTGCAGATGGGATTTCACTCTCCCCCTCACCTCCTATCCCCCATCCATACTCTGGTCAACGTAGAGCCTAAGTCTTTTTTTCTTTGTACCCAGTGGTGCTGGTTCTACCCTGAGGCAACCTGAAATCTGTCAGTCCCCTGAGGCACCTAGCGTACCAAACCCTGTTCCAGACCCTGAGGCAGAAAAGAATTACACACAGTCCCTGCACTTCAGGGTCATGGTCCTTGGGGACATAGACTTATCCTCAATCAGTACAAGGCTGACCCAGCTGACGCCCAGCAGAAGGCCATGGGGAGAGGGCCTCCCATCTGACTAGTGGTTCCAGAAGGTCCCTGGAGAAGGAGTGCTGAGTAAGGCCAGGAGAGTAGGTTAAAGAGTTGTAGGAATGGTTAAAGAACTGTATCCTAGGCCAGGCACAGAGGCTCATGCCTGTAATCCCAGCACTTTGGGAGGCCAGGGCAGGAGATCACTTGAGGCCAGGAATTCAAGACCACCTGAGCAACATAGCAAGATCCCATCTCTACCAAAAAACAAAACAAAACAAAAAACTAGTGGGGCAGGGTGGTATGCATCTATAGTCCTAGCTACTCAAGTGGCTGAGGCAGGAGGATCACTTGAGCCCTGTTGTTTGAGGCTTCATTGAGCTAGGGTTGCACCACTGCACTCCAATCTGGGTGACAGAGGGAGACCTTATCTCTAAAAATAAAATAAAATAAATAAAAGAACTGTATCCTTCACATCCCCATTTACCATGGGCAACATTCCCTCTTTCCCTTTCTCTACACACACATAACTTTTGTTCTTTTGTGTTTGAACCATTTGAGATTAGGTTGCAGATAATCCTGCCCCTTTATCCCCAAGTGCTTCAGTGTATGTTTCCTAAGAATAGAACATTATCTTATATAACCACAGTAATCAAATTCAGAAAATGTAACATTGATATAATACTATCAAATAACATATTTCACCAGTTATTCACATTATCCAATTTCCAATTTTTTCCTCCCAATCCAGGATCCTTTCTAGGATCACACTGCATTTAGTTGTCATGTTTCTCAACTTGGGCCTGTCTATTATTTCCTCATTATTACATTCAGGTTATGCATTTTTGACAGGAATACTTCGTGAGTTGTATCCTCCTTAGTACATAGTATCAGGAGGAACTTGATGTCAGTTCATCCCATTATGGTGATATTATCTTTGATCATTTGATTAAAGTGGTGTCTGCTGTGTTCCTCTAAACATTTTAAAGTTTTTACTTGCTACAGCAAGTAAGAGGGAATGGAAGTGGCCAGAATGGCGGCTGTGACAGTATTTGGGTGAGAGATAATGATGGCCCTCTTTAGGGAGGTGGCATTAATTTTCCCAAGTGCCAAATCTGGGGTTAGATTAGGGCCAGAACTGGAACTAAAACACAGATATCCCGATGCCCAGTTCCACGTTCCTCACACACCCCCGGTTTAAGACCCCAGTGCCATTAATTCAGGAATAAAAGGATAAGGGATCAGTGTCTCAGAAAATCCAAGCTAAGGATAGTTACTGCCTGGCAAACCCCTACATGAGATCAAGGACCTTCCCAAATACACTACTGCATAATCTTCCTTGACTCTCTCAGGCAGAGTTATTTACTCCCATGATGCTTCATATATCCTACATGCTCCATCTTACAAACTTTGTTTGTTTGTTTGAGATGGAGTCTCACTCTGTTGCATAGGCTGGAGTGCAGTGGTGCGATCTGGGCTCACTGCAACCTCCGCCTCCCAAGTTCAAGCGATTCTCCTGCCTCAGCCTCCTGCGTAGCTGGGATTACAGGCATGCTCCACCACGCCCAGCTAATTTTTGTATTTTTAGTAGAGACAGGTTTCACCATGTTGGTCAGGCTGGTCTCGAAATCCTGACCTCGTGATCCACCTGCCTCAGCCTCCCAAAGTGCTGGGATTACCGGCATGAGCCACTGTGCCCGGCCCTCATCTTACAAACTTTTAAGCATCTGTTTTCCCTGCAAAACCATATGTGAATCATCAAGAACAGGATCTATAATTCATTCATCTTTGGTTCTACGGTACCCAGCACAGGGCCAGCCTCAGTGTTTATGAAGTAAAGGAAGTCCTAGCTCTGAGTTTCCTAGCAACCAGGTCAGAATGGGAAAGAAGACATATTTTGTGGCTCAGCTTTTTTATCTAATCAAAGGACACCAACAGTGGTTGGTGTTAAATGTTGCTAGCAGGGCAAATGTGAGTAAGACTGAAATATTGACAGACCTTGTAAATTCCCATATCTGATTTGAAGGACCAGGAGAGGGAAAAAGGTATTAATGATCAGGTTCCATAGCAAGTCTTATGGAAAGGCATTTGTTGAGCAGCCACAGAGGCTCTCAACAAGAAAAACTTACCAACAGCAGGAAGAAACTGGGGGAAACCACTTCACAGAAAGTGAGATCCAGGAGATCTTTCTGTAAAATAGCTATAAAAGTTACCATAGTAGGCTGGGTGCAGTGGCTCATGCCTGTAATCCCAGCACTTTGGGAGGTTGAGGTGGGCAGATCACCTGAGGTCAGGAGTTCGAGACCAGCCTGGCCAACATGGCGAAACCCCATCTCTACTAAAAATGCAAAAATTAGCTGGGCGTGGTAGCGGACGCCTGTAATCCCAGCTACTCCGAGGCTGAGGCAAGAGAATCGCTTGAACCTGGGAGGCAGAGGTTGCAGTGAGCCGAGAATGCGCCATTGCTCTCCAGCCTGGGTGACAGAGCGAGACTCCATCTCAAAAAAAAAAAAGGTAACTTATTAACCTTTTTTTTTTTTTTTTTTTTTTAAGACAGAGTCTTGCCACTCTGTCACCCAGGCTGGAGTGCAATGGCGCCATCTCGGCTCACTTCAACTTCTGCCTCCTGAGTTCAAGCGATTCTCCTGCCTCAGCCTCCTCAGTAACTGAGATTACACGTGCCCATCACCATACCTAGCTAATTTTTGTATTTTTAGTAAAGACAGGAGTTCACCATGTTGGCCAGGCTGGTCTCGAACTCCTGACCTCAGGTGATCTGCCCACCTCAGCCTCCCAAAGTGCTGGGATTACAGGCATTAGCCACTGCGCCTGGCCTAACCTTTTTTTAAAGAAACCACATTTGGCCAGGCGCAGTGGCTCATGCCTGTAATCTCAGCACTTTGGGAGGCTGAGGTGGGCAGATCACCTGAGGTCAGCAGTTTGAGACCAGCCTAGCCAACATGGCGAAATCCTGTCTCTACTAAAAATACAAAAATTAGCTGGGCGTGGTGGCACGTGCCTGTAATCCCAGCTACTTGGGAGGCTGAGGCAAGAGAATCACTTGAACCCAGGAGGCAGAGGTTGTAGTGAGCCGAGATGGTACCACTGTACTCCAGCCTCAGTAACGGAGTGAGACTCCATTTCAAAAAAAAAAAAAAAAAACATATTTAAGCATCATTCCCATATTTAAGCATCATTCCTGTGGCATTAAATACATTCACATTGTTGTACAACTATTGCCACCATCCATCTCCAGACCTTTTTCATCTCCCCCAGCTGAAACTCCCTACCCATTCAACACTAACTCCCCAGTCCCCTCTGCCCCCAGCACCAGGCAACTACCATTCTACTTTGTGTCTCTATGAATTTGACTATTCTAGAGATGTCATATAAGTGGAATCTTACAATATTTGTCTTTTTTTTTTTTTTTTTTTTGAGACAGGGTCTGGCTTTGTTGCCCAGGCTGGAGTGCAATGGCACGATCTCAGCTCACTGCAACCTCCACCTCCAAGGCTCAAGTGGTCCTCCCACCTCAGTCCCCCAGGTAACTAGGACTACAGGTGTGCACCACCACGCCCAGCTAATTTTTGTATTTTCAGTAGGGGTGGGCTTTCACCATGTTGGCCAGGCTGGTCTTGAACTCCTGCGCTCAAGTGATCCACCCATCCCAGCCTCCCAAATTGCTGGGATTACAGGCATGAGCCACCGCACCCGGGCTATTTGTCCTTTTGTGTCTGGCTTATTTCACTTAGCATAAGTTCTTCAAGGTTCATCCATGTTGCAGCATGTATAAGAATTTCCTTTCCTTTTTAAGGCTGAGTAATATTCCATTGTATGTATATACCACATTTTGTTTAGTCATTCATCCATTGGTAGACACTGGGATTGTTTCCACCTTTTGGCTATTGTGAATAATGCTGCTGTGAACATTGTCTAAACATCTGAGTCCCTGCTCTCAATTAGATTGGGTATGTACCCAGAAGTGGAATTGCTGGGTCGTGTGGTAATTCGATGTTTAATTTTTGGAGGAACCACCATACTGTTTTCCATAGCAGCTGCACCATTTTACATTCCCACCAGAAATGCACAAGGGTTCCAGTTTTTCCACATTATTGCCAACACTCATTATTTTCTGGGGGAAGGGAGATTATTTTTAAATACAGATTGAGAGATTGAGTATCCCTAATCCAAAAATCCAAAACACTCCAAAATCTGAAAGTTGAGCACCAGCATGATACTTAAAGGAAATGCTCATTGGAGCATTTCAGATTTTTGGATGAGGAATGCTTAACAGGTAAGCATAATGTATACAATCCACAATTCAGAATCCAAAACATTTCTGGACCCAAGCATTTCAGATAAGATGTTCAACCTTTCTTTTTTTCTTTTTCTTTTTTTTTTTTTTTGAGACACAGTCTCGCCCTGTTGCCCAGGCTGGAGTGCAATGGCGTGATCTTGGCTCACTGCAACCTCTGCCACCCGGGTTCAAGCGATTCTCCTGCCTCAGCCTCCCAAGTAGCTGGGATTACAGGCACCCACCACTACACCTGGCTAATTTTTTTTGTATTTTTAGTAGAGACGGAGTTTCACCATGTTAGTCAGGTTGGTCTCGAACTCCTGACCTCAGGTGATCTGCCTGCCTCGGCCTCCCAAAGTGCTGGGATTACAGGCGTGAGCCACCGCGCCCAGCCAAAGTTCAACCTTTCATAGCCATCCCAATAGGTCTAAGTCACAGGGAATTTTGAAATCTGGGTTAGACCACAGAGACTTTCTCTTTGTGGAGGGAGGGCCACAAGAGATAAGGGTTTTTGGGCATACTTGGGTCCATCCACATCCCAGGCCTCTCAGAAACTAGAAATGTGAAGCTGCTCAAGTCAGCCCAGGAGTTTGTCCCTCACCTCTGATCCTGACTCCTTCCTGGCCTCTCCCCCCACAGGTGCCTGGCTGCTGCAAACCATGCAATGAGCCATGCCCCGCCCTGGACACCCCCGCCCAGCATCTGGGCCTCCACGCTTGGGACCCTGGGAGCGGCCAACAGAGCTATGTCTGGAGACATATGATAAACCACCTCAGCCCCCACCAAGCCGCCGCACCCGTAGACCAGACCCCAAGGACCCTGGCCACCATGGGCCAGAGAGCATTACCTTCATCTCTGGCTCTGCTGAGCCGGCCCCTGAGTCCCCCACCTGCTGCCTGCTCTGGCGACCCTGGGTGTGGGAGTGGTGCCGGGCTGCCTTCTGCTTCCGCCGCTGCCGGGATTGCCTCCAGCGCTGTGGAGCCTGTGTGCGGGGATGCAGCCCCTGCCTGTCTACTGAGGACTCCACTGAGGGGACTGCCGAAGCCAACTGGGCCAAGGAGCACAATGGAGTGCCCCCCAGCCCTGATCGTGCACCCCCCAGCCGGCGGGATGGCCAGCGGCTCAAGTCAACCATGGGCAGCAGCTTCAGCTACCCTGATGTTAAGCTCAAAGGCATCCCTGTGTATCCCTACCCGAGGGCCACCTCCCCAGCCCCTGATGCGGACTCCTGCTGCAAGGAGCCACTGGCCGATCCCCCACCCATGCGACACAGCCTGCCCAGCACCCTTGCCAGTAGTCCTCGTGGCTCTGAGGAGTACTATTCTTTCCATGAGTCGGACCTGGACCTGCCGGAGATGGGCAGTGGCTCCATGTCGAGCCGAGAAATTGATGTGCTCATCTTCAAGAAGCTGACAGAGCTGTTCAGCGTACACCAGATCGATGAGCTGGCCAAGTGCACATCAGACACTGTGTTCCTGGAGAAGACCAGTAAGATCTCGGACCTTATCAGCAGCATCACGCAGGACTACCACCTGGATGAGCAGGATGCTGAGGGCCGCCTGGTACGCGGCATCATTCGCATTAGTACCCGAAAGAGCCGTGCTCGCCCACAGACCTCGGAGGGTCGTTCAACTCGGGCTGCTGCCCCAACCGCTGCTGCCCCTGACAGTGGCCATGAGACCATGGTGGGCTCAGGTCTCAGCCAGGATGGTAGGTGGGGGCCCCATGGGGCTGAGGGGCAGAGTAGGGGAGGCTCTGGCCAGGGGAGGGTTGGAATGGGGTCTTTAGTCACTGTGGGTCTACCCCTCAGCCAGTCCCTGCCTTTCCTCCTCCTTTCTGTCAACTCTTGCATCCCCTCTCCCCAGCTCCCACTCTGGCCCTTCCTGGTGAGGTCCGAGCAAGGCTGAGAGAAGCATGCAGACCCTGGGAGAGCTCTCTGGCCATCGCTGCTGTCCCCAGAAAGGACAAGGTTCCCTCTGCATTCAACAAGTTTACCCAAAAGGCTCCTCTCCTCTGCTGTCTCCTGCCAGAGTAGCTTCTAGGCCTGGTCTGGTTAACAGGACCTAGGGACCCACATGAACTTGGGCCTCTGACCTGTTCTGGGCTAACCAAAACTCCCACTCATCCATCACTCTGCGCATGCACACGTTGTCTATGTCTCTGTCTTTAAGCATTATTTTTCTAGCCCTGCCCAGGAGTGAGTGGCTCCTCCCTCATCGGGCTGGGAACAGAAGTAGGAAATAGGGTTGAAAGAACGTGCTAATGACCACTGCTTGCCTCATGTTCCCTCCCTAGAGCTGACAGTGCAGATCTCCCAGGAGACGACTGCAGATGCCATCGCCCGGAAGCTGAGGCCTTATGGAGCTCCAGGTGTGGTCTTGACCTAATGAGGAGTGTGGAGGGTGGGGGACTACCCTAGGGGCCCCTCACCTGCTGCTCTCCCAGCTTTCTCTTGGGGTGATGAGGATGACATCAAAAAGGGACGGGGACCTAAGCAGCCACAGACCTGTCTCCATCTAGCAGGCTGGCTTAAAGTGGGTGCAGGTGCCCAGAACAGGCAAGCTGAAAGTGATCAGACCCCAACCTTCAAGCCCAGATGACTAGGAAAGTAGTGGGTGGGGGGCCATCCAGCATGGTGCTGGAAAGACACCCGTGTGGTTCTGTTGCGGTCTTCTTGCCCTTGACAACAACCCCCTGGGAGTGGAATCATTATCCTTTTACAGAAAGGGAGGCTAGGGCTCAGAGAGGTCAATAAACTGAGTGGGTCATCCAGCCAGGATCAGACTGACCCAGGCTCAAGTCCCACTCTGCTCCTTCTCAGCAGGCTTCTCCCTGGTCGTGGGATCTGGATGAGCTCCTTCCCCTGAGCCTGTTTCCTCCTCTCCTCTCCTTCCTACCAGGGTACCCAGCAAGCCATGACTCATCCTTCCAGGGCACCGACACAGACTCGTCGGGGGCACCCTTGCTCCAGGTGTACTGCTAACCCCTGCCAGGCCCAGCTGCCACACCCTTTCTGGGAGAAGCACGGCCTACAGAATGAAGAGGGGGACCAGGAACCCCTGTGGGAGAGGCTTAGACCTGAAGCAGTGCCCACTCTGGCTCCTCCTGCCTTGGCTGACTGGGTTCCTGGACCATGTGCATTTCACTGGGCCATGGGGTCTACATCTCCTTGCATCCCCAGCTGGTCTGATCCCTGCCTGGGCCCCTTCCTTCCTGCTCATGGTCTTCAGGTGGCCTGATCATGGAAAGTAAGGACTTAGGCATTACCTTCTGGGAGTGAACCCTGACTCCATCCCCCTATTGCCACCCTAACCAATCATGCAAACTTCTCCCTCCCTGGGGTAATTCAACAGTTAAAAGAAGCTTATCTTAAATGTATTGTATTGGGGGGTGGGCAGGGCCCACTCTATGTTATGTTAAGGAGTTGGTTCTGGTTCTTGGCTGATGTTCTGTATCTTAACATGACCATAGTTTGTAAGTAGAAAGGTAATTGGTATCTGCCTGCTTATCTTGGCTGTCCTTTCTCTCCCATCTGCCTCACTTAACTGCTGCCCAGAGCAGGAGACAGGATATGTGTCCAGCCTGGCTTAGTGCCCTGCAGTTAAAGTAGGAAGGATAAAATGGGAGTAATGCTGCCCCCATTTCAGGTTCACTGTGAGTTCCAGGAGATAAAGAACCAAGCACAGAGTCTGTGCCTGAGAAAGGTTGGATAAATGGTTTCTGACATTGTTTGAGAGGTTCTTCTAGGGAGGCCTGTCCGAACTGCCTCTGCTCTCCCAGTCCACTGCCTGCAGGCTGGCCTGCTTCTGCCCAGCCCACAGTTTCCCCAAAGCCCTGATCATTTGTTGGCCCTACCCAGCCTTGGACCTGCTACTCCCCTTCCACTCTCTCTGTGGTAGTAACAGAGCACTGTGGGTTTTTTTTTTTTTTTTTTTTTTTGAGATGGAGTTTTTGCTCTTGTTGCCCAAGCTGCTGGAGTGCAATGGCGCAATCTTGGCTCACCGCAACCTCCGCCTCTCGGGTTCAAGCGATTCTTCTAACTTAGCCTCCCAAGCAGTTGGGATTACAGGCATGCGCCACCACGCACAGCTAATTTTGTATTTTTTAGTAGAGACAGGGTTTCTCCATGTTGGTCAGGCTGGTCTCGAACTCCTGACCTCAGGTGATCCGCCCGCCTCGGCCTCCCAAAGTGCCGGCATTAGAGGCGTGAGCCACCGCGCCTGGCCAGCACTGTGGTTTTCACCAGTATCTTCTTGGTCTCTCCAATAACGTTGGAGAAAGGACATTATTCTTTCACAGAGAGGAAACGTGGGGCTCACAGTGAGGTCAAGGAACTTAGTGGGACAAGCAGTTAGTAACTGTGGCTCTGGCCTTGCTGGGGCAGATGCAGAATCCCTTCATTAGGTAGCAGAGCCCAGATGAGTTCAGAAGGATCCTACTTGGCTGCTCCTCACACACAGGCTTATCTACTGGTCCTCTTTCAGCAGAGAGGCCGGGGCAGGCCCACCAGCCCATTCTTAATTAACAAACAAGCTAGAAAGTGTTGAGGATCCCCCCACTCCAGCTCCCATTTGACCTGCTGCCCCCACCGCCCTTTTTATTGTTCCGAAAGGCACCCTTTGGAAAGTAACTACTAGACAAATTGTACTTGTTTGTCCAGTTTCCTAAGGGAAACAGGATGATCTCTCAGGGCTATGAACATAGGGTTCAGTTCTAACTCCAGGCTCTGCTGTCGCATCCGGGTCAAGGCCTCCAAAAGATTAAAATGACCACGGGGCAGAACAGGAGTACAGAGCGGTAGAGTGACACCACGAACCAAGCCTTAGCTCTAGAGCACCATTTTCCAAACCTAGCCTTTTAAACCATTATTTGCATTCCCAGAAAAAAAAAAAAGGTTTAGCAAGTTTGGAAAACAGACAAAGCTATGTACTGCATAGCCTCTCTGAAATCTTTAACAAGCTATTCTGAATTTTTTTTTTTCCCCGAGACAAAGAGTCTCGCTCTATTGCCCAGGCTGGAGTGCAGTGGCACGATCTTGGCTCACCACAACCTCAGCCTCCCAGGTTCAAGTGATTCGCCTGCCTCAGCCTCCCAAGTAGCTGTGATTACAGGCACGTGCCACCACACCCAGCTTTTTTTTTCTTTTTGGAGATGGAGTCTCACTCTGTTGCTCAGGCTGGAGTGCAGTGGCGCGATCTCGGCTCACTGCAAGCTCCACCTCCTGGGTTCACACCATTCTCCTGCCTCAGCCTCCCAAGTAGCTGGGACTACAGGCACCCGCCACCACACCCGGCTAATTTTTTGTATTTTTAGTAGAGACAGGGTTTCACCGTGTTAGCCAGGATGGTCTCGATCTCCTGACCTTGTGGTCCATCCACCTCGGCCTCCCAAAGTGCTGGGATTACAGGCCTGGGCCACTGCACCCAGCCAACACCCAGCTAACTTTTTATATTTTTGGCAGAGATGGAGTTTCTCCATGTTGGCCAGGCTGGTTTCGAACTCCTGACGTCAAGTGATCTGCCCGCCTTGGCCTCCCAAAGTGCTGGGATTACAGGCGTGAGCTACTGTGCCCAGCTATTCTCGAATTCTAAAAAAGACATCTGTGTTCCAGAAATTTAGGAGCCAAAGAACTAAGCACTCACAGCAAGTCTACCTAGACATTCTTGCTATAACCTCTGTGGCCCAAGCATTCTGACCTCCACCCTCTAGCCAAAGTGGGGCAGGGGTCAGCTCTGTGGGCTGGATCTGAGCAAAGGGGAGCACCTCTTCAGCCCTGGGAGCTGGCTTTGAGAAGGCCTAGAATCTGCAGAGGTCCAAGTCAGAGATACAAACAATGGAGCCTCACTGGACTTTACTCTGTCCTCCTGGTAAGGTCCCTGTACCACACACACCAGATCTGAGGCCTGAGCTGTCCTCCTGGTACCCCTCCCCTGAGCCAGGCAGTGTCACCTTGGCCCTTGCTGCTCTTCTGCCCTGGGACACAATAGTCTCTAGTTTCAAGAATACTTGATTCACGGCTAGAGGGCAGACCCACTGCAGTGGGAAGTAAAAATCAGATCAAGTCCAGCCGTCTTAAAACTTTTTTGGGTCATGCGCCCCTTTGAGAATCTGACATGTGTTCTGGTCTCTGTAGCCAGAAAAACTCAACCTTTGCTCAGAAACATACATAGACTAAAAGCCTTGTTTTATTTATTTATTGAGATGGAGTCTCTGTCACCCAGGCTGGAGTGAAGTAGTGCAATCTCGGCTCACTGCAACCTCCGCCACCCGGGTTCAAGCGATTCTCCTGCCTCAGCCTCCCGAGTAGCTGGGATTACAGGTGTGCACCACCACACCCGGCTAATTTTTGTATTTTTAGTAGAGACTGGGTTTCTCCATGTTGGCCAAGCTGGTCTCAAACTCCTGACATCAGGTGATCTGCTCCCCTCAGCCTCCCAAAGTGCTGGGATTACAGGCGTGAACCATCACACCCGGCCAAGCCTTGTTTTAATCTTTAAGTAATGAGAAACTGAGGCCCAGAGAGGGGCAAGGATTTGCCCTAGGTCACATGGCAGAATCTGGGCTAGAAGCCAAACTCCCAGTTCCCAGCAGCAGCCGTAAGAGGCCTGTGCCCCAGAGAAAGGCCAGAGGCAAGAGAGGACACAGAAGGAGCTGGGCAAATCGTTTTAATGTGTAACAGTAGGCCAACTGGGGAGGACAAGGTCCCAAGCCCCAGCCTTTCTCCTGATGCCCCGGGACCTGTGTGCCTGGGCCAGTCCCATGCCTGCCCCAAGCCCTGAGGCCCACAAGTCCCAGAGAAGAGTGGGAAAGAAAGTTGGGTGGTTGCAGCTCAGCCCCAAGAGTTCAGGGAGGAAAAAACAGGGGCTAGTTGAATTTAGCCTTGGAAAAATCCATCTCCGGATGTTGATCCATGAACCTGGAGAAAGGGAAGCAAGAAGATGAAACAGCTCATCCTTCTCTTCTAAAGCTGTCCCTTCTCCCAGCACCCCCGTGTCAAGTCTAATCTCTTTAGACCTCAGCAACACCAAGCCAGGCTGGGCAGGAGCAGGGCCCAGGGTATCTGAGACCCATTTGAGTCCCGAGGCTGGAAGCTGAGGCACCAACACTGGCATTGTTTTCCTGTAGGTGGCAATGACCGCCTGTTACCCTTTCCCTCCTATCATGCACCATGAGCCGGCCTTGCCCTCAAGATGACCTCAGCAAATGACAAGAGTAGGCAAGCCAAAGCCATAAAGCCATAAACATGGCTGGAAAGGGGGCAGGGCAGCTCCTGAGGCAGTGCAGTGATCCACTCACTGCTGTCACCGAAGTCTAAGCCCCCAGGCACCCACGGTCCCCCAACCCCGTCTCTGAATTGCTCACTTCTTCAGAATCTCCTGTTTCTTCTGTTCGTCTGAAGTTGGCAGCCCCATGGACTTCTGTCGCTGGTCATACATCATCTTTTCCACCATGCTGCGAGTCTCACTGTCCAGGTCCGACAGCTGAGGGCAGGCAGTGACAGGAATCGGTGAAGCTCTGGAAACAACGAGGCCCCTCACCTTCCTGCTGAAGCTCCCCCAACCAGCCAGGGCTCACCTTGGAATTCTCAGGGTTAATCTTCTTGGTGTTGATCTCAGGGTCACTGGACACCAAGCGGCTCCACCACTCCATCTTATTGATCTGTGAAGAGAACAACCAGAGGGTGGGAGGTGGCCTGCTCTGTGCACCAGGAATCACCCCTTAACCCTTTCACAACCAAACTCTCTCCCATCCACATCCTGCACCTGAGACCCTTGCAGGCCTACACTGGATCCAGAGGTACAAGACTGTGCCCTTCCTGCAGCTAAGGGAGACACAGAGGCAAAGAGTTACAAATCAGTGTGATAAGGGAAAGAAGAAAGCAGAAAGGGAGATATTCATCCAGGGTGGAGGGAGAAAAGTTTGAAAGTGACACTCGGGCTGAGTCTTAAGACACAAAGCAGTATTCCAGATTTAAAATGGGAAGAAAATAAATATATGTATTTTTTGAGATGGAGTCTTGCTCTTCTTGTCCAGGCTGGAGTGCTGTGGCACCATCTCGGCTCACTGCAACCTCTGCCTCCTGGGTTCAAGCAATTCTCCGGCCTCAGCCTCCCGAGTAACTGGGATTATAGGCATGCACCACCACACCTGGCTAATTTTTGTATTTTTAGTAGAGACGGAGCTTCACCATATTGGGCCAGGCTGGTCTCAAACTCCTGACCTCAGATGATCTGCCTGCCTCAGTCTCCCAAAGTGTTGGGATTACAGGCGTGAGCCACCATGTGCAGTGGTGCAGTCAGCTCACTGCAACCTCCACCTCCTGGGTTCAAGCGATTCTCCTGCCTCAGACTCCCAAGTAGCTGGGATTACAGGCGCCCACCACCATGCCCAGCTAATTTTTTTGTATTTTTATTAGAGATGGGGTTTGCCATCTTGGCCAGGCTGGTCTCAAACTCCTGACCTCGTGATCTGCCCACCTCAGCCTCCCAAAGCGCTAGGATTACAGGCATGAGCTACCACGCCCAGCCAGAAAAAGTTTTTAAGCAGGGAAGTGCCAGGTGCAGTGGCTCCTACCTGTAATCCCAACACTTTGGGAAGCCAAGGCAGGAAGATCCCTTGAGCCCAGGAGTTTCAGACCAGCCTGGGCAACATGAGACCCTGTCTTTACAAAAAACATTTAAAAATTAGCCAGGTAGGGTGGCGCTCACAGTTACTCAGGAAGCTGAGGTGGGAGGGTCGTTTCAGCCCGGGAGGTCAAGGCTGCAGTAAGCCGTGATTGCGCCACTGCATTCTAGCCTGGGTGAGAACAAGACCCTGTCTCAAAAAATAAAAAATAAATTTAAAAGGCAGGGAAAGGGCTGGGCATGGTGGCTCACGCCTGTAATCCCAGCACTTTGGGAGGCCGAGGTGGGCGGATCACAAGGTCAGGAGATCGAGACCATCCTGGCTAACACGGTGAAACCCTGTCTCTACTAAAAAATAGAAAACAAAACAGACAAAAAAAAAATACAGGCATGGTGGCGGGCGCCTGTAGTCCCAGCTACACTGGAGGCTGAAGCAGGAGAATGGCATGAACCCAGGAGGCGGAGCTCGCAGTGAGCCGAGATCGCGCCACTGCACTCCAGCCTGGGCGACAAAGCAAGTGCAGAGGCATGGAGGGGTGAGTGAGTGAGGGCAGCCAGTGCCAGTCGGACAGGCTGTGACAGGGTCTTATGTGCCCTGGGAAGTTCTCCTCAGACCCTTGGCCCTTTTCAGACCACCTTTATTTACTGATCTCTGTGTCCTACCTCTCTGTAAAGGCAGTGAGGTTGAGAATGAAGGCTTCCTGAGGGCACATATTTTCCTATGTTTTGTTCACTGTTCTCTTTCCAGCACTTAGAACAAGAACAGTACCAGGCACAGAGTAGGTGTTCAAGTATTTGATGAATTGAATGCATGTACAAACCTAGTGAAAAAGAAGTGGCTTTAGAAACTAAGACTTTCAATTCTGACTCCACCCCTTCCCAGAGGTAGGAGCTTGGGTAAATCAACGAGCTCTTTTCCTGACTCAAGCCTGTAATCTCAGCACTTTGGGAGGCCAAGGTGTGAAGATCACTTGAGGCCAGGAGTTCAAAACCAGCCTGGGAAATATAGTGAGACCCCCTAGTCTCTACAAAAAAATTTATTAACAAAAATTCGCCGAGCGTGGTGGTGTACACCTGTAGTCTTAGCTACTCAGGAGGACGAGGCGAGAGAATTGCTTGGGCCCAAGAGTTCAAGGCTGCAGTGAGCTAAGAAGGTGTTACTGCACTCCAGCCTGGGCAACAGAGTGAGACCTTGTCTTTAAGAAAATAAAATAGAGACAGATCTACTTTAAAGAGTGTTGTCATGGGGATTAAGATAATCCCACAGTGCCCCCAGCATGGCTCCTGAGTAAAAAAGCACACATCCTCCCTTCTACTTCCATCAACACCCCAGGCTAGAAGGGCTGGGCCTCACATACCTTCTCCAGATGCACAGTCACCACCTTGCCGTCCTCAATGAGCCACGAGCTCTCCTCCACCTTCACTTCATTGTAGAGCTCCCCATCGATGATCGCTGGCTGCCCCTTGAGCCCCACCCGGAGGTGCCGCCGCTGGATGTCCACCACCACGTCCTTCCCTTTCAGCCGGAAGTTCACACAGAAAGGGACCGCCAGCTGCATAGGGCAGAGGCAGTCAGAAGAGGCCACCAAGTGCTGCTGGTACCCCAGGCTGGCCCCCTAAGTTTTACCTCTGGTCCCTGACACTCACGTCCAGCTCCGACAGGGTCTGGGTCCAGCGGTAATTGGGCAGGTCTGCCCCGTTGCCTAGGTTGGGCTTCAGTTTTCCTTTGTCCTTCTCATCTTCCTCCTCCTCATCTTCCTCAGTCTCCTGCTTACAATCAG
Source organism: Pan paniscus (assembly GCF_029289425.2). Taxonomy (NCBI): domain Eukaryota; kingdom Metazoa; phylum Chordata; class Mammalia; order Primates; family Hominidae; genus Pan; species Pan paniscus. Next base: position 199,929,034 of record NC_073249.2, read on the forward strand.
GGACACTCAGCTACTTACTTGACAGACAAGACACAGATTGAACCCTCACTGGGCCAAGCCCAGGGCTAGCACTGGGCATACAGCCACAAAAGAAAACAGACCTGGTCCCTGCCCACTCCACAGAGGGGCAGACCCCCAAGCCTTGGTCCACTGGGAACCAGGTAAAACTTGGTTCTGATCTCAGTCTGAGAGGAGCTCAGACTATTATACCATGTGACAAAGGATATGGCTGGGCCCACAGAACCCAGCCAACCTCAGATGGGACCTGTAATAGGCACTGCCCTCTCTGGCTATTGGGTTTTCTTGCCATAAATGGGTTAAGGTCAGTCGGTTTTTATTTTATTTTTTTGGGAAGGAGTCTTGCTCTGTCGCCCAGGCTGGAGTGCAGTGGCGCAATCTCGGCTCATGGCAACCTCCGCCTCCCGGGTTCAAGCAATTCTCTGCCTCAGCCTCCCGAGTAGCTGGGATTACGGGCACCCACCACCATGCCTGGCTAATTTATGTATTTTTAGTAGAGATGGGGTTTCACCATCTTGGCCAAGTTGGTCTTGAACTCCTGACCTCGTGATTTACCCACCTCGGCCTCCCAAAGTGCTGGGATTACAGGTGTGAACCACTGCGCCTGGCAGGTTTTTATTTTTTTAACCTGGATCCTTTGGTTCAATGTCTCTGAGTGTGATCTTAAAGTATGGGGAAGATTCCCAAAGCCAGGAGGGGAGGGGATAGGATAAGGAAGGGTATTCCAGAGAAAGCAGTAGGCAGGAGATTTCCTGTAAGTTCCAAGCTCCTGGCTCATCCCAAGTCCCTGCAGTCCATCTCACCTGCTTCCCTGGGGAGTCAAGGCTGCCGTTCTTGAGCTGGGCCTCATGATTCTCTGCATCCTTTTTCTGGGGCAAAGAGCACAGCAGTTGGCAACAGGACCCCACTGCTCAGTGCCGGGGGGATCTGAAGGGTGGAGAAGGGAAGCCCACCCTTCACCTGGTCAATCTCTAGCTGCAGCCTCTCTGCCTCTTCATCAGTTAGCTCCTTGATCTGGGGCCCTGAGGTCTCTGACTTGGCTTCCTTGGCCAGTCTGGCTGCCCGCTCCGCCTTCTCCCGCCGCTCGGCCTCCTGCCGGGCTCTCTTCTCCCGCCGGGTCTTCTGTGCCAGCTGATTGTGGTGGCTGAAAGTCTGTGTGATAAGCTGGAGAGGGAAGAAAGGCCATGAGGCATCAGAGCAGGGGACAGTGTCCCATAGCCTGGAGTCCAGCCCCACTCTCTACCTGCTGGGTGCAAGGGCAAAGCACTGCACCCAGAAACTCGGTTTCCTCATCTGCAAAATGAGGAAAATACATCTATCTCATAGGGTTGTAATGACAATACCTGCAAAGCACCTGTCTCAATAAACTGGCTGTTTTAAAAAGTGATGCTTGGCCGGGCGCGCTGGCTCACACCTGTAATCCCAGCACCTGGGGAGGCTGAGGAGGGTGGATCACAAGGTCAAGACCATCCTGGCCAACATGGTGAAACCCTGTCTCTACCAAAAATAAAATAAAAAATAAAAATAAAAAAATAGCTGGGCATGGTGGCGGGGGCCTGTAATCCCAGCTACTCGAGAAGCTGAAGTGGGAGAATCGCTTGAACCTGGGAGGCAGAGGTTGCAGTGAGCAGAGATCGTGCCACTGCACTCCAGCCTGGTGACAGAGCAAGACTCCATCTCAAAAAATAATAATAATAATAAATAAAGGAATTGGAGACTAGTCTGGCCAACATGGTGAAACCCCGTCTCCACTAACAATACAAAAAAATTAGCCAGGCGCGGTGGCGTGCGCCTGTAATCCCAGCTACTCAGGAGGCTGAGGCAGGGGAATTGCTTGAACTAGGGAGGTGGAGGTTGCAGTGAGCCGAGATCAGGCCACTGCACTCCAGCATGGGTGACAAAGCGAGACTCTGTCTCAAAAAAACCAAAACAAAAAAAGTGGCGCTGTTTAAAGTAAAAACTCAAGCCTCAGTCCCTCACAAGCCTTTCCTGAGTTCTCAGGCCCACTCCTCTGACTAATCACTCTTACTCTTAGTGCATCCTGTCTCCAAGACCACAGTCCAGCTATGCAAGACTTGACACCACACCCAAAAAGGCCACGTTAGCAGAAAGCCAGGGAGCTTTTTTTTTTTTTTAATTTTTTTTTTTGAGATGGAGTTTCACTCTTGTTGCCCAGGCTGGAGTGCAGTGGCGTGATCTTGGCTCACTGCAACCTCCGCCTCCCGGGTTCAAGTGATTCTCCTTCCTTAGCCTCCCGAGTAGCTGGGATTATAGGCATGTGCCACCACGCCTGGCTAATTTTGTATTTTTAGTAGAGATGGGGTTTCTCCATGTGGGTCAGGCTGGTCTCGAACTCCTGACCTCCAGTGATCCGCCTGCCTCGGCCTCCCAAAGTGCTGGGATTATAGGTGTGAGCCACCGTGCCCGGTCAAAGTGCTGGGATTATAGGTGTGAGCCACCGTGCCCGGTCAAAGTGCTGGGATTATAGGTATGAGCTACCGCACCAGGTCAAAGCCAGGGAGCTTTCTTGAAGGAAGAGCCTGTTCACCCTCTCTCCAGCCAGCAAGCTATCAACTTCAAATCCTTTTTCTCCACTACACCTTCCCAGGAGGTTTCCACTCCAGGATGTGCTAGCCAGCCTCCCTGCTACCCAAGGGCAACCCTCCACCCATACTATTGCCACCTGTCATTATTTGGCTCCTGGCCTTAGACAAGTGAACAACTTTGACTCTTTCTAAGCCTGTTTCCTTATCCGTCATGAGGATTGAGTATGACAGCACAAATCAAGAGCCTAGTGAGGTCCACATCACAGGGTTCCCCTGACCTGCAGCATCAGCATCACCTGGAACCTGTTAGAAACACTAAATCTTAAGCCCCACTCCAGATCTACCAGATCAGAAATTCTGGGGTATGGCCAGGCAATCTGTATTTTTAACAAGCCCTCCTGGCCAATTTCCATGCATACTTCAAAGTCACACCTAGATTTGAGTTCCTGGTCTACTCTTACCTGCGTGACCCTGAGGTCATGTCTCTGTGCCTCTATCTTGTTATTATTATTATTATTTTTGAGACATGGTCTCACTCACCCAGGCTGGAATGCATTCGACCTCCCTGGGCTAAGGTGATCCTCCCACTTCAGCCTCCCCAGTGGCTGGGACTATAAGTACATGCCACCATGCCTGGCTAATTTTTGTATTTTTTTGTAGAGACAAGGTTTTGCCATGTTGCCCAGGCTGGTCTCAAACTCCTGGGTCAAGTGATCGACCTGCCTCATCTTCCCAAAGTGCTGGGATTACAAGTGTAAGCCATTATGCCTGGTCTATGTTATTATCTCTAAAAACAGTCTTGGCCAGGTGTGGTGGCTCATGCCCGTAATCCCAGCACTTTGGGAAGATGAGGCAGGTGGATCACTTGAGGCTGAGGCGGGCAGATCACCTGAGGTCAGGAGTTCTTGACCACCCTGGCCAACATGGTAAAACCCTGTCTCTACTAAAAATCCAAAAATGAGCCCGGTGTGGTGGCACACGCCAGTAGTCCCAGCTACCTGGGAGGCTGAGGTTGCAGTGAGCAGAGATCGCGCCACCAGCCTGGGTAACAGAGGGAGACCCTGTCTCAAAATAAATAAAAGCAATCTTGGCATGTGTTGTTCTTTGCCTAGAATGTCTCATCCCCATTCTCAGGTCACCTGGCAAACCAATTCATCCTCCATGACCAGTCAAGTGTCAAAGTTTCACCTCTGGCCAGGAACATACCCTTAGGACACTCAACTCAATGCCAACCCATACACAGTGTGCATGTGCACACATACGCACATACCCCTAGAGGCCTTGCAGGGCACTTGCCATGTGATCAGTGGTCAATAAACCCTCTTTCAAGCATCTCTAAGGCAGAACTGCAGGGAAAGCTCTGCAGGGGCTCAAGGTCACAGAAGTCACCCACGGGCCCCCAGACCTGGGGTTCTGCTAAATGCCCTGTGGATTCTCACCCATTTGACGCCAAATTCTCCTGCTATGCCCAAACCCCCTGTCCCATGCCACACCACAGTAGCTCCACACTCTACAAGGTTAAAGAACACCAAACGTACCCCCTAAACCACGAATTAAACTGGTAGGGTAGGCCATTCTGCTGTCAGTAGAAACAATAGGTCATAATTACACCAGCAGAGGCTGTTCCACCACAGGGCCTTGGTCCTAAGTCCCTAATCAGAGAGACCTTGAACTAAAGGCATTTGCCAACCAGTGGCCAAAAGGAGGTGGGAGCAGGGCCCTCCCCTCTCCCGGCTCCACTGAATCATGTCACATCCCATTTGTACTTCCTTCCTAGCTCCTGGAGGTTAAGCAAGGGCAGAGCTAAACCACCAGGCAGAGTCAAGGCCAATCACAGCAGCCTCTGACCCATCCTCCCATCAGCTTGACTTAGGCCCAGCCTCAGACAGATAACCCCAGGGGTGTGGAAGCTTACCCAGAGGCTGTCACCGATTCAAGCTTCGGTCACTGGACACATCTTTGGGAACCACAGCCAACCAGGGTGGGGAGGGCTGGGCCTGCTCTAAATCCAAGACTGTCACTCTCCCCCAGAAGAGGCCCAGGACAGTACAGGCATGTGCCACCATGCCAGCCTTCTCAAATACTTTTCAGAAGGCAGAAGAATTTTATGAAATAGCTGTTATTCAAATGCTAATCCAGGTCGGGCACGGGGGCTCCCATCTGTAATCCCAGCACTTTAGGAAGCAGAGGCAGACAGATCACTTGAGCCCAGGAGTTTGAAACCAGCCTGGGCAACATAGGAAGACCCTGTCTCTATAAAAAATACAAAAATTAGCTGAGTGTAATGGTACCTGTAGTTCCAGCTACTCGAGAGACTGAGGCAGGGGGATTGCTTGAGCCTGGGAGGTCAAGACTCCAGTGAGCCATGATCACATCACTGCACCCCAGCCTGGGTGACAGAGCAAGACTCTGTCTCAAAAAAACAAACAAATAAATAGAAATAAAAATAAATAAATAAAATGCTAGCGCACGTGCACTGAGGAACTACATCTGTGCAAATAAATTTAAGTTTACCGGGTACAGTGGCTCATACCGGTAATCCCAGCACTTTGGAAAGGTCGAGGCGGGCAGATCGCTTGAGCTCAGGAGGTTAAGACCAGCCTGGGCAACATGGTGAGACCCCGTCTATACCAAAAATACGAAAATATTAGCCAGACACGGTGGCATATGCCTGCAGTCCCAGCTACTCGGGAGGCTAAGATGGAAGGACTGCTTGAGCCTGGGAGCCGGAGGTTGCTGTGAACTGAAGGTTACAGTGAGCCGAGATTGCGCCGCTGCACTACAACCTGCGTGAGAGTGAGAACCTGTCTCAAAACAGAAACCCCCCTAAACAATGGGGTTTGGAGTTTCTAGGGTGGTGAACACATCAAGGTGTCGGGAGGGTGGCACACCCAGAGAGGGTATGGAGGCTCCAGGCCCCACCCCCATACCTAGCCCTACACAGCTATTTGGCTGTTCCTGAGTTATGTCTTTTATAATAAACCAGTAACAGTAAATAAAGCACTTTCCTGAGTTTTGAATCATTCTAGCAAATTATTAAACCTGAAAAGGTGGTCATGGCAAACCCCAGTTTACAGCTGGTTGGTCAGAAGTACACGAGGCAACTTGGAACTTACAACTGGTGTGTCAAGTGGGCACTGTCTTATGGGACTGAGTCCTTAACCTGTGGAGTCTGCAGTAATTCTGGGTAGTTACGGTCAGAATTCAATTGAATTGTAGGATACCCAGTTGGTGTCCAGAGAACTGGAGAACTGGTCGTCGAGTGGTGGAAAAACCCCACACATTTGGTGTCAGAACGGCTGTGAGTAAAAACCATTCTTAGGATGCAATACGCAAAATCCAGATTGTGGGAAACTTTGCCAGGACAAACGACCCTTTATTCAAAAAACAAATTGCAAGGAAAAAAGAGGTCTCTTGTGTTTTATTTTTTAAATCTTAAAATTTTTTTTTGTAGGCCAGGTAGGGTGACTCACGCCTGTAATCCCAGCGCTTCGGGAGGCCAAGGTGGGTGGATCACCTGAGGTCAGGATTTAGACCACTGGAGTTCGAGACCAGCCTGGCCAACAAGGTGAAACCCTGCCTCTACTAAAAATACAAAAATTAGGCTGGGCTCGGTGGCTCACACCTGTAAACCAGGCACTCTGGGAGGCCGAGGCAGGCGGATCACCTGAGGTCGGGAGTTCAAGACCAGCCTGACCAACTTGGAGAAACCCTGTCTCTACTAAAAATACAAAAATTAGCTGGGCGTGGTGGCGCATGCCTGTAATCCCAGCTACTTGGGAAGCTGAGGCAGGAGAATCGCTTGAACCCAGGAGGCAGAGGTTGTGGTGACCCGAGATCAGGCCACTGTACTCCAGCCTGGGCAACAACAGCAAAACTCCATCTCAAAAAAAAAAAAAAAAAAAAAAAAAAAAAATATATATATATATATATATATATATATATATATATATATATATATATATTAATTAGCCGGGCGTGGTGGTGGGTGCCTGTAATCCCAGCTACTTGGGAGGCTGAGGCAGGAGAACTGCTTGAACTCAGGAGGCGGAGGCTGCAGTGAGCCAATATCATGCCACTGCACTCCCGCCTCAGCACCAGAGACTCCAAGTCAAAAAAAAACAAAACATTTTTTTTTTGTAGAGATGGAGTCTCACTATATTACCCAGGCTGGTCTTCAACTCCTGGGCTCAAGTGATCCTACCACCTCAGCCTCCCAAAGTGCTGTGATTACAGGCCTGAGCCACTGTGCCTGACCCTTAATTTTTTGTTTTTGTCTTTGTTTGAGGTCTCTTAATCTACAGGTTTCTATCACCCAGTGTAAAGTGTGAACCTTACTTGAATTAGGAATCAAACAATCGTAATCAAATACCCAATAAAAAAGACAAATGTCTTGACTAGATGATATATGATATCATCTAGTTCTGTGTCCCCACCCAAATCTCATCTTGAATTGTAGTTCCCATAATCCCCACGTCATGGGAAGGACCTGGTGGGGGGTAATTTGAATCATGGGGGTGGCTACCCCCATGCTGCTTTCTTGATAGTGAGTTATCATGAGATCTGATGATTTTACAAGGGGCTTTTCCGCCTTTGCCTGGCACTTCTTCCTGCCACCTTGTAAAGGTGGTACCTGCTTCCCCTTCACCTTCCACCCTGACTGTAAGTTTCCTAAGGCTTCCTCAGCCATGCAGAACTATGAGTCAATTAAACCTCTTTCCTGGCCATAGCACATGAGGGTTCTGTATTAGTCTGTTCTCATGCTGCTATGAAGGAATACCCTAGACTGGGTAATTTATAAAGAAAAGAGGTTTGCGGCTGGGCACGGTGGCTCACGCCTGTAATCCCAACACTTTGGGAGGCCAAGGGGGCACGGAACACCTGACGTCAGGAGTTCGAGACCAGGTTGGCCAACACAGTGAAACCCTGTCTCTACTAAAAATACAAAAATTAGCCAGGCGTGGTGGCAGGCACCTGTAATCCCAGCTACTTGGGAGGCTGAGGCAGGAGAATCGCTTGAACCCAGGAGGCAGAGGTTGCAGTGAGCCGAGATTGCATCATTGCACTCCAGCCTGGGCAACAAGAGTAATACTGTCTTAAAAAAAAAAACAAAAACAAAAACAAAAACTACCATATGATCCAATAGATTACACTGCCGAGTAACACCTACAAGAATTGAAAATAGAATCTCAAAAGATTTGTGCACCTATGTTCACAAAAGTACTATGCACAATAACCAAGGGGTGAAAGCAACCCAAAAGTCCATCAGCAGAAGAATAGATTAAAAAAAAAAAAAATTGTGGCCGGGCGCGGTGGTCAAGCCTGTAATCCCAGCTCTTTGGGAGGCCGAGCCAGGCAGATCACAAAGTCAGGAGTTCAACACCAGCCTGACCAATACGGTAAAACCCCGACTCTAATAAAAATACAAAAATTAGCCGGGCGTGGTGGCGTGTGCCTGTAGTCCCAGGTACTCGGGAGGCTGAGGTTGCAGTGAGCCAAGATCGTGCCACTGCACTCCAGCCTGGGCAAGAAACACAGCAAGACTTCTCTCAAAAAGAAAAAAAAAATTGTGATATATACATATAATGGAATATTATTCAGCCTTAAAGGGGATGGAAATCCTGTCACATGCTACAATGTGGATAAATCTGTGGACATTACATTAAACGAAATAAGCCAGTCACAAAGAGATACATATTGTATGATTCCATTTATATGAAGTATCTACAGTAGTCAACCTACACAGAAAATAGAACAGCAGTTACCAGGAGGTAGGGGAGGGAACAAAGCGAAGTTGCTTAATGGGTACAGGGTTTCAGTTCCCTAAGATGCAAAGAGGTCTTACAAATATGTTTCTTAGTGTAAGTTCACTTAACACTACTGAACTGTACACTTAAAAATGGTTAACATGGGCCAGCACAGTGGCTCACATCTGTTATCCTAGAACTTTGGGAGGCCGAGTCAGGCAGATCACTTGAGCCCTGGAGTTAGAGACCAGCCTGGGAAACATGGTAAAACCTCATCTCTACAAAAAAAATAGAAAAATTAGCTGGGGGCCGGGCGCAGTGGCTCACACCTGTAATCCCAGCACTTTGGGAAGTCGAGGCAGGAGGATCATGCGGTCAGGAGTTCAAGACAGGTTTGACTGACATGGTGAAACCTCATCTCTACTAAAAATACAATAATTAGCCCAGCATGGTTGTGCGCACCTGTAATCCCAGCTACTCAGGAGGCTGAGGCAGGAGAATCGCTTGAACCCGGAAGGCAGAGGTTGCAGTGAGCCAAGGTCACACCACTATACTCCAGCCTGGGCAACAGAGCGAGACTCTGTCTCAAAAAAAAAAAGAAAAAGAAAAATTAGCTGGGCATGATGGCACTGGAGTCCAAGCTACTTAAGGGGTTAAAGTGGGAGGATCACCTGAGCCTTGGGGAGGTCAAGGTAAGTAGTGATCATGCCACTGCACTCCAGTGGGTGACAGAGTGAGACTCTGTCTCAGAAAAATAAATAAATAAAATAAAAATTTAAAAAAAAAAAAAAGGGCCAAGCGTGGTGGCTCACACCTATAATCCCAACATTTTAGGAGGCCAAGATGGGCGGATCACAAGGTCAAGAGTTCGAGACCAGCCTGGCCAATGTTACTGAAACCCTGTCTCTACTAAAAATACAAAAATTAGCCAGGCGTGGTGGTGGGCACCTGTAGTCCCAGCTACTTGGGAGGCTGAGGCAGGAGAAATCTCTTTTTTTTTGAGACGGAATCTCGTTCTGTCGCCAGGCTGGAGTGCAGTGGCGATCTTGGCTCACTGCAACCTCTGACTCCTGGGTTCAAGCGATTCTCCTCCCTTAGCCTCCCGAGTAGCTGGGATTATAGGAGAGTGCCACCATGCCCGGCTAATTTTTGTATTTTTAGTAGAGACAGGGTTTCACCGCGTTGGCCAGGATAGTCTTGATCTCCTGACCTCATGATCCGCCCACCTCGGCCTCCCAAAGTGCTGGGATTGCAGGTGTGAGCCACTGCGCCCAACCGGTACGAGAAATCTCTTGAACCCAGGAGGCACAGGTTGCAGTGAGCCGAAATGGTGCCACTTCACTCCAACCTGGGCGAAAAAGCGAGACTCTACCTCAAGAAAAAAAAAAAAAAAAAAAAAAGGCCAGGCGCAGTGGTTCATGCCTGTAATCCCAGCACTTTGGGAGGGTGAGGCAGGCAGATCACCTGAGGTCAGGAGTTCGAGATCAGCCTGGCCAACATGGTAAAACCCCATCTCTACTAAAAATACAAAAATTAGCCAGGGGTGGTGGCACACGCCTGTAATCCCAGCTACTCGGGAGGCTGAGGTGGGAGAACTGCTGGAACCTGGGAGGCAGAGGTTGCAGTGAGCCAAGATGGCGCCACTGCACTCCAGGCTGGGCAACAGAGCGAGACTCCGTCTCAAACAAACAAACAAACAAAAACAAAACAAAGGTTAAGAAGGTAAATTTTATGATGTGCTTTTTACCACACTTTTTTTTCTGAGACAGAGTCTCGCTCTGTGGCCCAGGCTGGAGTGTAATGGCGTGATCTCGGCTCACTGCAACCTCTGTCTCCCAGGTTCAAGCAATTCTCCCACCTCAGCTTCTCGAGTAGCTGGGATTACAGGCCCCTGCCACCATGCCCAGCTAATTTTTGTATTTTTAGTAGAGACGAGGTTTCACCATTTGGCCAGGCTGGCCTCAAACTCCTGACCTCAGGTGATCTGCCCACCTCGGCCTTCCAAAGTGCTGGGATTACAGGTGTGAGCCACCGTGCCCAGCCCACTATTTTTTTTTTTTTTTTTTTTTTGAGACAGGGTTTAGCTCTGTTGCCCAGGATGGATTACAGTGCTGTTTATCATGGGTCACTGCAGCCTCAAACTCCTGGGCTCCAGAGATCCTCCCACCTTGGTCTGCAGAGTAGCTGGGACTACAGGCTTGTGCCACCACTCTTGGCTATGATTTTCTATTTTTTGTACAGATATGCTCTATGTTGGACCAGACTGGTCTTGAACACCGGGCCTCAAGTGATCCCCCCATCTCAGCCCATATTTTTTTAAAAAACAAAAGAGCTGGGTACAATGGCGGCCGCAAAGGCGGGTAGGTCGCTTGAGATCAGAATCAGAAATTCAAGACCTGCTTGGGCAAGATGGTGAAACCCCCACTCTACAAAAAATACAAAAATTAGCTGGGTGTGGTGGGGCACGCCTATACTCCCAGTTACTCAGGAGGCTGAGGTGAGAGGACCACCTGAGCCTAGTGGTCATGGCTGCAGTGAATCATGATCGCACTACTGGACACCATCCAGGCTGGGCAGCAGAGCGAGACCCTGTCTCAAAACAAAACAAAACACAATAGTAAGAGAGCATTGAGGGAAATCAGAACCCTGACTGGATGTGGATCTCTGGTAATATTTAAAGAATTGGTATGCTTTTCTGGAGAAGGTAATACCATTACAGTTACATTTGTTGTGGTTGTTGTTGTTGTTTTTGTTTTTGAGATGGAGTTTCACTCTTGTTGCCCAGGGTAGAGTACAGTGGTGCGATCTTGACTCACTGCAACCTCCGCCTCCTGGGTTCAAGTGATTCTCCTGCCTCAGCCTCCCGAGTAGCTGGGATTACAGGCGCCTACCACCATGCCCAGCTAATTTTTGTATTTTTAGTAGGGACACGGTTTCACCATATTGGCCAGGCTGGTCTCTAACTCCTGACCTCAGGTGATCTACCCACCTCAGCTTCCCAAAGTGCTGGGATTACAGGTATGAGCCACTGTGCCCGGCCCTACAGTTATGTTTTTAAACAGTAACTTTTCTTTTAGATAGTCACATAATATTTACTCATCAAAAAATATGCCTTCAATTATATGTAAGTGGAATGCAATAGGGTAGTCCCACCGTACCCACGACGATTTGTTCCAGGACCACTCCCCAACACTAATTTCCGAGGATGCTCAAGTCCCTTATATAAAATGGCATTTTATTTGCATATAACCTACATGCATGCTCCTGTATACTCTCAATCATCTCTAGATTACCTAATACCTAATACAATGTAACTGCTACGGATGTAAGTAATTAGATTGTATTTTTTTAATTTGTTTTTTGTTTTTGTTTTTTCAGAAGGGGTCTTGCTATGTTGCCCAGGCTGATCTCAAATTCCTGGGCTCAAGCCATCCTCCCATCTCAGCCACCCAAGTAGCTGGGATTACAGGAGTGCGTCACCACGTCGGGCTTAATTCATATTTTTTTATTATTGTACTGTCATTTAAAAAAACTTTTTTTTCCAAATATTTTCCATCAGTGGTTGGTTAAGCTCATGGATGCAGAGCCCACGGATACAAAGGATCAACTGTATTTGTCCTTTTGTGACCAGCTTATTTCATATAACATGATGTCCTCCAAGGTACATCCATGTAGCAATGGACAGGATTTCTTTCCCTTTTAAGGCAGAATAACATCCCAGAGTATGTCTATACCACATTGTTTATCCATTCACCTGCTGATGGAGCCTTTGGTTCCTTCCACCTTTTGGCTGTTATGAATAAGGCTGCTGTGAACATGGGTGTGCAAATAAATCCTCCTTCTAATTATTTTGGGTATATACCCACAAGCATGACTGCTAGAACATACGATAGTTGTATTCTTTAACTTTTTGAGAAACCGCCATAACGTTTTCCATAGCAGATGCACCATTTGACATTCCCACCAACAGTGTACAAGGGTTCCAGTTTCTCCCTATCTTTGTCAACACTTGTTATTTTGTTTTATCTTTTAACGGATGCCATCCTAACAGATGTGAAATAGTATCTCATTGTGGGTTTTGTTTTGGAAACAAAGTCCTGCTCTGTCACCAAGACTGCAGCGTAGTGACACAATCACGGCTCACTGAAGCCTCAACCTCCCAGGCTCAAGCAATCCTCCTACCTCAGCCTCCTGAGTGGTTGGGACTAAAGGCATGTGCCACAAGGCCTGGCTAATTTTTATTTATGAGTTCCTAAATATGAACTTCACAATTAAATGTTATTTTTCCTCTGCACTGCATATTTTCTCATAATCTGGTGTTCTTCAATTGACTTAAATGTCTTTTACCATTTACAAAGTTTCAGCATCTGAAAAGGCAAACAGCTATCTCTTCTTTTATAGCTTCCAGTTTTCTAATGCTGAAAAGTCTCCCCCACATAAGACTATAGTTTCCTAGCTTTCCTTACAGGATTTTTATTATTGGTATTTTTATAGAGTATGACAGATGGCAAATTTTGTTTTTTTAACCAAAAAAAATTCATGTAGCAGCATGACTTATTAAATCATGCTTTGCCTACTGAACTGAATTACCACAGTAGACACATTAAATCTTCATAAATGCTAGACTTTATTTCAGGATTCTCTATTCTGCTTCACTGGTCCATTTTTCTCTTCTTCTATCAATACCATATTGATTAGATCACTATGGCTGTATTCAAGTCTACAATTCCTAGCCCCAAAAGCTATAAAAACTAAAGTGCTTTTGTATTTTTTTGTAAGTTCGTGGCATGAGGTATTTACAGCCTTCATTTCTTCTACTTGGTATGTATATTGATATATATATCTCTGCAGAAATATTAATGTGTTTTGTTGCAGGATGCAGCTCCTGGCCTGGGATTAGATTATTGTATGTAATGCACATTATATGCACTGTATTGCCTTTCTGAAATCCAAATAATTTTAAATACCAAAACACATGTGGCCCCAAGGGATTCTGAAGTGGACTGTGGTCTTTGCCTTTTTTTAAATCCTCGTAACATCCTTGTAAGGTAAGGACTGCTCCCTCTTACAGTTAAGAAAAATTAGGGGCTGGGCGCGGTGGCTCATGACTGTAATCCCAGCACTTTGAGGGGCCAAAGCGGGCAGATCACGAGCTCAGGAGTTCGAGACCAACCTGACCAACATGGTGAAACCCCGGCTCTACTAAAAATACGAAAATTAGCCAGGCATAGTGGCGGGCGCCTGTAATCCCAGCTACTCAGGAGGCTGAGGCAGAAGAATCGCTTGAACCTGGGAGGCGGGGATTGCAGTGAGCTGAGATCGCTCCACTGCTCTCCTGCCTAGGTCATAGAGCAAGATTCCGTCTCAAAAAAAAAAAAAAAGAAAAAGAAAAATTAGGTAGTCCCAGCACTTTGGGAGGCTAAGGCGGCTGGATCACGCCACTGTGCTCCAGCTGGGACAACAGAGCAAGACCCTGACACACACACACACACACACACACACACACACACACGGTTCATCTCTCTCCCTTCTTACAGCCACTGTGCTCCAGCTGGGACAACAGAGCAAGACCCTGACACACACACACACACACACACACACACACACACACACACACACACACACGGTTCATCTCTCTCCCTTCTTACAGCTATTCATCCTTCATATCTGAAGCGTCACTTCCTCACAAAGTCTTCTCTGAGCCCTGAACCTAGGTTAGTTTTATGTTCCCAGGGATTCTGCCCCAACACCCACTACTTTTTCACTGCTTGTTTTTTTTATTTTGGCTACACTGTGAGATCCATGAAAACAAAGAACAAATCTGTATTCACCTCTGCAATCCCAAAAGGTTTGATATAGCACCTAACATAATCCAAAGTGTTAAGTGTTCAATAAACATTCATTGAAAAAAGTAGGCCGGGTGCAGTGGCTCACGCCTGTAATCCCAGCACTTTGGGAGGCTGAGGCTGGGGGATCACCTGAGGTCAGGAGTTTGAGAACAGCCTAACCAACATGGTGAAACCCGTCTCTACTAAAAATACAAAATTAGCCAGGCATGGTGGTGCATGCCTGTAATCCCACCTACTTAGGAGGCTGAGGCAGGAGAATCACTTACAACCTGGGAGGCAGAAGTTGCAGTGGGCTGAGATCGTGCCATTGCACTCCAGACTGGGCAACAAGCATGAAACTCCGTGTCAAAAAAAAAAAAAGAAAGAAAAAATAAATGACTAGTCCCAAAAGCTATAAAAACTAAAAGTGCTTTTGTATTTTTTTGTAAGTTTGCGGCATGAGGTTTTACAGGTAGTCTGACCCACAGAAAGGCCAGAGGTGTTAGTGACAATACAGAAAAAATATCTGAGCTAGAAGGGGTCTACTTTCTCCCATTTTACAGATGGAAAGATGGAAAAAACCAGAGCATTGCTGGGAACTCGACTAGGTGACAAAGCTAGACCAAGAACCTGGGACTCCTACTCTTAGGTAATGTGTCTATGACAGAGCGGCCTCAGACCTTCAGGACACATTAAAGAGTTTACCAACTTGTTAGAATCCTGAAGCCACAGAAAACGGTTTGCAAAGAACGTCTACGTCTCCTTCTTATTATGTCTCTTGTTTATGTCTATTATAAAGATAATGGCGTCGGGCGTGGTGGCTCACGCCTGTAATCTCAGCTACTCAGGAGGTTGAGCACAATAATTGCTTGAACCCAAGAGGCAGACATTGCAGTGAGCCAAGATCGCACCATTGTACTCCAGCCTGGATGAAAAGAGCGGGACTCCGTCTCAAAAAAAAAAAAGAAAAAAAAAAAAAGGCTGGGCATGGTGGCTCACACCTGTAATCCCGGCACTTTGGGAGGCCGAGGCAGGCGGATCACCTGAGGTTGGGAGTTCAAGACCAGCCTGGCCAACATGGTGAAACCCCATCTCTACTAAAAATACAAATATTATCCAGGCGTGGTGGTGCATGCCTGTAATCCCAGCTACTCGGGAGGCTGAGGCAGGAGAATTGCTTGAACTCGCAAGGCGGAGGTTGTGGTGAGCCGAGATCGTGCCATTGCACTGCAGCCTGGGCAACAGAGTGAAACTCTGTCTCAAAAAAAAAAAAAAAAAAAAATTCCTCATGATATAACAATTTTCAAAAGTATAATTACAACCTTAAGGAATCAGAAAGAAGTTCAACGTCTCAGAATCAATACTACAAAACAGAAATCCTTAAACTCTGAGTCACAGCATCTGGGAAGACATGCCTCTGAGTATTTCTAAATTTCTTTCTTTCTTTTTTTTTTTTTTTTGAGACGGAGTCTCACTGTTGCCCAGGCTGGGGTGCAGTGGCGCGATCTCGGCTCACTGCAAGCTCCGCCCCCCGGGGTTCACGCCATTCTCCTGCCTCAGCCTCCAGAGTAGCCGGGACTACAGGCGCCCGCCACCTCGCCTGGCTAATTTTTTGTGTTTTTAGTAGAGACGGGGTTTCACCGTGTTAGCCAGCATGGTCTCGATCTCCTGACCTCGTGATCCGCCAGCCTCGGCCTCCCAAAGTGCTGGGATTACAGGCGTGAGCCACCGCGCCCGGCCTTCTAAATTTATTTCTAAGCATCAGTTTCTAATATTTGCCCAGTCTCATCTCCTAGGTAATTAGTTAAAACCTCCTCAGGCCGGGTGCAGTGGCTCACACCTGTACTCCCAGCGCTTTAGAAGGCCGAGGTGGGTGGATCACTTGAGGTC
This sequence comes from Pan paniscus, assembly GCF_029289425.2. Classification (NCBI taxonomy): domain Eukaryota; kingdom Metazoa; phylum Chordata; class Mammalia; order Primates; family Hominidae; genus Pan; species Pan paniscus. The sequence continues at coordinate 199,945,063 of NC_073249.2, forward strand.
AGGGGTTCGAGACCAGCCTGGCCAACATGGTGAAACCTCATCTCTACTAAAAATACAAAAATTAGCCAGGCATGGTAGCGCCTGCCTGTAATCCCAGCTACTTGGGAGGCTGAGGCACAAGAATCACTTAAACCCAGGAGGCGGAGGTTGCAGTGAGCCTACATTATGCCACTGCACTCCAGCCTGCGCAACAGAATGAGACTCCATTTCAAAAAATAAAATAAAATAAAATAAATAAAAGTAAAAATAAAACCTCCTGGCCAGGCACAGTGGTTTATACCTGTAATCCCAGCACTTTGGGAGGCCGAGGCGGGTGGATCATGAGGTCAGGAGTTCGAGACCAGCCTGGCCAATATGGTGAAACCTCGTCTCTATCAAAATACAAAAATTAGCCAGGTGTGGTGGCAGGCGCCTGTAATCCCACTTACTCGGGAGGCTGAGGCAGGAGAACTGCTTGAACCCGGGAGCCGAAAGTTGCAGTGAGCCGACATTGCGCCACTGCGCTTCAGCTTGGGTGACAAAGCAAGACTCTGTCTCAGAAAATAAATAAATAAATAAAACCTCCTCATTGGAAAAGGAACTGAGAGGCACTGTGTCGGGGCAGAGGACAGGTTTACAACAGACTGGTTTCAACCCTGGTTCTCCCACAGCTCAGCTCAAGACTTTGGATAAGGTGCAAAATTCTCTTGAGCCAATTTCCTCAATGGGGATAGTTAACACCTGCCCCTCTTGTAGAACTGCAAAAGTCATGGGAAATAAGGTAGATAGAGGGCTGAGCAAGGAATGGAGCTTGAAGAAATGACAGCTTCCTTCCCTTCCCCAATTCCTCACCTTTGGCATTTCGCTTCTGCTGAAAGTTACTATTATGCCAAAGAAAGGCCAGGTGAGCTTTTCTTCTGAAGAGACAGAGCCGCCCAAAGGACAGTGGTTTCCAACACTTACCTTCTCTGCCATCCCTTCTTCTCCTCCAATGAAAAAGTCTGTTTTGCGTCGAAGGAAGCTGAAGAAGGTGTTCACAAGCTGAAAGAGGGGGAGAAGATTAAAGTTGTAGAGCTGCATTTGGGAGCCCTTCAACTGCACACAAGTCAACTTGTTTTGTCTAGGAGGGAACTTGGGACTTGACTATTTTTCCTCTGAGCTTCCCAACTGAGGAGATTATCTCCCCAGCAGGTTCTCTTAGTCACTTCCACCATGAAGCAGATTTCTCATATCCTGTGTGTGTGTGCGTGTGTGTGCCTTTCACTTTCCTTGTGATGCTAGAAGCAGCCTAAGCGTATGGAACACTCCTCTGCATCCAGGGCATGAAAAGCCTGGGCCCAGCTTTCCTCTCCAGAAAGTAAAAAGCCCATCAAGACACTGGCTCACACCTGTAATCCCAGTACTTCAGGAGGCTCAGGTGGGCGGGTCACTTGAGGTCAGGAGTTCAAGACCAGCCTGGCCAACATGGTGAAACCCCGTCTCTACTAAAAACACAAAAATTAGCTAGATTACAGGTGGTAGGCACCTGTAATCCCAGCTACTTGGGAGGCTGAGGCAGAGAATCGCTTGAACCCGGGAAGCAGAGGTTGCAGTGAGCCAAGATCGTGCCACCGCACTCCAGCCTGGGTGAGAGTGAAACTCTTGTCTAAACAAAAAAAAGACACTGGCTAAGTTACTGGCTCAAAGCAAGAAGGAGGAGAGCAAATGAAGCCACTTCAAAGGAGGATAAGATGGATTAATTCTGGCTGGAGTACAAGTGTAGCCAACGGTTTGAGTATCAGATGGACATATATTACCTTTTGACTTTGCAGAAGTTTCTTAACTCTGTACAACAGGAATAAGATGCAGTACCTATTTCTAGGGACCTGGTGAGGATCATGAGGTCATGGAGGTGAGGCCTTTAGCAATGTATGGCACAGAGCAAGAGACCCACTGGCAGAGGGTAAACACCTTACAAATAGGAACCATGAACCATGGCTTAGTCTGTCTGCCACCTGCAATGCTGGGCACCAGATATGGCTAAAGGTACATGCTCAGTAAAATTCTTGCTGAATGAAACAATCTTGTGGTGACTCAAGGTCAGCACACACAAACCCTTTATTTGCCCAAGAGTGGGTCTAAATCTGATTAAATCTGATGCTAGAACATATCTCAATGGTTTCCATTCTTGCTTCTAGACACTTTTTCAATTTGCTCAAAAATGAACTCGCTCCCAAATCCAGTTTTGTGCCAACAGTTTAGAGGAATGGAGACAGGAAGGCTTTTCACACTTGCAAATGAGAAACACTCTCCCCACCACAAAGGGCTTAGAAGTCCTTGGTCACCAGACACCTAGGTTACATAGGAATAGAAAGTTCAATGGAAACCTACCTCCAGTAAGACACAATCAGCCATGGACTCTGGGAAGCACATTGACCTGTCTAGGTGAGAACCATGTTGCATGATCTAGGCAAATCCTTGCCACTTCTCTGGCTCTGAGAATGAGAGTTCTGATCCTGACAGACTTTTCTACCTCTAACTTTGTGTTTGTTCCAAAAAAACCAACTCCAGAATCTGTAACAGTTGGCCCTTATTGTTGAGTGTGGGACACACATCAATTACACGACAAATATTTGTTGAATGAAAAAGCCTTATTACTGAGAACTTACGGTTCTTAACTACTCTCCGGAAACCGGTATTCGCAGCTGTCTCACAGATAAGGAAACTCAGGCTTGGAGAGATGTAAAGGTTCCAAGTTGGTAGGTGGTGGAAACTAATCGTGAACACAGGCCTCCTATTCCGCCATTCAAGGCCTAACAAGACCACGTGCTAACATCAGCCCGCTCCCCTACCACACACATTCGACGGCTCGCCCCAAGCCTTGGTGGATCCAAATCACGATATTTGCGACGGTTCTTACTAAGGGATGCTCCTCGGAAGCCGCCATCAAAGTGGAAACGGGGGTGGGGGCATATGTGAAACTAAAGGGGGATCCTAAGCTCAAGGACGCGATAATTTGCTACTACTTAGGGGCGCCGGGGGCCCGGGACTGATGCGAACCGGGTGAGACCCGCTGGCAGGTGGCCAGGCCGGAAGCTGGGCGCAGTGAGAATGTGGGGGCATCCCAGAAGCCCGCGAGCCGCTGGGGTGGGTCTCAGCCCTCGAAGGCAGAGAAGGGCGGAAGGAGCGTGGCCAAGGCCGCCGGGTGGGCCGACGCCGCGCGGGCCGTTACCTCCTGCACGCCGCCCTCGTGCTGCTGAGCCATGGCCAGCAACATGCCGTCGAACCGCTCCTCCTCCTGCTCTCCGCCCATCGCGCCGACTCCGATCCACGTCCCGAGCTCTGCACTCTAGTCCCGCGCTCTCTACGCTCCCGCGGGTCGCGCCGGGCCCAACGACTCTAGTCGTCCGCCTTCCGCAGCGGAGCCGGAAACACGCACGCGCGCGGCTGCCCAGGCCCGCCTCCACCTCCTCTCTTCCCGCCTTCCTCCCGGTTTGCGGCCATTGACCGTGCGGCAAGCAACCCGCTTCGCCGACCATTGGTCGACATTCGGAGCCAATCAACAAGCGCGTCCACGAAGCGGTAGGCGGAGCCGTGGGCCGGAGAGTTTGGCATGAGTTGCTATGGTCACCCGATGCCGTGGAGACTTCTAGAAAGCCCTGGACTCAAATCTGGCAGGGTTGGAAGTTAAAAAGGGACAAGTTTTGCTCCTCTCCCTTGCTAGTGACCCCCCAGCTTGTAGAGCAGTGAAGCTGAAAGTAGCCTTACTCATCTCTTCCAATCCTAGAAGGGACTTACCACAGGACAGCCTCCTCCTCATCGACCTCATTGCGTACTTGACTAGGGCCAGCTTCATGGGAGTACAAATTGCAGTCGCACAGCACCCAGGCTTAGAAAGGCTCCACGCTTGATTTCATGGCCTTCTGTTATAGTCTTGAAATTCTTAATAATTTTGGAATAAGGAGACCCACATTTTCATTTTGCACTGGGCCCAGGAAATTATGACAGGTGCTGAAATTGACTTTCACTTCTGTTAATGCGGGGACAGGACCCAGCCATCCAAGCTAATCCCTCCACTTGTGCAATGAATCTCATCATCTTAGTCTTTTCAGGAACTCTATCCCTGTTAATTATCCCTTTTTTTAGCTTCTGCATCACAAATATCTTTCTTCTTCCCTTCAATTTACAAACACGCTTTAATATCTTTTTGTGTGTTTTTAGAGATGGGGTTCTTGCATTGTCACCCAAGCTGGAGTGCAGTGGCACCATCATGGCTTACGGCAGCCTTGAACTCCTGGACTCAAGCCATCCTCCCCACTTCAGCCTCCAGAGTAGCTGGGACTACAGGCTCACATCACCACGCCCTGCTGTTTTTTTTTGTTTGTTTGTTTTTTGTTTTTTTTTGGTAGAGATGGAGTCTGTGTTGCCCAGGCTAAGTCTCAAACTCCTGGTCTCAAGCACTCCTCCTGCCTCAGCCACTCAAAGTGCTGGGATTACAGGTGTGAGCCACCATGCCCAGCCCTGTTTTTATATTATTATTCCATGGCCCCACTTTCTTCTGCTGCTACCTCTCCAATTTTCAGCTCTCATTTGCAGCAAACTTGTTTGCTTGTTTTTCTACTCCCTCACCTTCCATCTCTCTACAGTATATTCTAGTCTATCTATTCTTCTTTTTTTTTTTTAGACCAAGTCTCACTCTGTTGCCCAGGCTGGAGTGCAGTGACACGATCTCAGCTCACTGCAACCTCTGCCTCCCAGGTTTAAGTGATTCTCAGCCTCCCAAGTAGCTGGGATTACAGGCACCACTATGCCTAACTAATTTTTTTTTGTATTTTTAGTAGAGGGGTTTTCACCATGTTGGCCAGGCTCGTTTCAAACTCCTGACCTCAAGTGATCCACCTGCCTCGGCCTCGCAACGCGCTAGGATTACAGGCATGAGCCACTGCGCCCGGCCTATTCTAGTCTATTTTTTAAAGGCTCTGATATGGTTACAGTGCTACATATTGCCAAAGCCAGTGAACCACTATTATCTTACTCAACTTCTCAGGTGCATTTGACACAGTTGACGCCTTCTTCTTTCCTTTTTTCCTTTAGGTTTCTCTTTTGGTTGGAATTGCGTGTTCCCCACTTCAGACTAGAGACTTCTCCCTTTAGATTAGAGATTCCTGGAGTTGATCTGTGTCTTCTCCCTCAGACTGAGGGCTCTTGAGGGCAGGGCCTTGCACTTGCACGGGCCCATCCTAGGCACTGGGAGCAACCCCAGCAATGTCTTCATAGCGTCAAATACATATTTTTTTTTCTTTTAACGTGCAAAAGCAAAATTCTAAAATTGCAATTGGTTAAGACTACTATTTCTTCCCACTCTATCTCACTTTCCCTTGAATCAGGTGATATCAGAGATGCCATGAGGATTTGGTGATCCAGCTAAGGTGAAGTTGAGTTGGAAATACACTCAGTTTGGATTGATTTGGTGGGATATAGCTGGGTGGCTGGCAGTCACTTTTGTGTATAGTTAAGTCATTGTGAGCTGTCCTGGTGTGTGGAAAGGGCTTCCAGGAATATTCCTACCATTTGCTGTACCTCATGACCCTTGCTGTACAGGATCAGAAGTCTTATCCCAATATAAATGATTCCCAAGACAACTGGAAGTATGTGAGCAGTGAAAGAAACAAGTTTATGTGTGGAACAAGAAGCAGATCCAGGCCAACTGCGGAGGCTCATGCCTGTAATCCCAACACTTAGCAAAACATAGCAACACAGCAAAACCCTGTCTCTACAAAACAATTTAAAAATTAGCGGAGTTAAATAACGAGTTGATGGGTGCAGCACACCAACATGGCACATGTATACATATGTAACAAACCTGCACATTGTGCACATGTACCCTAGAACTTAAAGTATAAAAAAAAAAAATTAGCGGGGCATGGCAGTGGGAGCCTGTAATCCCAGCTACTCAGAAGGCTGAGATGGGAGAATCACTTGAGCCTGGGAGGTCAAGGCTGCAGTGAGCTGTGATCACGCCACTGCACTTCAGCGTGGGTGACAAAGCCAGACCCTGTCTCAAACAAAGAAAAAAAAAAAAGTAGCTGGATGTGGTATTTCATGCCTGTAATCCCAGCACTTTAGGAGGCCGAGGCAAGTGGATCACTTGAGGCCCAGAGTTCAAGAGCAGCCCGGCCAACATGGTGAAACCCCATCTCTACTAAAAATACAAAGATTAGTTGGGTGTGGTGGTGTGCGCCTGTAATCCCAGCTACACGGGAGGCTGAGGTAGAAGAATCACTTAGGCCGGGTGCAGTGGCTCACGCCTGTAATCTTATCACTTTGGGAGGCTGAGGCAGGTGGATCACCTGAGGTCGGGAGTTCGAGACCAGCCTGCCTAACATGGTGAAACCCCATCTCTACTAAAAATACAAAAACTTAGCCAGGCATAGTGGTGGGAACCTGTAATCCCAGCTACTTGGGAGGCCGAGGCAGGAGAATCTCTTGAATCTGGGAGGTGGAAGTTGTAGTGAGCCGAGATTGTGCCATTGCATGCCAGCCTGGGCAAGAAGAGCAAAACTCCATCTCAAAAAAAAAAAAAAAAAAAAAAAGCTGGGTGCGGTGGCTTATGCCTGTAATCTCAGCACTTTGGGAGGCCAAGGCGGGCAGATCATGAGGTCAGGAGTTCGAGACCAGCCTGGCCAAAATGGTAAAACCCCATCTCTACTAAAAAATACGAAAAATCAGCTGGGCGTGGTGGCAGGCGCCTGTAGTCCCAGCTACTCAGGAGGCTGAGGCAGGAGAATTGTTTGAACCCGGGAGGCGGAGGTTGCAGTGAGCCGAGATTGGGCCTCTGGGCCTGGGTGACAGTGAGACTCCGTCTCAAAAAAAAAAAAAAAAAAAGAATCACTTGAACCCTGAGGCAGAGGTTGCAGTGAGTCAAGATCACTCCACTGCACTCCAGCAACTGGGGGATAGAGCATGACCCTGTCTCAAAAAAAAAAAAAAAAAAAGATAAATCAAGAATAATGGACACCAGATTCCTCAGTGTGAAAGACAGGAAGTATAAATACACAAGGGGCAAAAACTAGAATGAACCCCATGATATGAGCTTGGAATTGGAGATGATAGTCTGAATTCATGTTGTTTAGTATGTATAATTATAGAAATAAATATAATTGTAAATGTGTGTGTGTGTGTGTGTGTGTACACATTCATTAGCTCTAGGAAGGACTGGGAGTAGTGACCCTCATAACAATGAACAGTTCTGGTTTCTTCTTTTTTTTTTTTTTTTTTTGAGACGCAGTCTCACTCTTGTCGCCTAGGCTGGAGTGCAGTGGTGGGATCTTGGCTCACTGCAACTTCCGCTTCCCAGGTTCAAGCGATTCTCCTGCCTCAGCCTCCCAAGTAGCTGGGATTACAGGTATGCACCACCATGTCTGGCTAATTTTTGTATTTTTAGTAGAGACAGTTTTGCCATGTTGGCCAGGCCGGTCTCAAATTCCTGGCCTCAAGTGATCCGGCCACCTCAGCTTCCCAAAGTGCTGAGATTACAGGCGTGAGCCACCATGCCCAGATGGTTTCTTTTATTTATTTATTTTTATTTATTATTAGTATTTTTAGAAAGAGTCTCACTGTGTCTCACCCAGTCTAGGCTGCAGTGGCATGATCTCAGCTCACTGAAACCTCTGCCTCCTGGGTTCAAGCGATTCTCCTACCTCAGCCTCCCGAAAAGCTGGGACTACAGGTGTGCACCACCATACCCGGCTGATTTTTGTATGTTTAGTAGAGATGGAGTTTTGCCATGTTGGCCAGGCTGGTCTCGAACTCCTGACCTCAGGTGATCCATCCGCCTCAGCCTCCCAAAGTGCTGGGATTACAGGTGTGAACCCCCACATCCAGCCCTATTATTATTATTATTATTTTGAGACAGGGTCTCACTCCGTTGCCCAGTCTGGAGTGCAGTGGCACTATCTTGGCTCCCTGCAACCTCTGCCTCCCAGGTTCAAGCTATCCTCCCGCTTCAGCCTCTCTAGTAGCTGGGACTACAGGGGCATGCCACCATGTCTGACTCATTTTTGTATTTTTAGAAGAAACAAGATTTCACCATGTTGGCCAGGATGGTCTCGAACTCCTGACCTCAGGTGTTCTGCCTGCCTTGGTCTCCCAAAGTGCTGGGGATTACAGGCGTGAGCCACCACGCCTGATTTTTATTTATTTATCTATTTTTAGTCAGGGTCTCACTCTGTTGCCCAGGCTAGAGTGCAGTGGCATGATCACAGCTCACTGCAGCCTTGCCCTCCTGGATTCAAGGAATCCTCCCACCTTAGTCTTTCAAGTAGCTGGAACTACAGGTGTGCACTACCTACCTAGCTAATTTTTGTATTTTTCTGTAGAGATGGGGTTTCACCATGTTTCCAAGCTGGTCTTGAGCTCCTGGGCTCAAGCAGCTCACCCACTGCAGCCCCCAAAGTCCAGATTACAGGTGTGAGCCACCGTGCCCGGCCAGTTCTTGGTTTTTTAGTATGATTCTAGTGCCTACTTCATGCTTTCTAAATATTATTTTCCACTAAAAGATTGAATCAGAGCTCTTTGGAGTATTGGTTGATTCCAGGGGCTGGAAAAGTTGATATCTTGCTATATCAGAAAGCAAGTGTTCCAGGAATTATGGAAGCAGGCCAAAATGACACAGACACCAGCTTGAAAGGGTTCCCATTGACCACATTGATCAAATAAATATAAATATTCAGGGTCTAAGGGGAGGTTTTGTGTGTGGGGTTTTTTTGTTTTTTTTTAGACAGAGTCTTGCTCTGTCTAGAGCAAGGCAGGAGGGCAGTAACACAGTCATAACTCACTGTAGCCTTGAAGTCCTGGGCTCAAACCATCCTCTTGCCTCAGCCTCTCAAGTAGTTGGGACTACAGATATGCCCCACCACACTGGCTAATTTTTTTTTTTTGGTAGAGATGAGGTCTCACTGTGTTGACCAGGCTGATCTTGAACTCCTGAAGCCTCAAGTGATCCTCCCACCTCAACTTCCCAAAGTGCTGTGATTACAGGCGTGAGCCACCGTAACCAAGTGTGTATTCTATTCTTAAAGAGGGTCCTCCAAATCGTAACCTTCAGGCCCCATAAAACCAATATCCACCTCCAGACATTCTTGTCACCGTTTTAAAAATGAGGAAACTGAGGCACAGAAAGAGAAAGTGATTTGCCCAAGGTCACTCAGCTAAGTGAAGCAGGATTTGAACCCAGCCAGTCTGACTCCAGAGTCTGCTTCAAGGGGACACTGTGAGAATTCAGTGAGATTTAAAGACATGAAAGGAACTTTATAAATTTAAGGATTAAGAATAATAATCAAATGAAAGAGGTGTGCCTGTTTGTCCACTGGTGCTCAGCTCCACAGAGGAAAGGGGCAGAAAAATCCTCCTACCGTATGCCAGAAACCACTTGGAATTTAACAACCAGGACCTCATTTTGTCCCCATGGCAGCCCTACAGCCAGGCATTATTGTCCCAGGGAGGCTTATCGAGGTTCAAGGATCAACCCAAGTCACATAACCGAAAAGTGATGGATTCTGGAGCAGATGCCAGGGCTAGTGATGCCAGAGCCTCTCTCTCCCCATCCAGGGCACCAGGCTGCCCAACAGCATGCAGCAGAAGGCTTGCCACACTGGACTGGCCAAGGTCCAGGAACATGACACAACCAAGGGCCTCTCCACCTTCTCTCATCCCCTGTGCTCCACCATCTGAGAAAGATGCCCGGGACAGAGGAGCCACGTGGCAGCAGAGCAACATTTCTGCCCAGATCACAAGTGGGCAACGTCTGCAAAGCAGGCAGCAGCAAGGTGGGGGCAGCTAGCCACAAGCTCTGAGAATCTCAGGCTCTGGCTGTGCAATTGGGCCAGTGGGTCCAGGGAAACAAACAAGGACTTTGGAGTCAGGCAAGATCTGGGCTTTGTCTTCCTGGTGGGATGACCTTGGGCAAGTCACTTTAGCTTTTTTAGTCTCATAAAGTAAGAATCTAGCCTTAGGAAGAGGCTGCCAATATTAGAGTGGGAAGGGCCTGACACATAATAAGTGCTTAGAGAATGGCAACCATATATATATATATATATATGTATATATATACACATATACATATACATATATATATTTTTTGAGACAGGATCTTGCTCTGTTGCCCAGGCTGGAGAGCAGTGGCATGATCTCAGCTCACTGTAACCTCTGCCTCCCAGTTTCGAGTGATTCTTTTGCCTCAGCCTCTAGAGTAGCTGGGACTACAGGCACATGCCACCATGCCCGGCTAATTTTTGTATTTTTAGTAGAGACGGGATTTTGCCATGTTGGCCAGGCTGGTCTCGAACTCCTGACCTCAAATGATCCCCCTTCCTCAGCCTCCCAAAGTGCTGGGATTACAGGCATGAGCCACCGTGCCTGGCCGGCAACTATCTTTTATTATAATTCTGTGAGTTCTCAGCAGACCTGGCCTTTCAGGAGTGGTAGGAATCTGGCTGGGGATAAGGATTCTGAAGGACCTTATTCCTGCAGGGGGCCCAGAACTGGAATCAGAGGAGGAGGCCTCCTAGACTGGACAGTGGGCAAAGTCCTCCCAGCCCCCAGGGTCCTGGCTCCCTTCCCTGTAGCCTGCTTCTGGCTGACAACAGAAGCAGGGCCCCAAGGTTAGGCAAACAAGCTAGTGATAAGGCACTTCCAGGTTGGGCCTTGCATTCAAGGCCCACCCAGCACTGGGGCTGGCTTCCTGGCTTAGCAAAAGCCCTAGTCTTTTGTGCACACAAGAGCGGGCACCAATGGGGACACCTGCTGATTGTGCACCTGGGGCCTTGGTGCCCTGGTACAGCCTGAGTTAATGACCTTGTTTATCCACTTGAGTCATCTGATAAGGGGCAGCTGAGTGAGCGGCAGGTGGCCCTGTGCCCTGCACCGGCCACTTCATTGACTGAGGTGATATCAGCGCCACGTGGGGTTCCCAATGCCGCCTCCCCCACCACTTCCCCACCATTCCTGCCAGGGGCAATGTCTGTGTGTTTTTTTCAATGAACATGACTTCTGGAGTCAAGGTTGTTGGGCCATTCCCCCCGTTCCACCCACTGGGAATATAAATAGCACCCACAGCGCAGAACAGAGAGCCAGAGAGCTGGAAGTGAGAGCAGATCCCTAACCATGAGCACCAGCCAACCAGGGGCCTGCCCATGCCAGGGAGCTGCAAGCCGCCCCGCCATTCTCTACGCACTTCTGAGCTCCAGCCTCAGGGCTGTCCCCCGACCCCGTAGCCGCTGCCTGTGTAGGCAGCACCGGCCCGTCCAGCTATGTGCACCTCATCGCACCTGCCGGGAGGCCTTGGATGTTCTGGCCAAGACAGTGGCCTTCCTCAGGAACCTGCCATCCTTCTGGCAGCTGCCTCCCCAGGACCAGCGGCGGCTGCTGCAGGGTTGCTGGGGCCCCCTCTTCCTGCTTGGGTTGGCCCAAGATGCTGTGACCTTTGAGGTGGCTGAGGCCCCGGTGCCCAGCATACTCAAGAAGATTCTGCTGGAGGAGCCCAGCAGCAGTGGAGGCAGTGGCCAACTGCCGGACAGACCCCAGCCCTCCCTGGCTGCGGTGCAGTGGCTTCAATGCTGTCTGGAGTCCTTCTGGAGCCTGGAGCTTAGCCCCAAGGAATATGCCTGCCTGAAAGGGACCATCCTCTTCAACCCCGGTGAGCTCCCAGACACTCCTGGGTGGGGGGCAAGGCCGAAGCAGGGGCCAGCCAGGGAAGGTAGCTTCTAAGGGTTTGATATCTGTTATCTCATTGGGTCCTCATTTTCTTTTTATTTTTCTGAGACAGAGTCTCACTCTGTCACCCAGTCTGGAGTGCAGTGGTGCGATCTTGGCTCACTGCAACCTCTGCCTCCTGGGTTCAAGCAATTTTCTCTGCCTCAGCCTCCCGAGTAGCTGGGATTACAGATGGCCGCCACCACTCCCGGCTAATTTTTGTACTTTTTAGTAGAGATGGGCTTTCACCATGTTGATCAAGCTGGTCTTGAACTCCTAACCCCTCAGGTGATCCACCCACCTTGGCCTCCCAAAGTGCTGGGATTACAGGCGTGAGTCACCGTGCTTGGCCAGTCCTCATTTTCATCAAATAGCCATCTCACAGAAGAGGCACAGAGAAGCTAAGTGACTAGCTAAAGGTAACACAGCCAGGTAGGGACAGACCAGGATGGCAACTCAGGTCTATTCACTCCAGAGACTGGCCCTTGCCACTCTGCCTGAGAAATTTGCTCTGACCTTTACAGAAGGCTGTGGGGAGATGGGGTGGGCAGACACAGCTGTGTCTCAGTCACATCCTCAAAGGAAGGCTGCATGGTGAAGCTCTAGAGCTAAAACTCCTCTGTGGGTTCAGAAAGATCACATAGAAGAGATGACTGAAAGGGGTGTAGGGAGGACAGGAAAGGAGTCTTTATGGAATTCGGCCAGGAGAGCGGCAGATGGAGACAGTGCTGTTTGTAATCTGGAGAGCATCTGAGATGAGAGTTCCCCAGGAGTCCCTTGTGGCACGCATAAATCGTAGTAATTAATTGTAATAATAGTAGCAAATACTCATATCACACTTACCATATGTTAGGCCCTATTCTAAGGGTTTTACATATACTAGTTCATTTAAATCTCATAAAAGCCTAGGAGACAGGTCCTATTAATATTATTATTCCCGTTTTACAGATAAAGAAACTGAAGCCCAGAGATTAAGTGACTTGCCCAAGGTCACCCAGCTAATAAGTGACAGTGCTGGGATTCATACCCAGGAAGCCTAATTCTTAACCATTACTCCACACTGCCTCTTCATAAATGGATGGATGAATACATTGAAAATTGATAAATAAATTACCTCCTCTAAAGGAGGAGGTAGTAGTGGGACCTCAAAGGCCGAGCAAAGGAGGCAGAGGGGTGTCTCTGATGGCCCAGATCTTGGGCCAGTCTTGTCCTTTGGTGGCTGGGAGTAGGGTGCTCACCAGCCCTCTTCTCCCTCTCTGCCCACAGATGTGCCAGGCCTCCAAGCCGCCTCCCACATTGGGCACCTGCAGCAGGAGGCTCACTGGGCGCTGTGTGAAGTCCTGGAACCCTGGTGCCCAGCAGCCCAAGGCCGCCTGACCCGTGTCCTCCTCACGGCCTCCACCCTCAAGTCCATTCCGACCAGCCTGCTTGGGGACCTCTTCTTTCGCCCTATCATTGGAGATGTTGACATCGCTGGCCTTCTTGGGGACATGCTTTTGCTCAGGTGACCTGTTCCAGCCCAGGCAGAGATCAGGTGGGCAGAGGCTGGCAGTGCTGATTCAGCCTGGCCATCCCCAGAGGTGACCCAATGCTCCTGGAGGGGGCAAGGCTGTATAGACAGCACTTGGCTCCTTAGGAACAGCCCTTCACTCAGCCACACCCCACATTGGACTTCCTTGGTTTGGACACAGTGCTCCAGCTGCCTGGGAGGCTTTTGGTGGTCCCCACAGCCTCTGGGCCAAGACTCCTGTCCCTTCTTGGGATGGGAATGGAAGCTTAAGCTGCTTATTGGACCAGAAGTCCTACCGACTTTATACAGAACTGAATTAAGTTATTGATTTTTGTAATAAAAGGTATGAAACACTTGGAGCCTGATACTGTCATTTGTGCATATGGAAGGGACTGTCTCACCTCCAGGGCCTACCCTGCTGCTATCAGAGGTAGCCCAAGGGAAAAAATCCACAGGGTTGCTGGAGCTAATTTTCCAGGGAACAGTATCAGTTCACAATCCCATCACCTCATTGTCTTTATCCTCAGGGGAAGGAGGTTGCTCTCCCATTCCCAAACCCTTCACTAACCGCTCCCCTGGCTCCTACCCACTTCAGGCGCCCTCTTACCACAGTGAAAGCCCAATCACAGCCAATCAGGAAGCAGCCCACTCCCAAATTGAAACAGACAAGTTCACTGCCATTTCTGTAGTTTGAGATCATTCACTTCCCCCATTCCTGCAGATGACAAAAGAGAGTGGTCCATTATTTTCCCAAAGGGAAGGGAAAAGGGTACCCAGGGCTGGCCTGGCAACTGCTTGAAGGCCAAGGCAGACCAAGGTTTAGCTGGACCACCAGGATTTGACTACATCAGTTGTTTAAGTCTGAAACCCTTCCATGACACTTGGCTCACAGCCACCGCCCTGAGGCCTCCCCAGTTTCCTTCCCTGCCCCTCTGCCCCAGCCCCTCTCCTGGGATTCTCCTCCCAGACATTCCCGCTGTCTAGCAACTAAAGAGGCAACTCTTGGCATAGCCATGACCTCCCTGACTGCTCCATTCAGAATATGACTTGTGTCTATTCTGACTGGTCAATATCTGTGCCTCACTGTTTGTTAAATATTTTGACCCAGTTGCCATGGGTCAGGGTGAGTGACCTGAAGGGTGGGCAGGAAGGAGTGATAACAACACACATGCCTATAGGATTTTCCGGCCTCCCCCTTTCACCCGCAGTAAGTCCTGCCCTGACCAGTCCCCACCCTCTTCACCATAACAGTTTGGATTCTTCTCACAGGGGCCAAGTTAATGATTGCTCAATAAGAGGCCATTCACTTGGGGATAACAGTCTAGGCGTCATCATTCAGGCCTTTCTCTAAGCCCCCCAGGTTAGGACTATAGCTAATTAGCCTCGTACCCATTATGGTGACCCAGTGCCAGCAGCAAGGGGAACCCTGTCCCTTACCCAGCCTCTCACTCACAAGTAAGACACCAGATAGAGACAAAAACACAGCTGAGATCTCACACAAATACAAACAACACAACTTGGACACCCCCCAACACACACATACTAAGATGTACAACTCAGGCACACCTACACAGACCCATAAAACAGACTCTCCAACCACCCACTTATAGCCCAGAAAAGCACTGCCCAGATACAGTCACTCAGCAATGTACTGCAGACTCCCACACAGTCACACAGCAGAAGCACGCACCCTTGCACCTGAGGGTGGGGCACACAGTGGGGAGACACCCCCATGCCAGAGTGTGTTCATCTTCCCTGCGTCATAGTAAAGGGAAAAGTGGCCCCCTAAGTAGGCAGACCTGTGTCTGTGCATCTTCAGGATCCTCTTGGAGTCTGTGAGCCCAGGCCAAACTGCTCTGCCTGGCATTTGGGACCCCAACTAGCCATTCATCCTCTTTCCCCCTGGTGACTTCAATGTCCCTCCTCCTCTCAGCTCAACAACTGTCCCCACCAGGACCTAATCAAATCCCCAATAAAGGCATCCTTCAGGGCCCAGAACAAGGCCTGTATCCCCCCACCTCCCACCAGATGCCCCAAACTCAGACCTCAGGCCCCCAGGACTCTCTCTGACCTGCCCTCCCCATCCCTCTGGCACATACCACCCCGTGTAACCTTGTAGACGCATGAGACCACTCTTTCAAGAGCAGAAGCCCTGTTTCCCACATAGGACCCAAATCCAGAAGATTCAGGGATTTAGGGTCATTCTACATCTTTTATGCCCTACCAGTTTCTGCCTCTATTAGTTAATTGCCACATCTCTCTGAATCCTCAAGCTGGGTCTTCCCACCTCTTACCCTTCTCCTTCTCCGGCCCTGAACAACCGTTAGGAAGCATTCCTCTCTATGCCCCACCCTAGGCTTTTTCCCTCAACTTATTTAATTTTTTCCATCATCCAAACAGCTTCCCTTATTAACTCTACCTTGCCAGGCACCACTGATGGCTCATGCCTGTAATCCCAGCACTTTGGGAGGCTGAGGTGATAGGATCGCTTGAGCCCAGGAGTTCAAGATCAGCCTGGGCAATGTAATGAGACTCCTGCCTCTACAAAAAATTATAAAATTAGCTAGGGGCCGGGCTCAGTGGCTCACACCTGTAATCCCAGCACTTTTGGAGGCCAAGCCAGGTGGATCACCTGAGGTTAGGAGTTCAAGACCAGCCTGGCCAACATGGTGAAACCCTGTCTCTACTAAAAATACAAAAATTAGCCAGGCATGGCAGCACTCGCCTGTAATCGCAGCTACTTGGGAGGCTGAGACAGGAGAATCAGTTGAACCCGGGAGGTGGAGGTTGCAGTGAGCCGAGATCGCACCACTGCACTCCAGCCTGGGCGACAGAGTGAAACTCTGTCTCAAAAAAATTAAAAAATAAGGCCAGGCGGATCACGAGGTCGGAGTTCAAGACCAGCCTGGCCAAGATGGTGAAACACCGTCTCTACTAAAACAAAAATTAGCCAGGTGCGGTGGCTCCCAGCTACTCGGGAGGCCGAGGCACGAAAATCACTTGAACCCAGGCGGCAGAGGTTGCAGTGAATCGAGATTGCACCACTGCACTCCAGCCTGGGCGACAAAGTGAGACTCCATCTCAAAAAATAAATAAATAATAGTAAAATAAAATAAAGTAAGCTAGGTATGGTGGCTTATGTCTGTAGTCCCAGCCACTCGAGAGGCTGAAGTGGGAGGATCACTTGAGCTGGGAGTTGGAGGCTGCAGTGAGCATGGGAGCATCACTGCACTCCAGCCTGGGTGACAGAGCAAGACCCTGTCTCAAAACAAATAAAAAAACAACAACAAGAAAAATCTCTACCTTGATCCTTTTCAAATTTCTTCCCTACCAATCCACATGGTTGGGGAGCTACACTTCTGTTTCTTGTCTGCGTTTCTTGAGTCATTCCCCGTGCCCTATTTCCTTGCCTTGAGCAAAGAACATAAAGACAAATATGGCAAAACTAAAGAGATAATTACGGTACAATGTGGTAAGGGGAATCGTGCTTTCTCCATGAGACTGTAGGCTTTCCAAAAGTGGGGAAGTATGTCTCCATGATCAGCATCCTGGGTTGGGATCTGTGTCTCATTGCCAGTGAGGGAAGAGGAGGAAACAGGCTCAGATGGCGTATGTAACTTAAGGTCTGGGCTGATCACTGTCTGTGCTAAGACTTTTTTTTTTTTTCAGATGGAGTTTCACTCTTGCTGCCCAGGCTGGAGTGCAGTGGCGCCATCTCGGCTCACTGCAACCTCCGCCTCCCGGGTTCAAGCAATTCCCTTGCTTCAGCCTCCCGAGTAGCTGGGATTACAGGCACCCACCACCACGCCTGGCTAATTTTTGTATTTTTAGTAGAGACAGAGTTTCACGATGTTGGCCAGGCTAGTCTCAAACTCCTGACCTCAGGTGATCCACCTGCCTTGGCCTTCCAAAGTGCTGGGATTACAGGCATGAGCCACCGCACCTGGCCTGTGCTGAGACTTGTACTCAAACCTGTGAAGTTCTGGAGGGTTCTTGTCAGCTGCACAAGCTGGAGTGAGTCATGGCCAGGATCAAGCCGTCTGGAACCAGCTCAGCCACTGTTGACTGACCATCTACCTCTGAGCCATGATTCCTGTCCTCAGGCCCAGCCAGGAATGACTCACTGGAAAGCAGGAGAGTGGCTGTGGCTCTGGGTCAGCCTAGAGTACCATTTTATTGTCATCATTATCTCTATCTTCATTAGCCAAATCGTTGACTGCCTATTAAGTAGTCAGACAGCTGACGCATGCTGTGTCCCCCATTAACCCCACCCTGTCCTTGGGGCATTCAAATATCCTAGAACCCGTGATGCTGGCAAAAAGCCAACACCCACTATCCATCCATCCATTAATTCATTCTATCACTCAATGTCTCTCAACCTCCATTTGTACCAACCCCTGTGCTAGATGCTGGGGTAGGGGGCACAGAATAAATAAGATACATTTCTTACTCTCATGAAACATCTTGTCTGTGGCAGAGGAAGACACGTAAGTAATTGTAATGCAGAGTGATCTGAGCTGTGATAGGGGTACATACAACAGGCAACAGGAGAGATTAAATCTGCCTGAAGGTGGGAAAAATGCTTTACCCAAGTGGTGACTGGTTTGAGCTAAAGAGAATGAACAGGGTTTTGCTAGGCAACCCAAGGGATGGGCATTCCAAACAGATATATGCAAAGGCACAGAGATGTCAGAGAGCAAGAGGTGCTTAGTTAACTGCAAGTGATGTATGGGGCCCAGGGTAGGAGGAAATGGGCCTGGAGAGATGACAGGGACCACCTCACAGAACAAGACAGCAAAGAAAGGAAATCCCAATGAAACTGGTAGAGGTGACAATGCTAAGATCTCAGGGGAATCAGAGTTAACAAAGGAGACCTCCTCTTTCTGGCAGGGTATGGCCAGAAGAAACCCCAGGCTGTGGGTGCTCACTCTGGGTAGCTACTAAACTATAACCACATTAACATTTATTTATTTATGTATTTATTTATTTTTATTATTATTATTATTTTGAGACGGAGTCTTGCTCATTCGCCCAGGCTGGAGTGCAGTGGTGCAATCTCGGCTCACTGCAAGCTCCGCTTCCTGGGTTCACACCATTCTCCTGCCTCAGCTTCCCGAGTAGCTGGGACTACAGGCGCCCGCCACCATGCCCGGCCAATTTTTTGTATTTTTAGTAGAGACAGGGTTTCACCATGTTAGCCAGGATGGTCTTGATCTCCTGACCTCATGATCCGCCTGCCTTGGCCTCCCAAAGTGCTGGGATTACGGGTGTGAGCCACCACGCCCGGCCCACGTAACATTTATTGAGAGCTGTGCTCTAAACACATTTCCTGGATTATGGTATTTCACTCTCACAACTCTGTGCTGGAAGTACTATCATTATCTCCAACCGCTTTATCTTTCTTTTTGAGACACAGTCTCATTCTGTTGCCCAGGGTGGAGTGCTGTGGTGCGATCTCAGCTCACTGCAACCTCCTGGGTTCAAGCGGTTCTCGTGCCTCAGCCTCCCGAGTAGCTGGGATTACAGGCATGCGCCACCACACCCAGCTAATGCTTTTTGTATTTTTTCGTTTTTATTGAGACAGAGTCTCACTCTCTTGCCCAGGGTGGAGTTCAGTGGCGCGATCTCAGCTCACCGCAACCTCCACCTCCCAGATTCAAATGATTCTCCTGCCTAACCTCCCAAGTAGCTGGGATTACAGGCATGCGCCACCACGCCCTGCTAATTGTGTATTTTTAGTAGAGACGGGGTTTCTACATTTGGTCAGGCTGGTCTCAAGCTCCCAACCTCAGGTGATCCGCCCGCCTCGCCCTCCCAAAGTGCTGGGATTACAGGCGTGAGCCACTGCGCTCGGCCTTTTATGTATTTTTTAGTAAAGGCGGGGTTTCACCATGTTAGCCAGGTTGGTCTCAAAGTCCTGACCTCAGGTGATCCACCCACCTCCACCTCCCAAGGTGCTGAGATTATAGGCATGAGCCACTATGCCCGGCCTCCATCCATTTTATAGACAAAGAAACTCAAGGAGTGAAGGATGTGCCAATGTGCCAAACTGGTATCTTGATCATTTTGGGTTGAAAATCTTGGAGAAATTGTAGTTTCAGAAAGGGTGAGCTGACCTGCCTCTTCCTGCATGCAGCAAGCCATCAAGATTCCTCTGTGAGGGATACCCTCCCTATACCAGGGCAAAAAATTACCCCTGATTACCAGAGACTGGGAACTCGGGGCTGCAACGGACCTGAATAAATATACTTTTCAAAGTAACCCTTATCTTCCACTAGTTTTACACTTCCACCTCAAATATATCCTCATCACTCACCTAGAAATTTACTGCCCCTAGCCAGATGTCCCTTGTCCTGTGACTTCTCAAATTTATTGTTGTCTAAAAAGTATAAAAGCATCTTGTGGCTGGGCTCACGCCTGTAATCCCAACACTTTGGGAGGCTGAGGCGGGAGGATCACCTGAGGTCTGGAGTTCGAGACCAGCCTGGCCAGCATGGTGAAACCCCGTCTCTACTAAAAATACAAAAATTAGCCAGGCGTGTTGGCAGGTTCCTGTAATCCCAGCTACTTGGGAAGCTGAGGCAGGAGAATCGCCTGAACCCAGGAGGCGGAGGTTGCAGTGAGCCGAGATTGTGCCATTGCACTCCAGCCTAGGCAACAGAGTGAGACTCTGTCTCAAAAAAAAAAAAAAAAATAATAATAATAATAATAATAATAGGCCAGGCTCAGTCGCTCACGCCTGTAATCCCAGCACTTTGGGAGGCCGAGGTGGGCAGATCATCTAAGGGTCAGGAGTTCGAGATCAGCCTGGCCAACATGGTGAAACCCCATCTCTACTAAAAATACAAAAATTAGCTGGGCGTGGTGGCGCATGCCTGTAAGCCCAGCTACTCAGGAGGCTGATGCAGGAGAATCACTTGAACCCAGGAGGCGGAGGTTGTAGTGAGCCAAGATCTGCCTGGGCGACAGAGCAAGACTCTGTCTCAGAAAAAAAAAAAAATTATATAATAATAATGTATGATTTTCTCCTGTTAATTTACCATGTGTGAACTTAGTTTCTATATCCAGCAGAAGAATTCCCATAAGAGCTAAGGGGGGTTGGAGGTGATCTCTCACTCTCCTGTAGAGGTACAGAGAGATTA
This sequence comes from Pan paniscus, assembly GCF_029289425.2. Taxonomy (NCBI): domain Eukaryota; kingdom Metazoa; phylum Chordata; class Mammalia; order Primates; family Hominidae; genus Pan; species Pan paniscus. Next base: position 199,965,424 of record NC_073249.2, read on the forward strand.
AGTAAAGTGCTCGAGGTTACACAGTTAATAAGTGACAGAATCAGGATTTGAACTTAGATGATCTGTCTTCAGGGCCCATGCTCTTAAACACTATACTTGTGTCTTTAAAAGTCAGGGGTGAGCCAGGTGCAGTGTTTCAAGTCTGTTATCCCAGCTACTGGGGAGGCTGAGGCAGGGGGATGGCTTGAGGCCAGCAGTTCAAGGCTGCAGTGAGCTATGATTGCGCCAATGGACTCTAGGCTAGGCGACAGACTGAGACACTATCTCTAAAAAATATGTGTGTAATAATGAGTTGGGTGGATCACTTGAGGCCAGGAGTTCAAGATCAGCCTGGTCAACATGATGAAACCCCATCTCTACTAAAAATACAAAAATTAGCTGGGTGTGGTGCTTGCCTGTAGTCCCAGTTACTTAGGATAGGAGGCTGAGGCAGGAGAATGGCCTGAACCCGGCAGGCAGAGGTTGCAGTGAGCCAAGATTGCATCACTGCATGCACTCCAGCCTGGGTGACAAAAAAAAAAAAAAAGTATGTAATAAAATAAAAAATAAATAAAATCCAGATATGATGTGGGTTTAAACCTAGATATAATGGTCCTATCTACAATTTCTCACTCATTAGAAGACTTCGTTATTTTTATTTTTGTATTTTTATTAATTAATTAATTAATTTATTTATTTATTTATTTATTTTGAGACGGAGTCTTGCTCTGTCACCCGCTGGAGTGCAGTGGCGCGATCTCGGCTCACTGCAAGCTCCGCCTCCCGGGTTCACACCATTCTCCTGCCTCAGCCTCCCGAGTAGCTAGGACTACAGGTGCCCGCCACCACGCCCAGCTAATTTTTTTGTATTTTTAGTAGAGATGGGGTTTCACCGTGTTAGCCAGGATGGTCTCAATCTCCTGACCTTGTGATCCACCCACCTCGGCCTCCCAAAGTGCTGGAATTACAGGTGTGAGCCACCGCGCCCGGCTTATTTTTTATTTTTATTATTTTTTGTAGAGACAGGGTCTCACTATGTTGCCCAGGCTGGTCTCCAACTCCTGGCCTCAAGCAATCCTTCTGCCTCGGCCTCTCAAAGCGATGGGATTATAAGCATGAGCCACCATGCCTGGCCACGTTTTTCAATTTTTAAAATTCATCATATAGCTGTATATTTGCTATTACAAGGTAACTATTGCTTTCTGAAATGAGTTATTTTCACTTTTAATATTTTTACATTTTAAACATTGAGTAAAACAAAATAATATTAATAAATATGTGTAAAGTATAAAGAATAACAGAATGAACTCTGAAGTCCCTTTCTAAATCTATCATTTCCCTCCAAAGGTAACAACTACCCTGGATTTTATGTTAATCATTTATTTGCTTTTCTTCCTGATTTTAAAGCTTATTTATTTATGTAGCCCTAAGAATATTTTTTAGTTTGCATTTTGGGAACTTTGCATAAATAAAACAATTCTGTGTTTTCTGACTGGCTTTACCTGAGATTATTAGTACAAAAAGCCAGCTTTTTGCACTTAAAAAGACTGTAGCTATGAATATTTATATATACTGTGAAATAAAAAACAAATCCAGGCTTGGTAAGGAGAGATTTTATTATAATTTTTTTTTTTTTTTTTGAGACAGAGTCTCGCTCTATTGCCCAGGATGGAGTGTGCAGTGGTGTGATCTCAGCTCACTGCAACCTCCGCCTCCTGGGTTCAAGCGATTCTCGTGCCTCAGCTTCCCTGAGGAGCTGAGATTACAGGCGCATACCACCATGAGTGGCTAATTTTTGTATTTTTAGTAGAGACGGGGTTTCACCATGTTGCCCAGGCTGGTCTCGAACTCCGGACCTCAAGTGATCCGCCCACCTCAGCCTCCCAAAGTGCTGGGATTACAGGCATTAGCCACTGCGCCCAGCCATTATAATTTTTTTTTTTTTTTTTGAGACAGATTCTCATTCTGCTGCCCACCGAATGCATGGCACAATCATGGCGCACTGCAGCCTTGCTCTCTTGGGCTCAAGTGATCCTCCCACCTCAACCTCCCGACGTGCTAAGATTACAGGTGTGAGTTACCACACCCTGCCAGGAGAGATTTTATTTGAAAGGATTATTACAAGGGAAGAAAGGAACTATTGCAATAGAAGGAGGAAGAATATTGCAGCAGGGAGGACCCTCTGACCATAATATCTGCAAGTGACTCAAGGGTTAGGCAAAAAGGGTTCTTCTCTCATAGAGAGGAGTAAACAGGGCAGAACTGGGTGGGAGGAAGTGGGATGATCAGGAGTGGCATGATGGGACAGTAGATCAGATAATGCTTTACCTTGAAGCCAGCCTATTCTCAAGAGAGGCTGTTAAGGAGGAGATGTGCGCTGGCTCAAGCTGAGGGTAAGCCAAAGTTCGGGAAGCTGGGGGAAGGAGAGAAGTTTTAACCAAAGTTTGTTCCAACTCATCAGTGGGGACAAGAAGTTCCTCAAAGCTTTCATGAGGAGATTTGGAATATGGAGTCTGTGTCTGGCTTTGTCATTGGTGAACCAGAGGGGCATACACCAGTCTTACCTAACTCACTTGGGGAAGGATGTTTTTTTGCAATATGCTGTGTTCCAGAACACAAAACAGTGGGAAGGCATTTCTTAAGCTTTAGTTTTCCAGGATCACAGGGCTTGGGTAAAAGTCAACATTATCAGTAAGTCTTCTGATAAACATGTGCAGTCATTTTTTTTATTGTTTAGACAAGGGTCTTGCCAACTTGGCCAGGCTGGTCTCAAACTTCTAAGCTCAAGGGATCCTCCTACACCAGCTTGCCAAAGTGCTGGGATTACAGGCGTGAACCACTGAGCTTGGCCCTTTATTTTTTGCTTTTGTTTGAGGTCTCTCAATCTACAGGTTCCTCCTATCACCCAGTATAATGTGTAGACTTTGTCTGAATTATGAATCAATGAATCAATAGTAATCAAATAACCCAATTAAAAAACGGACAAAGAGGGCCGGGTGCGGTGGCTTACATCTGTAATCTCAGCACTTTGGGAGGCCAAGGCGGGTGGATCACCTGAGGTCAGGAGTTCGAGACCAGCCTGACCAATATGGTGAAACCCCGTCTCTACTAAAAATATAAAAATTAGCCGGGCGTGGTGGCACGCACCTGTAGTCCCAGCTACTCGGGAGGCTGAGACAGGAGAATTGCTTGAACCCGGGAGGCGGAGGTTGCAGTGAGCCGAGATCGCACCATCGCATTCCAGCCTGGATGACAGAGCGAGGCTCCATCTCAAAAAAAAAAAAAAAAAAAAAGACAAAAAGCCGGGGACCGTGGCTCACACCTGTAATCCTAACACTTTGGGAGGCTGAGGCCAGTGGATCACTTGAGCCCTGGAGTTCAATATCAGCCTGGGCAATGCAGTGAGACCCCATCTCTACAAATAGTTTAAAAAATTAGCCAGGCATAGTGGGTTGCATCTGTGGTCCCAGCACTCCAGCCTGGGCGACAGAGCGAGACCCCAACTCAAAAATAAATAAAATATTACCTACAAGTGCTGAGTCAAATGATGCGTAGCTTTGCTTTTACTAGATAACGCCAATTGTTTCCCAAAGTGGTTGTATCAACTTACATTTCCACCAACAGTGTATGAGAGCTCCAGTTCCACCATGTTGTCATCGACTGAAGGTCTTAAAGTTTGCCAACATAGTGGATGCAAAGTGGGTCTCGCTGCATTTCTTTTATTATTGAGTTGCGCATCTTTTCTTTAACGTAAGCCTCTAGCAACTCATAGCACTTTCATTGTAAATTGGACCTGCGTTTCCTCTTTTGCGAAGTATCTGCGGCCCATTTTTCTACCGGGTTATCTTTTTCTTACCGATTTGTGGGAGTTCATCAACACATTTTGGAAAAATAAATGGAAGAACGACTAAAGGTTCAGAACTGAGGAAGGTTGAGATTAGGTGTGCAATATCCACAACTAAATACCTCAAAAATGACCCCTCCCGCAGGCTTCTTATTTGGTCCTCATGAGAGCTTTATGAAAGAACTCTATGACCTCATTTTCCAGGTGAGTTTTTCCATCATCGCCGGCTTCCCTCTGTGGGAAAGGAACACAGAAGACTTCGGATCTTCCAGCTCCGGGTTCCACAACCCCAACCCCAAAGGACTAGTTAGAATTTTCACAATCTCGCGACGCAGGCGCTGGAGCGTTGCTCGCGGTGTTCTCGCGAGACTTGGTTCTAGCCGATCATGTGACAATCCAAGATGGCGGTGCCCGGCGAGGCGGAGGAGGAGGCGACAGTTTACCTGGTAGTGAGCGGTATCCCCTCCGTGTTGCGCTCGGCCCATTTACGGAGCTACTTTAGCCAGTTCCGAGAAGAGCGCGGCGGTGGCTTCCTCTGTTTCCACTACCGGCATCGGCCTGAGCGGGCCCCTCCGCAGGCCGCTCCTAACTCTGCCCTAATTCCTACCGACCCAGCCGCTGAGGGCCAGCTTCTCTCTCAGACTTCGGCCACCGATGTCCGGCCTCTCTCCACTCGAGACTCTACTCCAATCCAGACCCGCACCTGCTGCTGCGTCATCTCGGTAAGGGGGTTGGCTCAAGCTCAGAGGCTTATTCGCATGTACTCGGGCCGCCGGTGGCTGGATTCTCACGGGACTTGGCTACCGGGTCGCTGTCGCATCCGCAGACTTCGGCTACCTACGGAGGCATCAGGTAAGAGTGAGAAAGTTAATAGACTGGGCCTACGGGCCTGGAACAGAGGCACCTTTTCAGAGAAGTGGTGAGGATAAGTCAGGCCTCTGGTTAGGACTCTATGAGTTTAGTTCATATTCTAGACAGAGCCTCAGGCTCAACTTGCAGGGAGTTAGTCCAATACATGGAGAAAAATAAACCGGAGAGGCTTTTTCGGAAGAGCCTTCATTTTGTTAGGTCCCTTTTGAGACCCTTTTTCTATCCAAGGGGTTGATTTTGCACTAACACAGAAAGAAAAAAGGAAATCCAGTCTCTAACCCTCTTACTGTCTTTCTCTCCTGCTCTCTCTGTGCTTCCTACCCAGTCCTTTCAGTAAGATACAAATGAAGAGACAATCTTTTCTCTGGACAGCTCCCACTTTCATGGGAAATCAGTTTGATGGGGAAACAGGACAGTGCAGAGCCCTCCAGTTCACACATTCAACAAATGCTTACATTGCTAGACCTAGTGTGACTAGCTGGGTATGCAGAGAACAGTTGGACATAGTGTGTGCTCAGAATCCACAAAGGAAGAGATTTGGAAAAAGGTAATTGCCACAGAGATGTCATTCTAATTGTTAGCATTCACTGAGTACTCTGTGTATTTAGTAGGCACTGTTCTAAGCCTTTTGTTTTCTTACCCCTCTCAACAGTCCTATGAGATAGGAGCTATTGTTTCTCCCATTTCATAGGTGAAGAAACTGAGGGAAGCCGAAGTTATGTGACTTGCCTGAGGTTACAGAGTTAGTTAGTGTCAGAGCTACAACAAACCTAGGCATCTGTTCCAGAGCCTATACTGTTTATCACCAAGTGCTGTGAGATGACAGAGAAGGGAGAAACTAACTTCCTAGACGGATCATGAAATGTGACTTTCCATCTGGGTCTTGAAAAATAAATAGGAGTTGATAGGAGAGAATGGTGTTTCTGGGTTTCAGGGTAAATGGCGTTTGCAAAGACACAGCTTTGAAAGCCCGTGAAAAACTTTCAGGGCATGTTAAATTGTTCATTGTGGGCTGGGTTGCAATGGCTCGTGCCTGTAATCCCAGCACTTTGGGAGGCACAGGTGGGCGGATCTCTTGAGCTCAGGAGTTCCATACCAGCCTGGGCAACATGGTGAAACCCTGTCTCTACCAAAAATACAAATTAGCCGGTTGTGGTGGCGCATGCCTGTAGTCCCAGCTACTTGTGAGGTTGAGGTGGGGGGATCACTTGAGCCCAGGAGGTGGAGGTTGCAATGAGTCAAGATCGCGCCACTGTACTCCAGCCTGGGTGACAGAACGAGACCCCATCTCAAAAAAAAAAAAAAGAAGAAAAAAAGAAATTAGGAGAAAAATTGTTTGGTGTGGCTGGAACACATCGTATGAAGACATGCAGGAGGTGGGAGTTGGTGACAGCCGAGAATCAAAAGGTCATCAGGTGGGTAGATATCACTTGAGGCCAGGACCAGCCTGGACAACATGGCGTAACCCTGTCTGTACTAGAAATACAAAAATCAGCCAGGCATGGTGGCACATGCCTGTAATCCCAGCTACTTGGGAAGCTGAAGTATGAGAATCACTTGAACCCGGGAGGCGGAGGTTGCAGTGAGCTGAGATCGCACCACTGCATACGCCAGTCTGGGTGACAGAGTGAGAATCTGTCTCAAAAAAAAGAAAAAAAAAGTTCATCAGGAGCCAGAGCTGGAAGAAACTTGTATGCCCAGCCAAGGTGATGAGAAGTGACATGAAACTACTAGGTAGTTCTGTAGTTCCGCTTGGGGAGAGATGAAAAGACCTGGAGAAGTTTGAGAGGGAGGAACAGCATGAGGCTAATGGATTTATTTTATTATTTATTTATTTATTTTTGAGACAGGGTACTCTGTCGCCCGAGATGAAGTGCAGTGGTGCAATCTCGGCTCACTACAGCCTCACCTCCCAGGCTCAAGCAATCCTCCTGCTTCAGCCTCCCAAGGAGCTGGGATCACAGGGTGCACCACCACTCCCAGCTAATTTTTTTATATTTTGTAGAGATAAGGGTCTCACCATTTTGCCCAGGCTGGTCTTGAACTCCTGAGCTCAAGCAATCCTCCTGCCTCAGCCTCCCAAAGTGCTGGGATCACAAGCGTGAGCCACTGTGTCGGCCTAGATTTTTACTAGGGATTTACTAGATGTTTACTAGGGAAAGGGTAACAGATTTAAACATTGGCCAATTTCTGGCTCAAGTGTTGCTGGAGGCTTCTGGGTTTCAAGATCTATTCTCCCTCCTTTCCAAGATCTGGGATCCTTTCCCTTCAAGACCCGGAAGGAACTGCAGAGTTGGAAGGCAGAGAATGAAGCCTTCACCCTGGCTGACCTGAAGCAACTGCCAGAGCTGAACCCACCAGTGCTGATGCCCAGTGGGAATGTGGGGACTCCCCTGCGGGTCTTTTTGGAGTTGATCCGGGCCTGCCGCCTACCCCCTCGGATCATCACCCAGCTGCAGCTCCAGTTCCCCAAGACAGGTTCCTCCCGGCGCTATGGCAATGTGCCTTTTGAGTATGAGGACTCAGAGACTGTGGAGCAGGAAGAGCTTGTGTATACAGCAGAGGGTGAAGAAATACCCCAAGGAACCTACCTGGCAGATATACCAGCCAGCCCCTGTGGAGAGCCTGAGGAAGAAGTGGGGAAGGAAGAGGAAGAAGAGTCTCACTCAGATGAGGTGAGTACAGTGTGCTACCCTGTCCTTGCTGGCAGCTGAAAGAGGCCGAAGGCATTAATAATACCACTCTTCAATTGTCTATTACAAGGGTTCTTAACCTGGGGTCCTCAGGAGGGTTCCAAGGAGTCCAAGAAGGAATGTAAAACTATATTTGCATGTGTGTTTCTGTATTTCTCTAGGGAGATGGTCCAGAGCTTTTACCAGAAGATTCGTAAGTGGGTCTTATTTTTCATTCCCTTGGAAGGGATATATAAGGATGGTTCCTTTTTTTTTTTTGAGATGGAGTCTTGCTCTGTCGTCCAGGCTGGAGTGCAGTGGCACGATCTCGGCTCACTGCAAGCTCCGCCTCCCGGGTTCACGCCATTCTCCTGCCTCAGCCTCCCAAGTAGCTGGGACTACAGGCGGCCACCACCATACCCGGCTAATTTTTTGTATTTTTAGTAGAGACGGGGTTTCACTGTGTTAGCCAGGATGGTCTCAATCTCCTGACCTCGTGACCCGCCTGCCTCAGCCTCCCAAAGTGCTGGGATTATAGGCGTGAGCCACTGCGCCTGGCCAGGATGGTTCCTCTTTATTCATTTTTTTCTTTTTTTTTTTGAGACAGAGTCTCACTGTGTCACCCAGGCTGGAGTGAAGTGGTGCGATCTCGGCTCACTGCAACCTCCACCTCCTGGGTTTAAGTGATTCTCCTGCCTCAGCCTCCCGAGTAAGCTGGGACTTCAGGCATGTGCCACCACACCCGGCTAATTTTTTTTTTTTTTTTTTTTTTTTTGTATTTTTAGTACAGACGGGGTTTCACCATGTTAACCAGGATAGTCTCAATCTCCTGACCTCGTGACCCACCTGCCTCGGCCTGCCAAAGTGCTGGGATTACAGGCATGACCCACTGCGCCAGGCCCATTTTTTCTTTTTTAAAAATTATTTCCAGCCAGGCACAGAAGCTCTTGAACCCGGGAGGCGGAGGTTGCAGTGAGCTGAGAAAAAAAAAAAAAAAATTCCACATGAAAGACCAGATAAGGAGAGTTCATTTTTATAGATGAAAATGTGCTGACCAAGACATGTGCAGTGACTTGTCTAAGATCATCTCAGGAAATAGAGGTAGAGCTGGGATATGAACCCAGTTCTTGCCTCTTCTCTAACCTGTGCGTGCTGTCATAATGTGGCTGAACAGTCATCTCTATTTTCTGACCTAGAGTCAGCAGATTGAACAGTAGCCTCCATTCTCACTTCATTAGTGACATAGACATTTCTTTGGTTCCTTTCTCCAAACTTGGTTGCACATCCATAAAATCAAGTAAGGTGTGATTTGTTGGGAAAACTTTTTTAAAAATGTGTACTCCGGGTAAAAAGTAATTCACCCATGTTTCAAAGCTTCCAGCCAGCTGGGTGCAGTGGCTCACACCTGTAATCCCAGCACTTTGGGAGGCCAAGATGGGTGGATCATTTGAGGTCAGGAGTTCGAGACCAGCCTGGCCAACATGGTGAAACCCCGCCTTTACTAAAAATACAAAAATTAGCCAGGCGTGGTGCCTGTAGTCCTAGCTACTGGGAGGCTGAGGCAGGAGAATCACTTGAAGCCAGGAGGTGGAGGTTGCAGTGAGCTGAGATCGCACCACTGCACTCCAGCCTGGGCGATAGAGTGAGACTCTGTCTCAAAAAAAAAAAGCTCCCAGCCAAGATTGCTAAGACATCTGGACCACATCCTTAGTGTGGTACCATCCTGACTTCCCCTCTCCTCTTCTCTCCCATTCCTTCCTTCCTTTCCTTTTTTTTTTTTTTTTTTTAAGCAGGCTCCGGTTCTATTGTCCTGGCTGGAATGCAGTAGTGCAATCTCGGCTCATTGCAACCTCCAACTCCCTGGGCTCAAGCCATCCTCTCACCTCAGCTTCCCTAGTAGCTAGGACTACACTCACACATCACCACACTTGGCTAATTTTTGTATTTTTTGTAGAGATAGGGTTTTGACTTGTTGCCTAGACTGGTCTTGAACCTCTGAGCTCAAGGGATCCTCCCACCTTGGCCTCCCAAAGTGCTGGGATTACAGGCGTGAGCCACTGCGTCTGGCCCCATCCTGACTTTTCTTCAGCACTTGAAGGCCTGCAGGGTTTCAAGCTAGGAGTCATTCTATCATTCCACAAGTCCCGTCAAGCCAAGGGCTAGTGTGGGATTCCAAAGGCATTCTAAGACCCATTTCCTGCCCTCAAAGAGCCTAAAATCTCCCTGAAGAGAAAGAACCAGCATCTGGAGATGCTGCACCTGGATGTGGCCACCTGGGTTTGCATTGCTGGCTCTGCTGCTCCCTCAGTGTACTCTTTTGGACAAATAAATTTTTACTCCCCTGAACCTAGGTTTTGTCATCTGTAGAATGGGAATAATGGTACTTACGTCACAGGGTTGTTGCAGTGGTTAAAGGAGCTAAGCTATGGGAAGGGCCTGACACACCAGAGACAATAAGCGTTATTGTCCATTCTTTCTTTGTGATATGACATAAAAAGGCCTAACCAGTGTGTACTGATTAGCATTGGGAGTTCAGAGACTGGTGTGAGAGCTGTGGGCCTAAATGTGGGGGGCTTCATGTAGGCTGTATGACTTCAGGGATGAGGAGGATTTAATCAAGTGGAGAAGAGAAGGGTGTGGGAGAGGAAAGTGGGTATTTCAGGCAGGGAACAACATGGCCAAACGCGCAGAGGTGAGTCAGGCTTGTGGGGACAGGAGCAAACTGTTGAGAATTATCAGGCTGGAGATGTGTTGGTCAGGGGCCAAATATGTGCTGCTTCTTGGAGAAATCTGAAGGAATGGCGCTGAGGCTAGCCACACATGCCTCCTGTGCCCTGAGCTTCCCTCCCTCGGGGCATGAGGTCAGGAAGCTCAGGCAGATCACCTCTCCCTGCCTTTTAGGACGATGACCGGGGTGAGGAATGGGAACGGCATGAAGCGCTGCATGAGGACGTGACCGGGCAGGAGCGGACCACTGAGCAGCTCTTTGAGGAGGAGATTGAGCTCAAGTGGGAGAAGGGTGGCTCTGGCCTGGTGTTTTATACTGATGCCCAGTTCTGGCAGGAGGAAGAAGGAGGTAATGCTGGTACCCAGGCAAAGGCAGGGGTGACCCCTGCTGCATTCTCTTGGGGTTCCCTGTTCCACACGGTAGATTCTGTAGTGGTGAGCCCAAACAAAAGGCTAGGGAACAGGCTGACCTTTATTGTATACGAGAGACCAATCATCCTTTTTAAGAGTGGGGATCAGTGAGATGGAGAGAAAATGCCCCCCGCCCCGCCCCCCACAAATTCTGAATAACCCTCCCAGAGGAAGGATCTTAAAATACAAACAAGCTGGGTGCAGTGGCTCATGCCTGTAGTCCGAACTACTTAAGAGACTGAGGCAGGAGGATCACTTGAGCCCAGGAGTTCAAGGTTGCAGTGAGCTATGATCCCACCACTTTACTCCAGCCTGGGGGACAGAGTGAGACCTTCTCTAAAACAAACAAATGCCCCGCTGGGTGCAGTGGCTCACGCCTGTAATCCCAGCACTTTGGGAGGCTGAGGCGGGCAGATCATGAGGTCAAGAGATCGAGACCGTCCTGGCCAACATGGTGAAACCTCGTCTCTATGAAAAATACAAAAATTAGCTGGGTATGGTGGCACGCACCTGTAGTCCCAGCTACTTGGGAGGCTGAGGCAGGAGAATCACTTGAACCCGGGAGGCAGAGGTTGGAGTGAGCCAACGTCGTGCCACTGCACTCCAGAATGAGATTCTGTCTCAAAAAAGAAAAAAAAAAAAAGCCAAAAAAACTCTAGGTTTAACTCTTAATAGAACTGAGAGTCCTTAATGCACTCTGTTGGATGCTTTTCTGTCCCTACAGATTTTGATGAACAGACAGCCGATGACTGGGATGTGGACATGAGTGTGTACTATGACAGAGGTACTGGGCAAGGAGTGGCAATACTAGAGGTGAAACAGGTGCCCTGGCCTTGCAGTGACACTTTACCAGAGCTAGCAAAGGCTGAGACAGGGTACCGTTCCCGTTCCCTTGGGGTAGCCCACTGAGAGGGTTCCTCTTAAAACATCTTTGGTTGTGTACATTAAGTGCTAGTTTTGGACAGAGCCTTCATCCTTTCTTGGAGGAGGAGGAGGGATAGATAGCCCTCAGGGGCTCTGGGTCTGATGGTCAGGCCCTGGTAGGGTGGGCTTGTCAGAAGCTCAGGCTCTAGTAAGGGTTTAGATTTTAGAAGAGGAAATGACCCGGGTGGGGGAAATAGCCAAGTAGGGGAGGGAAGACCTGGGTTCTAATCCTCTCTTTGTCATTTGTTGGCTCTGTTACTTTTCTGCACCACAATCTTCTCATCTGTATGATTGGGGAGAGCCATGGTTCCTACTTTTGGGGAGCTCCCAGTCTAATGAGAGAGATACAGAACACTATTAAAATGAATAAGTCAATCTTACGAGGGGGTCCTAGAAACCTGATTCTTCCCCCTTCTTTGAGAGGGACGCTTCCATAAACTGAGCTCTGTTTCCTCAGATGGTGGAGACAAGGATGCCCGAGACTCTGTCCAAATGCGTCTGGAACAGAGACTCCGAGATGGACAGGAAGATGGCTCTGTGATCGAACGCCAGGTGGGCACCTTTGAGCGCCACACCAAGGTGAGTTAGCACTGTGCCCACCCCATGGACCCCTCTCTTTTCCTTCTCTACTTTAATTCCTTCTCCCATCCCCATTCTCCCTGCTCCCAGCAAGAGCCCCATTTCTTGAGTCTTGTCCCTTCACTCTGCAGGGCATTGGGCGGAAGGTGATGGAGCGGCAGGGCTGGGCTGAGGGCCAGGGCCTGGGCTGCAGGTGCTCAGGGGTGCCTGAGGCCCTGGATAGTGATGGCCAACACCCCAGATGCAAGCGTGGATTGGGGTAAGTGTGACTGAGGGACTTGCCTGGGGGCCCAAGCCTTTCAGCTATGCCCTGGTTTCCCTCTTCCCACTGGTTTTGGCATGGCTGCTGGGTACTCGTGCGGGATGAAATTCAAAACAGTTAAGAGGAAAAAGTGGATCTGGGCCAGGCACGGTGGCTCAAGCCTGTAATCCTAGCGCTTTGGGAGGCTGAAGTGGTAGGATTCCTTGAGCCCAGTTTGAAACCAGCCGGCAACATATGAGACTGTCTCTGTTAGAAAAATAAAAAGTCCGGGCGTGGTAGCTCACGCCTGTAATCCCAACACTTTGGGAGGCCCAGGTGGGCAGATCATTTGAGGTCAGGAGTTAGAGACCAGCCTGGCCAACATGGTGAAATCCCCGTCTCTACTAAAAATACAAAAATTAGCCGGGCGCGGTGGCTCATGCCTGTAATCCCAACACTTTGGGAGGCTGAGGCGGGTGGATCACGAGGTCAGGAGTTTCAGACCAGCCTGATCAAGATGGTGAAACCCTGTGTCTACTAAAAATACAAAAAATTAGCTGGGCACGGTAATGGGTGCCTGTAATCCCCGCTACTCAGGAGGCTGAGGCAGGAAAATCGCTTGAACCCAGGAGGCAGAGGTTGCAGTGAGCCAAGATGGCGCCACTGCACTCTAGCCTGGGCGACAGAGCAAGACTCTGTCACAAAAAAAAAAAATTAGCTGGGCATGGTGGCATGCGCCTGTAGTCCCAGCTACTCTGGAGGCTGAGGCAGGAGAATCGCTTGAACCCAGGAGGTGGAGGTTGCAGTGAGCCGAGATCACGCCATTACAATCCAGCCTGGGTGACATAGTGAGACCCCATCTCAGAAATAAATAAATAAATAAAGTAAATCTGACTTTTTTTTTTTTTTTTAAAGACTAAGCCCTAAGGCTTAACAAGATCATTCATACCGTTTGTTGGAGGAGTTTGGACTTGATGGTTACTATTAGGAAGTCTGTAGTGACAGAATGAAAATTTTATATGAGGCCCCTTCTTGCTGGCACTGTCAATGGATAGATAAGAGGGCTGGAGAACAAAGACCCAGATTTAAAGCCTCTGTCTTTGGACAAACCAGATATGTAGTAACTACTTCCCCGTCCTCTCCCAACCCCTTTAACTGGAGTTTGAGAGCAGCCTTCTCACTGAGAGCCCGTTTTTATCCAGGTACCATGGAGAGAAGCTACAGCCATTTGGGCAACTGAAGAGGCCCCGTAGAAATGGCTTGGGGCTCATCTCCACCATCTATGATGAGCCTCTACCCCAAGACCAGACGGAGTCACTGCTCCGCCGCCAGCCACCCACCAGCATGAAGTTTCGGACAGACATGGCCTTTGTGAGGGGTTCCAGTTGTGCTTCAGACAGCCCCTCATTGCCTGACTGACCGGGTTGGGGGCTTCCTTTCATAGCTACATGATGAAAACCCTCTGCCCTGGCCTCATCTACCACTGAAGCAGAAAGGAGTCTGGGAGCAGCAGTCTTCGTGGCTGGTTCAGGGTGTTTTGTTCCGAGCCTGCCTGCCTGCCGGTTCTATACCTCAGAGGCAGTTCTACAAAAAGCCCCCTCCCGTCCCCTCCCCTTGGATATTAGGGGTAACGACCGCTTGTCTTTGGTCTCTAACCCTAATCTCTGGGCTTGCCCTTTGCCTCCTGCAGAACTTTAAAAAGCTGGGTTGAGTGAGGCTATCAGCGCAGCCTTCCTTGGGGACTCTGAAGGTGTCCCCACGAAGGCCAGAAAGGGGGAAAGGGACCTGGGCGAGGAGAGGATTTGTGGTGCTTGGAAGAGCCGGCCTTGGGTGGGCCCTCCACCGCCTCTACCCTCACTGGGTGGGACTGCCAGCAGAGAGTCCGCGGGAGGTGGCTTGGGTGTGCGACGTCACGGAAGAATAAAGACGTTTACTACTGGAGCTCCCTTACTTTTCTAATTCGAGTCTGAAGGTTAGAGAAATTCCGAGAGCGATTTTCCCGCAAAGACCCCACATTCGACCCACTACCCGCGAGAGAAATGCGGCTGCGCCGCCCGCCCCTCGGCGTCTAGCTTCGTCCCCGCCGTGAGGGCGGGACTTCCTCTCGTTGGCTCGCCGTTTCCGACGCTGTCCGGAAGTCGAGTTAGTCTAGTTAGTACCGGCCTGTTATCTCCTTTTGCGCGACACGGTCCCAGCTGTTCCGCCTGAGGCGAGTGACGCTGGCCGCCAACGAGGTATACGTACTGGGACCCTCGCCCTCAGTCTCGTCTCCGGCGCGGCTACCTGCCCCGTTTTCCCTGTGAGTTGACCTGCTCCGGGCCGCGGGCCGCCAATGGCAGGGGCCGCTCCGACCACGGCCTTCGGGCAGGCGGTGATCGGCCCGCCGGGCTCAGGGAAGACCACGTACTGCCTGGGCATGAGTGAGTTCCTGCGCGCGCTGGGCCGGCGCGTGGCGGTGGTGAACCTGGACCCGGCCAACGAGGGGCTGCCGTACGAGTGTGCCGTGGACGTGGGCGAGCTGGTGGGGCTGGGCGACGTGATGGACGCGCTGCGCCTGGGGCCCAACGGCGGCCTGCTCTACTGCATGGAGTACCTGGAAGCCAACCTGGACTGGCTGCGTGCCAAGCTCGACCCCCTCCGCGGCCACTACTTCCTCTTCGACTGCCCGGGCCAGGTGGAGCTCTGCACGCATCACGGCGCCTTGCGCAGCATCTTCTCCCAAATGGCGCAGTGGGACCTCAGGGTGCGTCTCAGGGCGGGGAGGCCCATTTTGCGGATGGAGTAACTGAGACAGGGAGGACAGACGCCACGCCCCCATGTCACACAGGGAGGTAGGGGCTGAGTCGCTTTGGAGTAAAACAGGCATGAGTTCAGAATCTGGCTCTGCTACTGACTGGCTGTGTGGTGTTGATAAGTCAGTTCATCACTCTGAACCTCAGTTTCCTCACGTGTAAAATGGATGTGTTAGTAGCCAACTTGGCGATTTTGGAAGTATGGAAGGGGTTAATGTCGAAAGTGGCATGGAGATTGTTGTAAATTGGTGGGCAAAAGTAAATGAAAGAGTGGAGTCAGATGCCATGGGATTTAAACCCCTTGCCCACTGGGAGGCTCAGTGCAAGACCTCTTGTAAGAAAAAAAAAATGACTCCTATTTCCTGGGAGAAGGAAACCAGGGTGGTTATTAGAAAGAAACAGAGGCAGGAGACTAATGGGGAAAGCTTCCCCTCTGTCCTCAAGCCCTCATTCTCATGAGGGAATGCTGATCCCTGTTTCTCCAGGCCACTCTCACCCTGTCTATTCCCTCCCAGCTGACTGCCGTCCACCTCGTGGATTCTCACTACTGCACAGACCCTGCCAAGTTCATTTCAGTACTGTGTACCTCCCTGGCCACCATGCTGCACGTGGAACTGCCCCACATCAACCTCCTTTCCAAGATGGACCTCATTGAGCATTATGGGAAGCTGGGTAAGAGCTTCTGTTCCAGGCGAAGAGCAGGGCAGCAGCTGGGCTAGAATGAAGCAGACATCTCAGCTGAAGGTAGCTGCCTCTGGTGCCTTGCGTGGTCTGGTGATAGTAGCCACAGGCAGGTTCTAACTCCTGCCCATTTATTTTGTGCCACTCTGTGCTAGTTACCGTTGTAGATTTTGGAGACAAGAGAGCTACAGATGGTGTTAGGTGTTACAAAGGAATTAAAGTGATACGACAGTGAATATTTGGGAGTGAAGTGAGTGAGCTTTGGAGTAAAACAAGCATGAGTTTAAATTCTGGATCTGCCACTGAATCATCGTGTGGTCTGGGTAAGTCAGTTCATCTCTCTGGACCTCAGTTTCTCACTTCTGCTCTGAGGCAGTGGCATCTGAGCTGAGATGAATGGTGAGAAGGAGCCAGCCAAGGGAGGACTGTTCTATGCAGAGGCACTAGTAGGAATAAAGGCCTTGTCTTAGTCAGTTTGTGCTGCCATCACAAAAATACCATAGACCAGATGGCTTAGCCAATAAATATTTATTTCTCACAGTTCTGGAGGCTGGTAAGTCCAAGATCAAGACACAAGCCGATCTGGTGTCTGGTGAGAGTCTGCTTCCTGGCTCCTAGACAGCCTCCTTCTGTCCTCACAGAAGGAGGCTATATTCTCACCTGGCAGAGAGACAGAGAAGGGGTGGGAGGCCAGGGACAAAATAGGGAAGATTGAGGTAGAAGCAGGCTGGTATGAGGCAGGGGAGTTGGCTAGAGTCCCAGTGGCCAGCTTTTTTTTCTTGATAAATTAGTACTCTCGGCTGGGCGTGGTGGCTCACGCCTGTAATCCCAGCAGTTTGGGAGGCCGAGGTGGGCGGATCACCTGAGGTCAGGAGTTCAAGACCAGCTTGACCAACATGGAGAAACCACATCTCTACTAAAAATACAAAAAAGTAGCCAGGCATGGTGGTGCATGCCTGTAATCCCAGCTACTCGGGAGGCTGAGGCAGGAGAATCGCTTGAACCTGGGAGGCGGAGGTTGTAGTGAGCCGAGATCTCGCCATTGCACTCCAGCCTGGGCAATAAGAGTGAAACTCCGTCTCAAAAAAAAAAATTAGGCCAGGCGCAGTGGCTGACGCCTGTAATCCCAGCACTTTGGGAGGCCGAGGCAGGTGGATCACGAGGTCAGGAGATTGAGAACATCCTGGCTAACACGGTGAAACCCCATCTCTACTAAAAATACAAAAAATTAGCTGGGCATGGTGGCGGGCACCTGTAGTCCCAGCTACTCAGGAGGCTGAGGCAGGAGAATGGCGTGAACCCAGGAGAGGGAGTTTGCAGTGAGCTGAGATCACGCCACTGCACTCCAGCCTGGGCGACAGAGCAAGACTCTGTCTCAAAAAAAAAAAAAATTAGTACTCTCCTGAACTGGGGACATTGTTCCCTAAATAGCATCTCTAGCAACAAAGGAACCTAGAGAAGACAGATAAAATGACCAGCACATGAGCAATAGGGAGGTTGTTGGGAAAGGGAGGTGTCGGGACCTTGTCCAGGGAGGCCATTTAGCTTCTAGTCTGGACATGGAGTGATGTAGAGTCCTCAGCTTACTTTAGGATAGAGCTGCCAGGGAGCCCAGATACTTAAGTTTTCTGGGCAGAAACAGGCCACTAGGGGGAAGTCCAACTTACTTCTTTTAGTGAGAAATGATTTATAAAACTGAATCAGGGACCTCAGCATCATCTAGTCCTTATTTTACATTAAGAAATAACTGGTTAAGAAAAGGAAAGTGATTTACCCAGGAGGCTACCCTGCTAGAATGTAGCATTTATTCAGTTTAACCATTTACAGAGTCTTTGCAGTGTATGTGCCAGGTCCTGAGGGTATGACCTGACTATGAGCTCTGTGAGGTGAGGACGACCATGCACAGTTCTTGGTACATACTTGTTATCATTATTTGCAACTTTTTTTTTTTTTTTTTTTTTTGAGACAGAGTTTCGCTCTTGTTGCCCAGGCTGGAGTGCAATGGTGTAATCTCGGCTCACTGCATCCTCCGCCTCCTGGATTCAAGCGATTCTCCTGCCTCAGCCTCCCATGTAGCTGGGATTACAGGCATGTGCCACCACGTCCGGCTAATTTTGTATTTTTTTTTTCTTTTTTTTTGAGACGGAGTCTTGCTGTGTCGCCCAGGCTGGAGTGCAGTGGCGCGATCTCGGCTCACTGCAAGCTCCCCCTCCTGGGTTCACGCCATTCTCCTGCCTCAGCCTCCTGAGTAGCTGGGACTACAGGCACCCGCCACCACGCCCGGCTAATTTTTTGTATTTTTAGTAGAAACAGTGTTTCATCGTGTTAGCCAGGATGGTCTCGATCTCCTGACCTTGTGATCCGTCCACCTCCCAAAGTGCTGGGATTACAGGCTTGAGCCACCGCGCCTGGCCTAATTTTGTATTTTTAGGAGAAATGGAGTTTCACCATGTTGGCTGGTCTTGAACTCCTGACCTCAGGTAATCACCCACCTCGGCTTCCCAAAGTGCTGGGATTACAGGCATGAGCCACCGTGCCCAGCCTGTTTGCGGTTATTGATTAAGCACTTCTCTGTACCAGACACTGGGGTTTATAGCATTTAATTTTCATAACAGTCCTATGAAGTAGGTACCTGCCTATATAGCTAGTAAATAGCAGAGCCAGCAGGTAAAACCAAATGCTTTTTTTCTTAGTAACTTCATTTTACTGTGTCAAGAAATATTTGAGTGCATGAGTGCACAAAGGAAAAAAGGAAAAAGGAACCTCCTCCTCAGGTCTTTAGCCTGATACTGATTGCTCCTGAACACTGGTTTCTCTCTTTAGCCTTCAACCTGGACTACTACACAGAGGTTCTGGACCTCTCCTACCTGCTTGACCACCTGGCTTCTGACCCTTTCTTCCGCCACTACCGCCAGCTCAATGAGAAGCTAGTGCAGCTCATCGAAGACTATAGCCTTGTCTCCTTTATCCCTCTGAACATCCAGGTACTAGGGGCTAAGATGGGACTCTTGACAGTGCATGGGATTCACCAAGCGAAAAGTACAGGAAGCTTTCAGGGCTTAAAGAATGGTCTTTGCCGGCTGGGCGCGGTGGCTCAAGCCTGTAATCCTAGCACTTTGGGAGGCCGAGGCGGGCAGATCATGAGGTCAGGAGATCGAGACCATCCTGGCTAACCCAGTGAAACCCCGTCTCTACTAAAAATACAAAAAATTAGCTGGGCGTGGTAGCGGGTGCCTGTAGTCCCAGCTACTCAGGAGGCTGAGGCAGGAGAATGGCGTGAACCCGTGAGGCAGAGCTTGCAGTGAGCCGAGACCACGCCATTGCTCTCCAGCCTGGGCGACAGAGTGAGACTCCATCTCAAAAAAAAAAAAAAAAAAAAAAAGAGTGGTCTTTGCCCTGGGTTGAGTATCACTGAGAGTAACCTTAGTTTCAGGACCGGGGCTGCTGTAGGGGCAGAATTCCAGTAAAGAGAGTGGACCAAACTTTTGCCCTGTCTATTTTGTGTTGCTGGATCCTCTCTTCACATGTTCTGTCCTCTGTGAAAATGGGTGAGTTCAGAAAGTCATCAGCAAGAAAGTTCACCAGGACCAGGGACAAGTCTCTTAAGCCCTTTCAACTGGGCAACTGTCTGTTGACTTTGCAAAGTGGTACCCAACCCCTGTGCCTCTCACCTTTACCCTGCAGAGATAACCTGGGAGACGCAGGTGCATGTTAGATTCCTTTCTGCAGTGGGTGGACTTGAGCTAACTTGTCTCCTCCCTTCTAATGCCACACTTTTCTGATATGAGGAGATGAACTCTATAATATCAATCACAACAATTACCTCTTATTTATGGCTTTCTGTGCTGGGCACTGTGCTAAGGACTACACATACATAATTTTGCTTTGTCCTTCCCACCATGTGATATATAGATTGTTCTTATCACTGTATGTGGATGAGGAAACAGTTATAGTTTTGTTTTGTTTTGTTTTGTTTTTTGTGACGGAGTCTCACTCTGTCACCCAGGCTGGAGTGCAGTGCGTTATCTTGGCTCACTGCAACCTCTGCCTCCTGGGTTCAACCGATTCTCCTGCCTCAGCTTCCCAAGTAACTGGGATTACAGGCATCCGTCACCATGCCCAACTAATTTTTGTATTTTTAGTAGAGACAGGGTTTCACCATGTTGGCCAGGCTGCTCTCGAACTCCTGACCTTAAGTGATCTACCTGCCTTGGCCTCCCAAAGTGCTGGGCTTTACAGGCGTGAACCACCGTGCCTGGCCCAGTTATAGATTTAAAACATGCATATTCATTGGATGTCTACTTAAGAGAAGTACTGTGCCAGGCACTGGGAATACTGCGACAGATGACCTGGCCCTAAGGGGTGTTTAGTTGAGTAGGGGAGGCAGGTGAGTTAATAGGCGTTTATTACATGGCAGGGATACCATGTACAATAGGTGTAAACCCAGGGGACTGTGGATATGCATAGGGGAGCTTATCTGTTCTAATCTGAGTGAGTTGGTGGTCAGGAAACATGAGATTTATCCAGCCTTTGGGGACATGTAGAACTACTCCAGGCCAAGAAAGCTACAGGTACAGAGGCGAGATGGAGGAAGGTGTATTTAGAGATTGCAAGCAGTTTTACATACTTCTGTTTCACTCACAGAACTGTTTCTCTCCTCCCTGCTCAGGACAAGGAGAGCATCCAGCGAGTCCTGCAGGCTGTGGATAAAGCCAATGGATACTGTTTCGGAGCCCAAGAGCAGCGAAGCCTGGAAGCCATGATGTCTGCCGCAATGGGAGCCGACTTCCATTTCTCTTCGTATCCTTGCCAGCTTCCTGGCCATAGCAGAGAGGGTGAGACATGGGACTCAAGAATGGCCACAGGAGGTGCAGTCATCAACCTTGTGGATGACCAATTTCTTTCTTTTTTTTTTTTTTTTGAGATGGAGTCTTGCTCTGTTGCCCAGGCTGGAGTGCAGTGGCACGATCTCAGCTCACTGCAAGCTCTGCCTTCCGGGTTCACGCCACTCTCCTGCCCCAGCCTTCTGAGTAGCTGGGACTACAGCCACCCACCACCACGCCCAGCTAATTTTTTGTATTTTTAGTAGAGACGGGGTTTCACTGTGTTGGCCAGGATGGTCTTGATCTCCTGACCTTGTGATCCACCCAATTTCTTTTTTCTTTTTTTTTTTGAAAGGGAGTTTCGCTCTTGTTGCCCAGGCTGGATTGCACAATGGCGCAATCTTGGCTCTGTGTAACCTCTGCCTCCCATATTCAAGCAATTCTCCTGCCTCAGCCTCCCAAGTAGCTGGGATTAGTGTGCGCCACTGTGCCCAGTTAGTTTTTATATTTTTAGTAGAGACGGGGTTTCACCATGTTGGCCAGGCTGGTCTGGAACTCTTGACCTCAGGTGATCCACCTGCCTCAGCCTCCCAAAGTGCTGGGATTACAGGCATGAGCCACTGCGCCCAGCCGTGGATGACTGATTTCATATTGATCAGTTGGGCTTCCTGATGACTGTCTCTCATGTGCAAAGGTGGTCCCTTGGCTTCAGAGTTGGTTGTACTGAGGACAAGAGAGGATATTGATCAATAGGAGTAACAAATACAGAGGCCCAGAAATGAGAGGGCATTAGTCATTCGGGAGAGATGCAGGAGTCCAGTTGCCTGGTGTGTTGCATGTGAAGAGGAAAGGGCGTTGCAGGGGTACAGGCAGGGCTGCCGAGGGAGGGGCCTGAGTGCCCTACTAAGGAATGTGGACTTCAGTTCATGGGTGGGCAGTGGGAGCAAGTATTCAAGCAATACTGTTGAACAGGATGTGACACAATCAGATGTACATTTTAGAAAAGCCCCTGCAATTGTGGAAAATGCATTTAAGGGACGTGATTGGGGGCAAAAGAGTTTTACAGTCTTGCTAGGTGAGAAGGGTTGAAAGATTTGTAGTGAGAATAGAAAGAAAGGTGTAGAATGGAAAAATACTAAGGAGATAGACTGTAAGAGTCAGTGACTGAATGGGATAGATGGAGCTGGAGCAGAACTTAGCTTCCCGGATCTCTGGCTTAGACGGTGGGTGGTTGTACTAATCACTGAGGCAGGAAAAGGAGGAGGGAGTAGGTTTGTCACATGGATGAAAGGGACAAGAGCTGGCAGATGTGCTGTGTTCAGGGGTCCATGGGACATCCAGAGCTGTCCAAGAGGCAGCCAGACTTTTGGAGCTTGGTTAGTGACTAATGAGGCTGGAGCCAAGGTCATGGGTAGGTGTCCATCAGGTCACAGAGGCCATGCGTGAAGCAGGACAGAAAAGTCCAGGCCCTCTAGGCTGATGCTCTCACAGATTCAGCATCTATGCAGCATGCTGGAGACAAGGGGGACTCAGGAGTCTTAGGGTATAGAGGAAAATAATTCCAGCCAACACTTACTGATGTTTCTCGAGCCATATGTGGGAAACAAAGCTCATGGGGTGGGGGTTGGAGGAATGACTTATAAATGATGGCAGTAGAGTGTGCAGTCCCTGATGAAGGTACTAAGGAGCTGCGTCACACCTGCAGTTAATGTAGGCCAATTGGACTGCATGTGCTCAGCAAAAGAGGGGAGGAGCAATTTTTTTTTTTAATTTAAGAAGGACTTTCTTTTGCTGTTGTTGCCCAGGCTGGAATGCAATCTCCAACTCCAGGGTTCAAGTGATTCTCCTCCCTCAGCCTCCTAAGTAGCTGGGATTACAGGCATGCTCCACCACACCTGGCCCTTTTTTTTTTTTTTTTTTTGGAGACGGACTGTCAATCTTGTTGCCCCAGTTGGAGTGCAATGGTGCAATCTCAACTCACTGCAACCTCCATCTCCCACGTTCAAGCAATTCTCCTGCCTCAGCCTCCCGAGTAAGTGGGATAATAGGCGCCCACCACCACGCTCAGCTAATTTTTTGTATTTTTAGTAGAGACAGCGTTTTACCATGTTGGCCAGGCTGGTTTCGAACTCCTGAACTCAGGTGATCCACCTGCCTTGGCCTCCCAAAGTGCTGGGATTATAGGCGTGAGCCACCATGCCCGGCCTGCAACTTTTATATTTATTTCTTAGAGGCAGGGTCTTGCTCCTTTGCCCAGGCTGGAGTGCAGTGATGCAATCATAGCTCACTGCGACCTTGAACTCCTGGGCTCGTTACCCTCCCACCTCAGCCTCCCAAAGTGCTGGGATCACAGGCATGAGCCATCGTCCCCAGCTGGGAAGGGCAGTTTATGTTTGTTTATTTTGTGAGGCAGAGTCTCACTCTGTTGCCCAGGCTGGAGTGCAGTGGCGCGATCTCAGCTCACTGCAGCCTTGACCTCCCTGGGCTCAAGTGATCCTCCCACCTCAGCCTCCTGAATAGCTAGGACTATGGGCGTGTGCCACTGTGGCCAGCTAATTTTTGTAGAGATGGGGTTTCACCATACAGCCTAGGCTGGGAGAAGCAATTTAAATAATGTAGTATTTTGTACACCGTACAGATGGTTCCCAACTTATGATGGCTCAACTTTATGATGGTGTGAAAGCTATATGCATTCAGTAGAAATCATACTTTGGGTACCTATCAATCATTCTTTCACTTTCAGTACAGTATTCAATAAATTACATGAGATATTCAATACTTTATTGTAAAATAGGCTTTGTGTTAGATAATTTTGCCCAAATGCAGCTAACGTAAGTGTTCTAAGAATATTTAAGGTAGGCGAGACTAAGCTATGATGTGTGGTAGGTTATGTGTATTAAATGCATTTTCGACTTAAGATATTTTTGATTTAGGATGGGTTTATCAGGATGTAACCCCATCATAAGTCAAGGAGCATCTGTACGTTACTTTATGTATTCGTATATATAAAGGATTCTATTCACAAAACCATGTATGCTGCATTTAACAAATAATTTGAGGAATTTTAAAGAGTATTTTTAACCATATACATTTGTGCTGATTTTAGATTCTGCCCTGACCCTAACCCCCTTAAGATTCAGCAGCTCTCTGTAAGAGAGTAGGGACTGATACAAATAAGGGAGTGGTCAGCTTTGCTGAAGGGTAGGTGGGTAAGGAAAGCTTTATGGAGGCATGACACGTGAGTTGTGTCATTTCAAGGTGAGGGTTAGCCAGTCTAATGAAGAAGAAAAGGGAATTCAAGTTAAGAGAACAGTATATGCAAAGGCATAGGGGTTCAAAGTTGAGACAGGTTTCAAGGGTTGCAAATAAGATGGCATGGGCCAAGTGTAATGGCTTCATGCCTGTAATTCCAACACTTTGGGAGTTAAAGGTGGGAGGATTGCTCAAGGCCAGGAGTTTGAGACCAGACTGGGTAACATAGTGAGACCCCATCTCTCTCTCTTTTTTTTTTTAAAGTATAAAAATTTATTTTTGGCCAGGCGTGGTGGCTTACGCCTGTGATCCCAGCACTTTGGGAGGCCGAGGCGGGCGGATCACGAGGTCAGGAGATCGAGACCATTTCTGTCAACATGGTGAAACCCTGTCTCTACTAAAAATAGAAAAATTAGCTGGGTGTGGTGGCATGTACTGTAGTCCCAGCTACTCTGGAGGCTGAGGCAGGAGAATTGCTTGAACCAGGGAGTTGGAGGTTGCGGTGAGCCGAGATCGCGCCACTGCACTCCAGCTTGGTGACAGAGTGAGACTCCATCTCAAAAAAAAGAAAAAGAAAGGTCTGTAACTCGAACATCATTTGGTGGGCTAAGTGCTTTACTTGCAGGGTCATTTAATTCTCATTTCAACCCCTTTTATAATTGAGGCGACAGGCCCAAGGTCCCTCTCCCGGGATGTTTTGGAAGAACAGTTCAAACCTTGGTTTTGGTGGGTGTAGAATCTGTTTCTTACTTTGGAGCCATTTGATAGTACAACAGCCGTGGTGTCCTAACATAGCCAACCTAGCCATGGCTAACCTCCATGTCCTCGTCAGACCCCAGACCCAGACATCATCAGGATTTGAACTCCCTTAGTCTGGCTCCAGAGCATGTGCCATACCGCAAAATTGCAAGGTTAGCACTCTCCAGTCCTTTGATCCGCAGCAGTGTGTGGAAGAGGCAGATAGAGGAGCATTTGAGTCTGGGTGTTTTTGGAGGCTTCTCATACCTGATTGGTCCCTATAATTATGAGGAAGAGAGGGATGGACATGGTTGGAGTGTAGGCATCAGCGGAAGTCAGATCCTGCCCAGACCAGCTCCCCATCCTCTGCCTATGCTATCAGCCTTGACGCACCCTTCCTCAGCACACTGGGCATCCAGGAGAAGTACCTGGCACCCTCGAACCAGTCAGTGGAGCAGGAAGCCATGCAGCTGTAGCAACAAGGTGGACCCTGGAGAGCAGGATGCATAATCCAGCACTGGGGAAAGTGGAGGCTCCTGCTGATGCAGGCTGCAGACCCAAGAGCAAGTCCTCCCAGCCAGAGCTGGCGGGCTGGCAAGGGGATATTCAGCTCTGCAAAGGACTTCTGGCCAAAAAGCCAGACATGGTGCCAAGCAGAACACCCCCCATACTGTCAGTGGTGTCCGTGAGCTCTGGGCCCTGCCACCAGAAAGTCGAGCACTGGTCCTAGTCAGGCTGTGATGAAATGTGCTACAATACAAGAGTTTATTTTCTACTTTTTGTGACTTCCAAACTTTTCTTCAGTCTTCCGGGCCCAGGGGTTTGGGGAAGAATGAGGGAGTGTCACCTAGCCTTGGAATAATCAGTATTTCCCCAAAGCATATAATTCACATTCAGTCACATAGGATTTACATTCAGTCTCCAGTCATGTGTTTTTATTAATCTTCAGTTTTTGGTTCTGAGGTTTGTTTTTTAAAAGATGGGGTCTTGCTATATGGCCCAGGCTGGACTCAAACTCCTGGGCTCAAGCGATCTTCCCGCCTCAGACGCCTCAGTAACTGGGACTACAGGTGTGAGCCACCATGTCCCACAATTTTCAGTTTTAACAGAGCCTCAAGCTTCAGCTTTCACAGGCAACACTTCCTAACTAGAACTTTGTTAATGTTTTATATTCACTGTATTTGTTTTATGGTTTTATTCTATTGTTGACAAGTGTTAACTAGTTTTCCATTTACAGTAGTGGTTAAAAGTTTACTTCAAGGCCGGGTGCGGTGGCTCACGCCTGTAATCCCAGCACTTTGGGAGGCCGAGGCAGGCGGATCCCAAGGTCAAGAGATCGAGACCATCCTGGCCAACATGGTGAAACCCCATCTCTACCAAAAAATTTTTTTAATTAGCTGGGCATAGGTGGCGCGAGCCTGTAGTTCCAGCTACTTGGGAGGCTGAGGCAGGAGAATCGTTTGAACCCAGGAGTCAGAGGTTACAGTGAGCTGAGATTGCACCACTGCACTCCAGCCTGGTGACAGAGCGAGACTTTGTCTCAAAAAAAAGGTGTACTTCAAAAATGAAATACAAGGCTGGGCGTGTTGACTCATGCCTGTAAGCCCAGCACTTTGGGAGGCTGAGGCGGGCGGATCACCTGAGGTCAGGAGTTCGAGACCAGCCTGGCCAACATGGTGAAACCCCTCTCTACTAAAAACATAAAAATTAGCTGGGCATGGTGTTGCATGCCTATAATCCCAGGTATTGGGGAGGCTGAGGCAGAAGAATTGCTTGAAAACCCAGGAGGCAGAGGTTGCAGTGAGCCAAGATTGTGCCTACATTCCAACCTGGGCGACAGAGCAAGACTCTGTCTCAAAAAAAATAGTAAGTTGTGTAAAGAAAAATATTAATTATATAATATGGCAGTTCCTATGAGAGTGTGGCAAAAATCAAGAGGGCTTGGAAGTTTTTTCTTTGCTCTTGCAACTGGCTGGATGCAGTTCATATATTTTTCAACCAGTAGGTGGCACCCCAACCTAATTTTTTGCAGTTGTAACCTGGTGGCAGAAGGGGCAGGACTGATGGCTTGGGCAAGACTGTTATGCCAAGTTTTATTTGCATGTATTTGGACTTTCTTTTTTTGGAGACAAAGTCTCTCTCTGTCGCCCAGGCTGGAGTCCAGTGGCGCAATCTCGGCTCACTGCAACCTCCGCCTCCCAGGTTCAAGCAATTCTCTGCCTCAGCCTCCCGAGTAGCTGGGATTACAGGCGCCCACCACATGCCTGGCTAATTTTTGTATTTTTAGTAAAGACGGGGTTTCACCATGTTGTTCAGGCTGGTCTTGAACTACTGACCTCATGATTTACCCGCCTTGGCCTCCCAAAGTGCTGGGATTACAGGCGTGAGCCACTGCACCCGGCCACATTTGGACTTATTAACACATATGAAGTGCTTGGTATTTTAGAGTGCTTCCACACACACAATCTTCATTAGAGATAGACAGGATGGGGAGAATTAATAAGCCATTGCCCGTGTTACAGTGAGGAAGCAGAAAGATGAGAAGTTTGAACTTTGGTCAGCCTGGCTTTCTCATAACCCATTTTGCTGACTAAATTGCGAGTATCCCTCCTTTGGTATATTTATTGGTGAGAAGTCACAGCCCTTGTCCCACAGGTTTTGCAGCCAATCAGGAGAAAGAAATTAGGCACCTGTAAAGTATTACTGAATCATAGATAGTTCACCAGTGGTTTGGGCAGTTGGCAAATTAATTTAGGGACATCTGTTCTGAAACAGCATTGAAATAGGACTGACTGCTTTGCTTTCTGGTTGTGGCAGCCAGAGCCAAAGGCAGATGAATGAGGGGCTATGAGGAGGCTACTGTGGCTGGAACAGTATGAAAGCAACCTCAGCTCCCACGCCTGGCTGTAAAGGGGATAATAACTGGGTGCTGCTTCCCAGCCTCTTTCATCTGAGAAGTTCAAAGCACCTCACCCCTATTAACACCCCACAGAGTAGGTAGGAAGTACCAATAGAGCAAGCCAGGAAAACTGAGGCCAGGAGGCACAGCCTGGGGCTAGCTGTGAATCACCTGTGGGGCCTAGAGCCCAGGAATCCTGACGCCCAGGCTACTGGACAAATCCTTTATCAGGGCGTTAGGGTGGGTGCTATGCTTTTGAAAGCAGTACCAACGGCTGTGGTCGTGGGTTTTGATGCTTGCCACTCACAGAGGCCCCAGCTCTCACCAAAACAAACCAAATGGGGGCCGGAAGGCATCCTTTACAACTTTATGGCCTCGTATGCAAGCACCCTCAGCATTCTCTGCACCCATGGAGTGGAGATGGGTGGGAATAATCCAAGGCCTTTATTTTCAGGCCATGGTTTGACAGCAAGGGTATTTTCTTCCCCAATAAACGTAGCTTCTGTCTACCTTCCACTGGCAGCAAAATGATTTTCTGTTCTCTGCATATACTGAGGGGATCTGCACAGTGCAGAAAGGAAGATGTCCGAGATCCAAGTGAGGCCTGTTCAGTGTGAAATGTCTAGGGTAGAAGAAAGACAATCCTCCATTATGGCTGGCATGTGGCAGTCATCCTTAAGATTATTTTTAAATTTCCTAATAAATATAGGAAAGTAAAAAACTTAGAAAATGAAAGAGAAGGCCGAGCACGGTGGCTCACGCCTGTAATCCCAGCACTTTGGGAGGCCAAGGCGGGCTGATCACCTGAGGTCAGGAGTGTAAGACAAGCCTGACCAACATGGTGAAAACCTGTCTCTGCTAAAAATACAAAAAAATGAGCAGGGCATGGTGGCATGCGCCTGTAATTCCAGCTACTTAGGAGACTGAGGCAGGAGAATCGCTTGAACCTGGGAGGCGGAAGTTTCAGTGAGCGGAGATCGCGCCATTGCACTCCAGCCTGGGTAACAAGATGGAAAGTACATCTCAAAAAAAAAAAACGAAAATGAGAAAATGAGTCACCCAGAATCCCATAACGGAAACTTTCTATGGGGTCATCTGTTTAAGAGAAAAATAAATTCTATATTCAAATGTATATTTTGTGTATTCTCTTTTTTTCTCATCTCTGTAAATACCTGGAGATATTTTATGTATTCTTTCAGCCTTATTTTTATACCTGGGGTGGATATTGCATTTACATAAGTGGGATATTTTATAATTGTGTTGTATCCTGCCTTTTTCAGTTAACACCATTCCATGTAATAAAAAATAGATACAATTCCTGTAATTCCAGGACTCTGGGAGGCTGAAGTGGGAGGATCACTTGAGCCAGGAGGTGGAGGCTGCAGTGAACTATGATTGTGTCACTGCACTCTAGCTTGGGCAACAGAGTGAGACCCTGTCTCAAACAATCAAGTAAATAACCTTTTTAATGTCACTTTGGTAATAGTCCATGGTTTGGCTATAACATTGTTTACCTATCCATACTCCCGTGGTTAGCCTACTACTAGCCTACAAGTCATCACCAACTTTTACTTTTGTAAATAGTGTGATTAATATCCTCGTACCCAAATCATTGTCTGAGTCTCTGATTTTTAACTTGTGAGGTAGTCCTGGAAATGAAATAACTGACATATTCCAGGTTCTGGATTCATGTCGCCAAAATGCTTTCCAAAAAATGTGCCACTTTACATCTCACTGATAGTGTCTGAAATTGCTCTTCTCATCTCCAGACCTCCCTTGACAATTCTCTACAACTTCGGGAGGGAGGAAGCCCTCTCTGAGTGTCTTAGAAGGGACCTTCCTGGTCATCCCTACTAACCACTGACATTAGGTTATATGCATTTCTTGGCTCTGAACTGGGAACCTCAACAATTAGAAGACAGTGTAGAATTGGAAGAACTTAGCAGGGACCACAGGTAATTGGAAAGGTTTCCAGCCTGACAAAGAGGCTTAGGCATGAGGGTGAGGCCCTAAAGCCCACAGAGCTGAAGCACATCCAGTCTGCCTGGATTAGCAAAATGCTCACCCGCTGGTGGCTGAGAATCTAGGAAGTATGGTCCCATTAGGATCTGTGGGAAAGAGAAAGGGAAGGCCGATTTGAGGAATTCTCTGTCCCTTTCTCAAGAATCCTGAGGGGGGAGGGGAGTGGCTTCAGACCCACCCAAGCACTATTAAGGTCCTCGCCAATTTTGAAAGCAGTGAAGAGGCCCAATTATCCCGGAATCCTAGAGGGAAATTCTCTAGCAAAACACTAGTCCCCTCCTCTCTCTCTTCTCTTGTCTCTGGCTTTTGAGTCTTTACTTACCCAGCCTGATCTGGGCCATTCACTCTCTTTTCTTGTCCCGTTTAGAAGGAGTTGCAGCACATACCTCCATGGCATCAGGCCTGCTAAAGATGTGGAAACCTGTGTCCCTCATTTCAAGCCCAGTGTGACCTTTTCCAGCCAGGGAGCTAACTCCAGGCAGCCCCAGAAGCCCAGGTGTCTAGATGGGCCAAGACAGGGGCTGTGACAAGATGGGGTGGGGATTTAGGGGCCAATTGAGGTGGAAAAAAGAGTGAAAAAAAGTAAAAAAAGACAGTATTGGTAAATTGCTCTGGATGAGAATGCACAGCGAAGGTTGTTTTTTTCTCCTCATTCTAAAACTCTGAAGCAGTTGTGGAGGAGGGACATGAGAGGCCCCTTCACAGCCATGCCAAATAAACGTGAATTTTTTTTTTTTTGAGACAGAATCTTGCACTGTTGCCCAAGCTCACTGCAACCTCCGCCTTCCAGGCTCAAGCCATCTCCCACCTCAGCCTACTGTGTAGCTGGGACTGTAGGCCCATGCCACCATGCCTGACTAATTTTTGTATTTTTTGTAGAGATGGGGTTTCGTCATCTTGCCCAGGCTGGTCTCGAACTCCTGAGCTCAAGCTATCCTCCTGCCTCAGCCTCCCAGAGTGCTGGGATTACAGGCATGAGCACCCGGCCAAATGTGAAGTCTAATGCAGTGTGCTTGCCATGTCAATGTAGCTTCCAGGAATGTCCCCTAGTGCCTCCCTTTGCACTGAATTGTCACCTCCAAGTTCTTCCTATATTTAATCCTGGAGCCTCCACATTGTGGAGTCACAGAAACAGCAAAGAACGGAGACTGGGACATGGGTTAAGATTTCCCTCAACTCATAAATCATATAATCTCAGTAATCTCAGAGGTCACATAATTTCTTTTTAGTAGAGACGGGGTCTCGCTATGTTGCCCATTCTAGTCTCCAATTCCTGGGCTCCAGCAATCTGCCTGCCTTGGCCTCCCAAAGTGCTGGGATTACAGGCATGAGCCACCTCACCTGGTCACATAATCTTTTTTGAGATGAAAGTTTCACATAATTTTTTTTGAGCTAAAAGTCATTCCTCTCTACAGTCAGACAAGGAAATCTCAGATTAGCTTTACTCTAGAGGAGAAAAGGGAGAGAATGTCTCCCTGCCTTCCTTCTTTCAACAAATATTTCTTTAATACCATAATATGCTGTATCTAGCCCCACCGATTTGAAGACTTGATGCTTTTCGAGTCCTGGATTTTTTTTTTTTTTTTTTTTAGGCCAAGTTGTGCTGTGTCACCCAGGCTGGAGTGCTGTGATGCTATCTATCTCAGCTCACTGCAACCTCTGCCTCCCAGATTCAAGCAATTCTCCTGCCTCAGCCTCCCTAGTAGCTGGGATTACAGGCACCTGCCACCACACCTGGCAAATTTTTGTATTTTTAGTAGAGACCAGGTTTCACCATCTTGGCCAGGTTGTTCTTGAACTCCTGACCTCGTGATCCACCTGCCTCGGCCTCCCAAAGTGCTGGGATTACAGGCGTGAGCCACTGTGCCCAGCCCAGAGTCCTGGATTTTACTCTTTTATTTCTTTTTTTTTTTTCCAAGACGGAGTCTTGCTCTGTCGCCCAGGCTGGAGTAGTGCAGTGGCGAGATCTCGGCTCACTGCAAGCTCCGTCTCCCAGGTTCATGCCGTTCTCCTGCCTCAGCCTCCCGAGTAGCTGAGACTACAGGCGCCCGCTACCACACCCAGCTAATTTTTTTTTTTTTGTATTTTTAGTAGAGACAGGATTTCACCATGTTGACCAGGATGGTCTCGATCTCCTGACCTCGTGATCTGCCCACCTCGGCCTCCCAAAGTGCTGGGATTACAGGCGTGAGCCACCACGCCGGGCCCTTACTCTTTTATTTCTAGACAAAGGGTTAAATTTCCCAGAGAGCTGTAAGAAGATTGGGTGGAGATGAGAGATGAATCAGCCTCTGACACCCCCAGAGTGACATACCTGTCTGCTGCCCCCACAGACATTCCTGGCTCCTGACTCGGTAGGTGGGACTAGGGGGATTCTGAGAGGAGGGGGACCTTCCTTGTAGAAACCTGCCTTTTCCACTCCCCACACAGCAGGGATGAGGTGGACCCTGTGAACAGGGTGACGAATTTAAAGGAACTAAGAGTGGAATCAGGTTAAGAGAACCTAAACTTGGTGAATGAGCCTGGAAATTGGTCCAGCTCACAGTCTTCTCATTTAAGACAATTATTTTCTGCCAGAGACTAGGGTGGAATTAGATTGACAGGAGAGCAAGGCGGCTTTCTTTTAATTTTATTTATTTTTTGGAGACAAGAGTCTTGCTCTGTTGCCCAGGCTGGAGTACAGTGGTGCAATCTCAGCTCACTGCAACCTCTGCCTTCTGGTTCAAGAGATTCTCCTGCCTCAGCTTCCCAAGTAGCTGGCACTACAGGTGCATGCCACCATGCCTAGCTAATTTTTGTATTTTTAGTAGAGATGGGATTTCACCATGTTGGCCATGCTGGTCTCGAATTCCTAACCTTAAGTGATCTGCCCGCCTCAGCCTCCCAAAGTGCTGGGATTACAGGCGTGAGCCACCACACCCAGCCAGAAAAAGGCTTTCTTGATTCTTAGAAAGTCTAAGATAGGAGCAGGGCACCATAACATAATGTAGTTAGTTTGGGTTTTTTTGTTTGTTTTGTTTTGTTTTGAGACAGAGTCTTGCTCTTGTTGCCCAGGCTGGAGTGCAATGGTGCAATCTCGGCTCACTGCAACCTCTGCCTCTCGGGTTCAAGCGACTCTCCTGCCTCAGCCTCCCGAGTAGCTGGGATTACAGGTGCCCACCATCACACTCAGCTAATTTTTTGTATTATTATTATTTTTTTACACGGAGTTTTGCTCTCGTTGCTCAGACTGGAGTGCAATGGCACAATCTCGGCTCACTACAACCTCCGCCTCCTGGGTTCAGGGGATTCTCCTGCCTCAGCCTCCCAAGTAGCTGGGATTGCAGGTGTGAGCCACTGCGCCCGGCCGCCATTTTTTGAATTTTTTAGTAAAGATGGGGTTTCACCATGTTGGCCAGGCTGGTCTCGAACTCCTGACTTCAGGTGATCCACATACCTCGGCCCCCAAAGTGTTGGGATTACAGGTGTGAGCCACAGCACCTGGCCAAATGTAGATATTTTTTAACTGGTGAAACTCTAATATACGAAACTGACATATGTGTGGCTGTTTTGGCCAAAGTATACAGAAACGGGAAACTGACCACTCGGCTCCTGCCCCATGGCAGCTTCTGGGAAACCACCTGAACACAGTTTGAAAACAGCTATTGTAGTTTAAAAATCATGGGAATGGCTGGGCGCGGTCTCATGCCTGTAATCGCAGCACTTTGGGAGGCTGAGGCAGGCGGATCACCTGACGTCAGTAGGTTGAGACCAGCCTGATCAATATGGTGAAACCCCGTCTCTAAAAAAAAAAAATTAGCTGGGTGTGGTGTCACGCACCTGTAATCCCAGCTACTTGGGAGGCTGAGACAGGAGAATCACTCAAACCCAGGAGGCAGAGGTTGCAGTGAGCCGAGATGGCACCACTGAACTCCAGCCTGGGCAACAGAGCGAGACTCCGTCTGAAAAAAAAAAAAAAAATCATGGGACTTGGGCCAGGCATGGTGGCTCACGCCTGTAATCCTAGCACTTTGGGAGTCCGAGGTAGGCGAGTTGCCTGAGCTCAGGAGTTCTAGACCAGCCTGGGCAACACGGTGAAACCCCATCTCTACTAAAATACAAAAAATTAGCCGGGCGTGATGGCATGTGCCTGTAGTCCCAGCTACTCGGGAGGCTGAGGCAGGAGAATTGCTTGAACCCAGGAGGCAGAGGTTGCAGTGAGCCAAGATTGTCTCACTGCACTTCAGCCTGGGTGACAGAGCAAGACTCCGTCTCCAAAAAAAAAGAAAATCATGGGGCTTGGAGTCAGACCCTGTTCCACTCCCCAGCACCAGCACATGAGTAGTTGTATAACCTTGGTATTAGGTTATTTAGCTGCTCTGAGCTTCAGTCTTTTTATTTGCAAAACAAAGGTAATAACATGTATTACTGTGAGGATTAAGGTATGAAACTGCCTGACACACACTTATCATGCCTGCTGCTACTGCTACCATACTCTGTTCTCTAGCAAGAAGCAGAAATGGGACACTGTCGGTCAGAAGAGCAAGCCTTGATGCAAGCCTCTGGACATCTGGACGTGTGTGTGTGTGTGACAGAGAGAGAGAGAGAGAGAGAGATGGAGGCAGGGAAGAGTACCTTGCTTTTTCTGGAAGGAGCCACAGTGGCCTTGGCCTTGCTGGGGTGCCTGGCTGGTTGTGAGAAGGCAATCTTGGCCTCCATCACCTACTCCTGTGGATTCTAAGAGCCATTTGGAAGTAACTATGCATAACAGAGGTAAGAGTAGATATCTTCACTCGGTAATTTTAGGTTGCAGATTTTCTCCATACCATTCAAATTCTTGGGAGGAGAAGATATTTGCAAGCGCTGGGCCTCCATTTTCTGGGGGATAATCTGGCAATATAGAAAAGATAAGGCTGAGGTCCCTTGAATCTGTGTGAGCCCAATCTCTGGACAGCCCTTCCTCATCCCAGGACCGGCTGTATTTCCATTTCCATCATGATTTGGAACTAATCCTGGTTACCAGGCATTTGGAAGGGTAGTTTTAAATCAAGTTCTGGCCAGGTGCAGTAGCTCACACCTGTAATCCCAACACTTTAGGAGGCTGAGGCTGGAGAATCACCTGAGGCCAGGAGTTCAAGACCAACCTGGACAACATAGCGAGAACCTGTCTCTACAGTAATTTTTTTTTTTTTAGACAGAGTCTCGCTCTGTCACCAAGGCTGGATGCAGTGGCCGCACTCATGGCTCACTGCAAGCTCCGCCTCCTGGGTTCACGCCATTCTCCTGCCTCAGCCTCACGAGTAGCTGGGACTATAGGCTCCCGCCACCACGCCCGGCTGATTTTTTGTATTTTTAGTAGAGATGAGGTTTCACCACGTTGGTCAGGCTGGTCTCGAACTCCTGACCTCAGGTGATCCACCCGCCTCGGCTTCCCAAAGTGCTGGGGTTACAGCTGTGAGCCACCGTGCCCACCGTTTTTTTTGTTTTTGTTTTTGTTTTTTTTTTTGAGATGGAGTCTCGCTCTGTTGCCCAGGCTGGAGTGCAGTGGCGGGATCTCCACTCACTGCAAGCTCCGCCCCCGCAGGGTTCATGCCATTCTCCTGCCTCAGCCTCCCGAGTAGCTGGGACTACAGGCGCCCACCACCACGCCTGGCTAATTTTTTTGTATTTTTAGTAGAGGCGGGGTTTCACAGTGTTCGCCAGGATGGTCTCGATCTCCTGACCTCGTGATCAGCCCGCCTTGGCCTCCCAAAGTGCTGGGATTACAGGTGTGAGCCACCGCCCCCGGCCTTTTTTTTTTTTTTTTTTTTTTTTTTTTTTTAGAGAGAGTCTCGCTCTGTCACCCAGGCTGGAGTGGCAGTGGCGCAATCTTGGCTCACTGCAACCTCTGCCTCCCACTTTCAAACGATTCTCCCGCCTCAGCCTCCTGAGTAGCTGGGACTACAGGCGCATGCCGCCATGCCTGGCTAATTTTTGTATTTTTAGTAGAGACGGGGTTTTGCCATATTTTCCAGGATGGCCTTGAACTTCAGGCCTCAAGGGATCTGCCTGCCTCGCCCTCCAAAGTGCTGAGATTACAGGCATGAGCCACTGTGCCTGGCCTTGAAATTGTTCAAATATCAAATCTAGGCCAGGAAAAGTTGGCAAGAAGTGTTCACCAAGAGATTAAAAAAAAAGTCATGGACAAAAAGGTTTGGGATCCTTGTGGTCAGAACTTGGTGCCTAATATGTACAACTATTATGTACCCATAAAAACTAAACATTAAAAAATGAAAAGAGCCTGGACGCGGTGGCTCACGCCTGTAATCCCAGCAGTTTGGGAGGCTGAGGTGGGTGGATTGCTTGAGCTGAGGCGTTCAAGACCCACCTGGGCAACATAGTGAAATTCTGTCTCTACAAAAATTAGCTGGGTGTGGTGGTGCACACCTGTAGTCTCAGCTACTTGAGGGGCTGAGGTGGGAGGATAGCTTGAACCTGGGAGGTCAGCTTCAACCTGGGAGGTCAAGGCTGCAGTGAGCCGAGATCGTGGCACTGCACTCCAGCCTGGGTGACAAAGTGAGACCCTGTCTCAAAAAAAAAAAAAGAGAAAAGAAAAGAAGAAAGGAGAGAGAGAGAGAGAGAAAAGAAAATAAAAGAAGCTGGTGCCTAAGCCAGCTCACATTTAGCCCTGGTAAGCATCTGATTTAGAGATATTCCAATGCACAGCATCTGGTTTAAAATCCTTCAACACCGACACACTACCTTAGGGCAGCTCACTTCTCCCCATATGGGGCAACCACGAGTGGTCCAGAGCTAACAGACAAAAGTCAGAGGCTGAGAGAAAAGAAAGAAGTTCCTTTCCCAGGATGTAGCCCATTAAGAGAGAGTCACCAGACCTGTCTGGTGAGAGAAATCAGGTCACCTCTAGATCTGAGTGGAGTTACTTGCCCTGCCTAGAGTCCCTGGTTTGGAGCCTTGAAATCTGACACACCTCTAGGAAAGGAAGGGAGAAAACAGGGGACCCAGAAGGCATCAGAGTGGTCCTGCCGGCTTCCCCTGTAGAAGCAGGAGTTCTGACAAAAACCCTTCAGTTTTGAGTCCTATTGGTGTGGCCAAGCTTGGACCCTGGGCTCAGCTCTCTCCATCTTGCCAGGTGGAAGAGTGACCACCTGATGTGAGGGCAGCATTCTCAGGGGGCTCAGCAGGCGTGCAGGTCAGCTTTGGCAATAAGGCTGCCCCTCAGGACTGGGCCTGCCTCATGATTCTGCTTTAGGCATAAAAATGCTGGCCAAATCCTAGACTTATTGAAGCTGGAAGGATTCGTTAATAGCTGACATTTGAGGCTGGGTGAGGTGGCACAAGCCTGTAACCCTAGCACTTTGGGAAGCTGAGGCAGGAGGATTGCTTGAGCCCAGGAGTTTGAGACCAGTCTGGCCAACATGGTGAAACCTTGTCTCTACTAAAAATAAAATAAAAAATTAGCTGGGTGCGGTGGCAGGCACCTATAGTCCCAGCTACCAGGAGGCTGAGGTGGGAGGATTGCTTGAGACCAAAAGCCACTGTCACGCCTGGGGTGACAGAGCCAGACCCTGTCTCAAAAATAAAAAATAAAAATAAAATAAAAAATAGGCTGGGTGTGGTGGCTCACGCCTGTAATCCCAGCACTTTGGGAGGCCAAGGTGGGTGGATCACGAGGTCAGGAGTTCGAGACCAGCCTGACCAACATGGTGAAACCCCGTCTCTACTAAAAATACAAAAAATTAGCTGGGCATGCTGGTGCATGCCTGTAATCCCAGCTACTAAGGAGGCCGAGGCAGGAGAATCGCTTGAACCCAGGAGGCAGAGGTTGCAGTGAGCCGAGATTGCACCACTGCACTCCAGCCTGGGCAACAGAGCGAGACTCCATATAAAAATAAACGAAATAAAAAATTAGCTGGGTGTGGTGGCAGGCCCCTGTAGTCCCAGCTACTAGGAGGCTGAAGTGGGAGGATCGCTTGAGACCAGAAGCTCGAGTTTGCTGTGAGCTGAGATCACGCCACTGTCGCACCTGGGTGACAGAGCCAGACCCTGTCTCAAAAAAAAAAAAAAAAAGTCCTGGCGCAGTGGCTCACTCCTGTAATCCCAGCACTTTGGGAGGCCGAGGCAGGCGGATCACCTGAGGTCAGGAGATTGAGACCAGCCTGGTTAATATGGTGAAACCCCGTCTCTACTAAAAATATAAGAAAACTAGCCAGTCTGGTGGCATGCACCTGTAATCGCAGCTACTTGGGAGGCTCAGGCAGGAGAATTGCTTGAACCCGGGAGGTGGAGGTTGCAGTGAGCCGAGATCCTGCCACTGAACTCCAGCCTGGGCGACAGAGCGAGAATCTGTCTTTAAAAAAAAAAAAAAAAAGCTAACATTTGTTGAGTCTGTCCTATGGGTTACTTTACAGCAACTATAAAAGGAAGGTACTGTTTTTCAGTTCCCCTGTTTATAAATGAGGACACAAAGGTAAGCAAGATTAAGAGCCTTGGCCAAGGCAGGCTGGGAGTCAAACCCAGGCTGTCTGAGTCCAAAATCGCAAATTTTCTTTCTTTTTTTTGGGTGGGGGGACGGAGTCTCGCTCTGTCGCCCAGGCTGGAGTGCAGTGGCGCGATCTCGGCTCACTGCAAGCTCCGCCTCCTGGGCTCATGCCATTCTCCTACCTCAGCCTCCCGAGTAGCTGGTACTACAGGTGCCCGCCACCACGCCCGGCTAATTTTTTGTATTTTTAGTAGAGACGGGGTTTCATTGTGTTAGCCAGGATGGCCTCGATCTCCTGACCTCGTGATACGCCCGCCTCGGCCTCCCAAAGTGCTGGGATTACAGGCGTGAGCCACCGCGCCCGGCCAAAACCGCCATTTTCACTCTTGTGTTAGCCTTTAGTCCAAGCCCCTTATGATACAAGAGGGAAACTGAGGCCCAGGGAGGTATAACGGCTTTTCCAAGGTCGCACAGCCAGCCAGGGACACAATCTAAGCCGCTCGGCGACAGGTCCAGGGCTGCTTGGATTCCGGAGTGTGGTGGGGGCATCTTGGCGGCCTTTTTCCAGCCAACCCCCGAGGCCGGCCCGGCCCAGGCCCAGCCGGGTGAGCTGATGACTCAACGGGCAAGCACTGCATTTTGCGATCCTGGCTCGTCCCGCTGCTCTAGAGGGTTCCCAGCTCTCGGGCCGGACGGGTGGCAACTTGTCTGAGTGAAACCGGGAAAGCTCCGCCCCTCGGCGCTCAGCGGGCGGCGGGGGCGCCTCTCACTCAGTCAGCGAGTGGTGGTGTCCGCCAGGCCTGGCGGGCGGCGGGAAACTCGCCGCTCACTTTCCCATTGGCCAGTCAGGCCCCCGGGGCGGTACCCTGGGGCAGCTCCCTCCTGTGATTGGGCGGTATTGGCCTCGGGCCCCGCCTCCAGTCCAGGGCTGTGAAGGCGGGACGCAGCAAGGCGGCTGCAGGTTCCGGCGTGTTGCTGGCTGCAGAGAGCTCAGGCAGCGGGCTCGGCAGGCACAGCTCCCAGCGGCCCTTCCCACCCAGCTCGTCCTTCCTCCCCTTCAGCCCGTTTCCTTTTGTCTCCATCTCCGAACTCTGTGGGACGTGACCCTCTCCTAAGATCTAGGCTTTTATGGCGGCGCTATACCCCTGCCTCAGATCGTACTCCCCTCCGCTGAGATCTGAGCCCTTGATGAAACTGTGACCCGCCTGCAAATCGGGTGCTCAGTGCCGCTCACTACTGCGGCGCTGTCCTTAGATCTCACGCCGGAGACTTCACTATTTCCTGCCCCGCTCCACCAGAGCTCGTCAGCCTCCCGCGCCGTGGCTCCCACTCACCTCCCCTCAGCCCGGCAGAGGAGCCACGGCGCCTCCTGTGGGTTCGCCCGACCCTCCCGGTCCCGTCCAGTTTGACTGGGGCCGCCGTGATGGAGAGAGCCGGACCCCGGCCTCACCTGGACTCAAAGTCTTGCGTGCGGGCCACTGAGCCACCTAGGGAGTTCAGGGCCCTAACTCAGAGGTCCAAAGTCAGGGTCTCTAAGTCAGATTCCAGTCCCACTCCCAGCCCATCGCCAAGAACTGGAAGAGAGACAGGAGGAGTGTCACAGGGGAACTTTATTGAGAGGAAACATGGTCACACCCAGCAGACATGCTTTCCCTCAATCTCGGTCTTGCACTGGCGCGCGCGCGCACACACTCACACACACACACACACACACACCCATCTCCAGCCCCTGCCACTGTCCAGTTCTCAGCCACAAGGCGGGACACTCCTCAATTCCTACGATCAGAGGCAGCAGGGGCAGGAGGGAGGCAAGAGGAGGGGAGAAGTAGCCTGGTCCTGGGGTCGGGAGGAAGCGGGTGCGGAGAGCAGGGGTGGGGGCATGACCAGTGGTTAGGTGCGCTCAACAGCTGCAATAAGAGTGGGATCCCCAGCCCCAGGTGGCCTCAGCTCTGCCAGTCCCTCTCCACGGAGCCCTTTGGAGCAAGAACAGCGCCTAGGGGAGAAGGGTGGGGCCTCCCACCCCATACTAGTCCTCTCGGCAGGGTGGGGGACTGGAGGGGGCAGGGCGGGGCGGTGGCGGGCAACACTCAGCTCTGGGGCTCCTGGGGAGCCTCGCCCCCCTCTTCCCCGGCGTTGTCGGCCGTCCACAGTGTCAGGTTGTCTCGCAGCAGCTGCATGATGAGGGTGCTGTCTTTGTAGGAGTCCTCGCTGAGGGTGTGCAGATCAGCCATGGCCTCGTCGAAAGTGGTCTTGGCCAGAGAGATGGCCTCCTCGGGGCTGTTGGCGATCTCGTAGTGGAAGACGGAAAAGTTCAGGGCCAGGCCCAGGCGGATGGGGTTGGTGGGCGGCATCTCCTTCTTGCTGATGTCCATGGCCTCCTGGTAGGCTGACCGGGCTGAGTCAATGATGCGCTTCTTGTCGTCACCGGTGGCCACCTCGGCCAGGTAGCGGTAGTAGTCACCCTTCATCTTCAGGTAGAAGACCCGGCTCTCGGCGTCCCCGGCCTCCTTGATGAGGTGGCTGTCCAGCAGGCCCAGCACGGTGTCGCACACGCCCTGGAGCTCAGTCTCCACCTTCTCCCGGTACTCACGCACCTCGGGGCCCTTCTCCTCCGAGCCCTCCTCGTTGCTTTTCTGCTCAATACTGGACAGGACCCTCCAGGCAGCCCTCTGGCCGCCCACCACGTTCTTATAGGCTACTGAGAGCAGGTTTCGCTCTTCGCAGGAGAGCTCCTCGCCCTTCTCCACGGCGCCTTTCATGAAGGCTGCCATGTCCTCATAGCGTTCGGCCTGCTCTGCCAGCTTGGCCTTCTGGATCAGACTGGCTCTCTCCATGGCTCTGGGGACACACAGGCGGGCGGCGGGCTAACTGCTGCCTGGGACCAATGCCGGACTCTGTGTCTCTCCTGCTCTTGGCCTGCCTTTTGGCTGGGTGGCCAGGCCCAGAGAAGGGTGGGGAGGAGCAGGGGGCGGGACCAGGGCCCAAGACCTGCCTCCCTCTCCTCTCTTCCCCACACCCTTTCCGGCTCTGCAGTAAAGGTAAAAAGGCTGGGATGTGGGGGTGAATCATCAGAACAGTCAGCAGGAGAAATCTGGGCGTGGGCCCCACCTGCACTGGCACCTTTCCAGGCTCCAGGCTGCCCCCTCTTGTTCGGGGCTGGCATCACATGGCTGCCCACATCAGGAAACGGCTTCTCAAATCAGATCCACTTTCACAGTGCCCTTCCAGGGGCTAAGGACGGCTTTAGCCCCTGGCTGCTTCAGCCTCGACAGAGCCCATAAAGGTTCAGGAGGATGGGGTTCCTAATCCTGCCAGGTAACTTCCCCCCTTGGTTCAGGTGAGGATAACTCATGTTTAGGTAGGGCCATGGAGTTTCCCAAGCACTTTCATATTCACGATCGAATTTAATCCCCACCATGTCTCTGTGACACACACAGGACCATAGAGATGGGAACACTAAGTCTCAGAGAG
The DNA here is from genome assembly GCF_029289425.2 of Pan paniscus. Classification (NCBI taxonomy): domain Eukaryota; kingdom Metazoa; phylum Chordata; class Mammalia; order Primates; family Hominidae; genus Pan; species Pan paniscus. The sequence goes on from NC_073249.2 coordinate 200,006,810, forward strand.
GGGTGAGATTTGCTCAAAGTCACATAGCCACCAATTCCCTGAAACTCCTTTCTGCACCCTGCTTCCTTTAGCTTTTCTCCCATTGAGGCCTCTGACCTATGAGCTCCAGACTGTGTTTGGAAGTGAGATCCAGGCTCCTTCTCAGTCTACCTGAAGATGGTTCCATCCTCTAGGCCTCATTCCCCCTCAGGGTCCCCTCTGAGCTCCCAGAATGTGCAGGTAGCAGCTTTCAGAGTGCCGCTTAATGAAGTGTTTAACAAGCAGCCTCTGAAGCTCCAGCCCAGCCTTTGTAATTAGTCACCCAGTAGGTTTGTTGGACACATTTCCCATCACTACACAATTTTCCCTTTCAAGTTGGTGGCCTGTTGCCACTTGTTTGAGGATTTACCCTCTGGCCCTCCACGCCAGGTCACCTGCCCTCTCCAAGCCACATGCCATCAGGTACCAGCGGGGCTCACAGAGGGTGGGGTCCAGCTCCCCGGCTGTCCCACTTTCCTGCCTGACTCAGACTGCTCTCTGTCTGAGGCTGGGAAGCAGTCCAGTTTGATCCCCCAGGGGGGACGCTAGCAACCTGGGGAGAGAGAGGACTGAGAAAGGGAGGTGGCAGAGACACATACCATTCTGTTTTATGGGGCAGCAATTCCAGCTACGTGATGCCTCCCCCAGCCTGTCTCTCAGAAGTTTCCTTGTTCCTTCCTTTTTTTTTTTTTAAATAGAGAGCAGATCTCACTACATTGCCCAGGCAGGTCTCAAACTCCTGGGCTCAAGCGATCCTCCTGCCTCAGCCTCCCAAAGTGCTGGGATTATGGGCATGAGCCACTGTGCCTGGCCTGTTCCTTCCTTTTGACCGTTGCCCCACCTCTGACCCCTGGCAGAGTCCTCAGAGATGGAGACCTCTGTTGCCAACGTTCTTTCCCTGCTTGCCAGAGCCCTGGCCTCAAGTTTCATCAAGAGTTTCACCTAAGGGTGTTGGCATTGAGCCTATAGGGATGGATTCCTGCTTATCTGCCCCACCCATAGCCAAAGCTTAGATGGGGCTCAGAGGTAGGGCTCCCTTCACTGGGATTCTGCCGGCCTAATAGTTGAGCCAGGATAATTTCACAGGCCTGTGTCTCCCCCAGGTACTCTGAGTGTCTGAACACTCATCTTCCCTCCTGGAGGGAGGCTTAGGCCAGAACTCTGGGGACCAAAGACGAGATCCTTCTCTTTGCCACAAGGAGGAGTAGGGACATGTCTGGGCTAATGCTACAGGGTTTCCAAGGAAGTAAAGGGGATTTTAAGTTTGACGTCCCAAAGATTTTGCTCAAATCGGAGAACTGACACAGAAAACAATAGGAACCACACTAAAATACCAACTTCTAGAGGGTATCTTGAGGTAGTGAGAGTGAGTGATTTTGCTTCCCTTTGATTTTCTTTCTTCTCTATTTTCTTTTTTTGAGATAGGGTCTCACTCTGATGTCCAGGCTGAAGTACAGTGGTATGATCACAGCTCACTGCAGTCTCAACCTCCTTGGCCTCAGGTGATCCTCCTGCCTCAGCTTCCTAAGAAGTAGGTGCTCACCACAATGCCCAGCTAATTTTTGTATTTGTTTGTAGAGACAGAGTCTCACCATGTTGCCCAGGCTGGTCTCGAACTTCTGGGTTCAAGCAATCCTCCTGCCTTGGCTTCCCAAAGTGCTGGGATTACAGGTGTGAGTCACTACACCTGGCCCTTTTGATTTTCTTATTCTCTCCAATTTATAAATAGTGAATATAGGTCGGGCGCGGTGGCTCACGCCTGTCATCTCAGCACTTTGGGAGGCTGAGGTGGGTGGATCACAAGGTCAGGAGATCGAGACCATTCTGGCTAACACAGGAAAACCCCGTCTCTACTAAAAATACAAAAAATTAGCCGGGCATGGTGGCACATGCCTGTAGTCCCAGCTACTCGGGAGGCTGAGGCAGGAGAATCGCTTGAACCCGGGAGGCGGAGGTTGCAGTGATCCGAGATGGCGCCACTGCACTCCAGCCTGGGTGACAGAGCAAGACTCCGTCTCAAAACAAAACAACAACAAAAAAGTGAATATGTATTGTTTGTCTATGAGATACAGAATAGACTAGTATCTTTGGAATCAGACTGCCTAAATGTAATTCTTATAGCTGTTTGCGGCCTTGGCCAAGTGATTTAAGCTCTGTGAGCCTCAGTTCCTGTAACTATAAAATGGGACTTGTGAGGATTACACGAGTTAATGGAAAGCACAGTAGAATGGATGGCAACTATTATTATTATTATTTTCTTTTTTTTGAGACGGAGTTTCGCTCTTGTCACCCAGGCTGGAGTGTAGTGGCACAATCTCGGCTCACTGCAACCTCCACCTCCTGGGTTCAAGTGATTCTCCTGCCTCAGCCTCCCGAGTAGCTGGGATTACAAGGGTGCACCACCACACCCAGCTAATTTTTTTTTTTTTTTTTTTTAAGTAGAGATGTGGTTTCACCATGTTGGCCAGGCTGGTCTCGAACAGCTGACCTCAAGTGATCCACCTGCCTCAGCCTTCCAAAGTGCTGAAATTATAGGCATAAGCCACCATGCCCGGCCAGATGGCAACTATTATTATCATGTGAAAAAATCCCGTCAACTTTATTATGATCAACATATACTCACAAAGCACTAACATAGAGTTAGGTTCTGTGAAATGAGGAAGAACCCCAAGCCAGGACTTAGCCAAAGGCCAGACCTTCCCAGCTGGGTGTCTACAGGGGAGAGGAAGCAGTTTGCCCATAGCCTTCTCTCTCCAGATGGATGAATGGCCAGATGTGCTCAGCACTGCCTCCTTCCTCTCCATCTAGGACAGGCGTGTCCAATCTTTTGGCTTCCCTGGGCCACATTGGAAGAATTGTCTTGGGCCACACATAAAATATACCAACACTACCGATAACTGATGAGCTAAAAAAAAAAAAAAAAAAAAAAAAAAAGTTGCAAAAAAAGTCTCATAATGTTTTAAGAAAGTTTACTAATTTGTGTTGGGCTGCATTCAAAGCCATTCTGGGCCACATGCAGCCTGTGGGTCATGGGTTGGACAAGCTTGATCTAGGACATTCCTGTGACCTCAGCAGGTCCTGGAACCTCAGGGGCCTTCATTTGTACTAGTCATCCAGCCGGGGCTTCCCCAAGTCCTGGGGAAAGCTGGAGATCCCAGGACGCTGGGAACCTGGAAGGCAGGCCCAGGAACTTTGGAGCCTGAGTCCAGGGAGGAACCATTTGCTTCCCGCCACTTAAGCCAGAGGACCTGGTGGTGGTTCACGCCCTCCGCATAGCCATGAGCAAGGGCAAGGAAGCCCCTTCATTCCTACTCCTCCCCTGCTGGAGCTCAGGGGTGCATCTGGGAGCCAGGCTGCCTGATACCTCCTGCCCGCTCTGGCCTGTTGATCCTGACTCAGTTCCTGTCTCAGGTACCTCCCTTTGCCTCTGGGCCTCCATTTCCCAAGTTCAGGAGCTCAGACGGGCAGGAGGCAGCAGGCCCTGGCAGGGCATGGAGCTCCACAGTCAGCTGTCTGAGTCAGCAGGACAGGAGCTGGGGTTGCAGCTCAAAGGGGCTTTCCTCATTCTGCCTGCTACCTCCCCACCCTCCTGTACAGCATCCATTCTACCAGCAGGCTCAGGGGCTCTGGCCCCATAGTCAACCAATCCTTCTTAGCTGGTAATAATAGGCTTTGAAGGGTTGTGATGAAGAAAGCAGCAACCATTTGCTCTCTACCTCCACTGAGGACAGAGGACAGGGCTCTGATAGCAGTGGGAGGGACACCAGGTAGATTCTAGAAAGAACTTCCTAAGAAATGTTTCTGTCTTGGAATGATCAAATTAAACAGGTGGCCAGAGGAAGCTCTAGCACCTTTTCCCCCTGGCTAGTTGTGAACAAGAGTCCAGTTACCTAGCCAAGAGCTTACTTTACTGGTTACCTTTGGGAAGGGATATTAAATTATTTTTATTATTTTTACGGCTCCTTGTGGAGCAGGGCGACCCCATAGGCAGTGTGCCCAGAGTAGCTTACATTACTTTTAAGTGATTCGTAGTTCTGATTCTTTTTCTCTTGAAGGCACTGCCGTTTAGAGTATCCCACATCTAAACCAGTCCAGTCTAGAGACAGTGCAGAATTTATGGAGAGAGAATGGAATGAGGTCAGAGTGTGGGACTGCATCCCAGCTCTGTTATAAGGCCTTGGGCAGGTCCCTTCCTGCCTCTGGGCTTCAATTTCTCCATCAGTAAAACAAGGAGGCTGGCCCAGATCAACTCTAAGCCCTCTACTGGCTATGACATTCTCTAATTTTAGGGTTTCTCCCAGATCTCATCCTCCCACCGCTGTATTCATTCCTTGGGTAGTGCAGATGGCTCAGAGCTCGGGGAAGAGATCAGGTTCCGATCTGGGATTTGCTGCTTTGCCAGCTGGGTGACCTTGGGCAGCTCCTGTTTCTTCCTTGAGTCTCAGTTCCCTCATCTGTAAAAAGGCTGACATCATCCTCCTCACAGGTTAAGATGAGAAAATGGGCCCGGGACTCGGCAAGCCCTTGCTGAACGGTAGCGGTAGCTATTTTTTTAGCCCATAGTACAGTGTATGCACATGTGTGTATCTTGATGTAGCGCAGCAACTGGGGAGAGAGAAGTTTCCATGAGATCGTTACCCTGGGCTGGGCTCAGTTCATGGGTATGGCAGTCCCAAACTGGAGTTAAACCCTCTGTCTCAGCCTGCACTGGGACCTATCAGAATCCAGAGGTCAGCTAAGGCTGGGTGGTGTCTGGAATTGAGACCAAGAGTTCTGGAGGGGCAGAGTGAAAAGGATGTCAGCCACTTTTCCTGTGTCCCTCCTGGCTTCGTTGTGCTTGTAAATCTCCAGAGCAGCACTGGCCAGCTGGAAGAAAGCTGGGAGCGAGGGGGAGCCATATGTTCCACACGCCCACTGCAGGTCCCATCCCTGGGCCCCAAAGTAAAGGCGCCACCAGACAGCCAATGGTATGGCAAGAAGAGGGGAATCTTTATTTTGGTTAAAAAAAAAAAAAAGGTACAGGATAGCAGACAAGCAGCCCCCAGCCCTGGGCTCAGCTGATTTTCCTTGGCTCAGCTCTTTCCTTTAGTCCCCTGAAGTGTATGGGGCTGTGCACGGCTAGCTTGGTCCCTCAGTGCCTAGAGCAAAGGAGGCACGCACCCTCCCTACATCCTACCTACTCTGGTGGAGGGTTGGGGGTGGGAGGTGGACAGGCCGTGGGAACAGTATCAAGCCAGTTGTGCTTAGAACAGTCACCAAACTTGTTCAGCAGCGTCATCCACCATCAACACCCCAGACAGCTCCTGAGGAAACCTGCTGGGCTTGACTATGGCTATGCCTGATCTGAGGGGGTGGAGGGGCAGGCTCTAAGGCCAGATTCCTAGTCTTGACACCTCACAAATCCGGGAAGGGGAAGTCAGTGGAGGAGAGAGGGAGCATATCAGCGTAGAGTCACATTATTGTGCTGATGGCTGCGTTATGGCTTTCTACACTCTGGCCGGCATGGAGCGGGAATGGGGCAAAGAGGCCAGCCCCTGCCCCCTATGGGGGTCCTAGAGAGCACACAGGCCGGGCAGGCTTGGGGGCAGACCCTGTAGGCACAGATGGTGGCAGATGGGCCACAGGTTAGGCAGGTGGAGGTGCCGGGTGCCTGGCTCCCCCCAGGCCATTCCTGGAGAGGCAGAGAGCAGCGGTCCTCAGGAGGTCCTTAAGCCCCCGCACACACTGGAGATCCCCGGCAGGACAGCAAAGAAGGAGAAGAGAGAGGGTTAGCAGGACTGGGAGGAGGGAGGCGGCCTGCAGGGGCCCCGGTGGTGGGGAGAGGTGCTGCCACAGCACCTGCCTCTCCCCGAGAGAAGGGCCAAGGCTCAGGCAGCAGGCAACGAAGCAGGAGAGAAAACAGGCGGGGGAGAGAAAGCTCAGCGGGGACAGAAAGCCAGGACATAAGAGTGTTAGTGACCGGTGGCCCCTGCATACCAGGACCCCACCAGCACAGACCCAAGCACCTCAGGGCAGGTTCGCCATCCTCTCCCCAGCCTCACCCTCCACCTCCTCTTCCAGCTGGAGAGCCGCTCTGCGCGAAGCTACTTCCTCAGTCCACAATGGGGCTGGGCTTTTAGCCTTGCCCTATATCCCGATCCTTCTGCTTAGGGGGGAGTCCCTGGAGACCCTACCACCACCAGCACACACACCGCACCACACACCAGACAGATGGACGGGCTCCATGGGGTTGGCGAGGCATGCGATGAGGATGAGATGGTGTGTGAGGGGAGTGGGCAGTGCTGGCCGACAGGGGAGAAACGGTCTTACCAGCTAACCCTCTGCAAAGAGGCCTGTTAGCTCCCCTCAGGCTGTGCAGGAGATGGCAAAATCCTGACAGGTGTCCTCCTGAGGGAGATACCAGAGAGGTGGGCCAGTGTTATGAGTTGTCTGGCTGGGCCCTGGTGCCCAGGTTGGAGGTGGTAGCCAGGGAAGCTCCGGCTCTCAAACTGGAACCTACTGTCTCAAACATTTTCTTAGCTGGGCACTCACTGGGGATCGGAGTGGAAAGGCAGTAGGGAAGAAGAATTTGGGGGTCTCCAAGCCCCTGAGGCAGGGGAAGGTGGAGGGGACAAAGAGGGGACAGGATGGCCTCTTTTCACGTGCCCATGGGGGCTCAGCCGCAGCCCTCTCTGCTCTTCCTCCAGCGGACACAGCTCCAGCCAGGTGAGGGAAAATGTAGCCAGATCACTGGGCTGCCTGCCTTCTCACAGTCTCCCCAGGAAAGAACCAAATTTGTCTGAAAGAACAGAGGGCTCCCAGCTGGGGCCTCAGCAAAGGAAAAGCAAACAAAAACCAAACCAAAGCAAAGCAACTCTTATAAACTAAAGTTTTATTACAAGCAGGAACAAAGAATACTGGCTTAAATAAAAGGTAGGTGGGAGCCCCCTCCTCTAGCCAGCTTCTTCCTCACCTCCCAGGGCCACTGCAGTGATGGCCCAGGGCCCTGAGGCTGGGGTGAAGCTGTTTCTCCCAGAGGGGACCCTCTGTGGCTGCCATTCCCAGCTGTCTGTGACCACTAGCCTCTGGAGTGAGAAGGGCAAGATCTGGGGACTTCCTATGTCACTTTCCAAGGGCTTCAGCCCACTTGAAGGGCCAAGGAGGGGGATGGTGGAACAATATCTATTTTGGTAAGAAACTACAGCTCCCAGCAGAGGAGAAACATCCTCTGAGTTTCCGGCCCAGACTCAGGCCAACCTTCACTTGCCTCTTGGCCCACCCTGCACCTTCTTCCTTTTCTCTGGATGGAGGTCCCCGTTTGGCAGAAACACCTTGTCTTCCAGCTCCTGGCACTGGGTCCCATATTCAGAGCTCAGAGGAGGGGGTGTGGCTTGTAGGATGGCAGCCGCTCCCCAGAGCCATCACCCCACCCACCACGCCCAGGCTCAGCCTGTCTGGGCAGGTCCCAGCTGGAAGCCTCACCTGGGGGCTGGTGGGTAGGGCTGGGGGTAGAGTGGCAGAGTCCCCAGACACTGGCTGTCTGAAGTCCATAGAAGAAGGAAAGATAGGAGGCTGGGCTGAGCCCCAGTGGGAGCCCAGGGTTTTCTCGTGACCAGTGCACGTGCCCCCTGTCCCCTTGGCTCAGAGTGCTTCTGACACTCAAAGGGGATGGGGCAGGGGGCAGCCCAGGGGATATGGGAGCCAGCCACATTCATACAGGGCACACATGAACACACACACACATGCACACACACTCTCACTCATTCCAGCCAGAAGGTCTCTTGGAATAAACTTATTAAAACCAACCAGCCTTCTGATAACCCTTCACCTGGCACTACACAGACAGTAATGTGGCTGACATTTTCTCCTTCCATTTAAAAAAGACTATGTAGAAAAGAGGTCTATAAAATTGTGCAAAACACCCAGCATTAATAAACCCGTTTCAAGTATTGCCAGCATGAGCATAACCCACCCATGCCCGGACCTGGCTTGGGAGAGAGGTGGAGGGGCAGGCTTAAAGAGCTCTCCATGGGCAGGGGAAGGACCAGGCTCCCACTTCCACTGTGCTGCCCAGGAACTGCACAGGAGCTGAGGCTGTGGGTGCCTGGCTGGCTGATTTACCTTTGTCTGATACAGGCTGCCCCCACCCACCACCAACCCTGCCTTCTCTACTGGAGCCCCAACTCAATCCTATTGGCCAACTCCATAAAAAAGGGGGGAAAACCCCACCAAAAATCCCACAGAAGAAAGGGAAATTATCACCAAGGGAACGAAGGAGCCCACAGACCAAAGCAGCCCATGGAGGCTTCCTCTCCACAGCCCGCTATCCAGAGCTGGCCACTCCTCAGTCCTGCTTCACCCTGAGGACCCTGGCTCAGCAAGGCCCAAGCAGTTCCCCCACCTGGGAGGCCTCACGCTCAGTTCACAGCCTCACTCACACAGGGCTCGCCCGGCACAGGCAAGGACTTGGTGTGGTCCCCTGGGTAGCCTCCAGAGGCTCTGGTCTCTCCTGGCACTGATCAGCTGGGGTACCTAGGGCCCAAGGCTGTGGGAACCTGGGTTTGGGGAGCAGAGGCCACAGCCACGGAACAGTTCAGGGAAAGCCACGCAGGATGGGAAATAAATATGAAAAGACTTGAGTCTTTGGCAGTTCTGCTTCCCTTGGATGGAATAGGGAGGGTCCCGGCAGGTGAGTGCGGAGGGTCAGACAGGCCAGCAGGTGGCAAGTACTGAGCCGTGGTCAGGGGTGGCCTCCTACCATGCTGGCATCAGGCTTGGCTCTGCAGGCTGGCTCATCGCTTCTGATGGGTGAGGGCAACACGGTGTCGGACTGCACAAATCCCCTCCGGTCAATTAGGCTTCCAAAACACAAGGGGGACACATGAGGGCTCTGCCCAACACTGAGGCTCCAGGCCAGGGGTTGGACGGCAGAGTCTATCTCAGCCAAGGAAAGGCCCAGGCTGAGAAAGGCTGAGGAAAGGAGAGCTGCTGCCCATCTGGGGGCCCAAGACCCTTACCTCTGGCAGGCCTCTCTCTGCCCTCTGGCCACCTGGCTTTTGGCCACAGAATTTATTCACTATTAATTCCAACTGGCCCACCTGTCTGGCTGCCAAGAAGCCAGGCTGCAGGTGAGGGAGGAAAGCAAGGATGAATAGGTATTTGATGACTATGAAATTCCTATGTTCCCTTCCCCTCTAGGCAGGCTGGGTGACAGGGATACTGGGTGGGGTAGGTGACATGACTGTGTGGGAATGACTTGTCTTAGCAGTACCCACAGCAATGTAATCCCCGTTCTGGAACTCTGGTGCCCCCTGGTGTCAGGATGAACAGGGAGTGACCCAGCAGGGCTGAGTCCCCAGGGTTCCTACTGCCAGGAGAGGATGGAGTTGCCACCCAGTCCAGGCAGTGGGCAACGGGAAGGGCAGTGTCATTCAAACATGGCTGAAACAGTCATGGTGGCTACCCCCGGGGAGTAGAATTACATGTCATATCCAATGCTCCTCTGTTTTACGTTTTGTACTTAATTTTTTTTTTCTACAATGAGCATGTGATTAAATAACAATTCTCCATGGAATTCCATCACATGACAAATGCCCTCCAGGGGGTAGTGGACGGAGGGCATCTAGGGTGTAGGGGGAGGTCGGCTGATATCCAGGAACACTTTGATCACTGGCCAGGCATGGCCCTGTTACCCCTCTTCCGCACCCCGCTCACTTACCTGGGAGGTAGGGGGCCACAGAGCACAGCGCAGCAGTTGGTGATAATACTTTTATGGCTGTAGGGGTTGACAGAGGCCTCACCGCCCCTCTTGCTGGACCACGAGCCTTTGATCTGCAAGCAGGAAGGAGGCCTAGGTCAAGTACCTCCTTTTGCTTCACTTTTCTAGGAGGCAGGTCTAGAGGCTGGGGACAACTGGACAATTCCGAAACCAATTCTGGTTACAGAAGGTGACATGTCTTTCATGTGGGCCATTCAATGAGGATGTGGGGGACCCCTGGCAGAGATCAGGAGGCCCCAAAGAGGAGATGACAGAGCAGAGCCCAAGAGAAGCATCCAGAGGAAACGTTTCGGATGACTCCTCCCTTCTCCGGCCAGCCACTTCTGAAGGAGGGTAGCGCAGGGGCACAGGGTGAGGGCTGACCTGCCTGTGAGCCCCGGCCCTGCTACTCACTGGCTACGTTACCTGGACAGATCACCACTTCGCTGAGCCTGAGTCCTCATTTGGAAAACAGGGAAAATAATACTAATTCTCAGATGGCACTGCTAGGGCATTAGATTAATTCTTGCCAGATTCTCTAGCTCTGTGAAGTCAGCTATGGAAGGCACTGGAGAGTTTAGCAATAAAGAATACCTTGACTTTAACCTAGAGTTTTCTACACTTATTTGGCCACACACTCCTTTCTCTTTAACTTCTGGTAATGTGCTGCAGAACTGGCACCCAAGAAGCTACTGCGGGAGATACTGGCTGATGGCATTTCTGTTCTCACTGATCACCAAGCACACAACGCCCTGTCATGTGTGTTAAGTTTTGTTTCCCTGAATGAGAGGATGAGGTCTGGGAATGTATTTTCTGTTGGAGGATGGGTTGCTGGTAAGTATCAGATGGTGGGCCCTGAAACAGATGCTCTCATTTACTTTTTAGTGTTTGGAGGATGGGGAGGAGAAGTCAGGTCTGGCCTAGGACTGGGCACATCAAACATGCTTGTTGATGGCAGTCTGCAGGGTGGCAGGTAGGGAAGGTCAATGGAGCCCACTGGCCTGTGCCCTGTCTCCCCCAGGCGTGCATATTGAGAGGGGCAGCCAGGACAGGCCAGTGCCACCTTGAGAACAGTCACGCTTTGCTGCTGACAGGGGCAGTGTGGAAGAGGGAGCGCATACCTGTGACTGGGCACCAACCTTGGCTCTGTCCCCTCCCAGCTGTGTGACCTCTCAGACATGGGACATGTCTCTCAGTCATCGAATGGGGAAAAAACATCCCTGTCCTTTCTGCCTCAGGCTTGGCAAAAGGACCCAAAGAAATGACGGGAACTGAAAGAATTCTGTAAGCGGTCATGTGCCAGCCAAACATCATGCGTGCTGTGGTGTGAGTACTGCCTCCTGCAGGGCTGTGGAGAAAAGCAACCTGGGACCTTGGGAGCCTGCATTGAGAGAATGAAGCATGTGGAGGTCTCAGAAGCCTGCATCGGACCCACCAGGGCCAAGCTGAGATGACTGGGAGGCATCTGGCTGCTTAAAAGGCATTATCCCAGCAGTCCGTGAGTCAGGACTGTGCTTGGCTGCCCCAGGCTCCCTCAGCCCTGCCTCCTCCTGAGGGCGCTGCCCTAGAATGAGGGGTGGCTCCAGGTTTACTCACGTCTTCATTAGTAGTCAGGTTGGAGGCGACGAGGTACGTGTGAAACCCTGAGAGGCCCAGAATGGACCAGATGGAGAAGAAGCAGATCACCAACTCCAGCACGGTGAGGGCAGTTAAGGACTTCAACGGGTGGAGGGTGGGGAGCCTCCCAGCCACACCTGGCCCGTCTCACCTATCCTTCCATGGAGCTGTTTCCCCAGAGAGCTGAGAAGTTTTGGAACCTTCCCGTGGCCCAGTCCCCACTTCTTAGCAGGATCACCTCCTGGGCCCCTCGGAAGGGTCAGGACCCCACTCAAGAGCCAGACAAGGTCAGGGTGATGGACGGCAGAGAAAACTGAGGGTTCCAATCACAAAGAGCCTTGGGCACGACACGGTCCAGGGAGCTTGGCATCTTAAGGGACATACTCTTTTCCAGGCCCCTGAAGACGGGGAACCCCCGGCCCCACAATGCCCCATTTAGGATCAGCTCTTGCCCGGGTGTGAACAGAAGAGCTGGCATGTTGGATTCTAGAGGTCACATGTGAGCTGTACGCTGTTCCCTTCTGATTAGAGGATGAGGCAGGGCACCCACCCAGTGAAGGGACCTCAGTTCCCACTGGAGTGTCCTCTAGCTGACAAAGGATATCTTGCTGGTGTCTCCTTCAGAGTGGAGAGGAAGTTGCTTCCCTGAGCGCCTGGGGAGAAAGAAACAGGAGAGGACAAGCTCAGAGGGACAGTGACTGCTGAAGCTTGCTGACCCTTGAGCTTGCTGGCTGACCCCTTCCACTCCCCACTGCCCTCACCCACAACTCACGCAACGTCAGGTGGGTGACCACACAGGCGAAGATGAAGGCCGTCAGGAATGAGAGGGAGAGAATAAATGCGTAGAAGAAGCGATAGTTCCGTCTCCCCACACAGTTGCCCACCCAGGGGCAGTGATGGTCAAATCGTTCTGGACAAGGGCAAGGGGCGATGGGTTAGTGTGGGCTGGCCTGCAGCCAGCACAGGCATTTGGCGGCCTCACCCATGGCTGGGGCTTTCCTACCCCGTTCACTCTCGCAGCACCAGCTGGCTCCCACGCCTTGGACACACCTGCCTCTGGTCCTTTGTGTACCAGTTCCCACTGCCTGATACACTCTCTCGTCTCTTTACCTGGTTAACTGGAACTTCTCCTTCGCGTCTCAGCTGCAAAGCCACCTCCTTAAGAAAGTCTCTTCCAATCCCAGACTAGGGGAGGGGGCCCCTGTTATCTGCCCCATCACTTCTCTTTTGTCACACTCTGCCCATGTGTGTTTTTATGCTTATTTATAATTACTGGATTGGCCAATCAGCCCTACTTGACTGTAAGCTCCATGGGCGAGGGGGGCTGTGCTGGTCTCACACCATGCTGACTCCCCAGGATCCAGAGCAGTGCCGGCACAAAGACTCACAAAAATACTTGTCACCTGGTCTACCATCCCAACCACATGCTAACAGTCAACAACCCGTCTCCTGCTCTAGGACTAGCGGCCCAGGGAGGGGCTGAGCTGCAATGGGGTTCACAGCCAGCCAGCATCACAGGCCAGGTCAAAGGGCTGAGCTCACCTGCACACTGTCCCCGGGGGTGGAGGCACACCCAGACTGGTAAAGAAAGTCCTTGTGGGAATGTGGGTCACAAGCCCATTGCAGGCCTCATGCCAAGGCCAGTGCCCTTTGCACGGGTGGGCGGGGCAGCTCCTTGGGGATGAATGGTGCCCACTGAGTCACCCCCTTCACTGCATGCCGTCACAGGGTGTTCCCTGCTGTTCTCTTGCTTAGGGAGTACTGAGCTGGCATGATGAGCTCACTGCCCTGGGAACTATGCACAGTCACTGTGGCTCAGCTCACCTGGGCCCTCTCATGCATTATATCCCTTACAACACCCTCTCAGGGTGCCCATCAGAACTACACAGCCTCTGGAGAGCAGGGAGAGGGGACAAAACAACCACTGCAGGCAGCTGTAGGGTCAGGAGCCATTTCCAGTGGTGACATCCTCTGCACCTCATCAGCTTAAACGCCTCTGTTGCTAGATGCTTTTCCCTCTCAACTCTGGGAATCAGATCAAAGTTTTTCAGTACAGCTGGCCCTGGGCCACTGGACAGTAACTCATTCTTTCTGGCCCAAACACATCTGGAATGTTATTGTTCCAGTCTGTTTCCTGGGAGCTTGGACCTCTTGAGGACCGGGCTGAAGCTTGGGAGAAGGGTTCAAAGCCTGTCTGTCTGCCCCACACCTCAGAGCTGGGGGAAGGAATCCACCAATCCTGAGCTGAAGCCAAAACACTCCTGGTTATGCTGAGGGCCCCTCCCCTGGGCCCTCCTGAGTCAGGGCAAATCTGGGTGAACCAGACCCCCTGCCCAGCCCTGGGTATTTCAGACCCTGCCCATGCCATCCCCATGCTTGATGCCCCCCATCCCCACGACTCAGTCTCTCTCAGGAATCCCTGCATCCCTCCCTGCTGCCTCCTACTCACCCACACAGTTGTCGCAGACACTGCAGTGTGAGGTTCGGGGTGGCCGGAACATCTTGCAGGTGAAGCAGTACTTCAGCTTCACCATCTGCCCGTTGATCAGCACCTCCCGGGTCCGAGGGGGTGGCCGGTATGTAGAACTGCCTGTGTTGTCTGAGGGAAGGAGGAGAGAAAGATGGGGAATGCCCAAGGCAGCCCAGGGCCCGGATCCCCAGCGGGGGAAAGCTACTGCTGCCTGGCCAGTCCAGGAGAAGCCTCAGGGTAACAGGTTCCCAGGAACAAACATTGGAGTAAAATGTCTGGCCTAAGGCAGGGACAAATATTAGGAACTGCCACCATGTACTGAGACTGCCTCTGTACCAGGCACTGTGCTAAAACTTTACATACTTGTTCGTACACCTGCCGGCCTTACCCACTCTAAGAAGGGCTGTCAGAGAAGGAGACTCCCAGAAAGCTTAGTGAGGGTTTGTTTTTTTTTTTCCTGAGGCAGAGTCTCACTCTGTCGCCCAGGCTGGAGTACAGTGGCGTGAATCTCAGCTCACTGCAACCTCCACCTCACAGGTTCAAGCGATTCTCATGCCTCAGCCTCCCGAGTAGCTGGGATTACAGGAGTGTGCCACCACGCCCAGCTAATTTTTGTATTTTTAGTAGAGACAGAGTTTCACCACGTTGGCCAGGCTGGTCTGAACTCCTGACCTCAGGTGATCTGCCCACCTCGGCTTCCCAAACAGCCAGAATTATAGGAGTGATGCACCGCGCCCGGCCAGTGAGGTTTATCTGCATCTCATCAAGCCTAGACCTATGTCCCAGTTTACAGGAGGTTCAGGAGATGGAGGAACAAAGTGAGTAACACAATGAGGAAAAAGTCAGATCTAGAATATGAGACATCTACAAGACTGCTGGCCTGATCTCTAACAAAAGTCAATGTCATTTATAAAAAGAGAGAGGAGGTCGGGTGCAGTAGCTCACACCTGTAATCCCAGCACTTTGGGAGGCTGAGGAGTGAGGATCACTTGAGCCCAGGGGGTGAAGGCTGCAGTGAGTCAAGATCACGCCACTGCACTCCAGCCTGGGCAACAAAGCCAGAACCTGTCTTAAAAAAAAAAAAAAGAGAGAAAGAGAGGCAGAGAGGAGATGATTCTAAATTAAAAGCGATTTAAGAGACATAAACAAATGCAATACATCATGGATCTTATTTTGAAAAACAAAACAAAACACAGCAACAAAAGACATTTGGAGGGCAACTGTGGAAATCTGACTACAGCTTAAAAACTACGAAACGAGACTCCGTCTCAAAAAAAAAAAAAAAAAAAACTACGAAACGAGCCGAATGCAGTGGCTCATGCCTGTAGTCCCAGCACCTTGGGAGGCCAAGATGGGAGGACTGCTTGAGCCCAGGAGTTCAAGATGAGCCTGGGCAAATAGGAAGACCCTATCTCTATAAAAAATAACAAAAATTAGCCGGGTATGACGGCGTGTGACTATAGTCCCAGCTACTACGGAGGCTGAGTTGGGAGGATCATTTGAGCCCAGGAGTTCCAGGCTGCAGTGAGCATGAGCCAGGATCACTCCACTGCACTCTAGCCAGGGTGACAGAGTAAGACCCTGTCTCTAAAAACAAACAAAAATTAGGGAACAATTGGCCAGGTGTGGTGGCTCACATCTGTAACCCCAGCACTTTGGGGGGCCGAGGGGGGCAGATCATGAGGTCAGGAGATCGAGACCATCCTGACCAACACGGTGAAACCCCGTCTCTACTAAAAATACAAAAAATTAGCCGGGTGTGGTGGCGTGTGCCTGTAGTCCCAGCTACTCGGGAGGCTGAGGCAGGAGAATCACTTGAACCCGGGAGGCGGAGCTTGCAGTGAGCCGAGATCGTGCCACTGCACTCCAGCCTGGGCGACGGTGGGAGACTCTGTCTCGGAAAAAAAAAAAAATTAGGAACAATGAATTTTCTTAGGTATGATAATGGAATTGTGATTATGTAGGAGACTATCCTTAGATTTTTAAGACATATGTTGAAATATTTATAGGTAAAGTATCTATGATGTCTATAATTTACTATGAAATAGTTTGAGAAGAACAAACATATACATGCAAATAAGATGCACTATCAACAACTATTCAATCTAGATGGTGAATGTACAGGAATTAGTTGTACTATAATCCTTCCTGCTTTTTCTGTGTGTTTGAAATTTTCATAATAAGAAATTTAAGGCTGGGCATGGTGGCTCACGCCTGTAATCCCAGCACTTTGGGAGGCCGAGGCAGGCGGATCATGAGGTCAGGAGACCATCCTGATTAACACAGTGAAACCCCGTCTCTACTAAAAATACAAAAAAATCAGCCGGGCGTGGTGGCGGGCGCCTGTAGTCCCAGCTACTTGGGAGGTTGAGGCAGGAGAATGGTGTGAACCCGGGAGGCAGAGCTTGCAGTGAGCCAAGATTGGGCTACTGCACTCCAGCCTGGGAGACAGAGCGAGACTCTGCCTCAAAAAAAAAAAAAAAAAAAAAAAAAAAATATATATATATATATACACACACACACACACATATCTCTATATAGATATATATCTATATATCTCTCTATATATATACACATATATACACGTATATATGTATATATGTGTATATATGTATATATGTATATATGTGTATATATATACGTGTATATATGTGTATATATATAGATATATATGTGTATATATAGATATACGTATATATACACACACATATATATACACACATATATATATACACACACACACAAAAGAAATTTAAGAGAAAAAAAGGCAGAGATATAGCATATTCATGGATTGGAAGACTGAATATTATGAAAGGATTTATTCTCCCTAATCCACAGATTCAACATAATCCTAGTCAAAAATCCCAGTAGGTTGTTTTTGTGAAAATTGACAAACTCATTCCAAAACTCATATGGAGGTGGCTGGGTATGGTTGCTCATGCCTGTGGTCCCAGCTTCTCAGGAGGCTGAGGCAGGAGGATTGCCTGAGCTCAGGAGTTTGGGGCTGCAGTGAGCCATGATTGTGCCACTGCACTCCAGCCTTTGCAACAGAACAAGACCCTGTCTCAAACAAACAAAAGACACAAAGGGGCTAATCATAAAAGAGCAATTTGATAAACTGCATTATATCAAAATTAAAATTTTTTTTTCATTTAAAGGTAATCATTAAAAGAATGAAGAGTTTTTTGGGGCTGGATGATTAAAAAAAAGAATGAGGCCAGGCACGGTAGCTCAAGCCTGTAATCCCAGCAATTTGGGAGGCTAAGGCAGGCAGATCACCTGAGGTTGGGAGTTCGATACCAGCCTGGCCAACATGGTGAAATCCCATCTTTACTAAAAATACAAAAATTAGTTGGGTGTGGTGGTGGGCGCCTGTAATCCCAGCTACTCAAGAGGCTGAGGCATGAAAATCACTTGAACCAGGGAGGTGGGGGTTACAGTGAGCTGAAATCATGCCACTGCACTCCAGCCTGGGTGACAGAGAGAGACTGTCTCAAAAAAAAAAAAAAAAAAAAAGAATGAAGAAGTAACCTTTAGAGCAGGAATGGATAATTACAAGATGTTTACATCTTGTAAACAAAGACAAAGGACTTGAATTCCAGCTTCAAGAAGATGGAAACGACTTTGCACCCAAGACTGTGTGGTAGATAGAGCTCCCTCTCCCCTCTCCCCTCTCCCCTCCCCCCTCTCCCCCTCCCCTCTCCCCTCTTTCCACGGTCTCCCTCTGATGCCGAGCCGAAGCTGGACGGTACTGCTGCCATCTCAGCTCACTGCAACCTCCCTGCCCGATTCTCCTGCCTCAGCCTGCCGAGTGCCTGCGATTGCAGGCGCGCGCCGCCACGCCTGACTGGTTTTCGTATTTTTTTGGTGGAGACGGGGTTTCGATATGTCGGCTGGGCTGGTCTCCAGCTCCTAACCGCGAGTGATCCGCCAGCCTCGGCCTCCCGAGGTGCCGGGATTGCAGACGGAGTCTCGTTAACTCAGTGCTCAATGGCGCCCAGGCTGGAGTGCAGTGGCGTGATCTCGGCTCGCTACAACCACCTCCCAGCCGCCTGCCTTGGCCTCCCTAAGTGCCGAGATTGCAGCCTCTGCCTGGCAGCCACCCCGTCTGGGAAGTGAGGAGCGTCTCCACCTGACCGCCCATCGTCTGGGATGTGAGGAGCCCCTCTGCCTGGCTGCCCAGTCTGGAAAGTGAGGAGCGTCTCTGCCCGGCCGCCATCCCATCTAGGAAGTGAGGAGCGCCTCTTCCCGGCCGCCATCACATCTGGGAAGTGAGGAGCGTCTCTGCCCGGCCGCCCATCGTCTGAGATGTGGGGAGCACCTCTGCCCTGCCGCCCCGTCCGGGATGTGAGGAGTGTCTCTGCCCGGCCGCCCTGTCTGAGAAGTGAGGAGACCCTCTGCCTGGCAACCGCCCCGTCTGAGAAGTGAGGAGCCCCTCCGCCCGGCAGCCACCCCGTCTGAGAAGTGAGGAGCGTCCTCCCTCCTCGTCCGGGAGGGAGGTGGGGGGGTCAGCCCCCCGCCCGGCCAGCCGCCCCGTCCGGGAGGTGAGGGGCGCCTCTGCCCGGCCGCCCCTACCGGGAAGTGAGGAGCCCCTCTGCCCGGCCAGCCGCCTCGTCCGGGAGGGAGGTGGGGGGGTCAGCCCCCCGCCTGGCCAGCCGCCCCGTCCGGGAGGCGAGGGGTGCCTCTGCCCGGCCGCCCCTACTGGGAAGTGAGGAGCCCCTCTGCCCGGCCAGCCGCCCCGTCCGGGAGGGAGGTGGGGGGCTCAGCCCCCCGCCCGGCCAGCCGCCCCGTCCGGGAGGGAGGTGGGGGGATCAGCCCCCCGCCTGGCCAGTCGCCCCGTCTGGGAGGGAGGTGGGGGGATCAGCCCCCCGCCTGGCCAGCCGCCCTGTCCAGGAGGTGGGGGGGCGCCTCTGCCCGGCCGCCCCTACTGGGAAGTGAGGAGCCCCTCTGCCCAGCCAGCCGCTCTGTCTGGGAGGGAGGTGGGGGCGTCAGCCCCTGGCCCGGCCAGCCGCCCCATCCGGGAGGGAGGTGGGGGGGTTAGCCCCCCGCCTGGCCAGCCGCCCCGTCCGGGAGGTGAGGGGCGCCTCTGCCCGGCCGCCCCTTCTGGGAAGTGAGGAGCCCCTCTGCCCGGCCAGCCGCTCTGTCCAGGAGGGAGGTGGGGGGGTCAGCCTCCCGCCCGGCCAGCCGCCCCGTCTGGGAGGTGAGGGGCGCCTCTGCCCGGCCGCCTCTACCGGGAAGTGAGGAGCCCCTCTGCCCGGCCAGCCGCCCCGTCCGGGAGGGAGGTGGGGGGGTTAGCCCCCCGCCTGGCCAGCCGCCCCGTCCGGGAAGTGAGGGGCGCCTCTGCCCGGCCGCCTCTACCGGGAAGTGAGGAGCCCCTCTGCCCGGCCAGCCGCCCCGTCCAGGAGGGAGGTGGGGGGGTTAGCCCCCCGCCTGGCCAGCCGCCCCGTCCGGGAAATGAGGGGCGCCTCTGCCCGGCCGCCCCTACTGGGAAGTGAGGAGCCCCTCTGCCCGGCCAGCCGCCCTGTCCGGGAGGGAGGTGGGGGGTCAGCCCCCCGCCCGGCCAGCCGCCCCGTCCGGGAGGGAGGTGGGGGGGGTCAGCCCCCCGCCCGGCTAGCCGCCCTGTCCGGGAGGTGAGGGGCGCTTCTGCCCGGCCGCCCCTACTGGGAAGTGAGGAGCTCCTCTGCCCGGCCACCACCCCATCTGGGAGGTGTACTCAACAGCTCATTGAGAACGGGCCATGAAGACAATGGCGGTTTTGTGGAATAGAAAGGGGGGAAAGGTGGGGAAAAGATTGAGAAATCGGATGGTTGCCGTGTCTGTGTAGAAAGAGGTAGACATGGGAGACTTTTCATTTTGTTCTGTACTAAGAAAAATTCTTCTGCCTTGGGATCCTGTTGATCTGTGACCTTACCCCCAACCCTGTGCTCTCTGAAACATGTGCTGTATCCACTCAGGGTTGAATGGATTAAGGGCGGTGCAAGAAGTGCTTTGTTAAACAGATGCTTGAAGGCAGCATGTTCGTTAAGAGTCATCACCACTCCCTAATCTCAAGTACCCAGGGACACAAACACTGCGGAAGGCCGCAGGGTCCTCTGCCTAGGAAAACCAGAGAACTTTGTTCACTTGTTTATCTGCTGACCTTCCCTCCACTATTGTCCTGTGACCCTGCCAAATCCCCCTCTGCGAGAAACACCCAAGAATGATCAATAAAAAAGAAAAAAAAAAAGAGAAAAAAAAAAAAGACAAAGGACTTGTATCAGGAATATGTAAAGGGCTGGGCGCCGTGGCTTAAGCCTGTAATTCCAGCACTTTGGGAGGCCGAGGCAGGCGGATGACCTCAGGTCAAGAGTTCGAGACCAGCCTGGCCAAACTGGTGAAACCTCGTCTATACTAAAAATACAAAAATTAGCTGGGCATGGTGACGCATGCCTGTAATCCCAGCTACTTGGGAGGGTGAGGCAGGAGAATCACTTGAACTCAGGAGGCGGAGACTGCAGTGAGCCGAGATTGCGCCACTGCATTCTAGCCTGGGTGACAGAGCAAGACTCCATCTCAAAAAAAAAAAAAAAAAAAAACCATGTAAAGAAATCCTGTAAGTCAGTAAGAAAGTCAGACAACTGAATACAAATACGGACAAAAGACTTAAGTAGGCATCTCATAAAAGAGGCTGTCCAAACAGCCAAGAAACACATGAAAAAGTGCTTATATTCATTAGTCAGCGAGGAAATGCAAATTAAGACCACAATATGCTGCTATGACACATGCACTAGAATGGCTAAAATGAAAAAAAATAAAACATAGCAAGTGTTGGCAAAAAAGTAGAGCAACTAGAAATCTCATATGACCGCTTTGGACAACTGTTTGGCAACAGCTACCCAAGCTGAACATATGCACGCCCAGAAAACCTGCTCCCAGGCATCTACCCAACAGCAACGTGCATGAGATAATGTGCTCTGAAAGACATGCACAAGGATGTTCACAGCAATAATTCTCATAATAGACAAACTCCAGAACTACCCAAACACCCCAGTAGTAGAATGGATGTTTTTAAAAAGTAGTATATTCACACAGTGGAATTCTATATAGCAATGAGAATCGAACCATCGTCAACTACACACAATAATATTAATGAATCTCATAAACATTGTCTGGCCGGGTGCAGTGGCTCACACCTATAATCCCAGAACTTTGGGAGGCCAAGGCGGGCAGATCACTTGAGGTCAGGAGTTCAAGACCAGCCCGGCCAACATGGTGAAACCCCGTCTCTACAAAAATACAAAAATTAGCTGGGCATGGTGGTGTGCACCTGTAATCCCAGCTACTCGGGAGGCTGAGGCAGGAGAATTTCTTGAACCCAGGAGATGGAGGTTGCAGTGAGCTGAAATCGCGCCATTGCACTCCAGTCTGGGTGACAGAGTGAGACTCCATCACAAAAAAACAAAACAAAACAAATTGTGTAAAGTGAGGAAGCTAGACATACAATACAAAATGTTCAAAAATAGGCAAAAGTAATCCATGGTGTTAGAAATTAGGATTGTGTAACCCTTGGAGAGTGACAGTGATTGGAAGGGGGCATGAGGGGGCTCCTGGGATGCCAGTCATATACTGTTTCTTGATCTCAGTGCTGATTACATGTGTACATTCAGTTTGTGAACATTCATCAGACAGAACACTTAAAATTTCTATACCTTTTTTTTTTTGAGACAGAATCTTGCTCTGTTGCCCAGGCTGGAGTGCAGTGGCATGATGTCGGCTCACTGCAACCTCCGCCTCCCAGGTTCAAGCAATTCTCCTGCCTCAGCCTCCTGAGGAGTTGGGATTACAGGCGTGTGCCACTACGCCCAGATAATTTTTGTATTTTTTTGTAGAGATGGGGTTTCACCATGTTGGCCAGGCTGGTCTCGAACTCCTGATCTGAAGTCATCCACCCACCTCAGCCTCCCAAAGTGCTGGTATTACAGGCATGAACCACCGTACACGGCCACAGCTTGTATACTTTTGATAAGCCCATTATACTTCCATAAAAAATAAGAAATAGAGAAAAAAGGAGGCCGGGCACGGTGGCTCACGCCTGTAATCCCAGCACTTTGGGAGGCTGAGACGGGTGGATCACCTTAGGTCAGGAGTTCGAGACCAGCCTGGCCAACCTGGTGAAACCCTCTCTACTAAAAACACAAAAGTTAGCTGGGTGTGGTGGCGCGTGCCTATAATTCCAGCTACTCGGGAGGCTGAGGCAGGAGAATTGCTTGAACTCGGGAGGTGGAGGTTGCAGTGAGCTGAACAGTCGCCATTGCATTCCAGCCTGGGTGATAAGAACGAAACTCCGTCTCAAAAAAAGAAAAAAAAAAAAAAAAAAGAAAGAAAGAAAAAAAGAAAGACTTAAGTAAGTTATTTAGGTCCTGCCCTGGTATATCGGCAGAGCAGGACTCTAACCTAGGTGTGTCATATGCAAAGCCCAAAACTTCACCCATTGAGCCTCTGGGTACCCCAGGGCACAGAGGACCTGAACAGTGGCTCCTTCCAGAAAGAAGTCTGAGTCTCCTGGGGCAGCCTATACCCCCAGCCCTCCACCATGCACCCTGCCATTGCTTCCATTGCATTGTTTGCCAGATAATGTCTCCAGTTTGGCCACTGGCCTCCAATGATTATTTACTGAGTGCCTACCAATGTGCCAGGCACGATTCTAGGCACTTGGCATATATCAGTGAAGCAAACATGCTTCAGTCTCACATTTTCAACTACCAAAGGTTTACTTTGTTAGGTTGTTTCATCACCACCTTGACTACAGCATGTTTAAAATGGAACTAAGCATCTGAGCATTTCTTCCCTAAAATAGGCAGCATGAAAAAGGGTGGGGGATTTAGAGGCCAATGGCCACACTCTGAACCCTGGTTTTGTCATTGACTGGTTGTGTGTAAGGCTGAAGTCAAATGAACTTCTCTGAGCCTCAGTTTTCTCATGTGTAAAACAGGAATAACAGGTAGAATAGCTAATGAATCTAGTTCCACTCCACTTCTGCCCAGCTGGGTTTCTCCTGATGATATCATTTGCTAAAAAATCATATAAGCTCTTTGTGCCTCAGTTTCTCTAATCACTGAAATAGAAACAATAGTAACTCACCTTCATAGGGTTGTTGTGAGAGTTAAATGAATCAATATATGTGAAATGGCACAAAGCAAATGGTTAGCAAGTGTGAGCTATTATTATTAACTCACAGGGCCAAGCATAGTGGCTCATGCCTGTAATCCCAGCACTTTGGGAGGCTGAGGCAGGAAGATTGCTTGAAGCCAGGAGTTTGAGACCTGCCTGGGCAATAAAGGCGGACCCTGTCTCTCTCTTTTTTTTTTTTTTTTTTTTTTGAGATGGAGTCTCACTCTGTTGCCCAGGCTGGAGTGCAGTGGCGCGATCTTGGCTCACTGCAACCTCCACCTTGCAGGTCCAAGCAATTCTCTGCCTCAGCCTCCTGGGTAGCTGGGATTACAGGTGCCCGCAACCATGCCTGGCTAATTTTTTGTATTGTTAGTAGAGACAGGGTTTCACTATGTTGGCCAGGCTGGTCTTGAACTCCTGACCTCATGATCCACCCACCTTGGCCTCCCAAAGTGCTGGGATTACAGGCGTGAGCCACCGCGCCTGGCCACCTCAGTTTCTTTATCTGTAAAATAGAGATGGGTCAAGTCATACCTTCATAGGATTGTGGTGAGGGCTGAATGAGATGCTTCCACAGCCCTGAGCACAGTGCTAGCCTCCCAGGAGCCACTGACATTGCTCCTGACCAACTGTTCATGCCATGACGCTCCAGGATGCAGAACCCCCAGCAGCAGCTCTTTCCAAAGCTGGTGATACTACTCCAAACCAAACCCCTAATCCTGTCCCACAGGCCCCAGAGTCCCAGCTTTTGGCTCCCCACTCACTGCTTCCTTGCTGACTTGGATATAGGCTTTGGAGCCAGAAACACATGTAGGTATAAATCTCACTCCAATCACTTACTGGCTGAGTGAGGTGGGTCAAATCACTCAACTTCTCTGTGCCATCATCTGCTAAATAAATAAAATGGAAGGCCAAGCATAGTGGCTCATGCCTGTAATCCCAGCACGTTGGGAGGCTGAAGCAGGAGGATTGCTTGAGGCCAGGAGTTTGAGATCAGCCTGGGCAACATAGTGTAAGACCCCATCTCTATAAAAATAATAATTTTTAAAAATTAGCTGGATGTGGGCTGGGCGTGGTGGCTTACACCTGTAATCCCAACATTTTGGGAGGCCAAGGCGGGTGGATCACCTGTCTGAGGTCAGGAGTTCAAGACCAGCCTTAAACATGGTGAAACCCCATTTCTACTAAAAATACAAAAATTAGCCAGGTGTGGTGGTGTGCACCTGTAATCCCAGCTACTAGGGAGGCTGAGGCAAGAGAATCACTTGAACCCGGGAGGCAGAGGTTGCAGTGAGCTGAGATCACGCCACTGCACTCCAGCCTGGGTGCCAAGAGCAAAACTCTGTCCCCCCCCCCCCAAAAAAAATTAGCTGTATGTGGCATGAATCTGCAATTCTAGCTACATGGGAGACTGAGGCAGGAAGTCAAGGTGGTAATGAAACAACCTAACAAGAGAGATAACTACTACAGTTGAAGGGAAAGTTGAAGGGAAAGTTTAGGAGTTCAAGGTTGCAGTGAGGTATGACTGTGCCACTGCATTCCAGCCTGGGTGACAGAGCGAGGCTGTGTCTCTAAAAAAAATTTAAAAGTTAAAATAAATAGGCTGGACGTGATGGCTCACGCCTGTAATCCCTGCACTTTGGGAGGCCGAGGCAGGCGGATCACCTGAGGTCAGGAGTTCAAGACCAGCCTGGCCAACACACTGAAACCCCATCTCTACTAAAAATACAAAAATTAGCTGGGCATGGTGGCGCATGCCTGTAATCCCAGCTACTCGGGAGGCTGAGGCAGGAAGAATCGCTTGAACCCAGGAGGTGGAGGTTGAAGTGATCCGAAATCGCGCCACTGCACTCCAGCCTGGGTGACAGAGCAAGGCTGTCTCAAAAAAATAAAATAAAATGGAACATCATTGAGTCCATCTCAGGGGGCTGCTGGAAGGATTAGGTGAGAATTCACCAAGTGGCTTTAGCAAAGTGGCTAACGCTTGACAAGGGCTTAACAAATATCAGCCATTATTATGACTTTTGTTTCCACAAAACATTGCATTCCAAACAAACAATGGAGTTATGAAGAAAACTTCAGAACACAGCCCATCTGTGAATGAAGGACAGCCACAGACCCTCTCCAGCACTGACAGAAGTTACTGGAATCCTCAGTGGAATCCCACAGGTCTTCCTCAGGGGAGAGGGGAACCCAAGCCTCTCCCCAGGACAGGGAGGGAACTGCTAAGCATGTTCTGGTCTCCAGCAGCCAGGCTTCTTTCTCTCCAGCACTCTGCAGAAGAGCAAATGAAGCTCTGTACCCCGGCTTCCTGAGGCTGCCAGGAGCCAGGGGAGGCAGAGCGCTGTGTCATGCTGGAGCAAGAGTCCACCTGGTGCTAAATCAAAGTCGCCAGAGTTGGGACAAAGGAGGCTCTGCAGGGGCCGCACCCTTCATGGGGGAAGACAAGCAGCTCTCCCATTGCTGATTCTCAGACCGGACAGTGCTGACCCATCACCGCCCCAAACTCAGCCTCAGAATCCTCCTCAACCTGCTCCTCCTGGCAGCCACTACCGATGGCAGCTTGTTAGCACCTGGAGCAAGTCCACTCTCCATTCCTGACCAAAAGACTCAAGTCTCTTCAGTTTCAATAGAGAAAAGTGACTTACAAAGTGTGCTGACATTCCTAGTCTCACTCAATCACAGAGACTGCTCTGGGCTAGGCAAGGGGATCCATGCCTGTGAGTTACAGATGGGAAAGCGAGTTCACTCCAATAATAGAAGGTGGGGCTGAAACTAGGACCCTTGTCTTCCAGGGCACTCATTTGTTCACTCTTTCACACATGAGCACCTACTATGTGCAAGTTATTGTACAAGGCCTGGGGGTGGCAGGGAAGGTAAGGGGCAAATTCATAGAAATGAGTCAAAGATATTGGTTTTGTTCACCCTGTGCCTGCCTGACATACCGTGGATGTTCAAAAAATATTTGTTGTAGAAAAGAAGAAAGAAGGGAGTGATGATAAGTGATGCTATCCCTGCCCTCAGGGAATCTAAGATCTACTCCAGGGCTGTTTCTGCTATGCCAGGCTCTTCCCAAGTAAAAAGGTGCCCTTATGCTAGCAAGGCCCTCCTGCTGCCTTCCAGGCAGAAACCAAAGCTCTGAGGATGTGAAAATGAGACGAAAAGCAAGGCTACTCGTCACTGAATGGCTGTGAGGGCAAAGGAATTTCCCCACCCTAAGACAGCTCTCGGAGAGGAGCAGGCAGGCCTTCTGCGGTCAGAGCCTGAAAGGCTGGGGCTGTGGAAGTTCCCCAGGGCTGGCTGCGGGCTGCTGAGAAGGCCCTGACTGCCCTCTGCCCTTCCACTGTTGTCACCTGCAGAGGAAACAGCTGCAGGACTGCAGTCTCCCCGCCTCTAAGGCCAGCTCAAGGTCAGCCACAGCTCCCAGGCCTCGAGTGCTAGGTCACCATAACCCTCCCAGACCACTTCTGTCCATCTCTGGGGTTCATGGGGCCTTCACCACATACCAGGCTTAGTGCTAGGCCTGTGGATACAGGAAGAGCCCGCCTGAGGGCAGAGTCAGACAGAAGTGGATAATTAAGAGTCCTCCTACAAGGCAGTGCCTCTGTGTGGTGACTCTGGGCCTGCCTAATCTTATTTTGAACCCTGGCATGGCCAATCGTTAGCCTGTAAACTTAAGAAGCTGGTCAATCTCTAAGCCTCACTTTCCTCACCTGTAGAATGGGTAATGATGACATCAACCTTGTAAAATTTTACACAAATCAGAAATAACATAATATCAAGATCTGACCTAAATAGCTATTCAGTTAATGACATTACTGGTGCCTATACTCAATGCCTCAAGAACACAGAGGGAAATATGTGGGGTGGAGGCAGGAAGCAGCATTCAAGAAAGCAACAGGCCGAGTGCAGTGGCTCATGACTGTAATCCCAACACTTTGGGATGGTAAGGCTGGAGGACTGCTTGAGTCCAGGAGTTTGAGAGACCAGCCTGGGCAACACAGCAAGACCCTGTTTCTACAAAAAATAATTTAAAAAGAAAGCAAGGGGCCAGGCACAGTGGCTCACACCTGTAATTCCAGCACTTTGGGAGGCCGAGGCGGGTGGATCACCGGAGGTCGGGAATTTGAGATCAGCCTGACCAACATGGAGAAACCCCGTCTCTACTAAAAATACAAAATTAGGGTGCATGGTGGTGCATGCCCATAATCCCAGCTACTCGGGAGGCTGAGGCAGGAGAATCGCTTGAACCCGAGAGGCAGAGGTTGTGGTGAGCCGAGATCTCACCACTGCACTCCAGCCTGGGCAACAAGAGCAAAACCCTGTCTTAAAAAAAAAAAAAAAGCAAGCAACAAAAGAAGTAACAGCAAAGCTGGATCAGAAAGAATGAGCACTCTGGCTCACCACGGCAGGCGGGGACAGCACAAGCACAAGCAAACGCACTGAGGCATCCAGTGCACAGCGTGGCTGGGGGTGCCAGGGACCAGTAGGAGAAGAGCGGTGGCTGGGGTAGACTGCAGCTTGCCTTAATCTCATGAGTGAGTTTTCAAGAAGATAGAAGAGGGGCTGGGCACGGTGGATCATGCCTGTAATCCCAGCACTTTGGGAGGCTGAGGCAGGTGGATCACCTGAGGTCAGAAGTTCAAGACCAGCCTGGCCAACATGGTGAAACCCCATCTCTACTAAAGATACAAAAATTAGCCAGGCATGGTGGTGCATGCCTGTAATCGCAGCTACTTGGGAGGCTGAGGCAGGAGAGTCGCTTGAACCCAGGAGGTGGAGGCTGCAGTAAGCTGAGATCACACCATTGCACTCCAGCCTGGGTGACAGAGCGAGACTCTGTCTCAAAAAATAAATAAATAAATAAATAAATATAATATAATATATTAAATATGTTAAATATATTATACATATTAAATATATGTTAAATACATATTATGCATATTAAATATAGATGTAAAATGTATATTATACATATTAAATATGTTAAATATATTATACATATTAAATATGTTATATATTATACATATGTAGTAAATATATAAATGTATATTTTATATATATATATATATATATATATATATATTTTTTTTTTTTTTTTTTTTTGAGACAGAGTCTCACTCTGTCGCCCAGGCTGGAGTGCAGTGGCGCCATCTCGGCTCACTGCAAGCTCCGCCTCCCAGGTTCACACCATTCTCCTGCCTCAGCCTCCCCAGTAGCTGGGACTACAGGCGGCCGCCACCACACCCAGCTAATTTTTTTTGTATTTTTTTTAGTAGAGATGGGGCTTCACCTTGTTAGCCAGGATGGTCTCGATCTCCTGACCTTGTGATCCACCTGCTTCGGACTCCCAATGTGCTGGGATTACAGGCATGAGCCACTGAGCCCAGCTGCATTTAATATATATTTAATGTATATGAAATATATATAATACATATATATTTAAAGATGAGCCATTTAGGAGGAAAATACTAAAGAAATGAAGGTACAGCCAGATGCGGTGGCTCATGCCTGTAATCCCAGCACTTTGGGAGGCTGAGACGGGCGGATCACAAGGTCAGGAGATTGAGACCATCCTGGCTAACACAGTGAAACCCCGTCTCTACTAAAAATATGAAAAATTAGCTGGGCGTGGTAGCAGGTGCCTGTAGTCCCAGCTACTCGGGAGGCTGAGGCAGGAGAATGGCATGAACCCGGGAGGCAGAGGTTGCAGTGAGCTGAGACTGTGCCACTGCACTCCAGCCTGGGCAACGGAGCAAGACTCCGTCTCAAAAAAAAAAAAAAAGAAAAAAGAAAAAAAAGAAATGAAGGTACAAGGCGGGATGCAGAAGGAAAAATCACAAAGGCTGGACTCATATCACTGATATGCTGAGGGCACCAGAGAGTCACCCAAATTCTGTGGGGTTTGTGGGGGGACAGGGCAGGGGTGGGGAGAACAAATTTGGGATCTTGGAGAGATAACTACAATTGAAGGGAAAGGCCCAGTCAGGGCCTGTTCTGCAGAGCCCTGAGCCAGTTCAGGTGGAACACGAGGCAGGTCTGTCCAGGGGAAGTGGGCAGAGACGTGCTGGAGACAAAGGAGATGGGGTCTGGGAGCTGGTGTATGGCAGTGGAGAGAGACGCAGCCTCTGTGTCCGTCATGTGAACTGTAACAGGGTCCAAGTGAGCATCTGTCACTTGGATTTGGATGTCTCTATCACCTCCCATCAGACCAGGAGCTTCTGGGAGCAATATTGCTCTTCCCAACTGCCTAGAGCCTTCAGGGTGAGCCAGCTGCACAGCCCACCAGCCGGCAAGACAGGATCTCAGATGAAGGTGACCGAGTGCCCTGATTTTCCTGGGATTGAGTGGTTTCCTAAGACAGGAGACTTTCCAGGTGGTCCTGGGTAAACTGGGAGGAGCTGGTCACTCTACCTCAGACTGTCCCCACAGGGCAGGAGCCCTGGGCCAGACCTGTTGGGCTGGAGTTGCTGGGCTGGGGTACCAAAGGGAAAAGCCCACACTGTCTACATGAGCCTAGGACCAGGTAATCAGTTCATGCTCACATGAACAGCACCACCTGCCTCAGAGACAGCTCCCAACCTTCTGGAAAAGGTTCAGTGATCTTAGTCCTGATCATTTTCGGGGAAATATGTTTTTTCTTTTTTTGTTTTTTGAGACGGAGTCTTGCTCTGTCGCCAGGCTGGAGTGCAATGGCGCAATCTTGGCTCACTGCAACCTCCGACTCCCTGGTTCAAGCGATTATTCTGCCTCAGCCTCCTGAGTAGCTGGGATTACAGGCACACGCCACCATGCCCAGCTAATTTTTGTATTTTTACTAGAGACAGGGTTTCACCATGTTGGCCAGGATGGTCTCAATCTCCTGACCTTGTGATCCGCCCGCCTCGGCCTCCCAAAGTGCTGGGATTACAGGCGTGAGCCACTGTGCCAGCCCTGGGAAATATGTTTTACTTTAATTAGTTAGAAGTCTCCTGGTCACACCCAAAAATTTGGCTTCTATTCAAGTTTGAGAATTCAAAGGCCTCCAAAATGCCACTTTTGCACTTTGCACCTGTTCGCAAAGAAAAGTCTTAGGGACATTCAGCGCCCTACAAGATTGATTCCACCCCATCCTTCCAACTGGAATATCTCTAATATCCCTAACTATCTGAAGTGCTCCTCATATTCTAGCCAACATGGCCTGCTCAGTGGCCCGTTCCCATCCCTCCTCCTTCCCTCTGCCACTCTCTCTTCCCTCAGCTTTGTCTGCCTGAAGGGCTGCCTCCGCACAGCTCCTGTGCTTGAATTCCACCCAAACTTAAAGACTTAGCTCAAGCATCACTTCTCCAGGAAGCTTCTCCAGTCCCCCAGGCAGAAGATGCTCCTGACTCCTCTGACCCTCTTCTAAAGCCTGATCTCACTGGCAGTGGCTGGTCAGGGCTCCCACCTGGGGCCAACTTGTCTGGAACCCATGAGAGTAAGCTCCTATCAGATTCATTGTTGGCCCCCACCTGCCTTCACTCTGCTGTCAGGGGTCAGCATATAGAATTAACACACAAATGAACAAACCCATGATGCCCAACTGGGAGATGTCCTGACTGTTTCCTCACCTGTCACCCTGACAGAGCAAGGAGGGCCTTCACAGAAGCTCACCTATTCTTCAGTCATTCATTTACTCATTTAGCCAACGTCACTGAGCCTTCTACATGGCGACAAGGTGAACAAGATGCTGGAATTCCATGCCCTCACAGGCCAGCAGAAAGGATAATTTTGTAATGACCACCGTTGCAGCACAGGTTCAGAGAAGGAAGGAGAAGGTGCTCTGGGAATGTGCAATGGAAGGCCTGGCCCAACTGGGGTCAAGAAGGCTTCCCAGAGCACAGGAAACAAGTGGACAGAGGATGAAGGAGATGTGTCCCTGCTGCCATCTCAGAAGAGAAAGCAAGGGGTTTGGGAGTGAAAGGCACACACTCTGTCTCTGCTTCTTTATCCTGGCCCTGTGATCACCTGCCTCAGTTTCTCCATCAGTACAATTGGTTAACAGGGTCGCCCTCACTGGGCTGTTGTGAAGATTTGTGGGGATAATAGATGGAAAGCACTCAGCACACGGCCAAGCTCTTTCCAAGAAGGGGATTACTACTGTCACTGTGATCCACGCAGCTCACAGGAGGCCGAGGATTCCAGGCAGCCAGACCTCTGGGTCCGGCTGAGCTGGACAATAATCCTGCCTCATGATTAGCCCTGACCAGAAGGGGAGGAAGAACGGGGCACAGCTGGGCCTCCCCAGCTGCCAGGTGGGCCAGCCCAGGTCAGACCGTGGGATCCTGAAGGAGTGGCCAGGGACCCAGAGTTTGAAGGGGAAGGACGCTGGATGTAGGTGAGAGGAGGTGGCCCTCGCAGGCGCGGCTGAGGATGGGGCTGGGCAGAGGAATGAGACAAAGAGCAGACAGAGCCCAGAGAACATCCTCTCCAGCTGCTCGCCCTCCCTCCCTCCCTGCTGCACAGAGTATTAGTGAAATGATTTCTAGCGATGGATGCAGCAGGGCTCTGACATTTACAGGCCACTAGATGTCTTCAGGGCCAGCTGGGTGTTTAAAAGCCTGTGTGAACACCATGCTGTTAGGGGAAGGAGCTAACCACGGACCGGAAACCCCCGAGGTGTGCAAGTAGCCACGTCACTTCTCAGCAGGAAGAGCTGGGGTGCAGCAAGCTGAGATTAGGGACCTGGCCCAGTACCCCGCCACTCCGGAACCCACACAGCAGTCTGAAAGGAATCAAGGGCCACCTGGGCTGCCTGGGAGCACAGGGTCTTTCCAGCCACTGCCGTTCCTCACACACGCCCAGGCTGTTTGCCACTCTGGGCTTTGGCCTTACTTTTCCCAGATCCCCGTATTTCTACCACACTCATCTCCAGTGCCGCCTCCTCCTAGAGGTCTTCCCTGACCACCTGACCTAAACTAGCCCACTCCCCAACACCTACTGGGCTCTTCCCTAGATAACCCCACCGTCAAGCCCTCATCTGTTCAGGCTGGTGCTTCTTTGCTCAGATGTCACCTCCTTCACAAGATGTTCCCTGGCCACCCTATGTAAAATCACACACCCTCCCTGTAGCCTTCATCCTCCTTCCCTCCTTTCTTCTCTGTCTGATATCCTAGATATTTAATTATCTGTTATGTATTGTCTCTTTCCTCCTCCTCAACTGTCAAGCTCCATGAGGACAGGGACTATTGTCAGTTTTGTTCACTGCTGTATCACATCTAGAAAAGTGCCTGGCACATAGTAGGGGGTCAATAAATGTTTGATGAGTGAATGAATAAGTGTATATGAATGTTTAAGAGCAGGTGCTCTAGACTGAGGTCTCATCTCAGCTCTTCTACTTACTTTGTGATCTTGGACCCTCTTTTGCCTTGATTTAGTTAATCAGTAAAAGGAGAATAACAACAGTACCTACCTCATAGGATTACTGGGGGATTAAATAAGATCATGCATATAAAGAGCTTAAAACAGTGCCTGGCCCCCAGGAACTACTCAGCTCCACGCTGGCTGCCATCGGGGCCTTTGCTGGCTGGCCAGCATTTCTTGCTTACTTATTTGCTCACTTGTTGATCATCTGTCTCCCTCTGTGCCAGTGTCAGCTCCAGCCTGCCTTGCTCACGACTGCATCCCCAGTTCCTAGTATAGTTTTGGAAGAGAAAACCAGGCCTCCTCCCAAGTCAGGGAATGTGGAGCTATGGAGACCCAGCTTCAGCTGGGAGTAGAAACCTCACCGATCTGTTTCTCCAGGGCGGCTGCTTCACAGACAGTGGCCCGGGGCAGGATCCCAGGGTCGGTGAAGCTTGTCTGCAGCAGGCAGCTCATGACGAAGAAGAAGAGGATGGCAGCGATGATGGGGATGGCAAGGGTCAGCTTGCGAGCCAGGTAGGGACAGCTAGAACGAGAGATGGAGAGAGATCAGCAGACACCCCAAGGGCTCCCTGCGGCACAGGGCTACAGCACGTGGCAGGCGCTGTCATTCCAACAAACACCACCAAAATCTTGAATACTGCCTCGCTCTGAGGCAGAGGCACAGCTCCTTGATGAGTGCAGCCACTCCCCAGTAAGTACCAGGAACAGACATCACTAAGTGATCCTTGTGATATACTTTCCTCCAGAGCACATGGCAGATGTGTCCAACAGATCCCAGCACTCCTAACCTCTGCATCCAGAGAATCCCTCTACACACAGAGCTTCAGGCAGACACTAGTGGACTGTCACCTGAGACAAACCATCCTGCAGTGTTCATTCACTCATTCATTCACTCACTCAGTCCACAAATATTTACTGAGGTCTTCTCTGTGGCAGGCAACACCTTCAATAAGCAGCAGGAATAATGACGACGGATAAGACAAGAGTCCCTCCCCCTTGTGGCTTATGGTCTAGTGGGGAAAACAAGACATGTAAACAGGGAATTGCCACACAGGGTGATGTGTGCTCTAGTGGGGGAGGGGAACGCAGTAGCACAGTCAGGAAAGGCAACCTGAAGGAGACAATCCTAAGCTCCAACCTGAAGAATGAGTAGAGGGCTGGGGGAACTGCAGGGTCCAGCCACTGTCACTGTGACCCAAGGGAGGCAGGTATCCCCAAGGCAGTGCTTTCAGGCCCCCTGACCCTGGCTGCCTCAGAGAATAGCCTGTGCCTGCTGAATGGTCATGCCTCTGTCCCCCAGGCAGGCTGCCTACCACAGCCCTCTTCAAGCTCCCTCCTCCATCTTAGGGCTAGAACATTCTAGAAGTTCTGGACACTGGTGGGAGAATGGCTTCATGATAGTGAAGCTATCAGGGCTCTCTCTCTATGGCCAATCTTCTCTGTTGTCACCTCACTGTCCACCCAGAAGCCAGAGCCACTTTTGGAAATGTCAATCAGATCATGTCATTTCCCTGCTTAAAACCTCCCAATTGCTTTCCATATAGTTTGAATACAATCCAAACTCCCTACCATGGCCTTCTAGGCCAGGCATGATCTGGGCCCTACTGAGGACTTCAGCCTCATTCTACAAAACTCTCCTCTTGCTCCTGCTCCTCCCATCACAATAGCCTCATGACAGTTCTATAACAAGCCTGGCTCTCTCCTACCTCAGGGCCTTTGCACTTGCTGTTCCTTTTCTCAGATTCCTCTTCCCTCCTCAGAAGGACCTACCTTGACAACTCTGTACACAGTGAACTTCAATGCTCTTTCTTTCCTGTATAACATTTAGTATAGATTTCAGCTACTTGTCTATGTGATGGCTATTTTTCTCTCACTAAAACATAAGCTTGGCCAGGCGCAGTGGCTCACGCCTGCAATCCCAGCACTTTGGGAGGCTGAGGTGGGCGGATACCTGAGGTCAGGAGTTCGAGACCAGCCTGACCAATAAGATGAAACCCCATCTCTAATAAAAACAGAAAAATTAGCAGGGTGTGGTAGCATGTGCCTGTAATCCCAGCTATTCAGGAGGCTGAGACAGGAGAATCACTTGAACCCGGGAGGCAGAGGTTGCAGTGAGCCGAGATCGTGCCATTGCACTCCAGCCTAGGCAACAAGAGCAAAACTCTATCTCAACAACAACAACAACAACAACAAACAAACATAAAAAAACATAAGCTCCTCTGTGGGTATAGACTATGTTCTCTTGTTCAGCTTTATATTTCCAGCACACTGCACAGCACCTGGCACCAAGGACGTACCCGGTAAATAACTGCTGCCAGGGGACAGAAAAATAGCTACCATCTTTTGAAGGCTTACTATGTGCCAGACACTGCCCTAATTAATAAACTACTGTTAGCAACATCCAAAGTACAGATAGTTACTGTGCTATGTACAGATAGTTACTGTACTATGTAGATAGTTACTGTACTATCTACAGATAGTTACTGTACTACTGTACCTGGATGGGCCAGGTACTAGGCTAAGCAGTTCCTGTGTACTTTCTCATCAAATCCTCACTGGGACCCTGTGAAGTTATGCTCCCCACTTTACAGATGAAGAAACTAGAGCTCAGAGAGCTTAAGTAATCTGCCCAAGGTCACGTGGCTCAGGAGTGCTAAAGTGGGACCCAAGCCAGGTCTGACTTTGAGGTTCATACTTTTAACCATCACCCCATAGCCAGAGTAGCACCTGATCAGGTAAGGAGATGACGGGGCCCTGGGAGGCCTGAGATCAACCAAGCTTCCAGGAGTGGCACAGTAGGCACACACCTGTGGGCACCTGCATGCTGCTTCTGAAGTCTCCGTCATCAGATGCTCTGGCCTTCAGAGAAGCCCTTCCCCTGAGGAGCAGACTGCCAAGGCCAAGGGCTCCCAGTGGGCCACGCTCTGCTCCATACATCTCAATGGTTTCTGGGTCTGACCCTCAAACAGAACCAGTGGGTGCTCAGTGTCACCCACACGGCAATGAATCCAGTTCATATGCAATCAGACTTGTGTTGGGGGACAGAGAAGACTTGAAATCTAAGACTTGTAGAGCCTGCAGGAACCACCAAGTCCTAGCCTCCTGATTTGCCAGAGGCTAACAGCTCTCCCAGGCCCACAGCTAGGTTCAAGGTCATCTAGCCAGCCAATGACAGAACTAGGGTTTCCAGCCTCCCAGCAAATACACTGTCAATTAATTCAAATACACTGTCAATTCATTCATTCAATAAGTATTGAGCACCTACTGCATACCAGTGCGAGTTCTAGGCACTAAGGGTGCAACAGAGGAGAATGTCCTGCTCTCATGGGCAAAGACCAGAAACTAACAAGTATACCATAATATGTCAGGTGGTGGCAAATGCTTCAGAGAGCGATAAATGAGGGGAGAAGAGAGGTGCTGGAGGGGAGTGGTTTGCTATGCTGTGCAGATGGACAGGGGAGGCCTAATGTGAGAGAGTGAGCCATGAGGCCACCTGCAGGAAGGGGATTCCAAGCACTGGCCCAGAGGTAGGAGTGTGCACGGAGGATGACATGCCTGGAGGGAAGACGGGGACAGAAGACAGCAGGGGGCAGAGGCCAGGGAGGATTCAGGCCTGAGTTAGAATCAAAAGGGCACTCTGGCTGTTGTGTGGGGGCGAGAAGTAAGGTAGAAGTTGGGAGCCCTGCTGGAGGCCTGTGCAACAATCCACCAAGCCAAACAAAGAAGCAAAGCCATTCATAGCAGGAAAGGCTTAGAGAGCACCTTACCTTTTCCCAGAGCAATGGGGAGCATCCAGTCCAGACCCAGGTGAGCTCTCGGCCCAAACCCAAACTCTTCTGCCAATCTACCAGCCCCCAATGAGGACAAGCGGGGACAAACTGCAACATGGTTCACGAGCTCTCCCCAAACCCAGAAGTCCTTGCTTTCTCCCTCGCTGGGGACAAAACAGTCACCAGTGAAGATACCCGGTCAACCCAGAGAAGGTCCTGCTTCTAGTTCAGAAGTTAGGCCAGATATCACACTGCAGGGTCATGTGGGTCAACCACGGCAAGTACTGCTTCCTCCTGCCTCGGCTGCAGCCCTGGGTGTGGGGACTGAGAGGGCAGCCCAGGGGATACTAGAAAAGGCATTTCCAAAGCACTCATGTGGCCAGCCCAGGGAAGTGGATCTGAAACTCAGCCCAGAGCTGAGCTCTGGGCCCCCCAGAGCTTCTGCTTGTAAATCATCCCTGAACTTTTTATCCATCCTACTCAAAAAAAAGGGCAGAGTGTGTGGTTAAAGGGTAAAAGGAGAAGCTAATTTATAGGAAGTCTTCACCTTGCTTCAAGGGGAAACCCAAAGTTGCAGATACATGATCTGGCAGCTAGAAAGGGTACCTGGGGGCGGGCGTCTCTATGACAGCCTTACCATGGCCACATGCCCTTGGGAAGTGTTTTTTGATAAAGACAACACAAGTACTAATAGCAGCCAACATTGTGTGCTTGTTACTGGGCTAAAAGCTTGCATGTGTGACCTCATGCCACCCTCAGGACAACCTTACGGGGTGGGTACTATTATAAATCCCATTTTACTGATGAGGAAACTGGGGCACTGAGGGGGTGAAGTGACTGCCCTGAGGTCACGCAATTAGTGGGTGGTGGAGCTGGGATTTGAACCAGGTCTGTTAGAGTTCTTAACTGCACTGTATAATTAAGAGGGACAACCACAAAGGATGGGGAGTTGGGAGGGGACAGCAGGGCTTATGAAGCAAGGGTGGGTGGGTGGGCGTGTGAGTGTGTGTGCAAGGAATCACAGTGCAGGTGGCTCAGAGGTGGGTGGAAAACTTCTAATACAAATATATGACCCTCCATCCATAAAATGGAGATTATGTGTGGGCCAATCCTGGGTCACTGGGGGATATGAAGAGGACAAAAACCTAGGGGGGCAAATATGACCTGTCACACGAAAGCACTCCGAAGTCTTTCCTGAAAAACAACAAGGCACTGCAGCTGTTGCTGATGTGGAACAGGCCAGAGGGACGTTCCAGAATGTTGAGCAGGGAAAGAAAGCCAGGTGGTCAGGAGGGGGGCCAGGGGCCTGGGAGCCGGCTGGGTGGAGGCGGGCGGGATCTGAGGGAAGGACAGGAAGCTCTGGAGAACCTAAGGAAGGTGCTGGAGAAGGAAAGGGGGCCCGAGAGGCCCAAAGATTTTGAGAAAAGATGCCTTGGGGCCTAGGGTGTGCGTGGCTGAGGGGAAGCAAAAGCGGGGTTGGTGTCTGAGACTAGAGAAAAGGAGGGGACCCTGGAGGGACCCGGAGAGGGCAGCGAGGATGACTAGGATGTTTATGGTGGGTGTGCACAGCCAAAGGACACACAAGATCTAGAAGTGGTCAGGAAGGGATACAAGGGTCAGAAAGAACTTGGGGGGTTGGCAAGAGATGGTCCAGGGATGGGTGAGCAGGAGGGGCCTGTTCAAGAAGCCCTGGGGCAGGTTCTGAGAGGGCAGCGAGGATGGGGGCCGTGGAGGGGCATGGAGGCTGGTGTTCCTGGCAGTGGCAGGCAGACAGGTGCCAGGGTGGGGTCAGGGAGAATGGAGCGGCTGGGAGGGTGGAGGGCACCAGCGCGGATGGGGTACCCAAATGGACCAAGGAGGATGGGGCATCTGGCGGGGATGGGGGTGCGCAGGGGCCAGGGGGGCAGACAAGAGGCCCGAGGAGGATCCCAAAGGGGCGAGGAGGATGAGGACGAGGGAGGCGCAGGGGAAGGCACGGAGTGCCCAGCAGGGATTGGGAAGGTGGGGTGCGCGGCAGGGGGCTGGGAGGGTGCGCCGAGGCAGCGGAACTCACTCAAAGACGAAGAAGAGGCCGGTGGTGGTGAGGATGAGCAGCAGCGTGAGCGCGAAGACGCCGCCGTGGCCGGCCAGCATGAGGCGGCCGCCGCAGTAGAAGCGATTGCGACCCGGGAACACCTCCCACTTGCGCCGTGGGCGGCGGCCGAGGCTCCCGCTCCCGCTGCCGCTGCCGCTGCTGCTCCAGCGCGGCGGGGCGGGGGCGGCGGGCGGCGCGGGCCCGGGGCCCGGAGTCGGGGACGCGGCGGGGCCGGGACGGCGCGCCCCCGGGGAGGCGGGCAGCGGGGCGGCCCCGGGGCTGATCTGCTGGTACTCGCAGTCCTTCATGCAGCCGGCCGCGGGCCTCGGCTCCGCGCCCCGCGGGCCGGCCGGGCCACTCCGGGACCGGGCCGAGCAGCGGAGGTGGCAGCGGCGGCGCGCGCGGCGCTCGCTCGCTCACTCACTGGGGCGGCCCCGCCATCGCTCCGCCCCCGGCCCGCCGCCACCGCCCGCCGCGGCCTCCCGCCGCAGCGCCCCCTCCGCCTGGGCCCGGGATGGCGCTTGGCCGGAGGCCCAGCCCTGACCCGCGACGGGGCCCCGCAGGTCCCCGGCGCTCCCAGTCTCCCTTTTCCCTTCTGCACAAAGAGGGGGCCAGCAGACGCGCACTCGAGGGCTCTTTCTGTTCTGCAAGCAAGCCGTTTGTTGGGCGTCCACTGTGTACCAGGCACGGTGCCAAACGCCGAGATTCAGGTGGTGGACTTCGTGATCTACTTCTGGCAGTCTGTAATTCCCCAGGCTTCGCCCATCTCTGAGGGCCGAACTGACAGGCATTTGCAGAGGCACGCAGGCGCGGGGAGGTGGGGCACACGATTTGCTTTGAAAGCCAGGACCTCTTCTACCTTGAAGTCCAGAGTGCCCACTGGAGGTGTGTGGCACACCCTCTGGCCTCGTTCACCAAGTTCTGTGTCCTGGGCCCAGGCCCAGATTTTCCTAGGTAGCACATAATGTAGAGGGGTCATGCCTGAGGGCCCCAGTGTTTTTTCAGGAATTCTGGGAGTATTCATTTTCTACTGCTGTGTAACAAGTTACCACAAATTTAAGGCTTAAAACAAACATTATCGGCCGGGCGCGGTGTCTCACGCCTGTAATCCCAGCACTTTGGGAGGCCGAGGTGGGTGGATCACAAGGTCAAGAGAGACCATCCTGGCCAACATGGTGAAACCCCGTCTCTACTAAAAATAAAAAATTAGCTGGGCATGGTGGCGCAGCATCTATAGTCCCAGCTACTCGGGAGGCTGAGGCAGGAGAATTGCTTGAACCCAGGAGGTGGAGGTTGCAGTGAGCCGAGATTGTGCCATTGCACTCCGGCCTGGTGACAGAGCGAGACTCCGTCTCAAAAAAAACAAAAAACAAACGTTATCTAACAGGTTCCAGGTCAGGAGCCAGAGAACAGCTTAGCTGGGTCCTCTGCTTAGTCTCACAAGGCTGCAATCAGGCTGCATTCTCATCTGGAGACTCAGCCAGGGAAGAATCCACTTGCAAGCCCATTTGGGTTATTGGCAGAATTAACTTCCTTGCGACTGTTTAACTGAAGAGGGCCTAGGATTTTTGCTGGGTGACTGTATAACTGAGGAGGGCCTGGGATTTTTGCTGGGTGTCTGCTGGAGGCCTCTCTCAGGATCCAAAAGCCACCTGCAGTTCCTAGAGATTATCACATTTCCTTGCCATGCAGGTTTCTCCTACATAGCCACTTAGTTTCTTGAAACTGACAATGAGGGTCTCTAGCTCCAGACTATGATGATAGAGTTTTATATAACTTACTATATATGTGACAGAGTGGCATCCCATCATCATTGCCATCTCCTATGGTTAAAAGCAAAGCACAGGAGCCATCTGCACTCAAGAAAAGGGAATCACACAAGGCGTAAATACCAGGAGGCAGGAATCATTGGGGGTCAGCTTAGGGTATGTCTGTCACACTGTGGTTACTGTAAAACCTAAGGAAAAGTGTAAGGAAAAAAAGAACTGGAGACTAGGAGAAAGTAAAAAAGGAAGTAAAAATATACAATGGGGAGGAGTAGGAAGCCAACAACAGTGACCTTAAGGATCAATAATTGATATATATGCCAAAGGCTGCTCGGCCGTGCCTTTGGTGCCAAAGGCTCTCAATATGATGAGCCCCACCTTGAGCGAACCACATGGTGAGCTTCCTCCCTTTTTGCTCCTTGGCTGTGGAACAAAGTCACAAAACTAGACATACTGGTTCCAGTACAGATTCCTGTTGTCCCACCTTAACTGGGTCCTCTTGCAACCTGAAACCTTTTCTTTTTTCTCGTCACTTGACAGAAACCAAAGCAATCCTACTGGATTTTCAATTTACCTCCTCTCTATCTCATAATTTCTCTTTATTTGCATCTGTCCTTTCTTCTTTTCTTAGAAGATGTGGGCCTCCTTCTGTCCATGGCCAACCCTCCACTCATATCCTTTTTTTATTTTTTATTTTTTTGAGATGGAGTTTCGCTCTTGTCACCCAGGCTGGAGTGCAATGGCATGACCTCAGCTCACTGCAACCTCTGCCTCCTGGGTTCAAGTGATTCTCCTGCCTCAGCCTCCCAAGTAGCTGGGATTACAGGCATGTGCCATCATGCCCGGCTAATTTTTGTATTTTTAATAGAGACGGGGTTTCACCATGTTGGCCAGGTTGGTCTCAAACTCCTGACCTCAGATGATCCGCCTGCCTCGGCCTCCCAAAGGGTTGAGATTACAGGTGTGAGCCACTGCACCTGGCCTCTTTTTTTTTTTTTTTTTTAAGTAAGGCTGATGGAACTCCATTTTATTTATTTATTTAAGCCCAACAGAACTCCAAACTCATGTCCTATCTCTCTTCCTGTTCATTAATACCGCAAACACATGCTCAATTCTATATCAATTAAAAAGCAAGGCTGGGCGCAGTGCTCACATCTATAATGTCAGCATTTTGGGAGGCCAAGGTGGGAGGATTGCTTGAACCCGGGAGTTCAAGACCAGCCTCAGCAACATTGCGAGATGCCATCTCTACAAAAATAATTAAAAATTAGCTGGACATGGTGGCATGCACCTGTAGTTCCAGCTACTTGGAAGGCTGAGATGGGAGGTTTGCCTGAGTCCAGTAAGTCAAGGCTGCAGTGAGCTGTGATTACGCCACTGCACTCCAGCCTGGTGACAGAGCAAGACCCTGTCTAAAAAAAAAAAAAAAAAAAAAAAAGGCCAGGCGTGGTGGCTCACATCCCAGGACTTTGGGAAGCCGAGGCAGGTGGATCACAAGGTCAGAAGTTCGAGAACAGCCTGGCCAACATGGTGAAACCTCATCTCTACTAAAAAAATACAAAAAATTAGCTGGGCATGGTGGCATGCGCCTGTAATCCCAGCTACTCGGGAGGCTGAGGCAGGAGAATTGCTTGAACCTGGGAGGCGGAGGTTGCAGTGACCCGAGATCATGCCATTGCACTCCAGCCTGGGCGACAGAGCAAGACTTCGTCTCGAGAAAAAAAGAAAAGAAAACCCTAAAAAACCCAATGGAGTTTCCCATGGTTGGCTACCTTCTCACCTTAGTTCAGATTTATCTTTCTCATTATCATTAGGATCATATTAAAGAGTTGCTACCAGGCAGGGCATGGTGGCGCATGCCTGCCATCCCAGCACTTTGGGAAGCTGAGGCAGGCAGCTGGCTTCAGCTCAGGAGTTCGAGATCAGCCTGGGCATCATGGCAAAATCCCTCATCCCCTATGATTTCCTAACTTTTTACAATTTGGCCCCTGTCTACATCACTCCCCTAAAACTTATCTTAAATGTCACCAATGAGCCATTTAATGTAGTATAAACTTCTTGTTCTCACCAATACCTATAGTTCCCGGCTTCTTTAACAGACAGATGTGGCCATGCGAATGAATTCTAGCTAGTGGAAGTGACAGGTACTACTCCCAGGATGGCCCACAAATCTCCCAGGTGCTGATCCTTGCCCTCCTTCCTATCTCCTAGCAGAGTAGAGGAGATTCTGAGAACCTAGAAGAGGGTGGAGCCACAGGATGGAAGGAACTTGGGTCCCTGCATAATTGTGCAGAGCAGACCTTTCCTCTACTATGACTAACATATTAAACACTGAAGTGAGCAAGAAATACAGTTTTGTTATATAAGCCAATGAGTTTCAGAGGTTGTTTACTACAGCAATTAACTGATCCTTATTAATACAGAAAGTTGTATCAGGAGTGGGATGTCGATATAATAAAAACAAAAATATATGGCACTGAATTAATGGCCAGGCAGTGGATTACTGCCTGATCTTTAATTCAGTGCCATATACTGGATTAAGTAAACCAGGCTGGATGGCTGGAGATCTCTATTATGCTGTAGCAAAATATTTGGTAAAATTGTCATCTTCAATAATGTGGAAGGTAAATGCTATGCCCACTCACCCTGCAACTATAAGGGAAGGAGTTGGAAAGAATCAGAGTAGGATATGGTTGGCCACTGTTGGGGTCTGAATCAGTCAGACTCTAGTCAGGAGACAGAAACCACCCCAGTTGTTTGAACAGAAATAATTTAATATAAAGAATTGGCCAGGCACAGTGGTTCATGCTTGTAATCCCAACATTTTTGGGAGGCCAAGGCGGGAGGATCACAAGGTCAGGAGTTCGAGACCAGCCTGGCCAATGTAGTGAAACCCTGTCTCTACTAAAAATACAAAAATTAGCCAGGCATGGTGGCACACACCTCTAGTCCCAGCTACTCGGGAGGCCGAGGCAGGAGAATTGCTTGAACCCTGGAGGCAGAGGTTGTGGTGAGCTGAGATTGCACCACTGCACTCCAGCCTGGGCAGCAGAGTGAGACTCTGTCTCAAAAAAAAAAAATTATTTGCAGCCTGGACAACATGGTGAAATCCTATCTCTATTAAAAAAAATACAAAAAAAAAAATTAGCTGAACATGGTGGTGTGTGCCTGTGGTCCCAGTTACTCAGGAGGCTGAGGCAGAGGGACAGCTTGAGCCCAGCAGAGTGGACGTTGCAGTGAGCCATGATCACACCACTGCACTTCTAGCCTTGGCGACAGAGTGAGACCTTGTCTCAAAAAAAAAAAAGTAAAAAAGAAAAGAAATACTTGAACTGAGTTCCTTGAGCAAAATAAAATTATAAATAAATAATTGTCAATTTATATAAAAAGTAAGGGCTGGGCGCAGTGGCTCACGCCTGTAATCCCACCACTTTGGAAGGCCAAGGTGGGAGTATTGCTTGAATCCAGGGGTTCAAGACTAGCCTGGGCAACATAGGGATACTATGTCCCTACAAAAAAATTTAAAAATTATCCAGACCTGGGCTGGGTGCGGTGGCTCACGCCTGTAATCCCAGCACTTTGGGAGGCCGAGACAGGTGGATCACGAGGTCAGGAAATCAAGACCATCCTGGCTAACATAGTGAAACCCCGTCTCTACTAAAAATACAAAAAAATAGTTGGGCGTGGTGGTGGGCACCTGTAGTCCCAGCTACTCGGGAGGCTGAGGCAGGAGAATGGCGTGAACTCAGGAGGCGGAGCTTGCAGTGAGCCAAGATTGTGCCACTGCACTCCAGCCTGGGCGACAGAGCAAGACTCCATCTCAAAAAAAAAAAAAAAATTATCCAGGCCTGGTGGTGTGCATCTGTAGTCCCAGCTGTTCAGGAGGCTGATGTGGGAAGATCACTTGAGCCCAGGATAACTGAAAGGTTACAGTATCGCAGAGGCAGTAACAGCAGGAAGCAGCTATGAACTCCTTGGCTGAGGGAACAAAGAAAATAGGTTGGAATTATTACAAATTAGAAGCTTAGAGCAGAAACTAAGGAAGAGGAAGAGTGCCAACCAGATTATGGTTTTTGTTTATTTTTTAAAGAGGTGGGGTCTTGCTATGTTGCCCAACCTAGAGGGTGGTGCCTATTTATAGGCATGACCTTAGCACACTACCAGCTTTGAACTCCTGGGCTCAAGCTATCCTTCCCCCTCAGCTTCCTGAGTGGCTGGTTCTATAGGTGCACACCACCGCATACAGCAATGCTGGTGTCTTTGAGGTGAGGCATGATAAACTTGGTTCTGCAAATCAGAAATACCTGCAAACTAAAATCGGCTCTACTGCAGAAAAGTACTACTTCTGTCAGGGATGAAGGAGCACTGTTAGGTTCACTCATAGGAACTGAAAGTAATAGAAGGAGCCAATCTCTTCTTCCCTTCCAGCTCTGCGGTCTCCCTCTAGTGCCCCCTATTAGCAGAGCCAAACATAGATCTAGCTGGTAAAGCAGAAGTGTGTCTTGCAGAGCCCCAGCCTCAGTAACTCAAAGCTGAGTATAGACAGGCTGGTTTGGAGCTCAGGTAATAATATTGGGCACAGTCCACTTCTTTGGCTACTCAGTATCCACATGCACTTGCCTCTACATTATTATTATTTTTTTTTTTTGAGACTGAGTCTTGACGTATCTCCCAGGCTGGAGTGCAATGGCGCGATCTTGGCTCACTGCAACCTCTGCCTCCTGGGCTCAATCGATTCTCCTGCCTCAGCCTCCCGAGCAGCTGGTGCCCACCACCAAGCCCAGCTAATTTTTGTATTTTTAGTAGAGATGGGGTTTCACCATGTTGGCCAGGCTGGTCTCGAACCCCTAACCTCATGATCCGCCCACCTTGGCCTCCCAAAGTACTGGGACTACAGGAGTGAGCCACTGCTCTTGGCCTGCCTCTACATTTTTGAACCTCCA
Organism: Pan paniscus; assembly: GCF_029289425.2. NCBI lineage: Eukaryota > Metazoa > Chordata > Mammalia > Primates > Hominidae > Pan > Pan paniscus. The sequence goes on from NC_073249.2 coordinate 200,051,738, forward strand.
TATAACAAGGCAACTCCAGTCTTCCACCTAACAAAGTGCAACTATACAACTATCTTTTGTATAAGTACATTCTCACCCACTCCACCAAAATGAAGAAATGTGGAATCTTTTTTTTGTTTTTTGGAGACAGAGTCTCGCTCTGTCACTCAGGCTTGGAGTGCAGTGGCATGATCTCGGCTCACTGCAACCACTGCATCCCAGGTTGAAGCGATTCTCCTGCCTCAGCCTCCCAAAAAGCTGGGACTACAAGCACATGCCACCATGCCCGGCTGACTTTTTTTTTTTTTTTTTTTTTAGACAGAGTCTTGCTCTGTCACCCAGGCTGGAGTGCAGTGGACTGATCTTGACTCACTGCAACCTCCACCTCCCGGGTTCAAGCGATTCTTCTGCCTCAGCCTCCTGAGTAGCTGGGACTACAGGCACGTGACACCACACCCAGCTAATTTTTGTATTATTAGTAGAGACGGGGTTTCTCCATGTTGGTCACTTTGGTCTCAAACTCCTGACCTCAAGATCTGCCCGCCTCAGCCTCCAAGTGCTGGGATTACAGGCATGAGCCACCATCCGGCCTTTTTTTTTTTTTTTTTGGGATGAGTCTCGCTCTGTTGCCCAGGCTAGAGTGCAGTGGTGCGATCTTGGCTCACTGCAACTTCCACCTCCTGGGCTCAAGCAATTCTCTTCCCTCAGCCTCCCGAGCAGCTGGGATTACAGGCGTCCACCACCACGCCCAGCTAATTTTTGTATTTTTAGTAGAGACGGGGTTTCAGCATGTTGGTCAGGCTGGTCTGGAACTCCTGACCTCAACTGATCTGCCCACCTCAGCCTCCCAAAGTGTTAGGATTACAGGCGTGAGCCACCTCGCCCAGCCAATTTTTTGTATATTTAGTAGAGACGGGGTTTTGCCATGTTGCCCAGGCTGGTCATGAACTCCTGAGCTCGGCAATCTGCCCGCCTCAGCCTCCCAAAGTGCCAGGACTACAGGCATGAGCCACCGCGCCTCGCCAGAAATGTGGACTCTCAACAGTCATTCTATCTATCTCTGGGATATGTTAATAACTCCTCAAAATCAGTCACTTTCCTGTCTGGAAATGCTATTACTTAAAACTGAATTGTAAAGTTAAACAAAATTTGCATAAAATAATAAAAGGAGAAGAGAAAATTATATACATGTATTTATTTATATATTTATATATGTGTATGTATAACTACAAATTATTTATAAATATATTCATCTTATATTTATTTTATAATTTTAAAAAATTTTTTTTGGTAGAGATGAGGTTTCACCATGTTGTCCAGGCTGGTCTTGAACTCCTGGGCTCAAGCAACTCACCCACCTTGGCCTCCCAAAGTGCTGGTATTACAGGCATGAACCACCATGCCTGGCCTATAATTATTACTTTTTTTTTTTGGAGGCAGAGTCTTGCTCTGTTGCCAGGCTGGAGAGCAGTGGCGCGATCTCGGCTCACTGCAACCTCTGCCTCCCAGGTTCAAGCAAGAGCCTCAGCCTTCCAAGTAGCTAGGACTACAGGCGTGCACCACCACGCCCAGCTAATTTTTGTATTTTTAGTAGAGACGGAGTTTCACCATGTTGGCCAGGCTGGTCTCTAACTCCTGACCTCAAGTGATCCGCCTGCCTTGGGCTCCCAAAGTGCTGGGATTACAGGTTTGAGCCACCGTGCCCAGCCAATTTACAGAATTTGGACCACCAGATAGTTCTCTGAAGTACCAGGCCCATGAGTTTTTGTGATATTTCCCTCCCATCCTTTATTTCATGTCTTACTAAGGCATCTAAAAGTACTTTCTACTTCTTTGTTACGTGCTAGGTCAAGATAATCAAGGTCTCTGTGGACTACATCATGACAGAGAACCAAGAAGTTGACACAAGCTTGAGGCAAGACTGTGCAAGTGTACTTTGGGCTCTAAAATGTAAAAGCAAATGGCTTCTGGTCTTCCCTTCCCTCCCCTTCCCTCCCCTTCCCTCTCCTCCCCTCCTTCCTTCCTTTCTTTCCTTTCTCTCTCTCTCCCTCTCTCCCTCTTTCTCTTTCTTCCTTCCTTTCTTTCCTTCCTTCCTTCCCTCTCTCTCTCTCGCTCTCTCTCTCTTTCTTCCTTTTTTTGAGATGGAGTCTCGCCGCACTGTCACCCAGGCTGGAGTGCAGTGGCGCGATCTTGGCTCACTGCAACCTCCACCTCCCGGGTTCAAGCGATTCTCCTGCCTCAGCCTCCTGAGTAGCTAGGATTACAGGCACCTGCCACCACGCCCAGCTAATTTTTTTGTATTTTTAGTAGAGACGGCGTTTCACCATGTTGACCAGACTGGTCTCGAACTCCTGACCTTGTGATTCGCCCGCCTCAGCCTCCCAAAGTGCTGGGATTACAGGTGTGAGCCACCGCGCCTGGCCTTCTTTCAATTTTTTTTTTTTTTTTTTTGAGATGGAGTTTCACTCTTGTCGCCCAGGCTGGAATGTAATGGCGCAATCTCGGCTCACTGCAACCTCCGCCTCCCAGGCTCCTGCCTCAGCCTCCTGCGTAGCTGGGATTACAGGCTTGAGCCACCTCTCCTGGCTAATTTTGTATTTTTAGTAGAGACGGGGTTTCTCCATGTTGGTCAGGCTGGTCTCGAACTCCCGACCTCAGGTGATCCGCCCGCCTTGGCCTCCAAAGTGTTGGGATTACAGGCATGAGCCACCATGCCCGGTGGCTCCTGGTATTTCTTACAAACTACATGGAGGAAAAAAATCATGTGCCAGGTCAACAGCTGAACACCAAATGCCAGGTGCACTGCTACAACTGGAACAGCAGCTGTAATTGGAGTTATTATTTGATAAAATTTATTATACTTTTTTTTTTGGAGACAGGGTCTTACTCTGTTGCCCAGGCTGGAGTGCAGTGGTGCGAACATGGATCAATGTAGCCTCAACCTCCTGGGCTCAAACAATCTTCCCACCTTAGCCTCCCATGTAGCTGGGACCACACGTGTGTACCACCATGCCTGACTACTTTTTAAATTTTTTGTAGAGACAGGATCTCCCTATGTTGCCCAGGGTGGTCTTGAACTCCTGGGCTAAAGTGATCCTCCTGCCTCAGCCTCCCAAAGTGCTGGATTACAGGTGTGAGTCACTGTGCCTGGCCACTTTTTTTTTTTATGACAAGCACCAGGGTCTTACTATGTTGCCCAGGCTCAAATGCAGTGGCTGTTTACAGGTGCTATCTCAGTATTGATCATCACAGGAGTTTTGACCTGCTCCATTTCTGACTTGGGCTGATTCACCCCTCCTTAGGCAAACTGGCGGCCCCTCGCTCCCAGGAGATCACCATATTGATGCCAAACTTAGTGCAGACACCCTATCAGAATAGTGCAGTATAGCTCAGTACTCCTGAACTCAAGCAATCCTCCTGCCTCAGCCTCCTGAGTACCCGGGACTACTTTCATTCTCCAAGATCCAGTTGCCTTATTTATTGGCCAAACATGTGTGTTAAATAGGAAAATGACAGAATGCATCACCTTAGCATCTTTCAAGTCTTTGATGGTGACACTAATATCTGCAACTCCTCCAACGTATTAGTCAGCTAGGACTGCCAGAACAGAATGCCACGGGCTGGGTGATGTGAAGAACAGAAATTTATCTTGTCACAGTTCTAGAGGCTGGAAGTCCAAGATCAAGGTGCCAGCAGGGTTGGTTTACAGTGAGACCTCTCTATGGCTTGCAGATGACAGCCTTCTTACTCTATTTTCACATGGCCTTTTTTCTGTGCACAAATACTCTAAGTGTTTCTTCCTCTTCTTGTTTTTCTTTCTTTTTTTTTTTTTTTTTTTTTTGAGACAGAGTTTCGCTCTTGTTGCCCAAGCTGGAGTGCAATGATGCAATCTCAGCTCACTGCAACCTTTGCCTCCTGGGTTCAAGTGATTCTCCTGCCTCAGCCTCCCAAGTAGCTGGGATTACACGCATGTGCCACCATGCCTGGCTATTTATATATATATATAATATATATATAATTTTTTTTTTTTGAGACGGAGACTTGCTCTGTTGCCCAGGCTGGAGTGCAGTGGCGCGATCTTGGTTCACTGCAACCTCCGCCTCCTGGGTTCAAGCGATTCTCCCGCCTCAGCCTCCCGAGTAGTTGGGACTACAGGTGCATGCCACCATGCCCGGCTATTTTTTTGTATTTTTAATAGAGATGGGGTTTCACCCTGTTAGCCAGGATGGTCTCGATCTGCTGACCTCATGATCTGCCCGCCTTGGCCTCCCAAAGTGCTGGGATTACAGGTGTGAGCCACCGCGCCCGGCCTTAATTTTATATTTTTTTAGTAGAGACGGGAGTTCACCATGTTGGTCAGGCTGGTCTTGAACTCCTGACCTCAAGTGATCCACCCACCTCGGCCTCTCAAAGGGCTGTGATTACAGGGGTGAGGCACCGCGCCCGGCCTCTTTCTCTTTTTAGAAAGACCCAAGTCCTATTGGATTAGGGTAGGCCCTATCTCTAGATACAGTCACATTGGAGGCTTAGGGCTTCAACATATGGATTTGTAGGGGGTGTGGGGGGTGGTCACAGTTCAATTCACAACACCCAGCTATGCAGTTTACTTCTAGTTTGCTGTCTTCATAGAGAGGGGGAAGGCCCAGAGGCATCTACTTGGCCTTTCCCACCATAAGGGCCCTTACTCTATGGGTCAGAGAGCCAACTGAACCCATGTTAGTTGTTAAATATGTCAATTCCACTTATAAATTCAGGAACTTGGGAGATAACCCCAAGATATGTCCAAAGAGGCCACCAAGAGCCCCTACTTTAACTGGTAGGCCACAGTGGCATTTTGGGTCCCCAGGAATTAGCATTAGTTCAGAGCCAATATTTAGTAATCCCCTAAAGGTCTGGATGTTTCCTTTTCCCCACCGCACAGCTGCTCTAGTAAAGGGTTATAGATGTTATGAAGAAAATTTGAGGGAAAATTTACCATATATATTTCGGCAGTGTCGCTGGGTCCTTTCTTAAGGGGACTTGGCCTCCCTTTCAATCAAGGGGCTCTAGGTCTGTTAACTGACTTAGGTCTAAAAACTGGATAAGAGGCCATGCCTCCCCATTGTTGGTGATTCAAATCTTATTTCTAGCCACTAGATTCTCACAAAGACTCTACTGCTCTTGATGGCAAATGCATCTACCTTGTCTTTGTCGGTTAAGCACTACTACTTGGCCTCTGATACTCTGAGATCCTCTCGTCTCCACTGAAACTAGGGAGCCCATCTCAGTGGCAGAATTTCCAACTATCATTCTTGAATCACAGAGGAGAGTCCCCACAGAGCTTTCTGAGAATGCAGATGCTCCCCTCACCAATACATTTCTCAATGCTGTGGTGAACAGAGTGTCCTCTGGGCCCTCTTGGGAGACAGAGAGGACACAAAGTTCACATATGATAAATTTATTACAACATTCTTTTCTCTCTGGTCCTTTGAATTTTGTCCTCTCCAGTGAATTCTTCCCATCTTAGCCTCATTAAACATAGGTACTAGCTGGGCACAGTGGCTCACACCTGTAATCCCAGAACTTTGAGAGGCTGAGGCAGGTGGATCACCTGAGCCCAGGAGTTTGAGACCAGCCCAGGCAACATGGCAAAATCCCGTCTCTACAGAAAAGACAAAAATTAGCTGGGCGTGGCTGGGCGCGGTGGCTCACGCCTGTAATCCAGCACTTTGAGAGGCCAAGGCGGGTGGATCACCAGAGGTCAGGAGTTTGAGACCAGCCTGGCCAACATGGTGAAACCCCGTCTCTACTAATAATACAAAAATTAGCCAGGTGTGACGGTGCATGCCTGTAATCCTAGCTACTTGGGAGTCTGAGGCAGGAGAATTGCTTAAACCTGGGAGGTGGAGTTTGCAGTGAGCTGAGATTGCGCCATTGCACTCCAGCCTGGGCGACAAGAGCGAAACTACATCCAAAAAAAAAAAAAAAAAAAAATTAGCTGGGCGTGGTGGCACACGCCTGTAGTCTCAACTACTCAGAAGGCTGAGGCAGGAGGCTTGCTTGAGCCTGGGAAGTTGAGGCTGCAGTGAGCTGAAATTGTACCAGCCCGGGCATCAGAGCAAGACCCTATCTCAAAAATAAATACATAAATAAAATAAAATAACAGAAGTAACATTAAGTCAGATTTTCAGTCAACCAACCAAGTAAGCCATTAGAGCCACTTGCAGCTATGTGAAGTAACACTTTAAATTCAGAATCTGTGACAAGTGCATACACATCAATACATTTGGCTCAGTCCTGTGTTATATTTCATCCTTATAGGTCTAACATTCTAAGAATCCACTCCCATGTGTATTCCCCAGATTTCTGTCTATATGTCAGCAAAATCTTGAAATGATTGTGATGTATAAGTTATTTCCTTCTGAGTCAGATTTTCTACTTGCCTCCTTGGAGAATGCTGAGACTGCATCCTAGTTGTGGGTCTGGTGGCAACAAGGGGTGGCTTGGGTGGATCTTGGGGAGAATGGCATATCTTTGCAAGGTATATATCCTGCCCCAGAAGTTATCACAAGATTTTCAAGCAAGGGAAGCCAGGTTTCCTGAGACACAAGTCAACAAGATGCTTCTACTAGCAAGAGAAGCTCAAAGAGAAGGATAAATCTAAGATTTTCACATTTGTCTGAGTCAAATCAGATGTCCTTATTCCAAGTTTCAGGGTCCTACTCCTGAATCACAGGAAAGACTTAGTTAAACTGAATTCAGCTGATGGAATTCTGCAATATGCACAATTTTCATGTTTTATTTGTAGCAAATCAGTCTGGTGGCTACAGGAAATAAGAGATTATTTTATGGCTATCAGAGAAGCCCTACAGTTCTCTGACCATGAGTTCAGCTGAGAGTTTAAAGACCTGAGCTGGTAATTTTTTTTTTTTTCCTGCAAGGCCCATGATGCAACTGGAAGAATCGGTCCCATATCATAGTCCCTATAGTCATTATCACTGCCATAACAGTTAGTGCAACCACCATTTGGGCCCCCGAGACACTTCCTTTGGTTGGCACTTCATCACAAAAAACCACAGGCGATGATTTCATTAATTATGAGGCCACAGCATGCTATGGATCACATTCTCATTGGCAAGGAGCTCAGCACATTCAAACCCAATGACACAGCCAAGCTGATTTCCTCATCCCATCTTTTGGGGTCTTTTTCCTGGGGCCACTCCTAGTACCAATTTCTGTATCAGTCAGGGTCCAGGCAATGAGAGAGAAACCACATCAGTCACTGACAGAGAGAATTTAATATAAAGAATGGTTAGAATAGTTAACTAGGAATAAATTGTTAACTAGATAACTCTAAGGGTAAAAAGAAAACTAAGATATCATGGAGGCAGCAATAGACAGCAAGAAGCATCTATAACTCCTCGGACTAAGAGTACAGAGGCAAGAGTTTGGAATTACTCAAAGTTAAAACCTTAGAGGAGGGCCTCTGCAGAGCTGAAACTCGGACCTCTAAGTCTGATGCTCCATCTAGTCTTTGAGCTTGAAGAACTCAGACTTCTGAAGACAGGATACTACCCAGCTGGTGCTGGTGTCTCTGAGTGGAACACAATGGAACTGGTTTGGCAATTGTTGGGGAAAACTACAAAGTGGATTCAGCAGCTGCTACAGGAAGGACCTGCTACTGTCTGGGTAAGGGAGTGTTGCCAGAGTGACCCTTACAGGAATAGGAAGCAAAAAGAAGAGTCCCAGCTGGGCGCAGTGGCTCACACCTGTAATCCCAGCACTTTGGGAGGCCGAGGCAGGCAGATCACCTGAGATCAGAAGTTCGAGACCAGCCTGGCCAACATGGCGAAACCCTGTCTCTACCAAAAATACAAAAATTAACCGGGCGTGGTGGCGGGCACCTGTAGTCCCATCTACTCGGGAGGCTGAGGCAGGAGAATCACTTGAATCCAGGAGGCAGAGGGTTGCAGTGAGCCGAGATTGTGCCACGGCATTCCTGACGGGAGGGAAACTCCATCTCAAAAAAAAAAAAAAAGTGTCCCTTCTTCTTCCTCTGGCTTCACTGTCTCCCTCTGGTGGCCCTTATTGGGAAAGCCAAACACAGAGCCTACCGAAGCAAAAACGTGATTTTCAGAGCCCCAGCTCCAGTATCTCATTGTAGCGAATATGTGGGTGGGTTTGGAGCTGAGAGACAGTAACTTAATAACTAGCACTGTTTTTTTTTTTTTTTTTTTTTTTTTTTTTTTTGAGACAGAGTCTGGCTCTGTCTCCCAGGCTGGAATGCAGCGGCCCAATCTCGGCTCACTTCAACCTCCGCCTCCTGGGCTCAAGCAATTCTCCTGCCTCAGCCTCCCGAGTGGCTGGGACTACAGGCGTCCGCCACCACGCCCAGCTAATTTTTGTATTTTTAGTACAGACGGGGTTTCACCATATTGGCCAGGTAGGTCTCGAACTCCTGATCTTGTGATCCGCCCGCCTCGGCCTCCTAAAGTGCTGGGATTACAGGCGCGAGCCACCGCGCCCGGCCCTAGCACTGTTGTCTTTATAAAGTATTCCAAGAAAGAGGTGAGTTTAGGTGAGAATATGCTGGATTTCAACAGAAATAGAAAATAGAGAAAGAACAAAGATCATAGGTCTTTCAGGGTTGGAAAAGCTGACTGCTTCTGGACAACAAATAGTACAAAGTAAGATAGAAAAGGTTTTAGGGCAGGGCGTGGTGGCTCATGCCTGTAATCCCAGCACTTTAGGAAGTCGAGGCAGAAGATCACTTGAGCCCAGGAGTTCAAGACCAGCCTGGGCAACATAGAGAAGCCCTGTCTCTACAAAAAAAATCAAAAATAAAAATTAGCCAGGCATGTTGGAGCATACCTATACTCCCAGCTACTTGGGAGGCTGAGGCAAGAAGATCACCTGAGCCCAGGGAGGTGGAGGCTGCAGTGAGCTGTGACTGTACCACTGCACTCCAGCCTGGGCAACAGAGTGAGACCCTGGCTCCAAAAAAATAAATAAATAAAAATAAATAAATAGAAAAGGTCTTGAACAACATGAATTTAAAGATGCAATCTTTTTTTTTTTTTTTTAAAAAAACCACTGTCTGGCTCTGTTGCCCAGGCTGGAGTGCAGTGGCGCAATCTCAGTTCACTGCAACCTCTGCCTCCTGGGTTCAAGTGATTTTCATGCCTCAGCCTCCCAAATAACTGGGATTACAGGCATGTGCCATCACACCCAGCTAATTTTTGTGTTTTTAGTAGAAATGGGGTTTTGCCATGTGGCCCAGGCTGGTCTCAAATTCCTGGACTCAAGTGATCAGCCTGCATTGACCTCCCAAAATGCTGGGATTACAGGCATGAGCCACTGTGCCTGGCCTAAGGATGCAATCTTTCTAAGGTAAATATCAGGTTAAGAGTGTGGCCTGCATGGCCAGGTGCAGTGGTGGCATGTGCCTGTAGTTCCAGCTAATTAGGGGGCTGAAGTAGAAGGATTGCTTGAGCCTGGGAGGTTGAGGCTGCAGTGAGCTGTGATCACACCACTGCACTCCAACCTGGGTGACAGCATGAGACCCTGTCTCAAAAAAAAAAAAAAAAAAAAAAAAGAGCAAAAACTATAAAACTCTTAGAAGAAAACATAAGGAGAAAACTGCATGACATCAGATTTGGCAATGATTTTGAAAAGGCAACTCACAGAATAGGAGAAAATTTTGCAAATCATGTATCAGATAAGGGATTAATACCTAAAATATATAAAGAACTCCAACAACTCAACAACAATAAAAAAAAAACAAACCCAAAACAGGTAAGGTTAGGAATAGATATTTCTCCAAAGACATACAAGTAGCCAATAAGCACATGAAATGATACTCAATACCACTAATCATCAGGAAAATTTAAATCAAAACACCACTTTACACACACCAAGGTGGCTAGAATTAAAAAACAGAAAATAACAAATGTTGGTGAGGATATACAGAAATTGGAACCCTTTTGCATTGCTGGTGGGAATGTAAAATGCGCAACTGCTGTAGAAAACAGTAGGCCATTCTTCAAAAAAGCAAACATGGAACTACCATATAATCCAGCAATTCTACTTCTGGCTGTATACACAAAAGAACTGAAAGCAGAGATTTGAACAGATATTTTTATATCTGTTATATAAAATATTCATAACAGCACTATTCATTATAGTCACAAGGCAGAAGCTATCCAAATGACCATTGACAGATGAATGGATAAACAAGATGTACTACAATGGAATATATGCAGCCTTAAAAAGAAATTCTGGTGGCCGGGCTCGGTGGCTCACACCTATAATCCCAGCACTTTGGGAGGCTGAGGTGGGCAGATCACGAGGTCAGGAGATCGAGACCATCCTGGCTAACACAGTGAAACCCCATCTCTACTAAAAATACAAAAAAAAAAAAAAAAATTAGCCAGGCGTGGTGGCGGGCACCTGTAGTCCCAGCTACTCAGGAGGGTGAGGCAGGAGAATGGCATGAACCCGGGAGGTGGAGCTTGCAGTGAGCCGAGATCGCGCCAGTGCACTCCAGTCTGGGCAACAGAGCGAGACTCCGTCTCAAAAAAAAAGAAATTCTGATGCAAGCTACAATATGGATGAACCCTGAAGACCTTATGCTAATTGAAATAAGCCAGACACAAAAGGACAAATATTTTATGATGCCACTTATATGAGGTACCAAGAGTAGTCAAGTTTATAGAGACAGAAAATAGAATGGCAGTTGCCAGGGGTTGGAGAGCAGGGGGAATGTGAAGTTATTGTTTAATGGGTACAGTTTCAGTTTGGGAAGATAAAAAAGTTCTGGGCTGGGCATGGTGGCTGATGTCTGTAATCCCAGCACTTTGTGAGGCCAAGGTGGGTGGATCACTTGAGGTCAGGAGTTCAAGACCAGCCTGGCCAACGTGGCAAAACCCTGTCTCTACTAAAAATACAAAAAATTAGCTGAGTGTGGTGGCGGGCACCTGTAGTCCCAGCTACTCGGGAAGCAGAGGCAGGAGAATCGCTTGAACCCAGGAAGCGGAGGTTGCAGTGAGCCAAGATCGTGTTACTCCACTGCAGCCTGGGCGACAGAGCAGGACTCCATCTCAAAAAAAAAAAAGTTATGGAGATAGGTAGTGGTGTTGGTTGCACAACAATGTGAATGTACTTAATGCTACAGAACTAACACTTAAAAAGTTAAGATGGTAATTTTGTTAGATACATTTTAGTGCACATACATACACAGTCTGACTAGTTGAGACTTAAAATAACTTTAGGCTCCCTTGTTTTCACCAGTAGGAAGTGGCTTGGTGACACCTGAGCATTCTCCAAGGAGAATGGTCATAATTCGCAAAGGAGAAGGTCATACTCCCCAAAGCCAATCTCAGATGTGGCCATGAAGAATAATCAACAAGGAAGAAGTCAGGCATAGCAATGTGTGCCTGTAGTAGTTGGGGCTACTTGGGAGGATAAGGTAGGCAGATTGCTTGAGTCTAGGACTTTCAGGCTGCAGTGAGCTATGATCCTGCCACTGCACTCCAGCCTGGACAACAGAGTGAGACCCTGTCTCTTCAAAATAAAATTTTAAAAAGGCAAGGAAGAACTTCCTAGAAAGTCACATCCAGGAGCCATGGAGAACAATGGACAAAAGAGTCCATCCCAGGCCGGGTACAGTAGCTCACGCCTGTAATCCCAGCACTTTGTGAGGCCAAGGCAGGGGGATCACGAGGTCAGGAGTTCGAGACCAGCCTGGCCAACATAGTGAAACCCCGTCTCTATTAAGAATATAAAAATTAACTGGGCATGGTGGCGCATGCCAGTAGTCCCAGCTACTCGGGAGGCTGAGGCAGGAGAATCACTTGAACCCAGAAGGTGGAGGTTGTGGTGAGCCAAGATCGCGCCACTGCACTCCAGCATGGGCAACAAAGCGAGTCTCAAAAACAAAACAAAACAAAACAACAACAACAACAAAAAAGTCCATCCCATAACAAAAACAAGGTCTAGGCTGGGTGTGGTGGCTCATGCACATAATCCCAGCACTTTGAAAGACCAAGGCAAAAGGATTACTTGAGGCCAGGAGTTCAAGACCAGCCTGGGCAACACAGCAAGACCTTATCTCTATAAAATATGGCAAAAATTAGCCGGGCGTGGTGGAACATGCCTGTAGTCCCAGCTACTTGGGAGGGGCTGAGATGGGAGAATCCCTTGAGCTCAGAAGTTTGAGATTACAGTGAGCTATGGTCACACCATTGCCTTCCAGCCTGGGCTGCCTTCCAGCCTGGGCAAAAGAGTGGACCCTGTCTCTAAAAAAAAAAAAAAAAAAAAAAAATCAAGTTCTAATCCAGGAACTCCCTGCAGTCCAGGGAAGGGGGCTTTGACCTACCTGAGCAGTGGGAATTCAAAACTGTTTTGGACCAGTGACTGTGGCACTTCTTCCATGCTTTCCTTTTCTGACTGGGAGTTTGTATTGAGGTTATCCTTTTCTTGCTCTACCAATGTATACTGGATATGTTTGTGAAGTGCAGATACCTTGCTTTTTCAGTTCACAAATCACCATAAGGAACCACACTGAAGCTGACTGAGAGACTCTGAGCTGAATACAGTGACTAGATGGGATTTGGGGCTATTTCCCCTGGGCAAGGGTAAGTGTATTCTGTGAAGAGAAACAGGTATTTGGCTCAGAAAGGCAGACTGTAACATACAATTATCTGTGTTCTCTTCTTGAACTCACAGCCAGACTTCACTTCCCAGTAGGGCTACCAGATATAGCAAATAAAAATACAGGATGCTGGTTACATTTGAATTTCAATTAAGCAAGGAAGAAATTCTTAGAAGTACGTCCCATGCAATATTTGGAATGTAATTATACTGAAAAATAACTTGTTTACCTGAAATTCAAATGTAACTGGGCATGCTGTATTTTATCTGGGAACCTACTTCCCCACTCCTTTGCGGTTAGACATGGCCATGTGACTAAGTTCTAGCTAGCGGAATGGAATGATGTGCTGACTCTTCCAGGCTGGCTCCTTAAAACTTTTCCAGGAGTAGCCAGGCACGGTGGCTCACACGCCTGTAATCCCAGCACTTTGGGAGGCCAAGCCGGGTGGATCACAAGGTCATGAGTTCGAGACCACCCTGGCTAATACAGTGAAACCCCGTCTCTACTAAAAATACAAAAAATTAGCCGGGCGTGGTGGCAGGTGCCTGTAGCCCCAGCTACTCTGGAGCTGAGGCAGGAGAATGGCGTGAACTCAGGAGGTAGAGCTTGCAGTGAGCAGAGATCGCGCCACCGCACTCCAGCCTGGGTGACAGAGCGAGACTCCGTCTCAAAAAAAAAAAAAAAACACACTTTTCCGGGAGTAGAGGACTCTAAGGAGCTAGAGCAGGACAGTCACAAAATGGACAAGACTGGGTCCCCAATAATTGGGCAGAACAGACCTCCCTTCCTAAACCTGCAACTGGACTATGAAGTAAAAAAGAAAGGAACTTTTATTATTAAGCCACTGAGTTTTGGCGGTTGTTTGGTATCGCCGTTAGCCTACCTTGGATAATATCCCTAATCCCTAAATTCAATAGTTTTTCTCATCCTTTCCTTAACAGCATATGACCCTGCTAACCATTTCTTTCTTCTTGAAACTTTTTTCTTGAGACAGGGTCTCACTCTGTCACCCACATTGGAGTGCAGTGGTGTGATCACTGCTCACTGCAGCCTCGACCTCCTGGGATCAGGTGACCCTCCCACCTCAGTCTCCCGAGTAGCTGAGACTACAGACGCCCACCAGGATACCTGGCTAATTTTTGTATTTTTCGTAGAGATGGGGTTTCACCATGTTGCCTAGGCTAGTCTCAAACTCCTGGGCTCAAGCGATCCACCTGCCTCAGCCTCCCAAAGTGCTAGGATTACGACATGAGCCACTGTGCCTGGCCTTGAAACTCTCTTTTCCACCAATGATACAATTTGTTTCTGGTCCTTTAATGATAATAATGATAATACAATAGCTACCATTCATGAAGTTCTTGCCATACAGGCACTGTGCTAAGTGCTTTATCTTCATGACTGCCCATGTGGTAGATGCTATCACCCCCACTGTAGATGAGAAAACAGGCTTAGAGAGGTTGAGCCACCTACCCAAACTCTTTTTTGTTTTTTGTTTTTTTTTTTTGAGACAGAGTCTCACTCTGTCGCCCAGGCTGGAGTGCAGTGGCACAATCTCAGCTCACTGCAAGCTCCGCCTCCTGGGTTCACGTCATTCTCCTGCCTCAGCCTCCCGAGTAGCTGGGACTACAGGCGCCCGCCACCACACCTGGGTAATTTTTTGTATTTTTAGTAGAGACGGGGTTTCACTGTGTTAGCCAGGATGGTCTCGATCTCCTGACCTCGTGATCCGCCTGCCTCTGCCTCCCAAAGTGCTGGGATTACAGGCGTGAGCCACCGCGCCCAGCCAACCTACCCAAACTCTTACAGCCCCTCTCTCTTCTCTCTCCACACTCTTTTTTTTGACAATCCCATCCAACAGCATGGCTGCTGTAATTACCGTGTCTGTGTGCATGGTTCCCTGACCACTCTCTTGGTCTCCAGTTCCACATTTCCTGGCACATAAATGTGCTGCTTGGTATCGTAAACCCAACATGTCCAAAATGCAGCTATTGCTTTGTTAGCACTGTTCTCAACACTTTTCATATGGTAACATTTAATTCCCACCACCACCCTATGAGATGTTATTATTCTTTTATCTATGAGCTGGATATTATTATCTACATTTTACAGATGAGTAAACTGAGGCTTAGAGAGTCAGTATCTGGCTCAAGTTTACACAGTTAGTACACAGTAGAGCTGGGCTTGGGGCTGATTTCAAGGCCTAGATTAAGACCTCAGCTCCATTCACACTGGTCTCTCCCTGTCCTATCCTGTTCCATTTCCTGCCTTCTATATTCATTCTGTACCCTGAACTTTCAAATCCTCCCTATCATTCAAAGTCTAGCTCAACTATCATTTGTCCATGAAGTCTTTTCAGGTATCCCAAGCCGGAAGGGAGCTCCATCTCGTGTGAACTTACAGAGTACATGCTCTCTGCCTCACTTACCTTTTTCTAAGCACACAAA
Organism: Pan paniscus; assembly: GCF_029289425.2. Lineage (NCBI taxonomy): Eukaryota > Metazoa > Chordata > Mammalia > Primates > Hominidae > Pan > Pan paniscus. The sequence continues at coordinate 200,066,792 of NC_073249.2, forward strand.
TAAAACTTGAATTCATTCTAATCATAAAAAGTTCAAGTAGGGCTGGGCACGGTGGCTCACGCCTGTAATCCCACCACTTTGGGAGCCCAAGGAGGGTGGATCACGAGGTCAGGAGTTCGAGACCAGCCTGGCCAACATGGTGAAACCCCATCTCTACTAAAAAATACAAAAATTAGCTGGGCGTGGTGGCGGGCACCTGTAATCCCAGCTACTTGGGAGGCTGAGGCAGGATAATTGCTTGAACCTGGGAGGCAGAGGTTGCAGTGAGCCGAGATCGCGCCACTGCACTCCAGCCTGGGTGACAGAGCAAGACTCCATCTCAAAAAAAAAAAAAAAAAAAAAAAAAAAAGTTCAAGTAGTGGGATATAGAGCAAGAAGCTTCAGTGTCCTTTCACTCCCCAGAATTTATTGCTTTCTGCCTTGATTAATGTTTCTGTGTCTGCTAGCAACTCTTATTAGACAGTTATTTGAGGACAGGAGGCATAGCTGAGTCATCTTTATTCCCCTAAAATAGGCATTAATAAACAATTACTGAAAGAATCAATCAGTTTCAAATCCCTTGAGCCTGCACATATTACATTTTCAGATGACAGTGAGAGGGTCTATTCAATAAAAGTAACATTTTTCCAGGAGGACTGGTAAAGGTATGTCAAACACTCTCCTCCCACCTTCATTAAAGAACAAAAAAAAGCATCTACTTCTAGGTACGTGAGGCTGAGGCGTCTGGTTTCTGTTTTAGCAGGGTCTCAGAAGGAAATGACTTTTCTCTGAAACTGTAGACACCCCACCTAGCTGTGGCATTGTTAGGCCTCAGGGTAAACAGGAAACTTCCTGCCTTGGGGTCCTTCATGTCCCTCTCCCAGACTATTAAAGAGACTGTTAATAGGATGGTAAAAGGACAGCTGCTGGTCATAAAATCAGCCCATTCCTTAGATCCCTAGAGAACAACTAAATCCCTGCAAGGTCAGAGAGAAAACCTTGTCCAGCTCACGCCAGGTGCACCCACCTAGCTGGGCTCCTGTTACAAGGTTTCTGGGCATGATGAGATCTAGTGTGAAGGTTAAACTGAGACTGCCAGAGCAGTGACATCACACCTACTCTGTGGGGTCTGAGTCACCTCTTCCAGTAGAGGAATAATCAGTCCTGATTATCCCCCAAAAGGAGGCAAAGAGGAGAGTGAAGAACCCAGTGCTCCTACCTCGGCAATAAAGAGCTGAAACAGGACCCCAACACTTCCTGCACGCAAGGTGGAAGTCTCTGGATTTGCAGCTGTTGGCAAGGAGAAAGGGAACAGTTTCTGCCAACTAACTGGAGGGACACTAGGGCAGGGGTGATCATCGTTTGCCAAGAAGGGCACTTGGTGTCTTGGCAGAAGGCAGAGGGCTGCCCCGATCTGTGTGTACATTTTCAGAAGCGTTTGACTCTGAACCAAATTCTCTCAGCTGTCCTAGTGCTGGGGCGATGGATGGGAAATGCTTATTGGCCAGGCTGACCAGAAGCTCCAACAGAGGGTGCTGGGGCTCAGCCAGGAGCTTCCCTTCAGCTGGCAAGTTGAGCTTTCTGTCATGGTCAGAGGGAGTGTGTCAAAATTCCAATTCTCAAGGCTTTCCAGAAGCTGCTTATGATTACCCATCTGTTTTGAAGAGTTTCTGCTTGCTGGATGTTTTGGCTTAAATGGGAAATAAAAGAGGTAATGGATGATACAGAGCCAAACTCTCATCTGGCTCAAGGAATGGGCAAAAGTAGCTCAGCAGGGGCCAATGATCTTACTACCATTATAGTGATAGGCTCATGACCAAACGGGGGCCAGGAAGCAGGGCAGATACCATTTCATTCCACCTTGGACTTACGTACAATTTACCAATTCCTGCCGCCGTGTTGGCGCCTCTGACCCATGTCTACTGATCAAGTAAGCAGGCACCTGAGAACGGCACAACAGGCACCTTATCTGCCAGATGTCACTGCTTTCCCTCATTGAAAGGAAAGACCACCTAAGTTACTCCCAAGAATTGCACTCGGTGGAGGAGGAGTTTCTTCTAATTGCTGAAAACAGGAGAACTGGATATTTTCTCCTAAAATCACACATTTAAGCCTCTACATTAGCGTTTAGACTGGGGTGATTCTGTTGTTTAAGGCAGTTCTTAAGATGTTAGCGCAGAAAGGGACCTACAAGAGACTGCATCATTCACCACCACCCCCTGAAGAATATCATCATTTCCCATGGTTTCAGAGGTGGTAACTAAGGTTCTGAAAACTCTCCCAAGTCACATGGCTGGTAAATGGGGTTTTACTGAGAGGACTAGAATCCAGGGTTCCTGATGCCTTCTTCTTACCCTTTTTTCCCCCAACTGATTTATATTATTTTAATTTTTAAAAATTATTTTACTTTTTGCCACATGGAAAGATTTGTATTATTTTTACTTTTTTTGAGACAGAGCCTCACTCTGTTGCCCAGGCTGGAGCGCAGTGGTGCAAACTCAGCTCACTGAAACCTCCGCCTTCCAAGTTCAAGCAATTCTCATGCCTCAGCCTCCCGAGTAGGATTACAGGTGTGTACCATCATGCCCGGCTAATTTTTGTATTTTTAGTAGAGACGGGGTTTTGCCATGTTGGCCAGGCCGGTCTCGAACTCCTGGCCTCAAGTGATCTGCCCACCTCGGCATCACAAAGTGCTGGGATTACAGTGTGAAACGTCGTGCCTGGCCTGTATTATTTTTTAAAAGGCAATTCATTGCATGTATAACTGAAAGAAGTTTAATTTGCATATCTTTGTAAGTTTTTTTCATATAAAAATACATGCACAAATCATAAAAAAAAACATCAGAAACAATGTCGCATTTGGAAAAAATGGTCCCACTTTATTACTGCCACTACACTGTTCAGGCCTGTACCATCTTGTGTGGACTGTTACCAGCCTGTCAGCTAATGCCTTTGATGAAATTTACACTTCAATAAATTGACATTTAAATTTACACACAGGTCAATGGTAGGTTTAAGACTGTCTCTGCTATATTGATTGACTAGACAGATCCAGGTGTATTTTAGACTTGGAATACGACAATCTTCACTTACAGAGAAAATAGTTGTCTAAAATTTGCCCTAGCCAGGACCAGAAGGGGCTCTCTAGCGTCTGACACTTCTCCCATTCCTGACCAGCTTTCAAAGAGAAAGAGAAAGATTATAATGGACACAGTAATGATCCCAGGGCAGCAGAGGCAGTTCCAATGTGTATTTTTACTTTCAGACCCCTGGGTTAAGTTGGCTTCCAACCTGTCCCTGGAGAGTCCAGGTCATGTCCAAGGTAGGAAGTTGCAATGTAGGAGTAGTCCCAGGAGCCAGTAAGTCAGGAAGTAGCCTAGAATGTATCGTGTGACTGGAGAACAGGTTTTCCAGTGATACAAAAGTCCCATGATAGGATTTCTGGGGACCTTTTGTCCTGGTGGGGAGTCCTCTGCAAGAGGCTTCCAAGGCACAGTCTTTAAGGATCTCAACAGCGGCTCTTGATCCTGAAGCAAGTGAGCTGGAAACCAGTACATAATAGGAGTGGAGGAGCCCAAAAACCTGGTGAGAACCTAGAAATCATGAGAGGGGAATATCCAGACATTTACTGGAATGTCACTGACTCAAATTGGACCAGCCCGGGGACTTCTCTACTGCTGGGTGAACTATGGTCCTGTGACTAGAAATGCATTACACTGGAAAAGAAATTGAACACAGCTTAGGATCTGTCTTAGAAAGATGTATGTACAGCAGACAGGCATCCTCCATATTACAAATAAACATAGCTACAGACTAATTACATTAATTACTATTAAAATAATGGGCCAATTAATACTAGAAACTCTGTGGGGTCTAATTTTAGCCCAGGGCCTGGACTGTAAACTCTGTGATATTGATTTGGGGATTGGGAACCTGAGGTGGTTCCCTTATCCCATGGGATGGCAAAGCAGAGGGAAATGGGCAGAAGACCCATTGCTTGAACATTCTCTCTCCTATTGGAGTTCAGACACAAGTGTCCAAATGGCCTCCCTCAGCTAACCTGGAAACTTTAAGCTTTGCTGGCACACATTCCACGATTTAATCTAGCTAAAAACACAGAATGCTACTTTCTATTTCCTCTGTGTCTCTTATCCATACAGCTTGGAGAATTTTAGAAACAGCCAATGTGTGACTCCAACAGGAAGAAACTGCTAAGAGGTCAGCATGGGGAAAAAAGACGTCCCCAGGGTGGGGCCACAGCCAAGAACAGAAAATCAGATATAAGATCAAACCTTTCCCATCCTTCTCTATCACCACCGCCACCACCCAAAACATTGGTTAAGGTTACCTCCTCTGGAAATTGGGGGCCTGCCTGAGTTGAGAACCTCCTGAAGTCAACAGTCAAGAAACCAATATGGATATAACTATCACTGTGTATTAGGGAAAAAGATCCCAGAGATATCCTCCGTGCTTATTCCTGTATTTCAGTCCAATCAGGTCCTTTCACAACCCTCGTGTTTTTGCATATGCCCTTCCTTTTACCTAGAATGTTCCTCCTCTGCTTCTTATATGGAAAATCTCATTCTTCAGGACCCAGCTGAAATATGATGCCTTTCTCAAGTACTCCAGTGAGTTACCTACTTCTTCTTTGCCTCCATAATACTTTATCTGAGCTTTAAAAAAAAAAATCTTGCTGGGCGCGGTGGCTCGTGCCTATAATCCCAACACTTTGGGAGGCCAAGGCGGGTGGATCACGAGGTCAGGAGATCCAGACCATCCTGGCTCACACGGTGAAATCCCGTCTCTACTAAAAATACAAAAAATTAGCCAGGCATGGTGGCAGGTGCCTGTAGTCCCAGCTACTCGGGAGGCTGAGGCAGGAGAATGGCGTGAACCTGGGAGGTGGAGCTTGCAGTGAGCTGAGATCATGCCACTGCATTCCAGCCTGGGTGACAGAGCAAGACTCCGTCTCAAAAAAAAAAAAAAAAAAAATCTCAGGCCGAGCATGGTAGCTCACGCCTGTAATCCCAGCACTTTAGGAGGATGAGGCGGGCAGATCACTTGAGGTCAGGATTTCGAGACCAGCCTGGCCAACGTGGTGAAACCCCATCTCTACTAAAAATACAAAAATTAGCTAGGCGGTGGTGGCAGGCGCCTGTAATTCCAGCTACTCGGGAGATTGAGGCAGAAGAGTCGCTTGAACCCAGGAGACACAGGTTGCAGTGAGCTGAGATCGCACCACTGCACTCCAGCCTGGGCAACAGAACGAGACTCCATCTAAAAAATAATAATAATAAATAAATAAATAAAGTAAAATAAAATAAATCTCAAAATAGCACTCCCCTTTCTATCCCACTGTACTATAATTTATGTCAAATGTCTGTCCTCCTATTTATACCATGAGACCCCCCAAGGCAGTAATTTTTTTTTTTTTTTTTTGAGATAGAGTCTCACTCTGTCGCCCAGGCTGGAGTGCAGTGGTGCAATCTCAGCTCACTGCAACCTCCACCTCCCGGGTTCAAGCAATTTTCTGCCTCAGCCTCCTGAGTAGCTGGGATTACAGGTGCCTGCCACCATGCCCGGCTAATTTTTGTATTTTCAGTAGAGACGAGGTTTCACCATCTTGGCCACGCTGGTCTTGAACCCCTGACCTCGTGATCCACCCACCTCAGCCTCCCAAATTGCTGGGATTATGGGTGTGAGCCACCGCGCCTGGCCGCAATTTTGTCTTATTTATGTTTCATCCTTAGAGGTCTGACCCAGAGTCTGGCAGAAAGAATAACCCTAAATAGTCATTGAATGAATAAATTCAGTATGGATCACTCAAACGGGAGATGTTAGCTGCCTTCCCTGTCCTTGGCCAAGGGGTTTTGCCTGTATTCACATCCTTATCCCAGTCAGGAATCCACCTCACCTGAACATGCATGCACAGACCTCCAAACAGCAGCAGCACTGCAGCGTGGACCACGTACACAAACACCTGAGGACTGAGGAATCCAAGATCGGGCTTCTCTAGGGTCTTATTGTTCTTGCTCCTTTGCAGCCCAAGTGTAAGGCAGAGCCAAGGGTGGGTGGTCACGTATGTCCAAGTTGCCCAGGCAACCAGTATAGCCACTGGTGCAGCCAGTAGAAAATTGGGCACCTGCTTGAGCTCATAGTATTTCAAAAAGCCAACATTCCAGTAGACATCCTGGATATAGCTGTATATTAGTGGAACATCCCAGAAGCACCAAGGCGGTTCATTTCCCTCTGCAATCCGGTAGCCCTTGTCTACAGCTAACTGTACCAAAGGCTCAGGAATGGGGCGGGCTGAGCCTGGCAGACAGAATTGGGTGTAGGCATAATACTGAAAGAGGGCAAAGGGAAGGCCAAGTGTGAACACCGACAGAAACAGAGAGGCCATCAGCTTAAAGAGCTGTCTCAGAGGATTCAGCATCGTTAGAGAAGAGAAAAAGCCTTGGCATTGAGAATGCATGAGGAAGCCAACACTGACCAGCCCGTTGGAGCGTACCCCAGTGGCAATGGCAAAGAGGAGTACACTAGTCCAGACTCGGCCCCTCTCCAGCTGCCCCATGGCACTGAATGTCAGGAGGGCAAACAAAGCTTCTGAGTAACCAGCTGCCAGGAAGACATTGGCAGGGCTGAGACAGAAAAGCAGAGCTGCATAAAAGGACTGGCGGGGACAGTGCAAAACCAGACAACCCAGGTCATGAAGTGCAACTGCAGCCAACATGAAGAACAAGAAATTGAGTGATGCTACCGAAATCAGCAGGCAACTGCGTAGACTCAGTAACCCCCGTAAGGGTCTCAACAGTTCAGTCCCCACCAGCAGGGCCAAGGGGAAACCAGGAAAGAAGGCAAAGTTGTGCTCATACAGGTAGCCATGCTCAGCAATGAACAAGAAGTGTTCAGCATCCCAGTGAGACAGGCCGCCCAGAAGACCTTCCACGAGTTGGTCCACAAAGCCTGAGGGGGCCAGGCGAGGAGGAGAGAAGGCTTCTGCATGGTGATCTGGGATGATGGCATTGAAGAGGGCCTGTGGAGTAAAGAAAAACCAGAATTTTGGTTGAGTAACTGGAAGAAAAGAATTGCCATTTAATAAAATGAGGAAGAAGGCCAGGCTCATGCCTGTAATCCCCACTTTGGCAGGCTGAGATGGGAGGATTACTTGAACCCAGGAGTCCATGACCAGCCTGGGCAACATAGCAAGACCTTGTCTCTATAAAAACTAAAAAAAAAGTCTGAGCACAGTGGCTCACGCCTGTTATCCCGGCACTTTGGGAGGCTGAGGTGGGAGGATCACTTGAGCCGAGGAGTTTAAGACCAGCCTGGGCAACGTAGCAAGACCTTGTCTCTACTAGAAATAAAAAAATAAAAATTAGCTGGGTGTGGTGGCACATGCCTGTAGTCCCAGCTACTTGGGGGGGCTGAGGTGGGAGGATTGCTTGAGCCCAGGAGGTTGAGGCTGCAGTGAGACATGATTGTGCCACTGTATTCCAGCCTGGGTGACAGAATGAGACCCTGTTTCAAAAACACTCAGAACTCTTCTTGAGGACTGAACCCTGGACATGTTAACATCTGAAGGCTAGAAAGAGGATGAAAATCCAGCAATAAAGAAAAAAAGGAACAGTCAGTGAGGTGGCAGGGAACCCAAGAGAGCATTAGAACCAAGGGAAGAAAAGGAGTGATCAACTCTGTTAAATGCTGCTGGTAGGTCAAGTAAGATGGGGGCTGAAAACTGACCACTGGATTTAACAATGTGAAAGTAACTGGTGACTTTGACAAGGGCTATTTCAATGGAGTGGAAGAGAGAGAAGTCTGCCTAGACTGGGTTCAACAGAGAATGGGAGAAAAGAAACTTTGAGGAGTTTTGCCATAAGGGGAAGCAGAAAAATGGGGCAGTAGGTGAACAACAATGTGGGGTAAAGTGAAAACTTTCTTTAAGGTGGGAGGTAAAGGTTTGTATGCTAGTGGAAATAACCCAGTAAAAGGGTATGCAGGAGAGAGGGGAGAATTGCTGGGTAGGCAAAAAGGGTACAAAGGTAGAGGAGCCAGCCTTAGAGAAGAGGACAGACGGTTCATCCAACCTTCAGTACTGAAAGCACAAAGGTGCAGACATAGGTAGGCTGAAGAATGTGATGGGCGCATATGGAAGGTCTCTTCTAATGCCTTCTATTGTTCTGAGTTGTCATTTAGGAAAACAATTTGTTACATGTTACATGTTTTTCTCTTTCCTCAAATCTCTAACACCCTTTCCCCAGAACTCACACTCAAGTGATAGACTCTTTTCAGGACACTGCACACATCATCTTCATTAATAATGAAATCACCAGGAAATCAATAGAAGTAGTGCTGGGAAGAGTGACAGTGAACCAGGAGCCAAAACCGTCAAGGATTAGCTGTCACTGACAGAGACGACAGCAGCAACGAAGGGTAACTTAGGGATATAATCTGATGGCTTGAGCATTGGAAGTGGGGGGATGATAATTAAATCGCATTTACTGTTAGATGTCTTTTTGCTGGCTGGGCGCGGTGGCTCACGCCTGTAATCCCAGCACTTTGGGAGGCCGAGGCAGGCAGATCACGAGGTCAGGAGTTCGAGACCAGCCTGGCCAACATGGTGAAACCCCATCTCTACTAAAAATACAAAAATTAGCTGGGTGTGGTGGTGGGCGCCTCAGCTACTTCGGAGCCTGAGGAGGGAGAATCATTTAAACCTGGGAGGCAGAGGTTACAGTGAGCCAAGATCGCGCCTTTGCACTCCAGCCTGGGGGGACAGGGCGAGACTCTGTCTCAAAAAAAAAAAAAGTCTTTTTGCCCTATTAGATCATCAGCTACTTAAGAGAAAAGAGACCATGTCTTTTTACACTTACCACCTAGCACAGTTCTTGGAACGCAATAGGTACTTTAAAAATTTTTGGTGGTTGAATGAACTGCCTAGAGGAAATATACTGTTTCCAAAATTACCACCCGAATTAGAGCCCAGCTGTCCTGGTTCCCTATCCTGGATGCTGACTTGCAGCATTGCTCCTTTGGTTCTGCCAGTAACCCAGCTGATGCTGGTTGAGAGACATCACTGAGTAAGTCTCCCTAGCCTGGCAACAGGAGCATAGCACCATTTTTAAGGCTTTTTAACTTTTTGGTCAGTTTCCTTATCAGGCCACTTCAAACAGTAAAAACAAACAGGATAGGAGTGACAGTCACAGATAAACAGCCCTAGCCTGCAGGTGGACACGTTTAACTAATCTCGAAACCCAGCAGAGTCTGCTATGCCTTATGTAGTGGGGAAGGAGAGAGGAAAGTTTCCACAAAGGGACCAGTTATGAGCCTCAGAGAGAATGGTACAGGGATAAAAGGTACACGTCATTATGTGAATCTAACATCCCTAGGGTGTTGACATACATTCAACAACATTCATTCATTTATGAACATACTGAGCTAGGTACCAAGCACTGTGCTAGGCAGCAAATAATTCATATATACGTGATATTTTATTAAAATGTGTATCAAGGGGAGCCTCGGAGGGAAAAGGGAGCTGCAAACGGGCAAGTGCACTGAGAGTTGTGTGGGTGAGGCAGGAAGGGCAGGCACTCGGGGGAATAGGAGGAACCATTATATATCCAGATGGTTTTAGAACTTGCACATTGCCACGTTTCTCCCACTCAACTGACACAATGCTCAGTCTCCTAGTAAGGGGACACAGGGCAATACTTTGAGCTGTCCCACCCTATAAGCATCTCTGGTTACGGAACATCACAGTCTGTTGGAGAGACCACTAGCTCAGGAGTTAGGAAACATGGGGTCAAACTCCAGCCCTTCTCTATCTTGCTATGTGGCTTTGGGGATGTCACTTAACCTTTCTGGGCCTCTGCTGCTTCATGGGTAAAACAAGATCAACAGACCGTGTTTCTAAGATTCCTGACAACTTTTCAGCTCTAAAGTCTATATCTCTGTGGTTCCAACCACACGGAGGGGCACACCTGAGAGGTGGAAAGGAGATGGGGACTCTTCTTACTGCCTAGTCCAGTCATGTAGCAATGGCACATTCAGGACAAAGGATGGGAGACTGACCTGCAGCATCAGAGTCAGGATACGGCAGCTGACTGCAAACCTCAGCACCTCCTTCCGGGATGGGTCCTGGGGCCACATCCTCTCACCACCAGGAATTCAGGGGTGTTGCTACCAGGATTGAGCTCCCTCAGGCCTCTAAACCCCAAAGGAGGAAAATGTCACACATCGAGTGAAAGCAAATTCTTGAAAGCATTCGTCACTGGAACCTCCCCTCTCAGAATTAGTATGACAAACTTAACCAACCACCTAACTTCCCAGATGAGGGGAAAGCATCTTGACAGCAAATGGGTTCAGTAGGTGTCACTGTGAAGCACTGAACTGTCGTTGGTAAAGTTCCATACAGCTAAGCAAGTAGCTGGAAAGCTAAGGTCACAGAAAATCTTTTAAAGCCTATTGGATGCACTTCTGCAGGAACTAAAGATCTGGGTTCAACTCCTGACTCTGTCACTTACAAGTTCTCATTAGTCCCTCTGAGCCTCAGTTCTTTATATAAAAAATGGGAGCAGACTTTTTTTTTTTCCTATCTCACAAAATTGTCATGATGGTGAAACAGACCAAAGTGTGAAGTTCTACTCAAATCTGTGTTGTGGTTGCTATTATTTGGTGTGTGCCCTTTTCCTCTTGCCCAGAATAATAAACTAGGTCCCAAACCAGAGTCCCCAAAGTGGGGCATAAAACCATACTGGAAGACCATAATGACTCCACACTCTAGCTTAGCTCTCTGATGTGTGTTCAGCTGGTCTGTTAAATTAAGTGGGGAAGGAAAAGAAAACCACCACTCAAGCAGGACCTCAGCCAGCTCACACTGCTGAAACAAACTGAGGGTGAAGACAGAGTAGACTACCAGGGATGGAGAAAACTGTTATTTGCCATCTCTTTGTTGGGATGGTAGCAACGTATAAACAATCGCAAAGCCACTCCGAGGCAGGGAATGCACCTTAAGGCATCTTTTATAATTCCTTGAGCTAAAAGGAGTCATAAAGGTTCCTCAAGAACTTTCAAACACCAGCCTGGGAAATTTGAAAGGAAAGCAAAAGCATCAGAGGCAGCTCATCAATTTGGGATGAAGAACTATGCCTAAAAGGAAAAAAAAAATTTGAACTGAGAAATTTAAGGAGGACAGCTGGAAGACTCTTTTTCTTCTCTTATCTGGCAAATACCTAAAAAACCTGTATCACTTGTTTCTGGAATTCTCTGATCCTCACTAGACAGTGCGCTATGCCCTCATTACATTCTGCCCTATTGCCGTTATTGCTATTGCTTATTTAAGTTGCTAAGGGCAGGGGCTTTACATCACAACTATATCCCAGGGCCTAGAACACAAACAGGCATCTTAAACCTGTGTTCTGAATGAATGGAAGTGGTAGGGACAGGATACAGCATCAGCAGTTCACTGACTCTAGATATGAAATCAGTGCCCCAAGTATTCTTCCCATCATATCTCACGTCAAGAGCAAGACGACAAAGTCACAGAAGCCACAGGAAAATAAAATTTCCCCAGAAAGGGAGCCAAGTTGGCCAATGGCAACAGTACTCTTTCCTTGGCACAAGGGGGCGCCTGCTGCTTGCTCCATCGCCAGGAGGCCTGGAGGAAGGGAGGGGCCCCCAATTCCACACCGGTTGGCTCACGAAAATTCGGTTCAAAGGCAAGCTTCTGAAAGCCCCAGACAGTAACGGTAGTTTGTGAATCTAAACGTTTCCAACGTATGACTCGCTGAATCGAGAGAAATCACGGAAATGGGCATACTCAACCTCACGCGGCTACTCCTTCCCTATCCTAGGGCGAATTCACTCTTTTTTCCTCTTCCTTGGCTTCCGACGCGCATGCAGAAGAGAAGCTGGGATCAGAAAAGCACCTAACCCACCTCTGCCACTTGACCATGCTTGCATTCTTCCTTTCCTCTCTCGAGTCAAGCTCTAGCCTCAGCGACTACAGATGTGTGTAGCCCACACTTTGCTTACAGGTAAACCAAGTAAAAACAAAGCTAGTCAATTCTCCCTCTCAGCTAATTGCCCACCTCACTTCCCAACAACCCCTTTGCCAAATCACAGACTCTTAACTGGCAGGACACTTACAGATCAACTAGTTTCACTCTTCAAAAATTTTCCCGTGAGATAAATAGGCTCCAGAGATCTCATCAGACACTGTGAGGCTAGTATAATTACCATCGCCATTTTATGGATATGGAAACTGAGGCTCACTGGGGTCAAGTGACGTACCCAGGGCTACTTAAAGAGGCTGTCATGTTTTCTGCTTCTTAAACCTCACGGTACCAGCCCGCATCCCTCGCCAAAGGGTATGCGCCCTTTCCGAGCCAGGATTATGACCCAGGTCACCCAAAAGCCTAGCCCAGTACTTCCATGCCGCAGCCTGCCCTTGCTAGGTATGCTTAGGGTAGTTGGGCCCTATCTGAGAATCTGGGACATCCTGTTGAACTGCAGCTCTGGACCCTCTGGGTAAGACTAACACCCCCTGCGCGGGCTGGAGAAGTCGCTCTGACCCAGGGTCCTCAGAGCCAAAGGCCTCGTGGGGGCTGCCTTCTGTCAGCCCAGCCGTGTCCGCAGCCCGTTTCTGGCCGGCTCCTTTTGGACACAGTCCCTTCTGGGTACTAATCATCCACGCTCACCCCAGAGGGGCCACGGCCCAAGGACCACTCCCGAGGGAGCCTGCAGAGCCCCACCAGGCCACAGGGCCGGAAGCAGGCGAGGGCGGGAGGCTGGAAAGGAAGAGGCGGCGCCCGAGGCTGCTATGGCGGAGGGGCGGGGCTCCCCGCTTCTCCGGGCGTCTGTCTCATTTCTACCGGCCTCCATTTGACAGCTTCCCTCCCGCCAGAACTCCAGGGCTCCCAAGCTGGCGCAGGGTCCTCAGCCCCTGCCCGTCCCGACCTCCCCGGCGGGGACCGAACCTCAGCGCCTCCATCCGGGGCCCACGCGGCCCGCGCCTGCGCGCTGGCTCCGCCGACGGCGTCCCCGCCCCGCTCCTGCCCGGACTTGGAGCAGCCCCGCCTCCCTGCGCGGCGGCCATGTTGACTCCGGGCGAGCGGGGTGGGGGTCGCCGCTCGGCGCCTCGCCTCGTAGCACCTTCCCACCTTGGTGACACCTGAAGAGTTCTCTCGCACTTCGCTCTCCTTCAAGGCCCCCCGCCACCCCGCCTTCAAATAGTGAGCGGAGGCTGCTGTCTCAGTCAGTGCTCTTGCCCCAGCTCCCGCTGACGTTCACTGAGTTCCCGTTGTGGGCCGAGGCTCTTGTAGTCGGGGGCTGACCCGCAGCCTCTTCACAGAAACCAGAGCCGCGCTCTTCCTGCTGTCAGGCAACAACAGCTCAGCACAGGGCCTGACACACAATAGATGTCCTCTGAATAGCCAAAGAAAAGCATTCTTGGGGTTTCTGTGGCCGGCAGCGGCACCCTGCGTCCTGGGTGTGAAGAAAGTGGGGGATCCCCCTGATTTTCCCCTCCTCTAGCTACCAGAGACCTTCTGTCCTACTTCAGTCCTCAGCCCCACCTCAGGTGGCTAATGAGGATGGTGAAGAAAACCTCAGAGAACACCCTCCAGGGCTCCTTTCACCTCCCTCACCCAAGCAGTTTCTCTCATAGGAAGTGGGGCCAAAAAAAGAAAAAAAAAGAGGCGAACTCAACAAAACCGTCTATTGGGGGGAGCGGCCAGTTTGTACCCTTGTAACGGAAACTGTTAGAACAACTTTGCACCCTCCTTAAAGGAAACAGATGATAAATCCTTCTCCGTTGGTGGATTTCTTGTTTCTCAGGATTCCAAAGCCTTATGTGGTTTCAGTTATCTGCCCTCCAAACGAAGCCAGGGGCCGGGTTAGCCTCTGGCCACAGCCTGGCTCAGGGAGGGGTTTATCTTCTGCAACGGCTACTCATGTGGGTGGGAACAAAGAGATGGTTGCTACCTCTCTAGGCGAAGACCAGCCCACATCAGTCTGTGGGGGCCTGGGACTGTATCTCTTGACTCTGTAACTCATTTCAGGCCCTGAGACCTAAATTGCCTTCAGATATTTGTTGTGTGCAAGGTGGAGAAAAGGCAAATCATATTTAGTCGTTGTGTGTTGGAGAAGGGGGAAAAATGGAGTTTCATGGCCCTTCCCCCAGGTTTTTCAGTGCCACGCACTTGTTCTCAGCTCCAGAGGCCTGTGAGTAACGTGGCAAAGCCTGGGGACACACTTGTGACTGGGGCCTAAGGCTGTGACTTGAATCTCTAGAAGTCCACCATGAGGCTCCAAGCAGCACTCTCTCTGCAAAGACAAAACTGAGAAATGAACTGTCCTTGCTCTGTAAATTCACAAGGGGAAAAAAGACATGCATTCTCAGGGTTCCCTCTGTCCACATCAAATTCTCTCAAAAATCTATTTGTAAAAAGGCCAGGGGTCTCTCAAGACAAGTCAGAATGTTTTTTAAAAGCTCAGCTGTCACCCTGTAGAGGTAGAACTTTATCCAGATTTTCAGCTGTACTTTCCTGCAATTTCTCTTTTCCTTCTCTGCTACCCAACCCCCTCCTCTTCCGCTCTGTTTCCTGTTTCATTTTCTGACTTCTGCTCTGACAGGAAAACAAGGAAGCTGAATCTTGTGCTCTCAAAGCCCTGACTCCCTGGTTTCAGATTGGAAGAAGGCTAGGTGGGATAGGAGGGGATTCTGGGACTCCAAGGCTTTGAGTAGTGACGGAGGCAGCCTCTCAGTGTTCTTGTAGAGTCTGCAGCTAAGATGGAGCCTGCATCTACCCAGGGAGCCAGCTGAGCTACCAGAACTGTGGAAAGCAAGTGAGAAAGAGCCATATCCCAGGCTCCAGAAAGACTCCACACTTCCCAGCCATTTCCATTAAGAAGCACATATCCCACATCACCAAGAAACAATATCACATACAAGTCCCTAACCAGAACAATGCAAGCAATGCATTACTATTCTAGAAGCTTAGGATTTAAGAGGGTTACATCATTTCTGTTCTTTGAACTTGCCTGGCTCTGCTCTTGCTATTTTCCCTGCTTGAAGCACTCTACTTCCAGACCACCCTTTGGCTAGCCCATTATGTTTGGGTCTCAGGAGAGATGTCACCTCCTTAGAGAGGCTTTCCCTGTACTATCCCATCAGTCTGTTCTGTTTTGTTTTGTTTTTTTTTTTTAAGATGAAGTCTCACTATATTGCCAAGGCTAGTCTGGAACTCCTAGGCTCAAAGGATCCACCCACCTTGGCCTCCCAAAATGCTGGGATTAAAGGTGTGAGCCACCGCGCCCGGCCTCTGTTTTCTTCATAGCACTTAACACCATCTGCTTGTCCTGTCCATGAATTTTACTTGTTTCAATGTCTGTTTCCTTATTCTAGAATGTAAGCTTCTGAGTGTAATGGAGGAGCAAGGGCTTTGTTCACCAATATATTTCCAGTGTTAGAACAGTGCCTTGCACACTGTGTGTCTTCAATAAAGATCTGGTCAATAAATCAATTTCTTTAATCCTATACCTATATTTTATGGATGAGGGAGCTAAGGATCACAAAGGGTAAGTGACTGGCAAGAAGTCACATAGCTAGTGGTAGCGATGGGACTTGAATTCAGGTCTCCAGCCTCCCAGGCTGGTTCTCCCACTCTACACTATTTTAATCTTTCACAGATTTACCTCTTTCCCTCTCTTCCTTTTTTCCCATATGTAAGAGTCTTTACGGGCTATGCTAAGATGGGCACACCAAGTCTTAACAGCTCTGACCTACTCTTTCCTCCATCAAATTCCTATCTTATCTGTTTGATTTGTTCAACAGTACAGGAATGCCTACTATGTGATGGGATGAAGATGCAACACTGAGCAAGATAGAAACAATCCTTGCCCTGGTGGAGATGATATCTACCTCATAGGATTTATAGTGCTTGGCATACAATGCTCAATAAAGATGGGCTATTACAACTCATTGAACAAAAAAGTGATTTTCCCACTGAAAGTGTAGAGAAGGAAGTTAGGTGGTTCTCACAGAACACTCACTTCCCTGGAGCAACTGACAATTCATTTCTCTCTGTAGCTGCCTTGCCTTGCTCCTGCCTCCACTTCTGGAGGTGGCCTTGGCCCCAGGCTGGGCAGAGGACCAGCCCAGTAAGTAGCCCAACTACTCTCGGCAGTTCAGTTTCTAGAAGCTAAACTTTCCATGGCCCCAGTCCTATGGGATTGGAATAGCTGATCCTAATCTGGGATGCTGGCTCTGATGTCATGCCATTGTGGGGCGAAAGTGACCATACTGGCCTGCTGTACTTTACCATACCAGAACTTTATGCTACTTCTTTTTGCTGTGGATAAAAGGCATTCATTGGCAGTTTCCAAGGATGCTGGGTGACATTTACATCCATCCTGACACTTGGGGTGACACCAGTCAGGTCTCATATACCAAAAGCATCCTTTTTGGCCTCTGCCTGATCACTTGAAGATGCCCATCCACCCAAGGACAAAGACTCTGCCTTGCCTCCAACTGCAGTACCCAAACACTCATCATTTAAAGCCCATGGTCACTAGGTATTTTTCACCATTCCTTCAGTGTTTGCCTTTCAGTGGTTAGAAAACCTTGACCCCACTGAGAGGCCTAGTGGGAAGGCCTTAGCCACTTGGGGGTGGCAGTGGCTGCAAGGCAAAAGAGCCAATGAGGTTGAGAGTATTGTTTAGGCTGGACTTGGCTGCTCTCCAGCTATGAAAGAAGGTTAAGGTCATATTGGGGGTGGGGAGGGAGGAGCCTGGGAAAAGAACTACTGGCCACGCCCCTGGGTTCTCTGCTGGCTAGGTTCTATTTACTTCTCAAAAGCAAATTACTCACAGCTCACTGGCCAGCAGTTCTCTTGGCCATGGTAACTCCAGTCAGAAACTGGAGACCAGGCTAGGCTCTCCCTGCATTGCAGGAGAGCAGATGAAAGGAACCCAGGAAACCGAACTCCTAGGTAATGCTCCACACACAGCCCAGATATGCAATTTCTAGACTAGCAAACGGAGCTCGAGGCCTAGAACAAAGATAGCCATTAGCAATATTGCTTACCAAAATTGTAGATATGAAAAGCTTCCCATTTACCTTTTTCTAGAAGAATCCTAGGAAGGCATCTTGGTTGACAAAGGTTTTTCTCTCTCAATTGAGAAATACTAATTATTCAAATCCTGTTCCTGACCCAAATATTAACAGCCACACTTAGTCTGATGAACACTTGATTGAAATTCTGAGGACAATTTTACCTCGTGCTAAAGACAATAAAAACAAATCTTGCTTGCTGAGCTCCACAGCTAGATCCCTTACTCCTGGGTTGGGTTCTCATCCAGAAAGGAGGTAGTGTGGTATATTAAGAAAAGCATGATCCTTGGAGTCAGGTGGAACTTGCTTGGTGTATGAACTTAAAAAGCCTTTCACTTTTCTTAGCCTCTTTCTTCAAATGTAAAATGGGAGCCACATACTAACTTCACAGGCACAGGATTGTTGTAGGATTGTGATGTGCTATGTCCAGAATATAAGTAGGTACACAATAGAAAACTGTTGTTTCTTGTTTCAAATTTCACTTCTAAGTGTCCACAATGATAGCATTTTTTCTCTTTCTGCTTCTGATTTCTCCTGAGGAACTTGAGGCTTCTCTATTGTTTCCCTAAGGAAGGGGGTGAACAGAGAAACTATATATTGTGACATTAGCCTCATAAAAGCAACTGCATCTAGCCAACATCGACAGTATCATTCAACTACTACTTAAGCAGATGCTATGTGCCAGTCTATGTGTTAGCACCGGGATGCAGCAGTGAACAAAACACCCCTCCCACCACCCTCAGTTTACATTTCAGTGGAAGGTGACAGGTAAGTACAACACACAACAGGCCAGACAGTAACAAGTGCCACAGGAAAAATAAGGCAGACAAGGGAAACGTAGTGGGGGGCAGAGATTGCTATTCTAAGTAAGGTGACCACGAAAAGCCTTACTTATATATTCGGACAAAGACTTGAAGCAGTCGAGGACTTGAGCCATGCAGTTATTTGGTGAGAGAGTATAAAGTACAAAGACTCCTAGGTGGAAACATCTCTATACAGTGGGGTGAGCAACGGGCAAGACAGATGGTGCAGGAAAGGTAGAGGTAAGCTAGATAACTCAGGGCCTTGTAGGCCACTTTTTAAGAGTCTGGATTTTTACTTACTGACTCAGAAGCACTGAAGGTGTTTGATCTGACTTACCTTTTATAGGGGTCCTTTTGGTTGCTCTGTTGAGAATAGGTTCAACCAGGCAAAGCAGAAGCAGGGAGGCCAATTTGGAGGTATTTCAAGAATCCAAGATATGACAGTATCTTGAACTACAGTAGTGTGGGATTGAGGATTATTTTATGAAGAGTGCTAACAGATTGGATGTGGAAGTGAAAGAAGTCAAGGATTTTTTTGGCCAAGTGATAGAATGGAGTTGCCATTTACTAAAAGGAAAACACAAACAAAAAAACCAAAACTATGGGAGAAACAGGTTTCTAGTGGGGGAAGACAGGACATTTTAGCTTTGGCATGTTCAAAGTAAACTTCCAAGCAGGGATGACAAGAAGGTGGCTGAATGCTCTAGTCTGGAGTCAGGGAAAAGAGCCAGTCCAGAGATATTATAAGTGATTAAGTTGGAGGTTGCCTCCAGATAAATGGTTGTCTTACTTTGGAATATAGTAAATAAATGACAGGGTCCAGGATGCCACTATTTAGGGGAGATCTCACACTAAGGGAGGTTTGCAAAAACAGGACTATCCCCCTGCCCCCCCACAAAAGGTCAAGTTTTAGTTTGAAAACAATAAAAAGCTTCACAAAAGTCTTACCAAGATTTAATGTACATTTATTCTTAACACGTGGAACATATAGTATAAAGATTTCATACTGAATAAATGATATTCATTAAGCCAAAAAAGGAAAAAACGGAGGAATTTACATCAAGTTTTAGCTACATTGTTGAAATACAAATATGCAGATTTTATCACTGAAAAAATCTCAATTGTGTTTCTTCATCAGAACTTCAACTGAACCTAGAACTTTTTCACACCTCGATTAGAAAGAAAACAAAACAAAACAAAAACCCAGAAAAAAATAAACTATAAGTTGATTGGCTGCTGAGACAGCATGGACTTTTTACAGAGACCTGTACAGCATCGCACCAAGAGGGGCGATGTCTGGCAAGAGATTAAATAGCTGTGTCTCGCTTTGTGCAGGTCACCAACTTGTTAACTCGTCATACTATAAAGGGGTAGCTGGGAGGAGGACCAAACTGTGGGGATCCAAGGGTATGTGCAATGTACAACGTCATATATATACACACGTGGCAGCGTAGCCGCTGCAGCTAAAGGTTAAAACCAGTTCTAAGAGGTGATCTCAGGGTTATTCATACAATCAAGGAGGAGAGAAAGAGGTCAGGGTGTTGTAGGTTCACACATGATACTTTGGGGGAAAAGCCTTTTTTTTTTTTCTCCTCAACGTTTAACTAAAAACATTTTTAAAAACTACAGCTTGCTGCTGACCCAGCGTTTTCTGTTTCCATGTGAGACATTATTATTACAGTATGTTTACAGTATCAGGTGTACAGTACAGTACATGAAAGGGTCTACACTCTACTGCACAGGCCTCTCCAGTGAACAGGGTCTGTTCACAACTGCGAACTTCTTGGCTCCTGCAAGATTGTGAATGTACAACAATAAACCACACACAGTTCAGCAGTCACCTTTTTTGTCCTTCAGAATTTTTTTTTGTATTTTTCTTTTTTTTTTTTTTTACCATTAAAAACAGTTATGAAATGTGGCATCCCGTTGATGCAAGGACTGGGAAAGCCATTTTTATTTTATTTTTTTTCCCCAAACTCACTGTAAACAACAGTAACTTTGGTTAAAATAAAAAAAGTCTTCTATGTAGGCAGAGCTTTGTCTTTTCAAAGAGGGTGGGGTAGGGTCCTGAGGGGAGTAAGGTGAGGACAAGGAACAGAAAGGCGTGAGGTGATGGAGGGAGGGGAGGTGGAAGGAGGAAAGAGAAACAGGAGAGACTTTTTCCCAAGGGAGAAGCTGGACAGCACAGGGTAAACTGGATTCTGAGGTGGTTTTGCATAAATAAAGGGCAACAGTCAGTTTCTAAGTTCTCCACACACGCACACACACACGGGGGGGGAGGTGTCCCACGGCTGTCATGACTGGCCAATCAAAAACAGTACATCACAAATGACTTGTGAAACCAATGAGTTCATCAACGGTGATACCGAGATGTCCAACAGCCGTGATTCGTACAGAGTAAACTCTGAGTGGTTCTCGTCCACCTTGGCCAAGGCAAGCAGCGCGCGGGCAGCCCGCCGCATCATGTCCACACTAGTTGGCTCAAAGGGTGGGTTCTGCATGTGGAGGAGGCTGGCCTGGCTCTGCTGGAACTGTGTGGCGGCAAGGCTGTCCTCTAGGAAGCCCAGGAGGTTGCCGATACTGCCCTTCTGCACTGCAATGGCACGAGCTGCCAGGCTGTCCCCCTGAGCCAGGTTGGCCAGCAGTACCACAGCCATCTCCCGGCACACCGGGTTCTTTCGGTCACTGAGGAAGCGCACCATAGTGCTATACAACTTCTCCAGGCGGCTGAAGGGGGGTGTGGCCAGAATCAGGTCCACATTGTTGTCCTGGATGCTGAGTTTGCTGAGGGTTTCCAAGACCAGTCTCTGCGGGGAAAGGACGGCATTGGGGCCCAGGGTGGAAAAGGGGTCCTGGGCTTCAGCTGAAGGGCAAACTGCCCAGTGTAGGAGTCCGTCCAGGACAGGCAGGCAAATGCTCTCGGGGTATGGAGATAGGTCCAACTGCCCCGAGATGTTGGCGAGTGTAACCAAGGTGTTTTCCCGGAGCATCTCCAAGCAGTCCCACCACCACTCCACTTTGTTGCAGCTCACCCCTTGGTCCTGTTCCTCCTCCTTTTCATAAGTTAGTGGTGCCTGCTTCCGTTCTGGGTGCTTGTGGTGCAGCAGGATCAGCTTGCCCAGGATGAGCAGCAGCCCTGGGTGTTTGGACATCTCAAAGTCATTGCCTGGCACAAATGACAGGCTTCGAATGGTATTGGAGACACAGACGCAGCGCTTGGCAAGAGAATCCTGCCAGTCCAGAAGGGTACACAGTGGGGTCTCATCCTTACTGTGGGGTTCGTCCTCTAGGATCTTGATGTTCCGGTGGCTCTGTGCTGGGCTAATGCCAAATGGAAACTTGCTGCTCTCCTTGATGGCCTCTGAACTCTTAGCTCCATCCTCGGTCAAGGTGCTAGACCGAGTAGACAACATGTCATCCATAGTGGCTGTGATCCGTTTTTCTGGAGGTCCATCAGGTGGGGGCCCCTCCTGGTCTGTTGTCCCTGGTGTACCCTCTGCTGTTGTCACATGCTTCCGAGGGGCTGGTGGGCAGGGTGCGTGAGGCCGGGAAGGCAGCAGCTCTGTCTTGCTCTCAAAGTGGGTCTGGATATGCTCAGTGGTGTCCCCCCCACCAATCCGCCAGTGCAGCAGGCCACTGTCAAACTCCTGCACACGCCCAAGCTTATCTGAGCAGTCCACCACAAATGGGTCATTCTTCTGTACGATCTTTACTGGAAGCTTGTCAAACTTACTGATCAGCTTCTCCTCACTATTCTCTGAAGCTGGCTTGTCCTTGCCTGAAAAGGCTATCTCCTCATCATTTTCAACTACTTCCTCTTCTTCTTCCTCTTCTAGTTTAGGACCTAGAAGTTCTTCTTCTTCTTCCCCACCCTCCATGGGAGCTGGACTAGACACCTTGCTGAACCTCCCAGGATCCAGTAGCGTTCTCTGTCCTGGGTCACCCACCTCATACTCCTTTAAAATGCCAAAGATCTCAATCAGGCATCGTCGGAAATATTCTACAAGGAGCTCTAGCAACCCTGGGAGCTAAAAAGAGAAAGAACAGGAAATAAATTAAGGGAGAAAAGTGGCCTAAGAACAGAATTATTGACTTGAGAGACCTCCCCAAGTCTTCTGTATCAGTTGGGAGAGGCAGAGTTGCTCCTTTCCCAAAGGTTCTCCACAGAGCAAACTGTTCATCTTAATCTCTTCTATGCCCAACACAAAGTTCTTTCTTCTGCCCAACCTACCTTCACGTAAGCCTATCTCCAGGAACACTAGCCAACAGCTTTGCACCTCACCCACCAGGGCCAATCATCTCTTAGCCTTCTCTTTTCCCAATCAATCTTCTGCTTTTCTTCACCAGGCCAGTTTTCAACCTGGTGGTCACTGCCATTATCTCTTTTAGGACACTCTCTCCATCTCACTGCCAAGTGGAACCCAAGCTTAGGCATGGTGACTCAAGCTAAGAGAAGAGAATGCCATGTGGGCAGATGTTCATGGCTCTCTTCTCCAAGCTCCCCACAAGTCCAGGGGGCTGGAACTCCATGGATCTTGCAGCATAAGGAGTGGGACGAGGCTTCAGCTCTCCAAACACTGGTCCAAGCTGGTGCTACAGAGACCCAAATTCCACCTTGGATAATATATAGGCCATTTATTTACCTCTAGAAGAAAACACTCCTCTCCAGTCACAATCTTTGGCTGAACAGTAGAGCAGATGGAAAAAAAATAAGGGCTTTCGAATTAGATCTAGGGGCTGGAAGCAGTGGCTCACACCTGTAATCCCAACACTTTTTTTTTTTTTTGAGATGAAATCTCACTCTGTCATCCAGGCTGGAGTACAGTGGTGTGATCTCAGTTGGCTGCAGCCTCCGCCTCCTGGGTTCAAGCGATTTTTCTCCTGCCTTAGCCTCCCAAGTAGCTGGGATTACAGGTGCCTGCCACCACGTCGGGCTAGTGTGTGAGAGTGTGCGTGTGTGTATTTTTTTTTTTTTTTTTTTTTGAGACAGAGTCCCGCTCTGTTGCCCAGGCTGGAGTGCAGTGGCGCGATCTCAGCTCACTGCAACCTCTGCCTCCTGGGTTCAAAGTGATTCTTCTGCCTCTGCCTCCCAAGTAGCTGGGATTAGAGGTGTGTGCCACCAGGCCCGGCTAATTTTTATATTTTTGGTAGAGATGGAGTTTCACCATATTGGCCAGGATGGTCTTGAACTCCTAACCTCAAGTGATCCACCCACCTCGGCCTCCCAAAGTGCTAGGATTACTGGCGTGAGCCACTGCGCCCAGCCTAATTTTTATAGTTTTAGTAGAGATGGAGTTTCACCATGTTGGCCAGCTGGCCTCAAACTCCTGACCTCAAATGATCCTCCTGCCTCGGCCTCCTGAAGTGCTGGGATTACAGGCGTGAGCCACTGCACCCAGCCAGTAACCCCAACACTTTGGAAGGTTGAAGTGGGAGAATCACTTGAGCCTAGGAGTTTGAGACCAGCCTGGGCAACACAGTGAGACCCTGCCTCTACAAAAAAATAAAGAAGTTATCCGGGGCCTGGAACGGTGGCTCACACCTGTAATCCTAGTACTTTGAGAGGCTGAGGTAGGTCAATCACTTGAGCCCAGGAGTTTGAAATCAGCCTGGGCAACATGGTGAAGCCTCATCTCTCAAAAAAAAAAAAAAATTAGCTGAGCATGAGCATGTTTGCACGCACCTGTAGTCCCAGCCACTTGGGAAGCTGAGGTGGGAGGATCACCTGAGCCTCGGAAGTTGAGACTGCAGTGAGCCGTGATTGCACCACTGCACTCTAGCTTCAGTAATGGAGACCCTGTCTCAAAATAAATAAATAGCTGGACATGGTGGCATTTGCCTGTAGTCCCAGCTACTCAGGAGACTGAGGCAAGAGGATCGCTTGAGCCCAGGAGTTTGAGGCTGCAGTGAGCCATGAGGGCACTACTACACTCCAGCCTAGGTGCCAGAGTCTCTTAAAAAAAAAATTCTGGCTTTTCCAGGAAGTAGCTGTATAAAATGATAAAAATTCCTAAACTTTACAGGGTTGTTCTGAGGTGTAAATGGGAGATGTCAAATACCTGGCATATGAAAATTGCTCTATCAAAATTTTTCCTTTCTCATGGTAGGCAATATTATGCAATGGAAATAAAATCAGGCTTAGGAATCAGATAGATTCTACTGACAGCTATGTGAACCTCAACAAGGATAAGACTCTGAGCCTATTTACTCATCCCTAAATGACCATACCTCCTACCTCTGAGAGGGCTGTTGCTAGGATGACATGAAACAAAATATTAAGGACCTGGCACAAAATAAGAGCACGATAAATGGTAACTATTAATAAGTCAGCTCCTTGATATACAGGTTGGTAGGTACTAAAGATGATCAAAAGAAAAAGAGTAGGATGATGCAGCACAAACTCTTTCCAGCACCTCCACTAGTGTGCACATCCTATGGAGGGTGGGTCTGAAGAATCAGCTTTGTAAGGATATTGTAGGGCCGGGCGCGGTCACTCACACCTGTAATCCCAGCACTTTGGGAGGCTGAGGCGGCTGGATCACGAGGTCAGGAGATCGAGACCATCCTGGCTAACACGGTGAAACCCCGTCTCTACTAAAAATACAAAAAATTAGCCGAATGTGGTGGCGGGCGCCTGTAGTCCCAGCTACTTGGGAGGCTGAGGCAGGAGAATGGCGTGTACCCAGGAGGCGGAAGTCGCAGTGAGCTGTGATAGCGCCACTGCACTCCAGCCTGGGCGAGAGAGACTCAGTCAAAAAAAAAAAAAAAAAGAAAAGAATATTGTTAAACAATCAAATCCCCCATCCACTCTACATCTAAGGAAAACTGGGATCAACAAAGGCCCCTACTGTTCAGAGAAGAAAGGGAAAAATGGAAAAAACATACTCTGCTCACTGATAAAAATTTGACCAGATTCAGGCTGGGCCTGGTGGCTCATGCCTGTAATCCTAGCACTTTGGGAGGATCACTTGAACTCAGGAGTTCATGAACCTCGGCAACATAGTGAGACCTCGTCTCTATTAAAAAAACTAAAAAACACAGATTCTTCTAGAAAATGTGGTGTCCCCACTGGCATCGATTGAATCTGAATTCTTACTAATACCACAAAGTGTCTCCCAAATTCCTTTTGAAGTCAATCCTGTGTTAAATTAAGGTTATCATGTAAACAAATTATTATTGCTGTCAAAATCCTGGGCCCGTGCCCAGAGGCAAAGGAAGCAAAGTACTGGCATGGAAGATATCTACACGAGAGAAAGAGAAAGACCAAGGTGGCTAAAGATGAGACATTCCCATTGTCTACACTAAGAAGATCCCAAACCCTCTCAATCTTCCCCAGGCACTGATACTCACCTGACTGAGGTTAAAGGTCATGATGCTGTTGTCATCATACAGCAGGATGTTGATGGTATCTAATGCCCATGTGCTCTCTGCCAGGAGACCAGACTTGAGGGACATCATTACCCGCCATGCCTCCGGGGTTCCTGAAATAAACCTCCATGTCGTCTATCCACCAAGCCCAGGTTGGCTGGAGGCACCCCTAGGGCTGCCCCATCAGTGAAGCTACTCTGAAGATAACACAAGGTGGAAGGCAGTTTCTGTCTGGGAGATGAAACACACCAGCCCCTCATGGCTTCTAAGCTGTCTGTCTAGGACTTCATTGCATGGCAATGAAGGAGAATCTTTAGTTAGCTTATTTCTTCCTTTTCCAAAGTTCTTTGGTTCTATTTTAGTCAACACTGGACCAGATTCAACCTCATCCAGAATAGTAAGGTGGAGGGAACGATGGACAAGATGGAAAGGGGCAGATTAGGCAACTGAATGAGGAAGATCTCCTTACCAATGTCTTTCATTGTGAGCCGCCTCCTCTGCTTCAACACAGGCTGTGTGGCTTCAACAGAGCCAGGTGGGAAGGTGATATCCCGCCGAATCATGGGGGGCTGCACAGGGGCAGGTGCTATGTGTGAGGCAGGTACTGGGGGACCTGCCTTCTGCATTTTCATCCCAGAGTGCAGGAATGGAGACTTGCTAGGAGAGGTGCGGTTCTCCATTGGCCGGGGCAGGGGAGCAGGGCTGGATACCTGAGGAATGTGATTCTGCATGCTTGGCGGGGGCTGGTAGTTAGATGGAGGGGGCCTTGTCATGGGGGGCACAGGGGCAGAGGGACCATATGGGGGCTGGCGTGTGCCATGGGAAGGCCACGAGCCTTCGTGGTTGGCCCTCTGATCTGTGTGCAGCATTTCATCTGTTCGGTTCACGCCATGATAGGCGGGGCCCTGGGGGGCAGAGCCCGTGCTCTGCCTGTTGGCATAATTATAGGTCATGTCATTACGCCCCTGCCACATGGTGCCTTGCTGAGCAACCTCAGCTGATGCCTGTATGGGGCCGCCCATCATTTGTGGTGGCATGTTTTGCTGGGCATTGGTGCCAGGGGGTGCAGAGACACGGTCTCGGCCAAACTGGAATGGAAATTGGTTCTGGGGGCCGCCTGCTGGTCGGCGCTCAGTAGCAGCTGTGGCAGTGGCAGGATAGGCATTGCCATACTGGTTGTATACATCTTGCTGAGGGGAAGGCTGGGCAGCTTGTTGCTGGCTGGCAGGCTGGGGCTGGGCTGGGGGCAACTGCTGCTGCTGAGGCTGCCCCTGCCCAGTGCTGTATGGCACGCTGTACATCTCCCCTTCGTGCCGCTTGGCAGGAGGGCCATATGTGCCATCCATTGGCCGCTTGTAATTCTAAGGCAGAGACAAGCAGAGGGGAAGTTAATACTCTGCACTCAGGGACATAAAGCCCACAGATGCCAAGATGGCTACAACCAGATGCTTGGTGGACACAGACTCCAAGAAAACACGGGAATCACCTTAACAAATTGTCTTTTGAAGTTGTTTCCAAAAGCAACCACCACTCTTTCTTCCCTTCCCTTGCTTAAGTAGAAAAATATACAAAACCTAAAAATCAAAATAAGGTCTATTTCTAGCCCCTTCCAACTCCAAATAGAGAAGAGATTGAGGACTTGGCTCTTCAGGCAGGACTGGCCAGTCAGGTGAGAGAAGAATGCCAAAATATCTAAAGTGAGCTTCTTAGACTTCAACACGTTAGATTAGTTTACTAACTAGTTTTCAAGGCGAACCTGCATGCCAGTCCATTCCCAGCTACCCTCCTCACCTGCTGTTGCTGTTGATACATTGTAGTCTGCTGGCTGGGGAAGGGGCTGCCAGAAGGGGTGCCTTGGGTGGAGAACTGATTGCCATAGGAATCATGTCTATAGGAGGCAAAGAAACACAGGATCAGGGTGGGCAGTGGCGAAGCCTGATCCACAGCAGCACCGAGACCAGGCTTTACTCACCGTTGCTGCTGCTGCTGCTGCTGCTGCTGCGGGGGGTAGCGGCTAGGAGAATACATCCCCGAGTCTGGGTTGGAAGGCATGAGATTCGGCTGTGGGGCCCCAGTGCTCATGTTTCCCTCAGGCCCTATTCCAGGCTCCGTCCTAAACAAAATTGGAGAGGCAGATTGAGCCCACTATAGCTTCAGGGTGCTGGGGGAGTGGACAGGAGCTGGGGTCATGCTTACCTCACTCTGTCATAAGGACCTCCATAGGGATAGTGCTGTCGTGGTCCCATCGCCACATTTCCTAGCCCAGGGCCGGCAGCACGACTGTAGGGGTCACCCATCCCGCCGTTGGGGCCCTGCCCTGAGGACATGAAGGGATCACTCCCTGGAGCTGAGCGTAGAAAGGCAAGCGGTGAACAAACTGGTAAGTTGGCAAGCCTGGTAATCTACCCTTTGCCTGCTCCAAAGACCCAGGCCCTCTTCAGAGTTCAGGTTTGATCTCATTGTTTTCCAGACAAGTTCAAAACAGAGATCTAAAGAGGCCCCAATCAGCGAAAAGCATGTACTTATTAAGGGATGACAAGGTGAAGCCAAGGAGAAGACAAGAAAGGAGGTAAGGATGAAGAGGGGTAGTTAGGGCAGGAAATGCATTATCTCAGAGGATGGCTCCACAAGAACCCTGAGCCATTCTCAAGATTTCCCCCCATTTCACTGGCCCTGTCTTTACGAGCACAAGTTCAAATAGCAATCAGATCAGTCACCTTTCCTCATGCTGCCATAAGGATCCTTATTTGGCTCATAGGACATGCGCCCCATCATGTCAGAGGTATTCATACTGGGCTGATACCCAGGGTTTGGAGTCATGGAATTCCGCTTCTGGAATGTGGAGTCACTTCCATCATTAAAGGCATCCTGGATCCCAACTGAATTGCTCCTGCTCCAGAGTGAGGAAAACCAAGTAAACCACAAATAAACCAATTCCTCCAATATAACAAAGGACACGCAGGAGTCAATGGCTGGGAAGGCAGAGGCAAGGACCACCTTGGGCTGCAAGGAGTTCCCATGCACTTATCTTCAGCCATCCTCCCAACCATCTGCCCCTGCTCTTGGCCTTACCTCATGCCTGGCAATGGGGGGATCTGACTGTGTGGTGTGGATGCTGGAGTTGGTGGCTTTAAGTCTCCTCCTTCTGCCATGGAACTGCTGGTTGACTGGGGAGTCTGGGGCCCCTGCATAGATCCTGATCCCGCTGTGGACAGAGATACAAGTTGAGTAGTTTCCTTGGCATGACAGTGTTTAACTCTCACACAAACACACGAACGACCCAGAATCTCTTTGGGAAAGTTCTTCCTAAGGCCTTTAAAGCCTGATCACCCTTCTTAGCAGAGGATCTACAAGGCCAGGTCATAAAGACGGGAATCTGAGGGTTTTGTAGCTCTTTGTTTTTGTTTTACATGTAGAAAAGAGGAGTGATGTGGCCATGACATCACCATGCTGGTGATTCCCTGAGTCATTGCCAGCTTCCCTGGCTATTTCTCTTCACTCCGCCAAAGGACCTTGTCTAACCTACTAAACCCTGTAATGCTGGTGCATGAGCTCCAGTCAGAGCCTCCCAAGTCCTGGGTGGGGAGGGGGTCCCAAATCTGGGATGCATTTTAGGAGTCTAGGAGCTCCTGTTCTAAAGCATCCAGCATGGTGTCACTCCTCAACTTCAAATGTTCTTCTAAGCTGATGAGTACAAAACTACTAGTAATTAATGTTTCCAATAGTTACCATTCCCAGCAGTAGATATCCCACTGCTGAGGCCTCCCCAGCTGATGAGTCATCTCAGGCACTCATTACACCCTCAGAGGTCAACACCAGGGCACATGTGTTTACACCCACCTTCCAGGCACCCTGGCCTTCTTCCCTCTCTAGGCTCACCCTAGGCCTCAGCCTCCTCTCAGAAAGGAGGGTGAGCAGAGCCACTCCCATCAGGGAGTTCCATTCATAACCCTTCCCCACTCCCTCCTTCCCATTCATTACCATCTCAGCTCCCTGGGGAATTCAGGGTTCTAGTCTGAGCTGCATTCTAAGGTGCTGACATCAATAGGCCAAAGCTCCCAGATGGCCCTGCCTTGCTGCCATTTATAAGTTCCCCCGACTCCTCTTGTGCCCCTCCCATTCACCAGTTTACAAACATTTGGCAAGTTGTCAGCCGCACAACAAAAATTAAAACTTAAGAGCTGCCGCAGAGTACCTCCCAAGGGAGTTTCCACTGCCCACTCTCTAGTCAGCCAACCTGTTAAGCCCTGTGGTAGGGCAAGGCAGAGCACAGATCCTTGGCATATCCTGTTGGATAAGCCTCTTATTCATATCCTGAATAAGAGGCTAGGGCAACAGGCCCTCTCAGCCTTGGTGGGGCCGCTGACCCCATCCTTACCAGGAGAGGGAGGCTGGATCTTGGGCTGGGACTTCTTGGAATCAGCAGCTGCAAAGATGTCTGGGGGAGGGTCTTCTCCCCGTTCAATCTTGCATTCAAAGGCATAGAGACACTGGATATACTGCTTTTTCAAGGAGCTGGCAGCACTGCTTGATGTGCCCACATTGAGGTTGGTTGCAAGTTCCCGCCATTTTTTGTTCTTGTTGACCTGTATAACCAAACCAAAGGAGTCGGGGTATATCTCCCGCCTGGTTTTCCTGCCCATAAGCCCCAAGCCCCATCAGGCTGTAAGGTATTCATCTTTGTAGAACCACAGTTCTTAGGTAATTGAAAAAGTTAATCTTGCTTGGTGGATAGTCCACAAGAAGTGTTAAATCTGCAGGTGGCTTCATTTTACCCTCAGGATGTTCCACTGCAACTATCAGACTGTGCTTATTCACAACAGGGCAAATTTCACATTACTACTGGAACAGAATTCAGAGTCCGGTTTTTTAGTACACTGCTAAAAAGTGGTGTACAAATCATCTGGATATCTAAATCCTATTTTATTTATTTATTTTTGAGACAGAAAAAATAAATCTCGCTCTGTCGCCTAGGCTGGAGTGCAGTGGCGTGATCTTGGCTCGCTGTAACCTCTGCCTCCCGGGCTCAAGCGATTCTCTTATCTCAGCCTCCCGAGTAGCTGGGATTACAGGTGTGCACCACCACGCCTGGCTAATTTTTGTATTTTTAGTAGAGACGGGGTTTCACCATGTTGATCAGGCTGGTCTCAAACTCCTGGCGTCAAGTCATCTACCCGCCTCAGCCTCCCAAAGTGCTGGGATTACAGGCGTGAGCCACCGCGCCTGGCCCTAAATCCTATTTTAGATGCACTAATAAAAACTAACATTTTATAAAATGGAGACTCATGATAATATCAATGACCACCCTGCTTGACTTGCTTTGTCAAACTTGGGATTTACACATCTCATATTTTTTTCTTGGGGTGGTGGCTCCCTGCAAATTTGACATTCTTGTGCCACTGCTCCCCTACATATCTCATTGACAAATAACCACAGGTCCCTTTCCCCTACCAGTCACTGTCCTGATGGTCCGGGTGTTCAGGGTCTTATTTATTTAGAGACAGAGTCTCACTCTGTCACCCAGGCTGGAGTGTAGTGACACCATTTCGGCTCACTGCAACCTCCGCCTCCCGTGTTCAAGCGATTCTCCTGCCTTAGCCTCCCAAGTAGTGGGACCACAGGTGCCTGTCACCACACCCCACTGATTTTTATATTTTTAGTAGAGACAAGGTTTGGCCATGTTGGCCAGGCTGGTCTCAAACTCCTGACCTCAGATGATCCGCCCGTCTCGGCCTCCCAAAGTGCTGGGATTACAGGTGTGAGCCACTGTGCCTGGCCCAGGGCCTTATTATGACTTTTGTACCTCCCGAGCAGCCAACCTACAGTTCTGCCTCCTTCCCTCAGCTTCAGGGCACACTGACCAAGCCCATTCCCCAGATGCTCCCTACAGTTAGTCTTTCTGCTCTAGCTGGACAGGTCTCCTTCTTCATGTATTCTTAGGCTTATTCATCTACCATATGGTAAGCCTGTTCCCCCAAGGCCTGGGAACAAGGGTTTTCAAGTCCCTATACACAAAGGAAGTTCAATAGGTTGTAATGTCTGCTGATATGGTACCCATGATACTAGAAAGAAGAGTTTAAAGAGGCACAGAGAGGGACAACCTAGAGGGGCAGAGGTGACTAGGAATACTCTTAGAGTGGGTAACACCTGAGCTAAGTCTTCATGGTTGGAGATGGCCTTGGTGGGAAATATCCAGACTCTCTCCCATCTCCGTGGCATCTAGGCCAGTCTACTGGATTGGCCACTCTTCCACCTAAACCCTACTAATCCTTTAGATAAGCTCAAGATTCAGTTTTGCTTTCTTGGAACCTTCACAAACTAACTTATAAATAGCACTCTTTTGCCCCTGAATTATCACTGCCTTTATAAAAGTTCAGATACAATCACGGCATTTTAAAGGTTTGCATCCTTTTCCAATCTGGAAGACAGGCTCAGGCATTAGAATTCTCTCTGTACCTCATCCTAGGTTCAGTGAACCCTGAAGCCCACCCAATCAGAAGTGAGCGAAACCTAACCCAATGCTCCTTTTCCCTATAGACAGGGAAGGCTTGACTATGAGATCTGAGTATCAGGGAGAATGGCAGGAATATGCATGGAGTCACCTCAAAAGCCTTCCGTGGCTTTGCTTCTCATGCCAGTTATGTGGCAGTATGCACGTGTCTTGTTTTGTTTTGTTTTCCTTTGTGGGGGAGGGGAATAAAGCCTGAAGGGAGAAGGAATTCATAACTGACTGTTGGCTGGCTTCATTCCAACCACTTTCTTTTCTGCTGGTGACAGCTGTTTTCCTCTTCTGATTTAGAAGGTTTGGAATAAATCCCTCCCTGCCACGCCTCCCCGAGCTCAGCCACAAACTGATCCAACAGCAGGCTTCTGGTCTGGTGACTACAGAACATACACAGGAGGGAAGTCTGCAAGGCACAGTCTGCTGTCTGTCTGTGCTGCCTCACCTGTTTGCTTCCTGGGCTGAGTCTACAAAATTGTAAGGTATCAGAGTAGGCACAAGCTCTGGGTGGTGTCCAATTCAGGTTTTCATTTAAGTTTCCCATACAGAATAACTAAACACATAATTTCCTACTACTTCTTCCTTTATTATAAACTATTTCTACTAAGCAGTTCCTGAAATCCTATCTCTACTGGGAAGCTTCCAGGAATGGGAAGATCTACTTCTACTCTGGCTGCCTCTGTACCATCTTGCAGGCCGATTTATATGGCAGAAACCTTGCTGAAAGCCAAAGTTATTTCTAACTTTTGACAGTCTAGTGGGTTATATACTGTTACATACTGTTTGTATTTTACAAATAATGAAATTAAGGTTCAGAGTGGTTACACACCTTAAGGTCATATATGTTATAAGTGGCCAAGAAGGGATTCAAAACCAGGTCCATCTCTCCAAAGCCTGTCTTTGCTACTATGCCAAATTGCCTCCCATGGAATCAGAATGCCCACAGACTTTCCCTAGCTTTACACCTCAGTGGGACCGTAGATACACGGTAAACTTACTGCTAATACCTCATACTACCAGGGAGGTCTCTGCTTCCTGCCTTATCTTCTGAGAAACTTGTGCTCCCCGGTCTATCAATATTTGACTCAGAAAGCGGGAGAGGATGATGTCCCTGTGGGATGCATGGTACCACGTGAAGCCAGTGAGTACCTAGAAAGGGGTTTGTGGAAACCACAGGGGCAGTCAAGTGTCAGGCGCCCACTCACCTGAGTCAATCCACCAATCTCCTTCACAGACACATAGAGGCGATAGAGGTCCAGAGGTTTCCTACCCACAGCAGGCAGATTTGTCATGCCCATGGCCTTCTCCTCAGTGAAGGCCAGATAACGGTCCACCCACATCTTCCTCTCAGGCTCACCACCCAGCTCATACAACTTGGTGATCTTCTCATTGGTTGTAGTAGAAGAACTGGATTTCTGGAAGGTTCAGGTCAAAATTCATAGGAATGGGTCAGATTCAAAGCCTGTGCTAAGGGTCTCAGAAGTCTCTTGACTGGAGCAGTGTTAAAGCTTCTTACTCTGGGGTGGTCACTAACACCTGCCCTACCTTCATAAGGTTGAAGGGCCAAAAGAGAACCAAATTTTTTTTTCCTATAAAGGAAGGAAGCTAACACTAAATATATGTTATGTACTGGGTGCTGTGCTAGATGCCTTTATATATTAGGTATTATAAAATTATCCCCATTTTTAAAGATAAGGAAGCAGGCACCAGGAGGCAAAGCCTAAGATCTCACAGCTTTTAAGTGGCAGGCTGAGTATCAAATCCTTGTCCACCTGACATCAAAGCCACTACTGCTCCCACACTACTACCCAGGAGCCTGAACATACTTAGGTACTATGTTTTAGAGAAATCGAAAAACTCACAACATGATCTTGAGGCAATGGGATGGACTAAAATGAAAAGAAACTCTTTGCCTCTTCTAAACAAAGGAAGGGTTTCCCACCTGGTTGAAGGGCTTTGGATATTATCCTGTACAAGACAGGAAGGTGGTCAAAAGGGCTGGGAGCCAGAGGTGAAGACTCACAGGAATTAACAGCTATGATTTTTATTTTCCCTATGTATACAGATAGGGAAAGTGAGGTATGGCCAAGGACAGAAATATTACAAATGACCCAAATGCTGAGTAGGACCCTTTACTACCGCACAGCCTAACAGCACACCCAGGACCAACCTAAGGGAAGCCAAGGACTCAAGCCTCATCTGCCTTATCTTCTTCTTTACAGAACACAGGGTACCATTCCTGCTGCTATGAGTAAGGTTCAGGAAGAGAAGAGCAACTAGTTGCCCATGGCATACCCCATCTATCAATGCTTGAGTATAGGAGGCACGGTTTCACAGAGGGCACCAGCCAAACAGTACAGAGAGTTTGATGCTGCAGGGTCTGGCATTTCCCCCATAACAAACAGCTGTGAGAATATTATGTTATTTACCAGGATCCCTTAGACCAACCCAGACCCAACTCACTGAGCTATTATTCTGGGACCCTTCATGATAAGAGGAGGCAACAGCAGCTTTTTCAGAGACTATCTAGGCCGGTGTCATAAAAGGCTGGGATCTTGTCACTCTCTTTTCTTTTTCCTTCCTATCACTGAAAAAGATAGGACACAAAGTTGAAAGGAGTCAAGACAAAAATCACTACCTTGGATTTGGATTCTGTCTTGGGTGTCCCATCTGCCTTGTTGTTCATTTTGGGGGCTGGAGTTAACTTTACATCCCCAAGGCCCATCATCTCTGGGCTGGCTGCCATCCCTGTAAAAGAGAAAAAAATTCTCAAGTCCAGTAAGTTTAGCTGTGATGTGACTCTTGAAGAAATCCCTAGTGAGAATGACTAGCACTTACCTGCAGAATTGTTGGCCATGGTTCCACCCATGGAATATGGGGGTCCCTGAGGGTTGATCATGCCAGCCATACTATTAATCCCTTGTCCATAAGGAGGTCCAGTTCCCATCATGCCCCCTTGATTCATATTGGGGTAGCCTGGCGGCCTAAGGAAGAAGATGGAAAGTGAGAGAGACAAAGGTTAGACTCTGAGCTTTAGATTTGAACTGGAGCCAAATAGTGCTGTGTGATCATCTAGTAAGGATTAAAAGGAAAACATTTATGGGTCCCCAAAACTAGAACTATGCAACATCCAGATATTATTTTTCTTTAATTTATTTTCTTGAGACAGGGTATTGCTCTGGCACCCTGGCTGGAATGCAGTGGTGTGATCATAGCTTACTGCAGCCTTAATCTCCTGAGCTCAAACAATCTGCCTTCCTCAGCCTCCTGAGTGCCTAAGACTATGAGGCATGCACCACCATGTCCAGCTAACACCCAGATTTTCTTTCTTTTTTTTTTTTGAGACAGAGTTTCACTCTTGTTGCCCAGGCTGGGGTGCAATGGCGAAATCTCGGCTCACTGCAACCTCAGCCTCCCAGGTTCAAGCAATTCTCCTTTCTCAGCCTCCCAAATAGCTGGGATTACAGGCATGTACCACCACACCCGGCTAATGTTGTATTTTTAGTAGAGATGGGCTTTCTCCATGTTGGTCAGGCTGGTCTCGAACTCCTGACCTCAGGTGATCCACCTGCCTCGGCTTCCCAAAGTGCTGGAATTACAGGCATGAGCCACCGAGCCCGGCCAACACCCAGATTTTCTTATCTTCTACCTCCCACGAAAGATACTAAGAGAGTTTTCAAGCTCTAGATAGCAAACAATAGTTCGATTTCTTTTTTTTTTTTTTGAGATGGAGTCTCGCTCTGTTGCCCAGGCTGGAGAGCAGTGGCGCGATCTCAGCTCACTGCAAGCTCCGCCTCCCGGGTTCACGCCATTCTCCTGCCTCAGCCTCCCAAGTAGCTGGGACTACAGGCACCTGCCACCACGCCCGGCTAATTTTTTGTACTTTATTAGTAGAGACAGGGTTTCACCGTATTAGCCAGGATGGTCTTGATGTCCTGACCTCGTTATCCGCCTGCCTCAGCCTCCCAAAATGCTGGGATTACAGGGGTGAGCCACCGTGCCCGGCCAATTTTTTTTTTGAGATGGAGTTTCACTCGTCTCCCAGGCTGGAGTGCAATGGCATGATCTCGGCTCACTGCAACCTCCGCCTCCCAGGTTCAAGCCATTCTGCCTCAGCCTCGTGAGTAGCTGGGATTACAGGCGCCCACCACCATGCCTGGCTATTTTTTTGTATTTTTAGTAGAGATGGGGTTTTGCCATGCTGGGCAGGCTGGTCTTAAACTTCTGACCTCAGGTGATCCACCTGCCTCAGCCTCCCAAAGTGCTAGGATTACAGGAGTGAGCCACCGCACCCAGCCACAATAGCTCAATTTCAAAGGGTGTAATTCTTTGAAGCAGAGCCCTGCTGTGTCCTTTAAGTACTGCCTTCCTCAAAGCCACCTCCAAAGTCAAGTTGTATTTCCATTTAAGGGCCCTGTCTGTGGCAAAAGGCATAGATGAAATGCTGAACTGTACCACTTTTTGTCATGCTAAATCCCAACCAGACTGGAACCCTCAGCATAGCACCCAGAGGTGGCTTTGCATTATTTCTTGAGGGGCCTAATGCAAACTTTGCACTTCCATCATTCTGAAGTTCTACCAAATCCACCTCTTTATAGTCAATTGCCCTATTCTACCTTGGTTCATCAACAACTCAGTAAGATTTAGTGGCTAAAGAAGTCGTTAAACCTAATCACATGAGCCTTCTGTACTCTAGCACCAGAGTCAACACATAGGACCACATAAAACAGTAGGAGAAATGGCAAACCACAAGCTTACCATTTGCTATTTCCAACACCAAAGATCCAAGACATATGTATCATTAAGAATCCTTTTGGAAACCAAAAAGTTGACTGATAGAAGTTAAACCACCTACTCTGAACACTTATTTTGCACATCAAAATAAGCAGTCTTTAGCCCTGGCAACACAGTGAGACCCCATCTCTATTAAAAAAAAAAAAAAAAAAAGGCTGGGCATGGTGGATCATGCCTGTAATCCCAGCACTTTCGGAGGCCAAGGCAGGCAGCTCACTTGAGATCAGGATTTTGAGACCAGCCTGGCTAACATGGTGAAACCCAGTCTAAAAATATAAAAATTAGCAGGGCATGGTGGCGGGTGCCTGTAACACCAGCTACTTGGGAGGCTGAGGCAGGAGAATTAGTTGAACCTGGAAAGCAGAGGTGGCAGTGAGCTGAAAGTGCCCCATTACACTCCAGCTTGGGCAACAGAGTGAGACTGTCTCTAAATAAATAAATAAATAAATATAAAAAATAAAAAAAATTAGCTGGGTGTGGTGGTGTGTGCCTGTAGTCCCAACTACTCAGAAGGCTGAGGTGGGAGGATCACTTGAGCCTGGGAGGTCGAGGCTGCAGTGAACTGTGGTCATGCCACTGCAATTCAGCCTGGGGAACAGAGCAGGGTACTGTCTCAAAAGACCCCAAAACAAAACAAAACACCCCACAAAACCCCCCTTTTTTTTTTCCGACAGTCTCGCTCTGTCGCCCAGGCTGGAGTGCGGTGGCGCAATCTTGGCTCACTGCAACCTCCTCCTCCTGGGTTCAAGTGATTCTCCTGCCTCAGCCTCCCGATAGCCGGGATTACAGGCGTGCGCCACCACGCCCAGCTAATTTTTGTATTTTTAGTACAGACGGGGTTTCACCATGTTGGTCAGGCTGGTCTCGATTTCTGACCTCATGATCTGCCCGCCTTGGCCTCCCAAAGTGCTAGGATTACAGGCATGAGCCGCCACGCCCGGCCAAAAACCTGTCTTTTATAAAGCTCTTTACATATGATGTTTAGTCACGTGAAATTTCAGACCCATCTAAGGTATGTAAGAATTAACACTTCATACACACACACCCATTTTTCCCCCCTGGTTTAGGTCCAGAAGCATCTCAATAATCTAAGTGGGTCTATAATACATTTTCTTGCACTGACACCCTCTCTGCTTCCCAGGCCTTACCTGTTTTGGATAGAGTTGGCAGCAACATGCATGGCGACAGCAGTTTCTTGGGTTTTCCGGTTCATGCCCCCTGGTGGGGGACACATCCCTGACCCAACCTGAGGTGGCATATTGGCCATGTTAGGGCCATAAGGCCGGTTGCCCATGGAGGCGTGACTCATCCTCCCTGGAGGGAGTGTGCCATAAGGTGGGATGCCAGGCTGTCCATGCATTTGACCTCCGGCACCCATGGGGTTTATGCCTCCAGCCATGCCTGCACTGGGGTAGTTGGCATTGGGCAAGGCATTATAGTTTGGCTGCCTGGGGTAGCCACCTGGGAGGGGAGGAAGAGAAGACTTGGTTAGTCACTCACTAGCAACTCACTAATATCTCTCAACTCTAGAACACCAAACAATGTCATTCAATATTTTGGTTAGGAAAGAGATCAACTTCATGGTAGCCTTTATCGCCATGAGAAAAAGGGGGGGATTCCAGAAGCATGTAAAGGCAGGTCAGAGCAAGGCTGGCTTTGCTGCCACACAGGCATTTCAACTTCCAGAAGAAGATAACTTCCTTTCTATTTCCATGCTCTGTGTAAGATTCTCAACTTTTGATCAGCCTAGGGCTGCAATTTTGAGCAAAGATCTATTCCATTATGACTTATTCACTAAAAATAATAATAAAAAAATAATAACCAAAATATACCATGTATAAATTGTCTGTGCTCAATGGTGGAGTAAACACCTAATCTCCATTTCTATAAATGAAACAGAGGCTCAGTGAAATTGAAAGACTTTCTCATGGTGACAGAATAAGTGGAGACAAATGGAATCTTGCCTTGCCCTACTTCAGGGCCTGGGCTGGGTGGATTAAAGGCAAAGGACAGCCCTTCTCTCACAAGGTTACAAGCTAGATGGCAACATATCAGACAAGGAACTGTTTTCTCCTCTCACCCCTATCTACTCCTAACTGGGTAGTATACTGACCTTGTGGGCCATACTGACCCCCCTGGGGACCATAGCTCCCCATGGAGTTCTGCTGGTAGGAGCCCATGCCTGTGTGTATCTGTCCTCCGGAAGGCTGACGCGGAGATAAGGCTGAGCCGGGCTGGGGGGAACTGTACTGGGGCATCTGGGGGTTCCTCTGCATATAACCTATTTGTGGGTAGTATCCATATAGTTATTAGCTTTATACAATGCGAACAAATGCTCTCCATCCTTATCCTGGGACTTTACCATCTACATTTTCTTTAGCAGCCACTTGCATGGAGTCTCTATCTGATTTTCTATATAGTGGTGTGTCATTTTAGGCACCTTCAGAGTGACATGAACCATTAACCAGGGCATGCCAACTGTTTCTACTAAATGGAGGTTTGAAAAGACAAAGAACAATGACAAAAACCAAAATGAATGACTTAATGAGTGAAGACCGAACGCTGAGTCTTCAGCAACTGCCGACCAAATGAGGCAAAATGTAAGGGGGCAACCATCAAAACACAGACAAGTACTGTGAAATGGAGACATTAACATGGCCAAGCCCACTCTAACTTCACAATTTGCTGCTGGGTCTCAGCACAAAGAAGTAATAAGTGTTTGAGATTATATATCTGCTAATTACCCTGATCTGATCACTATACGTTACACATCTATTGAAACATCATTATGTACCCCATAAATGAGTACAATTATTACGTCAACTTTTAAAGAATATAAAAACAATTTGCTGCAGGGATTGTCCTAAGCTTCATGGTCAAACAGCTCTCCAAAAGCTACTGCATAGGGCACTCAAATGTCTGCCCTAGCTCCCTGCCCCTCCCCAACACCCAGGCTCTCACCTCGATCTTGGGCAATGCTTGATTGGTTCATGGAAGGATGCATGATGCTGTCCGACTGGCCACTGGGTGGCCGAGGTGGCATCTGGTTGCCTGCTCCAGACAAAGAACAACATAAGCATATCATGGCTAAGCCTGGGAATTCTAACTAGGAAGTTAATTCAGAGCTAGAAATGGCTCATGAAGAGGCCAAGTACCTCCCGGTATCACACACAAAGAGATCCAGCCAACAGGTTCCAATCTCCTTCTCCAAATGCTAAGGGGAAACTATGCAGGCATGAGCCAGAGATGCTTTCTCTGCCAGTGGAAGACTAGGGCTCCTTAATATTACTGGGGGCAGTCACCTTTCCCTCTCCCTAAAGCCCAGCACTTGAGGGTACCTGGCACTGCAGCAGGCGAGAGTGGTCCTGAGCGAGACTGAGCAACACTGGCGGGAGAGCCAACAGGGGACGGGGAAGGGCCTCG
The DNA here is from genome assembly GCF_029289425.2 of Pan paniscus. Classification (NCBI taxonomy): domain Eukaryota; kingdom Metazoa; phylum Chordata; class Mammalia; order Primates; family Hominidae; genus Pan; species Pan paniscus. The sequence goes on from NC_073249.2 coordinate 200,106,774, forward strand.
GATGCCAGGCAGGTGAGGGGAGGTATGAGGAGAGAAAGGAGACTGAGCTGGATTACTCTGCTCTCCTTGGCTGCTGGAAATCCCTGATGTGCTCACTCCAGGACTCAGAGCTCCTTCTGTCCCCATGGGGAGGTCATCTATTGAACCAGATAGATCCTAGAACATATATATAAGAACATGGATTAGTAATATTAGGCAGAAAGATTCTACTTTCAATAATCCTACTACTTGCTTAGCATTTTCCTTAAATAACCAAGAGCAAATACATCACACACGTTCTTTAGTCATGATACTATTTTTATTAAAAAAAAAAATTTTTTTTTTTTTGAGACAGAGTTTCACTCGTTGCCCAGGCTGGAGTGCAACGGCACGTCTCGGCTCATCGCAACCTCCGCCTCCTGGGTTCAAGCAATTCTCCTGCCTCAGCCTCCCGAGTGGCTGGGATTACAGGCAAGCACCACCACGCCCAGCTAAATTTTTGTATTTTTAGTAGAGACGGGTTTTCTCCATGTTGGTCAGGCTGGTCTTGAACTCCCGACCTCAGGTGATCCACCCTCCTTGGCCTCCCAAAGTGCTGGGATTATAGGCGTGAGCCACCGCGCCCGGCCCTAGTCATCATACTATAACTTACATATGGCAAACTCTGTTAAGGACCAGGTGGAATATATATCAGACCTTTGTGGGCCATAAAGCCTCCTTCAAAACTACTCAACTCTGACACTATAGTGCAATAGTAGTCAGACAATATACAAACAATGGTGTGACTGAGTTTTGCTGACTCCTATTCTATCCCCTCAGAAGCAGATCTAGCACTTTCGTCTTCTTTCCCAGTCATAACTTCTACAGTCATAAGAAAGCAACTATTTCAGTGAGGCTTTAGTTCTTTTCTAATAGCAAAACTTTACAAAATGCTGCCAGGATGGCACCAGGAGCTACAAGAGAATGTTAACAAGTTTGGGAAACATTTATAGATCCCCTCTCCTTCTATTATATATTACAATGATGATTATTATTATAGATTATCACAGCCTCCATTTGCCAAGGACTCACTCCAAGTCACCATACTTTGCAACATAAGGGGTAGGAGGTAAGAAAGAGAGACATTGGATGAGAAAGACAATTTCTTAACTGCCAAGAAGGTCTGGGACTACACTCCTAACACCTGGTCTATAACAGTAATCAACAAATGTTTGCCAATTGAACAAATTCTGTTTTTTTCCCAGCTTTTATGTTTTTCAGTGAGAACTTGGTATTTATTTGTAGGCTTTGCTTGTCTTGAGTTAATCAATAAAGAGTTCACTCTAGGTCAACAAACTCCAGTATTAGCAAACAGGAGCTCAATATGAAAAATATTCACCCCAGAAAATGTACCCTAACTCCATCCCCTGCCCCATGTTCATTCTCTAGCAACATTACTTCAGGCTGGGAACTAACTGTAATTGAAGAAAGGATGAAAACCCTGATACTTAAATGGTAAATAAAGAGTTCTCTTAAAGAAACACACCGGGCCACGCGCAGTGGCTCATGCCTGTAGTCCCAGCCTTTTGGGAGGCCGAGGCGGGTAGATCACTTGAGCCCAGGAGTTCGAGACCAGCCTGGGCAACGTGGCAAAAACCCTGTCTCTACTAAAAATACCCCCCAAAATAAGCCAGGTGTGGTGGTGTGCAGCTGTAGTCCCAGCTACTTGGGAGGCTGAGGTGGGAGAATCACTTAAGCCCAGGAGGAGGAGGCTGTAGTGAGCCGAGATTGTACCACTGCACTCCAGCATAGGTAACGGAGCAAAACACCATCTCAAAAACAAACAAACAAACAAAAACAAAACCGAAAACACCACACATCTCAAGGAGGAGGAGATCCAAGTTGGTTTGATTTGAGTCTATTCCTGCTCACACAAACAAGCTCACCCGGGAAAGATCGGCTGAAAGTGACTTTGACCCTAAGATCTGACAGTAACACTGGAGGTCAGAGGGCAGCTTTTAGGCTCTCCTTCAAGTATCCAAGCTGGGTGGACCTTCCACAAACCACTTGGGTACCTCATTAGGCTGGGAGCATTTCTGCTGAGCTCTTGGAGACAAAGTTTGCTCTGAAGGCAGGTAGGTAGGTATGCATTTGTGCCCGTGTCCAGCTTTCCATGTTAGCTAAGAAGTCAGAAAATGCTAGCTTTCTTGTTGGTAAGAAGTAGGCCAGGTATGCCATAGCATACTTTAAAAATGCAATGAGAATTCGTTCCAGCATAGAATGATTTCAAGAGGCCAACCACAAGGTAACAGCAAAGGACATCTTCCTTTCTCGAAGGACTAAAGTACTTGGAGCTATGAAGAGCCCCATGTTAATCCCAAGATAGAGGGATTACATCCTTGGTTCTTTTTTTTTTTTTTTTTTTTTTTGAGACAGGGTCTCACTCTGTTACCCCAGGCTGCAGTACATTGGCATGATGCCAGCTCCCTACAGCCTCAACCTGCCCAACTCAAGTGATCCTCTTACCTCAGCCTCCTGAGTAGCTGGGACTACAGGCATGCACCACCACATCTGGCTCTGTATGTGTGTGTACAGGCAGGCGCCACCATGTCTGGCTGTGTGTGTGTGTGTGTGTGTGTGTGTAGAGAAGGGATTCTGCCATGTTGCCCAGGGTGGTCTCAAACTCTTGGGCTCAATCCTCCCACATTGGCCTCCCAAACTCCTGATATGATAAGCATGAGTCACTGTGCCCAGCCCCATCCCTGTTTTGATGGCTAAGTTATACCATGGACATGAGTCACTGTGCCCAGCCCCATCCCTGTTTTGATGGCTAAGTTATACCATGGACATCTAGCCTCTGAGCCAAGAACAAACTAAAAGAGGCAGCAAGATGACAAGGAGAGCCACTGTAAGTAGAAAGGGTCTCAAGAAGCACTCGTTAGGCCCTACAGTCTATATAGCAAATTCCACAGCTCAATGCTCTGTTTTAGGGACCAGAAGGTTCCCTCACCCACTCCTTCCTACAGTCTCCATTCCTTATCAAACTGCCAGCTTCTGGTAATAAGAACTTTCCTGCTTATAGGAAAAAGAAGTGTATTTCAGAACAGAATAGGAATCAGGGATCCATCCATCAGACGAGAACTTGGTTCAGTTCAAATCGCTTTGAAAAATTATATGTTGGCCAGGCGCGGTAGCTCATGTCCGTAATCCCAGCACTTTAGGAGGCCGAGGTAGGCGGATTACGAGGTCAGGAGTTCAAGACCAGCCTGGCCAACATGGCGAAACCCGGGCGTGGTGGTGGGCACCTATAATCCCAGGTACTCAGGAGGCTGAGGCAGGGAGAATTCCTTGAACCCGGGAGGTGGAGGTTACAGTGTGCCAAGATAGCACCACTGCATTCCAGCCTGGGTGACAGAGTGAGACTCCATCTCAAGAAAAAAAAAAAAAGTTTTGATTATTTTTGTCTTTAGTTATACAAGTAAAACATGAACATTCTCATGATAAAAACATTTCAGATATTACAGGTGAAGCCAAAGTCCCCGACACCAAAGTTCCCCACAGCTGTCCTTCTGTTGCCCTCAACAGAGAAACCACTGTTCAATTATTTGGTGCGTATCTTTGTGCGTTTTTATTTCTTTTTTTTTTTTTTTTTTTTTTGAGACGGAGTCTCACTCTGTTGCCCAGGCTGGAGTGCAGTGGCGCTATCGCGGCTCACTGTGACTTCCGCCTCCTGGGTTCACGTCATTCTTCTGCCTCAGCCCCCTGAGTAGCTGGGACTACAGGCGCCCGCCACCATGCCCGCCTAATTTTTTTTTGTATTTTTAGTAGAGACGGGGTTTCACCATGTTAGCCAGGATGGTCTTGATCTCCTGACCTCGTGATCCGCTTGCCTCAGCATTTTTTTTTTTTTAAGAGACAGGGTCTCTGTCTGTCGTGTAGGCTGGAGTGCAGTGGCATGATCTCAGCTCACTGCAACCTCCACCTCCCAGGTTCAAGTGATTCTCCTGCCTCAGCCTCCTGAGTAGCTGGGATTAGAAAAATTAAATGTTTTGTTTTGATCATTTTTGTCTCTTGTTATACAAGTAAAACATAAACATTCTCATGATAAAAACATTTCAGATATTGGGCCGGGCGCAGTGGCTCACACCTGTAATCCCAGCACTTTGGGAGGCCGAGGCGGGCGGATCACAAGGTCAGGAAATCGAGACCATACTGGCTAACACGGTGAAACCCCGTCTTTACTAAAAATACAAAAAATTAGCCAGACGTGGTGATGGGCACCCGTGGTCCCAGCTACTCGGGAGGCTGAGGCAGGAGAATGGCGTGAATCTGGAAGGCGCAGCTTGCAGTGAGCCGAGATTGCGCCACTGCACTCCAGCCTGGGCGACAGAGCGAGACTCCGTCTCAAAAAAGAAAGAAAAAAAAAAAACATTTCAGCTATTATAGGTGAAGCCAAAGTGCCCCATGGCTGTCTTTCTGTTGCCCTCAATAGAGAAACCGCTGTTCAATTTGGTGTGTATCTTTGTGGTTTTTTTTTTTTTTTTTTTTTTTTAAAGAGACAGGGTCTCGGTCTGGGTCTGTCACCCAGGCTGGAGGGCAGCAGTATAATCTTGGCTCACTGCAACTTCCACCTCCTGGGTTCAAGTAATTCTCCTGCCTCAGCCTCCTGAGTAGCTGGGATTACAGGCGTGCACCACCACACCCAGTTAATTTTTGTATTTTTAGTAGAGACGGGGTTTCACCATGTTGGCCAGGCTGGTCTCGAACTCCTGACCTCAGGTGATCCGCCCACCTTGGCCTCCCAAAATGCCGGCATTACAGGCATGAGCCACCACGCCTGGCCCCCCGGCTAATTTTTAAATTTTTTTGTAGAGATGGGGCCTTGCCATGTTGCCCAGGCTTGTCTCGAACTCCTGGGCTCAAGCGATCTGCCCTCCTCAGCCTCCTAACGTTCTGGGATTACAGGCATGAGCCACTGCCCCTGGCCTTGGTGTGTATCTTTGGACATGTACTGAAGCGCTAAGAAAAAAAAACAAAAACAAACAACAAGAAACAAAACAAAAAGCCAAAACCCGGCCAGGCGCGGTGGCTCACGTCTGTAATCCCAGCACTTTGGGAGGCCGAGGCAGGAGGATCACGAGGTCAGGAGATCGAGACCATCCTGGCTAACATAGTGAAACCCTGTCTCTACTAAAAACACAAAAAAATAGCCAGGTGTGGTGGCAGGTGCCTGCAGTCCCAGTTACTCGGGAGGCCGAGGCAGGAGAATGGCGTGAACCCGGGAGGCGGAGGTTGCAGTGAGCCGAGATCGCACCACTGCACTCCAGCCTGGGCAACAGAGCGAGACTCCATCTCAAAAAAAAAAAACCAAAAAACCAAAACCCACCAACCACTCCTATCAGCTCAGGGCAAGAACTGAGGAGGTCCTTTCAGCCACACTTTCAGTTAAAAAACCAGGCTCACCATAGATCCAAAAGGAGAATGCCCCTGGTCCACCTGAGGGATCCTAGGAGCCTAAAGAAAACCTTTGTAGCTCTTGGGGCTGGGGTCTCAGAACTCTGGAGGCATCTGTGGCTGGCAAAGAGGTGGCTTCCCCTTCTTCAGGAGAGCTGTCACTTTTGGTAAAGTGCCCTGAGCTTCTTGGAGAAAAAGTGCTAAATAAACCACTGTCAACAGTAGTCCCACCTGGCTGGGATGCCTGGGTATAGAAAAATACTGGGGAAGGAAGAGCATTAATCTTCTTATCTCTCTGATTTGGTTGGCTTGAGGCCAACCTCTCAAACTGTCATTTTCATTAGATGGCAACTGGTCAGCATCAGATAGTTGGTTTCAAATAATTTTAAGAGCCAAAATGTTAGCATAGAAAGGGGTAAATCATTTACGGTTAACTACAGCTACCATTTAAGCATCTACTATATGCCAGACACTTAGCAAAGTTACCCAATTTTCTACAATTCTTGGTTATAGATACTATTACCATTACCATTTTGGTTTTGGTTTGGTTTTTTTTGAGTCAGGGTCTGGCTGTTACCCAGGCTGGAGTGCAGCGGCACAATCTTGGCTCACTGCAACCTCTGTCTCCTGGGTTCAAGCCATCCTCCCACCTCAACCTCCAGAGTAGCTGCGACTACAGACACCTGGTTAATTTTTTTTGTATTTTTGTAGTGGTGGGGTTTCACCATGTTGCCCAGGCTGGTCTCAAATTCCTGAGCTCAAGCAATCCTCCTACCTTGGCCTCCCAAAGTGCTGGGATCACAGGCGTGAGCCACTGTACCCAGCCACATTACCAATTTGAAGACGAGGAAGCTGATGCCTAAAGAGATTGGATTACATGCTTAGGTCATCTGGCAAGTGGTGGAAGCCAGATTTTAAACCCGGGACTGCTGAACCCCATAGGCCATGCTGGCTTTCTCTCTCCATTATGTTGTGACACTATATGAACTGAGGAGAAAGGTCACGCCTCTGAGTTAGGAAACCAAGGCCCAGCTTTTGGTACTTATCAGTTGCGACCTTAGGCAAACTGGCAACAAGCCAGGCTTCAGTTTTCTCACATATACAATCAGAGGGGGCTGGATAAATCTAAGTCTGTGACACCCCTGGGGCATATGCATGAAACCCCCCTAGCACCATATGGTCAGGGTCAAACGACCAGCAGCAATATTCTGGAATGAGAGATATAACAACATACCAGCAATATAAGTTCTAAGACATACCCACCAGTCCCAGTGGCTAGTCATAGTAAATATTTTTATTGGGAAATGGGAGGGAGTGGTAAGGGCAGAAGTCTCCAAAAGATGTCCTGCCCCTCTATCTACATGAACAGATATTGCTCTCAGCTCCACATCCTTTTATTACACAGGACACACCTCTGCTTTCTACTCTACAAAAAGCCAGTTTTTCAGGTCTTTTGTTCCACAAAAAGCCAGATGTCTGATTGTTGAGTCAGACCTCAATGTTCCTAACAGTTCAGTTTTCTACAACACATTTATCATTAATAAAAAGTTCAATCGGGCCAGGTGTGGTGGCTCATGCCTGTAATCCCAGCAGTTTGGGAGGCCGAGGCAGGCAGATCACAAGGTCAGGATATTGAGACCATCCTGACTAACACAGTGAAACCCCATCTCTACTAAAAAATACAAAAAATTAGCCAGGCATGGTGGCGTGTGCCTGTAGTCCCAGCTACTCGGGAGGCTGAGGCAGGAGAATGGCATGAATCCAGGAGGCGGAGCTTGCAATGAGCCGAGATCGCGCCACTGCAATCCAAGCCCCTATTCTCCCTGGTGAGGGATGCCCTTGGCATCTCAGGACTCTTAGGTTCTCAATTCTCCCAAAAGAGCCCACCTAACAGGCATCTTCTGGAAGGACTGCGGAAATAACTGTAGCAATGCCCCTTTAACGGGAAGATTTCTTTTCCCGGGTTTGTTCTCCTCCAAGTATAATCCTGCTGAGAGATGGGATGTGAGGATCAGCCCACTCAGTGCCCTACCAGTTCCAAGGAAGCAGCAGGGCCAGGAGAATTTCCTCACGTGTTTCCAATGTGTTTTGTGCATTTTATTGCTCATCTACCATGCAGATCAAAAGCGCTGGAGCAGATCCAACTATTTCACACAGAATCTCACACTCCAGGCTGGCTACAGCCCTGAAAGCCTTCATTTCTTCAGTTGAAATACTGCCCAATGTTATTTTGGGATGTGACCTGATAGAGGAAGCCCATAGGGACTCCATGACGATAACCGTTCCAGCTGTGATTGGTTGCCCAGCCCTAGTGAGTGCCAGCATGAGTTTGTCAGGCTCTGCTAACAAACAGAACTCAGCAGCTAACACCTTCTCTTCACACCACAACAAAACCATGCCTGAAATCACACAGTCCATACCTTATTTTGTGGGGTAGGGACGGTGGGGGTGCTGGTACTCTCACAGGAAGAACTGCAAGTTCTAAGATGAATTGGCTGCCCACTGAAGAATATTTTTAAGCAGGAAGACACCAGATCAGGGTTAGAGGAGGGAAGTTTAAATTATCTCCCAATAGAGCCACATGAGGATGACATCAGTTCATTTTGCTGAGCAGGTTAAATGGCAACAGGTTAAGAATAGGCTCATGGCAATGCTCAGATTTAGGGTTTTCCCATAAATCTGGCTAAATCCTTGGGGAATCCCAGATGGAGTTCTTTTATCCATTTAGTTGGGAAAAGCTTTTGCTGAGTTGTGCTGATACTGGCAGGTAAACCACCCATCATGAGAACCAGGTAAATCCTACGCACATGCCTGTAGTAAGTGTGTGCACTGGGAACCTTGCAGCTCAGCCATCCCCACTTAAATGACAATACTTGAATAAAAAATTCCATAATGACCAAATCTACACTAGTAATTTGTCAGTCCCTTATCCCCGCCCCGCCCCTAGGCTGCTCTCATGCTGAAGAATGGGAGGAAATCCTGAAGAACACAGAAGAGACTGGGAAACATAACCCATGAAGAAAAGGAAAAGGGAGGAGAGGAGGCAATAGCCTTAAACTCTAAGGAAGAAAAACTGAGACAAAATTAATTACTTAAGGCAAATAAGTTTTTGGGAGACTTGGCTTTTCATAAAACCTTCCTTAAGCAACAACTTGTTGAGGGTAGCAGAGGAGAAGAGACTACCTCTACTGAACACTTGTACAATAAAGTTTCAGTTATAAGTTCTTTTTTTCTCCTTAGTCTTTGCTATAAATGTAAGAAAGAGAAATTTGACCCACCCCAGACTGGTAGGGACTCCAAGAGTTACAGAACTGCTGTGACATTATTCCACGGAGTGGTCTCAATCCAACAGATTAACTGCCACCTATGCATAGAGAGCAGGCTTGCTGATGTTAACTGAAATGCCAAGAAAGAATCAACACACAGAATAGGCTGCCTTTCACACCCGGTGGTAATTCCAGGTCAGAAGTTAATTAAGCAGGTACTAAGGAACGGGAAGAAAAGATGCAGAGGTTGACACTACCCTTTTAGTGTAGAACCAAGCCCTATCACCTACATGGACTACCTCCATGGTTTGGAACAGCAGAAACTACTCCAGGAAAGGTTTAGAAAAATGTGTTTCCTACTTGCCCCCGTCAAGTTTCCAAAAACTTGGTTTGTATCTTAGAAACCATCGCATAGGATGAAATCCCCCACCAAACTCCCTCTTCTCTTTTTCTACATAGGCTATTGTTCTGAAGATAATGATTCATTCTTCCTGATAACCTTTTGGCCACCTGATGGGGAAGACACAGGAGAGAAGGGTTAAGACTCTTCTTGTCTCCAGAATGCTTTTCAGGGGCCCATCTCCAAGAGGAAACCCCCTATATACACATCAGAATTCATAAAGAAAGCTCTGGAGACCAAATCTCCAAATACAAAGGATGTTAGAAAAAGTTAATAAAGTTCCTTTATATCTTCCTTTTGAAAGGAAGCAGAATTGACATGAATGTGTGACTATCACATATTCAACCCTAAGGTGAGTGGTTGACTCTCATTTAATTTTCACAATCATCTTCTGATATAGGTATTACCCCCATTTTAACAAAGAAGCAGGTTCAGAAGTGACTTGCCCAAGGACAGACAGCTATTAAATAGACCTGAGGTTCAAATCCATTATTACTTTACACTCTTTCCATAAGGTATTAATAGAAGCTTGACATGATCAAAGGCTGGGTTCCATGCTCCAATACAGGTAAGGCCAACAACCTATATCACCAGACATGCTGCGTGATTAGCTACTTGACTCAACTGGCTAACCTCACGAGGCTCACTTAACTCCTTTATTGAAGGAAAGACTTATACTAGATAATCAAACTCTACAAATCTGTGATGCTATGTGTTCCCCTGTCCTTTTTTTTTTTAGACGGAGTTTTGCCCTGTCCTCCAGGCTGGAGTGCAATGGTGCAATCTCAGCTCACTGCAATCTCCGCCTCTCAGGTTCTAGTGATTCTCCTGCCTCAGCCTCCCGAGTAGCTGGGATTACAGACCCTCGCCACCACGCCTGGCTAATTTTTGTATTTTTAGTAGAGACGGGGTTTCACCATGTTGATCAGGTTGGTCTCGAACTCCTGACCTCAAGTGATCCACCCGCCTCGGCCTCCCAAAGTGCTGGGATTACAGGTGTGAGCCACCATGCCCGGCCCCCCTCTTTCCTAATTACTCTTGCTATAACTTTCAGCGTTTATTTCAAATCAGCCCTTTCACTGATAACCTTCAACTTCAACCTAATTTTTCTATGCTAAATTAAAGGGTACAGTACTTTTTCTCACCCCTGGGTTTTCTGTAGGGTACTTAATGTGTAAGAGGACAGAGGGCTGTGGGGAGGGTGACTTTGAATGTAGGGAAACAAGCAGAAGTCCCATGAAGGTAGAAGTCCCATGAAGGTAGGAGCCTGGTCTCTGCTGGGTATTCAAACTGAATATGTTCTAATCCTTTTATCAATCACAAGGGTGTGGCTCACAGAGAAAAAAAAAAATCAAGATATTCCTGGCCTCTAGATGGCCTCCTCTTAGGCCACTTCAAACCCTCACACTTTCCTCCTCACCCAGCACTGCAGCCACCCTTCCAAACTGCAGGATGTTTGGGTTTTGTTTAGGGGCCCCACTCTCCAAGCTACAAGACGGGAAGGCTCCTTTCTAGAGGCTTTAAAAGCCAAGCAAGCTTCAACCCTCTGGCCACAGAGGTGCTCCAACAATAGGGCAACTGAGCTCTCCTTTCACACACATCAGGCTGGCTGGTTTCCCAACCACCAGAGTAGAATTGGCATTATAGGTACAACAACTAAAGGCTAAAATTGTTTTTTAGCCTTGGGAACTTCCAAGATGAAAACAGTTTTGTGGAGGCAGTGAGGAATCAGAAGCCTCCATGCTCCAAGCAGAGATCTGCTAGCCATTCTATTAAACCATCTATTTTGACCCAAGTCACAGGACTAGTTCCCTACTCTCATCCTATAGGCAGGGCACAGAGTTCCTCTGAGGCTCCTCTAGAAGCAGTGTTACAGGACTGATGGCACTGTGTTCTATCCGCCCTTTTTCTCCACTAGCCTGTGGGACCAGAGCAAGATCAGGCTATTAGTGACCAGAAAGATGCCAGACACACAAACGACAAGATGCTTGATAAATGTTGCTCAATGAATTATCTACTCAAAAGCATCCTCTTTAGACACAATCTCTATTAGTCCTCTTTCTTTCCCTTAATCTCTATTCCCCCCATCCTATACCCCAGTACCTGAATTCTAGACCTCCACAAGGGAGGGGCTCTTGGGTGCTGGTATCAAGAGAATCGATTCTCCTGTTTAAAACTCAGAAGTACAACCCCGAATGGGTTTTGGCAACTTGGTAAGAGCTGTTGCTAGAACTGCAGCAGTGCAGAAAAGGAATGTCTGGAAAGGAGGCTGCCGGAGGCAGGGCTCTGTGTCACTGGAGAAATTTCAATCTAATTGTGAAAATACGAGAACGTGCTGTTCTAACCCACCTCTGCAAAATCTCTTGAGGCAGGTCTGACCCTCTGGGTGGAGGCTGAGGGCACTGCTGAGGTAAAAAGGTGGGGAGAAGAAAGACTGCTGGGCTGCTTGCATTCCTGTGGTGGTAGCCCCTGCAAACAGAGGCTGGGTCACTGCAGCAGTCATTGATTTTCCAGGGGTCGATATTCTACTCCTACAGATATGCTCAGCCGGAGGTTTAATCACATCGAGTGCTTCTGCTCAACATTTCCCCTGTCGCTCCCCGCCGCCCCCCAACAAACCAATAAAACAAACACCAAACACAATGAGAACTGGCAAAGGATAGATGAGAAGGTGCTCCTCACAGCTGTCCCCTACCCCCGGAGAAATTCTAGGCACCAGCTCAAAGGGAGTAAATCCAAGAGAGAGCCAAAGCTACACGGGGCAGTCCACAAGACACTGCAGGGACAGACCCACAGACCCCAGAGAATTATTATTATTATTATTATTTGAGACGGAGTCTCGCTCTGTCACCGAGGCTGGAGTGCAGTGGCGCGATCTTGGCTCACTGCAAACTCTGCCTCCCGGGTTCACACCATTCTCCTGCCTCAGCCTCCCGAGTAGCTGGGACTACAGGTGCCCGCCACCACGCCCAGCTAATTTTTTGTATTTTTTAGTAGAGATGGGGTTTCACCGTGTTAGCCAGGATGGTCTCCATCTCCTGACCTCGTGATCTGCCTGCCTCGGCCTCCCAAAGTGCTGGGATTACAGGCGTGAGCCACTGCGCCTGGCCGAGAGTTTTCCAAAAATAAAAATAAAAAAAAAAGATGATGATGATGATTCTGGAACTCCCATAGGCCGCTAACTGGTTGAAACCCTGCTTTTCAGTTTGTCACAGTCCCCATCAGGCCTGTATAATACCATGTTACCTGCCTGACCAGTCACCCTGCCCCCCAAAGGCTTCTGTCTTATCCAGTCAGTAACCACTTTTTGGCCAAAAATGTATTAAGTGTTTTGAGGGTCACTAGTTAATAGACTCAAATCTGACAAAAAAAAAAAAAAAAAAAAAAGAATCTGGGTCAGAGCTGGGCCTGAGTTACAGCAGCCAAGAGCAGTGCATATTTATGGAATAGGGCTGTTCTAATCCCAGCAGGAAATAAGAGCACTGTAAAGCTAGAGAAGGCAAAGAAGTTAGGAACCCCCTACTTTCTCAAAGCCAAGCATTCCCTGTTAGGAAGGTCAACCAAACAGAGTTTGTTCTATTATGAAGATCATCAGCTATAGTCTTAGAACTTGAGTAAAGAGGGCAGGAAAGGGGAGTGAGAGGAAAGGAACACAGAAAGCAAGCAGAGTTCTGGGTATGAGAAGTGTAATAAGCAGGGGGTGTTGCCTTAGGCTTCCACATCATCTGGCTCTCCTCTCTACAGCAAGCCTGGTTGCCCCTCAGAATTACAGCAACCAGAAAGCAAGCAAGGACAGCCAGGGAAGGCAAAGTTGGCACTGTGCTGCACATGGCTTAGAACTAGGGACTGGATGGCCTCCTTGGTTTTGTAAACTCTTAAATTTATACTTGTCAGTGGTCTTCCCTACCTTAGCCTACTGGTCTATATAAAATCCAAATATTTAGGGGGAGAGGGTGGAACAAACAGATCTGAGAGTGAGAAATGGATAGAATCTTAAACCAGAATACAACCTCAAAGGACTTTGAAAAGAACAACTCTGAACACAGGGGAGCTATAATCAAGTTCTAGAAAATAAGAGGGATAAAAATCCAAATATTCTTGATAATGGTTCCTCTGAACATTGACCTATATTATTTGTTTGTTTTTCAGATAGGGTCTTGCTCTGTCACCCAGGCTGGAGTGCAGTTGTGCAAGCATAGCTCAATGCAGCCTCAAACTCCTGGGCTCAAGCGATCCTCCTGCCTCAGCCTCCCAAGTAGCCAGGACTACAGGCATGCACCACCATGGCCAACTATTTTTTTTTTTTTGGTAGAGATGGGGATCTTGCTGTGTTGCCCAGGGTGGTGGTCTCCAGCTCCTGGCCTCAAGCAATCCTACTGCCTCAGCCTCCCACACTGCTGGGATTACAGGTGTAAGCCACCACACCTGGCCACTGATCCCTTTCAGTCTAAATTTGGTTTCTCTTACCTTCCCCAAAATGTCAGGAAAAATTACTTTCACCCATCTCCATCTCAGTAAACAATATTCAATATTCTTCCCACATCAAAGCTGGCCTTAAGGGACAGGTTCGCTGACTCTCAAGATTAAGCCTTCAACCCCTAGTTCCCACCTTCAACAAGGCATGGATTCTTAGCTTCTTTGGGAAAGGTCAAATGGGAAGGAAGCTAGCAGCTTGGAGGTAAGCTCTGCCTCAAGGCAATCAGATTATGTCACAATACCAACCAATTCTATGCTGATAACAGGCAGGGAAGATGAAACACTTTCAGGCCATCGAGTAGGGGGATTAGGAGACCAAGCACTGGTCCCCAGAGGGATGGCAACAGAATACATATCGATTTCATCACAGCTTTCTAGTATGTCGTAGACACAAAGAAAAAAACAATAGGGCTAATTCTACACTTGATTTATCAGGTATGGTGTTGTTTTTTTGTTTTGTTTTGTTTTTTTGAGACGGAGTCTTGCTCTGTCACCAGGCTGGAGTGCAGTGGCGCGATCTTGGCTTACTGCAACCTCTGCCTCCCGGGTTCAAGCAATTCTCCCTGCCTCAGCCTCAGCCTCCCAAGTAGCTGGTATTACAGGTGCCTGCCACCACGCCCAGCTTATTTTTATATTATTTAGTAGAGACAGGGTTTTACCATATTGGCCAGCCTTGAACTCCTGACCTCAGGTGATTCGCCCGCCTTGGCCTCCCAAACTGCTGGGATTACAGGCGTGAGCCACCGCACCCAGCCCACACCCAGCTAATTTTTTGTATTTTACTAAAACAGGGTTTCACCATGTTGTCCAGGATGGTCTTAATCTCCTCACCTTGTGATCCACCTACCTCGGCCTCCCAAAGTGCTGGGATTACAGGCGTGAGCCACTGCGCCTGGCCAGGTATGTTAACATTAGCTCCACACCTACAGGTCCTCCCCTCTGGGCCAAGTTTGAAGAAACAGATTCTCACCTTGGCTTAAAGGACCCTAGTGGTTTCTACAAAGATAGTATTTCTGGGTGGACTTGGCTCATTTCCTGTTCAAAAGACCCAAGTCCCCCCAAGGGCAGACATGAAACAGCTGAGCAACCAAACACCTGGGGGCTGGTTTTCTGGATTTTGGTTGATCTTTTTGGACAGAAAAGCACCAACAGCAAAAGAAAAGGCAAGGGGGAATAGGTGAAGGTGAGCCACTGTCACTACAACAACTGAGTTCATCCATGATGACTAAGGAATATCAGGACATTCCAGTTTTTGAGAATTCTTCCTTTCAGAGTAAATGCTTCTTACATCCTTCTGGAGAACAGAACTAAATCCAGAAGCTGTAGTATCATTAACTTTGCCTAGAAATCTAGAAATCTCAACCTCATATCTGTTCATAACTCCTTCCCTTTCTCCAAAGAGAATACGGAAGGCAAAGTCCATTTTCTGAATATGGCATTTTTCCTTTTCTATTTTTTTGAGACAGAGTTTTGCTCTTGTTGCCCAGACTGGAGTGCAGTGGCACAATCTTGACTCACCGCAACCTCCGCCTCCCAGGTTCAAGCGATTCTCCTGCCTCAGCCTCCCAAGTAGCTGGGATTACAAGCACATGCCACCACGCCCGGCTAATTTTGTATTTTTAGTAGAGACGGAGTTTCTTAATGTTGGTCAGGCTGGTCTCGAACTCCCAACCTCAGGTGATCTCACCGCCTCAACCTCCCAAAGTGCTGGGATTACAGGTGTGAGCTACCGTGCCCGCGGCCTTTTCTTAAAGGATCTTTTTGCTGGTCTTGTACAGGAGTTGGTCCTAACAGTAAAAGCAACAGTAGAACCACTGGACTAGCAGTCAGAGAATCCAATGTTCTCATTTACTGAATGACCCTGGATTAAGTCTCTTGCCCTTTCTGGGCCTTAGGTTCGTCATATGTAAAGTTGGGGGTGGGAGGGGAGACGGGAATGGGGTGTCAGTATTGTAAATATTCTGTTGGGCTAGTTCATGCAGCCTCCATTCTATTCTTTCTCTAATTGTAGAGGTTAAAAAGCTTAAAAACGAAATTTCCAAGAATCCCTTGGTTTTGGATACAATTCAGCTTCTGCTAATGAGAAGCTGACTCATGAGATTAGATCAAAGTAAGCAGAGACCATATTTCTGTCTCCTTTACTTGTTTCTGCAGGAGCATTTTGGTTCCATCCTCCACTTAACTGGGTGCTGGTTCTGGCAGCAGCAGCTACTGCTTCTTGATTCCAGTTTACTGATTCTGGATCACAGGTTTAGGGGTATGATTCAAGAGCAATCAATCTAATAGTAGCTCCGAGATAGACGTTCCCCTGGTAGGTCAAATCTAGGTTAAATCTGGGTCTGGTTTCTTGGAGGCCAAGCCTAGAGCAAGCTCCCTCACTCCTTCCAGTTGTAAGCCCAAATTCCCTATATTAAATCTCTCTCTTTTAAACATAGCTAGACCTAGGGTCCAGTACAGAAATCCTCTGACTCAGTATTATCAAATGATCCCAAAAGAGTGGCTGTAAAGGAAGAGAAAAAAGATTTATTCACGAAGCGTATTTTTTGTAGGAAATGGGCAAGAGGGGGGAGCCTTAGGCCTTTAAATACATTTGTCCAGGACAACCTCCTTCACTTCTTCCCTTTTTACAACCTCACTGTACTTTCTTTCTCTCACCCTAAGCTCTGAGGGGGTGGGTGGGGGGTTTGAATTGCTCACACAGGATGGAGGGTTGAGTCAGCACACGCTTTCTTTTCCATCCCTATGTTTTCTGCAGCCTGTTATTCTGCTGAGGATGGCATAACCTGCCCAACTCAAAATAAGTATCACCTGGGCTTCAGGGAAGCTTGGGCCAGAGAGGATACCAAGTGTCTTCTTGAGTAGTAGGAAATACATTTAAAAGCTCCAGGTACAAAAGAATCAGGACATACCAGTCCCGATAGCTCTGTGTACTAATAAGTGAGGACAAGTTTGGCCCAACTTAACTTCCTACAGCAGGGCTGACGACAAACTGAAAAACAAGGTAAAATTCAAACGGTGTGCTTAATGGGGAAGAGGTACTTCCAGCCAGACCTCTGTAGGACTAAGTGACTCAAGAGCCATCATACTAGAGGTAAGGCTCAGTTGCTTTTCAAAGATTGAGGCTGTTCCGAAGGAAACAAAAGGTTCCAGCAAGAGGAATCTGTGTGAGACACACAGGCAGGAAGCAGAGCTGAGCCACCAGCGACTAGAATAGAAACAGGAAATGGGCCCAGGAACAAGCATACAGTAATCTGCTGCAAGCAGCACAGGCTCAAGCAGTCAGCAGGCAGTATCAAGGTTGGAACAGTGTGACTAAGATGGAGAAGCGGATTGGCCAGTCCAGCCCAGAGAACCAGCGTTCTAGAGAAGGGATGGCTACATGCACAGGGTACATGCTGCTCTTAGCAGTCTGGGCAGATATGACAGAGGGGGTGGGGATTTCCTTTTCGAGACTCTGAGAGAGCACCTGGGCTATAATTCAAGGAGAGCAGGCACAGATACATGGTCAGCTATAAAGAAAACAGGTCACCAACCTCAGAAAGACCCTGCTTCTCTGGTTACCAAAATCGCTAGTGACATTTCTGTTATCTTTTTGAAAATCAACCATCAAAAACCTAGATAAGGACTGTGGGCCCTCTCTCCTTCTATCATGAAATGAACAAAAGGGAACAGAAACTATGTAAAATTAAAATCCTTCAAATGTTCTAATTTTTTTTTTGAGATGGAGTACTGCATCCTCTGCCTCCCGGGTTCAAGCGATTCTCTTGCCTCAGACTCCCGAGTAGCTGGGACTACAGGCCCCTGCCACCACACCTGCCTATTTTTGTATTTTTAGTAGAGACAGGGTTTAGCCACGTTGTCCAGGCTGGTCTTGAACTCTTGACCTCATGATGACCCGCCTCAGCCTCCCAAAGTGCTGGGACTGTAGGTGTGAGCCACCGTGCCCAGCCAAATGTTCTAATTTTTAAAGCATTTATTGAGAGGATTTGTCACTCCTCTCAATAAACCTAAACAACAAAACGTCAGCTCCCAAAGCTCAACTAGGTAGCAAGAATCTAGGAGGTATTCAACAAAGGTTTACAGATATCTGCCTGTTCTGGGCACAACATGACAGATGTCAGATACAGTTCAAGCAGAGGTACCAGCATAAGGCTATGCCAATATGAAAATGGGGAAGAAGTCCCAGAGAGAGTATTTCAGCTAGGTTTTGAAGCCAAAGTAGAAGTTTGCTGAGCATGACAGAAAGAGAGAGAAACAGGTATACATCCTAATCAAGAGGACCAGGAATTGTGAGGAGCTTAAGGTACAAATGAGTGGCTGGAGATGAAGTTGCAGAGGTATGCTGGGAGCTGTGGATGGCTCCACTATGGGTTCTGAACTGGGTAAGGCACTGGGAGCCAGGGTCCCCAAAACACGCACGAAACAACTGGTGGTGGTCTCCCACACTCAGAGATTACTTAAATATTACTGGATACAATCTGTAAAATTTATGACGTTCCAAAGCCCCAGCTTGATATTTTTTATATTTCTTTTTTTGAGACAGAGTCTCGCTCTGTCACGTAGGCTGGAGTGCAGTGGCGCGACCTCAGCCCACTGCAACCTCCGCCTCTCGGGTTCAAGGGATTCTCCCGCCTCAGCTTCCTGAGTAGCTGGGATCACAGGTGCATGCCACCACGCCCAGCTAAATTTTTATATTTTTAGTAGAGATGGGGTTTCACCATATTGGTCAGGCTGCTCTCGAACTCCTGACCTCACGATCCACCCGCCTCAGCCTCCCACAGTGCTGGGATTACAGGTGTGAGCCACCGTGCCTGGCCTACCAGCTTGATATTTCATTTCAAAATTTTACTCTCAGCTCTCAGGGTCTCTGTGCTTCTAAACCATTAGACATATGAATCACTTAGAGATCTTATTAACAGTTAGATCCAATAAATCTAGGATGGGGCCTGAAAATCTACATTTCTAGCAAGCTTCCAGGTGATGTTGGTGCTTCTAGACAATGGACCACACTGAGTAGCAAGCATCTAACTGATTAAAGTTAGCACTGACCAGGACAGTATGTTCTAAGAAGACAGACACAGAACAGGGCTTGCTCTCATCCAACACAGGAACCAAATAACCAAACTCTAGTCAACGGTTCACTGTTTGAGGCGATTCCCTAGTTGGCTAGTTCCTCCAAGCAGGTCCTATAGGTTTGGCTATCTTTCCTACCACTCGCTCTTTCCACAGCTCATCTGTGCCTCCATCACGGGGATGTCTGGGAAAACAGAAGTAAAATGGAAATCCATTGACATTCCTTTTAGGACAAGTCTAGCAAATGCTAAATGGCAAAGAGTTGTTTTTTGCCTAAAAATGAAGAGAGGATCAGATTGTCCATGTCTTTCCTCTACTGGGTGGGATGCTGGAGGAAATATTTCACCTGAAATATCAGAGCTAGATTCAAATCTTGATTCTGACCCTTGGTTTTTCATATGTAAAACAGGAGTGGGTATTCTGTACCTTCCAATTCCTATCTTTTCAGAATAACTGATGTTGACTGTAGCTCCCTGCCTGGCCTTAATCCTGCCCTCTAAAATCTGGATTCTACAGGGACAGCATAGCTCCCTCGCATTTCCTCTTTCCAGACCAATGTAATTCCAAGATCTCAGCGTCTGAGAGCATTACAGAAGTAAAAATATGAAGGGTAATAGCTAAGATGTTAAGTGAAATCTAAAGAATGGCTCAGAAACTCAAGGGATAATTTGATAGACATTACAAATCCTAATTCTGTTCTCTACCTCCCTCCTGATATCAATAACATTCACTCCTACCTAACCTGAGGAAATGAGTATGATCCAATCTTCAACAACAGTCTTTAAGATTACCTTTTTTTCAGCCAAGGGTATAGCGTCCCTTAGAAATTAATCCAGTGGATGCCTTTGATTCCTTTTTCTCACAACTCCAGAAAGATGTGCCTGTTTATACCCTCCTAATATTCTGCCAGCACCTTCACTTTTCCCTCTTCCATCTGCCTTATACACATGCGGGTCTTTGGGATGAAGCGGAGGAATTGGACTGATTCAGCCAGACTCTCCTTTTTCTCAGTGCATTTTAAGAGTGCTCTTTTCCTTTCCCTTGCTCATTTCCTTTTCTCAAGCCCTCAGAAATCAGGCCTTTTCCTTATCTAAAAAGGATCCCAATAAAATGCTTTATGACAAACCCAACTACCTATTTTCTTTGAAATATAAATTTGACTTCGTCCCTCCTCCCTTGGCTTCCAGAAATATTACACAATCCTGGTCCTTCTCCGATCTCTCCAACTCTCTGTTGGCTGCTTCTACCTGATGGCCTCCGGCATCGTCCAGAGTTCCATCTGGCTTCTATCTCTAAACTCCAGTTTAGGAGTCCTGTTTCATTCTATGGTTTAACTATTAACTACCACACAGATAACTCGCAAACTTGTATCCAGACTCAGGTCTTACCCAAGTTTCAGTTTCTTATCTCCAACTAGAAACTGGACATTTGTTTTCAGAAATCTTACTATATTATATTCCACAAAATAAATATGGAATTTAACTTTTCCTCAAAAATGAGACTCCCCCTGCCCACCAGTCAATCAAAATCTTTAAATATTCCACCACATAGAACCCACTTATTCTCAGTCCTGTATTCTTTCCTGCATGTTCCACATGTGGGAGCAGGTGGCTATGCAAATGAGACAGAAGGACCAGAACTCCATACCTCTTGCCAGAAGTAGTTCTACGGTTTAACTTATTCCACTGCTTTAAGACTCTCCCGTTTTCAAAGCATACTACAAACTAATGGATCATTTTTGTAAAACATTAGTTTTATCACGATTGCCTCAGTTACCTATCTGCAAGCCCATAAGATCAGATCTAAATGGCTTAAGCTCAGCAGGATCCCTGTGATCTAGCTTTCCTTCCTGTTACTTCCCACCCCTGGAAGCTGACCAGCCCCCAAGTATCTATACTGCACCTCATCCCCATCCCTGCATGGCC
Source organism: Pan paniscus (assembly GCF_029289425.2). NCBI lineage: Eukaryota > Metazoa > Chordata > Mammalia > Primates > Hominidae > Pan > Pan paniscus. Next base: position 200,127,326 of record NC_073249.2, read on the forward strand.
TCTGTTCAAGCTGGACTTTCCCTTTGTAACCACTTAAATACATCCACATCTAGCTCATACTGACTGAACTTCAACATGACTTCTTCCTTCAACTATTGAGACATAAATGGATCAGTGACTTCACCAAACTCTGACAGCACTCATTATAACATATAGGCACATGGTCTTCTGTTTTATGTCTATTTTACTAATGAAACACAGGAGGATCCTTTAGGAATCATCGTATCATATTCGGAATCACGGACCCAAGAGTTCAAATGACCTCAGAAGTCACACAAGTTCAACCCTTGTCAAATGTCTGTTTGTCTTCTACATAACACCCATAGCAAAAAGTGTGCCAGGTTTTACTCCAGGGACAGGAAACTTACCTACATCTCTCCTCATCCTCCAGATCCCAAAAAAACTTACTTGTATGTCACACTTGGACTTAAATCTACAGACAACACGTAGCCAGGTTTTAAAGCATTAACATAACTTGGCCAGGTTTGTTTTTTGTTTTTTGTTTTTTTTAAGATGATCACTCTGGTGATTATGCTGAGGACAGACTTGGAAGGAAAAGAGGAAGAAAAGAAACAGAACAGTCAGAAGTTTGTGGCAAGACACCAGGTGAGAGATAACAGGGACCCGAAAAAACAAAAGGCAGTGGAGAAAGAGAGGGGAAACCAGATTCAAAAGCAAAAACCATTTCTGTGGTAGACTAAGATTTGGTGACCAACTAAGTTTGGCCCCACTAAAGGAAGGGATCCAGTGATGAGCACCATAGAGCAGAGGAGCTCCCAGGGTGGTACTGGCAGGGCAAGGGCTCCGTTACCCAGGAATAAACTGCACTGAGGCCACAGCTACAGGAAGTCTAGTTTCTTTCAAGTCTCTTTTCTTTCTACCATTCTTAACCCACAGTGTGCCTTCCAAATAATCAAGAGTCAAACTACAGTGTAAATCACCACTATTATTCTAGTTACCGCTGTGGCTTCCTAGTCTAGCAATTTTTTTTCCTTCCCTTTTCAAAAGGTTACTACCTACTTCAGTCTCATTCCAATTGTGGTCTTCTGAACTGGCAGCATCTGTACCACTTCAGAGCTTGTTAGAAATGCAAATTCTTAGGTCCCAGCCCACACCTACTGAATCAGAATTTCTCAGGTAGAGGCAGTAATTCAGGTGATTCTTAACACACGCTGAAGTTTGTGAAGCACTAGCTAACCTCTTCAGATCACGGCTTTCAATCCTGTATCCATTTTCCATTACTCTATCCTAGGTATACTTTCAAGACCAAAATGTAAATTTACAAATGTGTCTCAGTAAGAAAAGTTATAGAAGCTGGGCCGGGCGCAGTGGCTCATGCCTGTAATCCCAGCACTTTGGGAGGCCGAGGTGGGTGGATCACAAGGTCAGGAGTTCAAGACCAGCCTGGCCAAGATGGTGAAACCCCATCTCTACTAAAAATACAAAAAAATTAGCCAGGCGTGGTGGTGGGTGCCCGTAATCCCAGCTACTCGGGAGGCTGAGGCAGAGAATTGCTTGAACCCGGGAGGCAGAGCTTGCAGTGAGCCCAGATGGCACCACTGTACTCCAGCACTCCAGCCCTCCAGCCTGGGCAACAGAGACTCCGTCTCAAAAAAAAAAAAAAAACAAACAAACAAAAAAAACAAAAGAAAAGTTACAGAAGCTGGGCGCAGTGGCTGACGCCTATAATCCCAGCACTTTGGGAAGCTGAGGTGGATCACTTGAGGTCAGGAGTTCAAAACCAGCCTGGCCAACGTGGTGAAACCCTGTCACTACTAAAAATACAAAAACTAGCCGGGAGTGGTGGCGCACACCTGTAATCCCAGCTACTCAAGAGGCTGAGGTAGGAGAATCGCTGGAACCCGGGAGGCGGAGGCTGCAGTGAGCCAAGATCGTGCCACTGCACTCCAGCCTGGGTGACAGAGCAAGACTCTGGTAATACAGTCAAGCCGCTCCTGTCAGATGTGTACTTCCTGAATGAGCACTATAAGGGACGCTGCTCAGGTTCGTCTATTCAGTAAGTTGGAGCCTACTATATGCCAGGCACTATGGCAATAAGCAACCAGATGCCAGGCACTATGGCAATAAGCAAGACAGCAAGTCAGTCCTCAATGAACTTGCATTAAATAAGTAATTTAAATTACACTTGAGATAAGTACTAACAAGAAGTATGGGTGCTAAGAATTTACTATAGGCTGGGCACCGTGGCTCATGCCTGTAATCCCAGCACCTTGGGAGGCCAAGGCGGGTGGATCACCTAGGTCAGGAGTTCGAGACCAGTCTGGTCAACATAGTGAAACCTCGTCTCTATTAAAAATACAAAAATTAGCCGGGTGTGGTAGCGGGCGTCTGTAATTCCAGCTACCTGGGAGGCTGAGGCAGGAGAATCGTTTGAACCCGGGAGGCGGAAGTTGTTGTGAACTGCGATTGTGCCACTGCACTCCAGCCTGGGTGACAGAGTGAGACTCCATCTCAAAAAAAAAAAAAGAGTTTACTATAGCAAAGGAACCTCATACAGTCTGGAATAGATCTCTACCTGCAAATCGGGATTCACCTGGGACAGCTGCTAACCACACCAATGCCCAAACCCCACATCAAACAAATCAGAACTCTGTGAACTCTGGGCATTAATTTTTTCTTTTTTTTTTTTTTGAGACGGAGTTTCGATCTTGTAGCCCAGGCTGGAGTGTAATGGCACCATCTTGGCTCACCGCAACCTCTGCCTCCCAGGTTCAAGCGATTCTCCTGCCTCAGCCTCCCTAGTAGCTGGGATTACAGGCGTGTGCCACCATGCCCAGCTAATTTTGTATTTTTAGTAGAGATGGTGTTTCTTCATGTTGGTCAGGCTGGTCTCAAACTCTCGACCTGAGGTGATCCGCCCACCTCAGCCTCCCAAAGTGCCGGGATTACAAGCGTGAGGCACCGTGCTCAGGCCTGGGCATTAATTTGTAAAGATAATACACTCCCCCGGGTAATTCTAACATGCAGACACAGTAGAGAACCACTGGTCTTGGGCATCACATGATAGGTACTGGGGGCACAGAGGTCAATAACACAGTGCCTGCCTTCCAGGAGCTTACCATTTAAGTAAGTAGAGTCAGGCCAGGCAAGGTGGTGCATGCCTATAATCCCACCACTTTGGGAAGCCAAGGCGGGCAGACTGCTTGAGCTCAGGAATTCAAGACCAGCCTGGGCAACATCGTGAAACCCCATCTCTACTAAAAAATCCAAAAATTAGCTGGGCATGTTGACTCACACGTGTAGTCCCAGCTACTCAGGAGGCTGAGGTGGGAGGATCACCTGAACCTGGGGAGGTGGAGACTGCAGTGAGCCGAGACTAAACCACTACACTCCAGCCTGGGTGACAGAGAGACCCCCATCTCAAAACAAACAAACAAAAAAAAGTAAGCACAGGTAGAGGGCATTGGCAAAATGCTCTGTCAAATACAGGATGGTGCTTACCAAGAGGGATAAGTGATCCCAGAGAGCTATATAAAGCTTTACCTGTGTTAGCAAGGCTTGATTTCTACAGATGGGTACTCAGGTACTGAACTATTCTTTATAGTTTTTGTAGGCCTTATATATTGTGCAGGGTTTTTTTTTTTTTTTTTTTTTGAGACAGAGTTTCACTCTTGTTGCCCAGGCTGGAGTGCAATGGCGTGATCTTGGCTCACTGCAACCTCTGCCTCCTGGATTGAAGCAATTCTCCTGCCTCAGCCTCCCGAGTAGATGGGATTACAGGTATGCACCACCGCGCCTGGCTAATTTTGTATTTTTAGTAGAGACGGGGTTTCTCCGTGTTGGTCAGGCTGGTCTCAAACTCCAGACCTCAGGCGATTTTTGCCCGCCTCGGCCTCCCGAGCCACTGTGCCCAGTCTTTTTTTTTTTTCTGAGACAGAGTCTCTCTCTGTCACTCAGGCTGGAATGCAGTGGCACAATCTTGGCTCACTGCAATCTCCGCCTCCCGGGTTCAAGCAATTCTCCTGCCTCAGCCTCCTGAGTAGCTGGGACTACAGGTGCCCGCCACCACGCCCAGCTAATTTTTGTATTTTTTAGTAGAGACAGGGTTTCACCATATTGGCCAGGCTGGTCTCGAACTCCTGACCTTGTGATCCGCCAGCCTCGGCCTCCCAAAGTGCTGGGATTACAGGTGTGAGCCACCGCGCCCAGCTATACTTTTTTTTTTGAGATGGAGTTCACTGTCGACCAGGCTGGAGTGCAGTGGTGTGATCTCGGCTCAATGCAACCTCCGCCTCCCAGGTTCTAAAGTGATTCTCTTGCCTCTGCCTCCCGAATAGCTGGGACTACAGGTACCCGCTGCTATGCCTGGCTAATTTTTTATATTTTTAGTAGAGACGGGGTTTCACCATGGTTGCCAGGATGGTCTCGATCTCCTGACCTCGTGATCTGCCCGCCTTGGCCTCCCAAAGTGCTGGGATTACAGGCGTGAGCCACCACGCCCGGCCTTTTTTTTAAAGGTAAAATAACAATGGCCTTTAGTCAATGAAGTCATCATAGAAGTTATTTAAGCTGCGTCTTGAAGCTTGATTAGGTAGTAGTTTTCTGAAGGAACAATCTTTAAGATATAGTCTGAAAGATGAACAGGAGGAGTTGAGGGGAAAAGTATGAGGCAAAGGGAAGGGTGTGTGCAAAGGTCTGAAAGCAAAAAATAGCATATGGTGCCTTAGAGAAACTGAAAGAAAGCCAAAAGCAAGGCAGAGAGAAAAGAATAAAGTAGAGGTTCTCAAAGTGCCATCCCTGGTCTAGCAGCAACAGAATCACAGAGGAACTTGTTAGAAATGCACATTCTTGGGCCCCACTCCAGACCTACTGAATGAGAAAGACACAGGGGATGGGAGCTGAGAGGGAACAGCAATCTGTGTTTCTGATGTCTAACATTAAAGATTCTGGATTTTAGGCCGGGTGAGGTGGCTCACGCCTATAATCCCAGCACCTTGGGAGGCCAAGGCAGGTGGATCACCTGAGATCAGGAGTTTGAGACCAGCCTGGCCAACCTGGTGAAACCCGTCTCTACTAAAAATACAAAAATTACATGGGCGTGGTAGAGGGCGCCTGTAATCCCAGCTACTTGGGAGGCTGAGGCAGGAGAATCACTTCAACCTGGGAGGCTGAGGTTGCAGTGAGCTGAGATCGTGCCATTGCACTCCAGCCTGGGCAACAGAGTGAGACTCAGTATCCAAAAATAAATAAATAAATAAATAAATAAATAAATAAATAAATTAGTTGGGCGTAGTGGCGAGCACCTGTAAACCCAGCTACTCGGGAGACTGAGGCAGAAGAATCACTTGAACCCAGGAGGTGGAGGCTGCAGTGAACCAAGATCGTGCCATTGCACTCCAGCCTGGGCAAAAAGAGTGTGAAACTCTCTCTCTCCCAAAAAAAAAAAAAAATTCTGGATTTTATTCTAAGATTAACAAAAAAATAATTGAGAGGTTTAAATATAGGGATAACATGATCAGGATAATAGCACCCAAATGGCTTGGCATCAATAACTGAGCACAGACTCCTCAAAATTTAATTTTTGTAATATTCAAGGGTCACAATCATAATGCCTTTAGGGCCAGGAAGGTAACGTGAATGAGTAAGGAGAGCAATGTGAAATCTGAGGGGCTGCTCTCCAGCCAGCCTGGAATCTGCTCTGGTGCCAATAGGTACCTCATAAACATTTGTTTAGTGAAGCGATGCACTGGCAAACCTAGGGATCCTTTAACACGACTGGTTAAGAAAGGAGAGGGCTCTTGTAGGGAATCCAACTTGTCATTTCTTCAGATGGGGCTGCTTCCTAGCCTGCGTAGGCAAATCTGGCATCAAACCAAAATTTTAAAGAATAACCACTTTTTGATGCCTGCCCAAGTAGCAAAGGGATAAAAAGCAATTCAAAAAACAAGATGCCAATAACCCAGCCAGCTTACCTCCCACATGGAGCTTCTACCACTGAGCAAATGACCCATTTGGATGAATCTTTAGAAAAAGCCCAAACGTGGGAATGTTCCTTGTGATAGCCTTCCCAGGAACAACCATCCCCTGGGCCTAAAAGGCTGCCAACACCTTCACCTTCACTTCAGTGGGTCAGATAAGAAGTTCTTAAGATTCCCAACCCTTACAAGGCATGTAGCATCTCTGGATACAAGCCTTCTCAGGACCAAAAAAAAAAAAAAAAAAAAAGCCAAATACAGATCTATCAAAAGGTCACCAGAAGCAAGCAAAAACTTTTTGGAATGAAGCAACTTACAGCACTGACAGAAATCCACCGATTTGGGTTCTTGACACAATAGCACCTCACCCAGATTTAGCCACAGACCACAGATGATGAGGGAGTGGTTACACATTCTGACTGAATCAGGTTAAAAAGCACATTCCAATGAAGTTCAGGATGCAGAAAAGGATTGCAACAGACACTAATGAGAAGGGAACAAAGAGTGATCACTTTATTAAGGCACTTCCTTCCCCCAATTCCTCAGTTGAGAAAGTCAACAATCTCAGACGTCCTATCTGCATTCTGGCCTCAGAAGCCTGAACACCAGGTACTAAGGGACTCTGCAGACCTTGCCCTATTGAGGTGTCTCAGAGACCTTCAGGGGAATCCATGGGAGGCTTCATGATGAAGAGAGTTCCCGCCTTCTGCCTATTTCTTAGAGATCCTGAAACCATTTCTCTCAGGTCAGAATAAATGAAGACACAGGCTTTACATCCAAGTAGAGTCAAAATTCCAAAAGATTCTTATCTGGGTATGTGGCTGAATTTCCATTTCCTAACTGAAGCAGGATTTGTCATGGTGGGTTTGCTACCCACCATCTTACTAGATGACTAGATTTCAGAGTAGCCTATTTTATTTCTGTGCCCAGCAGATTAACTTTCAGAGGCTGAGTAACTTGCCCACAGAGCTAAGACTAACAGTAAAGGTTCCTACAACCACCTAGTATGGTGTTAACTGCCTTTCAGGTATAAAGCACAGTTCCAATGCCCTCTGAGGCGATGATTACAAAGGCTGACATTTATGGAGTGCCTACAATATGCAGTGCTCGTGTGCACTCTCTAGTAACCTATTTAATGTTCACCACCACCCCTATGAAACAGAGTTGGTGGCAGAAGCTAGAGCCAGGAACTCTGGCTCTAGAGCCCAAGTTCTTAATCACTAGACTATACTGCCTGTCTCAGGATATGGTCAGTCCATCCCATAAATAAGTACCTGATTCCATAACTAAGCACCTGGGCATCAAGTACTCTACCAAAAATAAAAAAAAAAAAGTATTCACACAAAATCACCACCAGAAAAACTGCTTTTGCTCCAGCCACGCTCAGTGTGACAATGCATGCTGAATTGCTCCAGGATCCTACCTTGTAGCTAAACATTAAGCCAAAAACCTAAAAATTAAGCCTGTAAGAGTAAAGTCAAGAAACTGATATTTTTCTCAACTTTGATGGAGAGCAGACAGTGCTTCTGATATCTCCATCTTCTCTGCCCCTCATGTGGGTCCATGTCTAAAAGCACAAGACTTAAAAAGACAAAAACAAACTAAACAGATCACAAACCTATTCCCTGGGCAGGGAGACAGAACAGACATCTACAAGTCAGCCTTTAAGTTCCTTGAATTCAAGAAATAACTTATTCATTTAGGTCAAAATTAGCTAAACTTCCAACCAGAAACTAACTAGTTTGCATTGGTTTCCTCTCTGCCCCTATCACCTTTCAGAAGGTGCAGAAATACTCACAGGCAAGCTGGAGGGTCTTGACTGAAGGCTCAGGTTCATATCTTCTTGCCCTCCCTTACTGGAGGTCATTGAGGGGGCTGAGGATGCCTGAGACCCAAATGAATCTTGAGATAGCTCCTACAACAAGAAAAACAAAAGCTGTGATGGCCTGGTATTGATAAACCAGGCAAGCTTACTTCACTGTGAAAGGGTTATGGGACTGTCTCTCATGAGTGTGAGAGAAAGCCCAGTTGCGAAAAGTATTATGTGAAGGCCAGAAAAATCCAAGCCGTGACTCCTAAGAATGTCAACAGTGGACTCTTTCTGACAGAATTGTCACCCATTTATTGCTGCCTACAGAGGGCTGTTTCTTGGGGTTAAATGCTAATGTCTGGCCAACTTCAAGTTAAATCTATCAAGGAATGAGACCAATGAAACCACAAAAAAATCATGCTAGAACCTCTGCATTAAAATGAGTACTGCTTCATTCAAAGACATCACCTTGGGATGAGATATTTATTCCAACAGTGCCACCAATACATAAACTTTTTAGTGGACCTGTCATCACTCAGTCATCTCTCTTCTTTGGGCTCTACAAGAATAAAGCCCCAAATGCTATTTTAGGCTCTATTACCTACTTCTTGTTCACCAGACGTAACTCCAAATGAATTTTTGCTATTTCCCCAAACAAAATCCACCCACAAAAAATAAGATTTGCCACCACTGAGAGTATTCTAAAGAATGTGGTATCAGCTCTGGTGGCAATTCCAAATGAAGGGATCCAAGTATTTTGAGCGATAGCAGAATGGAATGGCAGTTGGAGCGAATGTACAGTACTGCCTCTCAAAGTGACTGTTTTGAAAAAAGACCAACTCACTTGGATGCTGAAGTTCTGATGTTGATTTACAAAATAAAATAAAATAAAAAAACCAGTCCCATTATCTTTAATTTCTTATCCATCTATGCAACTTTCCATTGCCCTATTTCTTCATCATTAAGGAGAGCTACAGGTCTTCATGCAGTTAAGGAGGTTACGCCTTTATTAGTTCAATCAATCCAGTTATCATGTTTACCCAGAGTTTAACTGGTCTTTAAGTGCACGTTAGAGAACCACTCTGTACAGCAAAGTTCTCATGACACTAACCCCCAAGCTGTCTGTAGTCACACACAGGGAAGGGCAGGAGGCAGGGATATCTTACCTGCGGTGGAGGGAAGCGCTGCTGGGAATAGGCAGTTTGCTGGGACTGCTGAGACTGGGGCTGAGGATACGCAGCCTGCTGGGAGAGCGTCGAGGGTGCTGGCTGCTGAGGTTGCTGCTGCTGGTAAGGAGACTGAGCCTGTGGCTGTGAGTAGGGGGGCTGGCTCTGGGGGTGCTGCTGTGTCGTGGACTGCTGGGAGGGGTATGGAGCCGGGGACTGCTGATGTGGAGGCTGGGATGGCTGCTGGGAGTATGGAGGCTGAGAGGACTGGAGCTGTGGTGGTTGAGACTGTGGCTGCTGCTGATACGAAGGTTGGGCATGAGGGGTCTGGGACGGTGGTTGCTGGGAGTAGGGTGGCTGCTGCTGCTGAGGGTGAGGACTTTGCTGGTTGTAATATGGAGTCTGGCCCTGTTGACCATACCCGCTGGGGCCTTGTTGTCCATAAGGAGGAATCTGTAGGAAAGGAAAATATACTTTTAGCACTGACTCTCCTGCATGAGGAAAGATGAAGTGTTTTGTGAGAAGCTATGCACTGATGATGAGTATAGAAAGCAAGCATGCAAGGCCTCATACTTAGGAGGCCCAGGGTTTTTCTCTCACCCTTCCTAAACTGAGCCAGGAAGGACGGCCAAGCTGGGTTTTTAGGTGGTTTGTTTACAAGTGGACTACATTTATCCACTGAAAATTTACACTATTTACTATTTGGGCAACATAAGTTTAAGAGCAGCTGTTTCTACCAGTGAGCCTAACTCTTTTTATCACGGCCTAGACTGTTTTTATAAGTGTTAGGAATCTGTACCCTAACCACAATGAATAGTCAATAGCAGCCTGGCTCAACCAACTGAAAACCTAAGGTTTAGTAATTCAGACAGTGTGCAAATCACTAAGCTACTTTGGTTCTCTCTTTCATTTAGTTTTCATTCAAAAAAAATATTTGACAGCCTACTCAATTACTTGTACCAGGCACTATTTTAGGCACTGGGGATATATTTAGTAAGCAGGCAAAAAAAATAAAAAAAATAAATAAAATTACCTCATCTCTCCTCTATTGGAAAAAAGAGACAATTTTCTATATTAAAGGCGTACTTTGCTTTAAAGTCTTAGAAGTAAAATTTGTTTTATATTCTCTCCCTATTTTCAGTATGAGTATCACTCAAAGATAAATGATAGAAAACTTTGTCAATACAAAAATGACAATAAAGAGATAATGATGTGAATGGTTTGACAAAAAGAGATGGATAAGGGGAAATCTTAACATTTGTATCAATGCTGTTAACATCTTTTCTGTTTAATCTTCCCCTTTTCTTCTACTCCCAGTCACAATCATTTTGAACCAGAAGGCAGATATGTTAAAGGTATTCAGAAGCATAAAGGGCCTCTTCCGTCCCCAGGGCACATGATATGAATGGTTTTCCTAATAGTAGCAGTGCCTACGTGTTCAGCCACTGCCTTTCATCCCATCTCATTCAGAGATGACCACTCACTAGGTATAAGCTGGCCAGTCAGGTCAAGAGAAAAAGAGATATGTACCTGTGACCAGGGAGTAAGTAGTTTTCCTTGGAGCACACATGGAACGGTGCCTATAGCTTTGGCTTTGTTAGTAGCACTCTGTAATTAACTGAGCCAACAGGTCTACATTCCTGTCAAGAGGCTTGGAAGCCAAGGATACATTCTGATTCTATAGCTCACAGATCAGATTTTGGACAGCAACAAGGGTCAAGGTAATCACAATCACCATCTACCTGCTGTGTATAAGAGAGGCCGCCCATGGCACTCTGCGCCCGGCCCTGCATGGTCATCGGGTACCGCTGCGGGGTCTGTGACCCATATGGCTGCCCTGGGTACCCATGTCCTTGCTGCGGTCCTGATGGAGGTCCCTGTTGCTGCGAGTATGGGTTAGTCCCGCCATATGGCTGAGGTCTCATCTTGCCCATCTGATCCATTGGACTGGATGGCTACAAAATAAAGAGCATTTCATTAACCTGAGCTTTGATGGCCTCTGGCCACTGAATATATAACCCAAGTACACAGGTTTTTTTAGTCTGTATGCTACAAAGAAATACAGTTACTTTGAAAGAGCAATGAGACCAACCTAGTAACCTTTAAGTCAACTGACCCGCCTCAGAACCCTAATTTTGTCATTTGAAAAATGAAAATACCACCTATTTGTGAAAACACCTTGTAAGCTAAAAACTACTTTGTAACTGTGGTACTGCTTGAGATCCAAGGGACAGGCCGGGTATAAACAAAGGCCCTTCAGTTGGTAGAGGACGGTGCTGCTATGCACTGCCATCACCTTGTTACACACCAAAATTGATGCTTCGATACCATGACGGGGAATTCAAATACACAAACATCTAGATGTTTCTATTCTTCCAATAGTGGAAACTCCCCTTACACATCTATAGCCTGTTGGCACTATGGCACAGTTAAATTTATGCTTTCTTCCAAATAAGCAAAGAAGCTAAGTGACAGCTGAGGGAATGGGAACTCTGAATTAAGAGCCTTGTGCATCTCAACTGAAAAGCTCATTTCCTTTAATATTCAAGAGTTTGAAGATATAAGAAGAACAGAACTTTTATCTCTTTGAGAGACAAGAAGATTCAATGGTAGGCTGTCATGGAAGTTAAAAAAAAAAAAAGAGCAAGAAGACAGAGAGGTACAGCTAGCACCAATAATGAAAGCTCGAAATTCAATTCACAAGTATTCGATGCAACAGCTTTCTTTCCAGCTCTTTGTGGAGCAACAGGTTCAATCAGCTCATTCACTTTTTGATATGCCTTTATCCTACTGGCACTCCAGAGCACACTTTCCCCTGCCAGAAATATCTACCTATATCTATTGGTGGTGTGCGGGGAGGGGGAAGTTTCTCTAAGCACCTTTAAGACACACACAAGATGGAGAGTAGGCATGGGTCTGATACAAAACTTAAAAACTAGCACTTACATTGGGGGTGAAATAGATACTGATACTCTAGGCCTATCATTAACCGTCACATGAAGGAGTTCAGTGGTTCATTGATTTTAGCATGCATCAGAATCACTTGAAAGGCTTGTTAAAACAGACTGCTAGAACCCACCTCCCAGGACTGGTCTAGGTTATCCCTAGGGTTCCTTCCAGTTCTATTATTCAATAATTAATAAGCTATTCTATAATTTAAGCTGTTAAGACCTTAAACAACAACAAAACCTCCAAAATAAAGGAAGGGGAGATCCAAACAATTCGTTCTCTGTACATGTTTATTTTTTAATAATGCTATTAAGTGTTTTATAGTAGAGGAAGTAGAGCTTTCATGAAAGAAAACAGGTAAGACAATAAGCCACAGAAGCTGTTCTTCTTAATATCAAAGGGAAAAAAGAGAAGCAGAGTTATTTCTTAGGCTATATCTGAAATCTCAGCTAAATTGGTGAGTGATGATGGGAATACTCCTCCCCCATGTTTCTAAACTGTACAAAATCATAGTAAAACTGTGTCCCAAATCACTACTACATGTCAATATTATTAAAGTACTGTTGCCAACAATCCTAACTAAACAATTTTTGCCCAAGTCTTTCATCCATATCAGAAGCTCCAATAATGTTCCCTATCATAATTTTAGAGCTACATAGATTTTAGGGTTACTTACGAAGTTCGAATTTAACAACAATTAATAAATAGCATATGGTCCTCCCCAATACACCTGACAATGGAGCCAAAACATCACCATTCTCTCCTGTAAAGAGCTTGGGGGCTTACATGGCCATATCATGCCACATATCACACTGAGGTCCTCATCTCATCACAGACTGCAGCTGCTGTCCATGTGGCCTCCAACTGGAGAGACTATTTTGTTGAACAAAGAGATCAGCCTGCTCTGGGTATCTCTGTCAGTCTAGGTCTCCCCACAACATGAGGGGCAGTCATTACCATGGTTACTATAGAGCTTCTAGAGCAGTAGCTATTAACCAGGGCTGCAGATTAGAATTTTCTGTGAAGCTTCACAAATGGCTAGGCCTCTCCCTAGAGATTCCAATTTACTGGGTCTGGAAGGGCTTGTGCTCTTCTCCAACCTCCTTAAGATCTTTGAATGAGTCTGGTGTATACTATTAGCTAAGAACCAGTGATCTAGAGAAGCACTGGCCAATAACATTTTCTGTGATGGGTAACTATTCAACACTTGAAATATGACAAAGGAACTAAATTTTTATTTTTATTTACATTTAATTAATTTAAATTCACATAACTACATGTGGCTAGTGGCTTATTATGTTAGAGCAGTTCTAGGACAATGCTGTTCCCAAATCACTTCCACCACTCCCTGGTCAGTAATAGTTCCAAACTTCCTAACTACTAAATCCTGCACAGTATTATTACATAGAGCATAGTGTAGTAATTTGATAGACTTGGGTCCAAATCCTACCTCTCTCACCATCCTACCTTGAACACATCAGTTCTTTAAATGCACATAACACACTTCACACAGTGCCTGGTATTTAAATGTCCAATAAATGGTAGCGATTATCAGTAATGATGAAACAGTGCTTTTACCTGGCTCTAAAGCCCTCTACAATGTGAACCAGTTTTCCACATTTTTTCAGTCTCACTCCAAGATTCCCCACATACTGTACATGCCCAGCTCTATGCAATGGCATCCTGCCCTGCCCTCCTGTCCACAGTGGCTTCTAGTAACAGAAACTTGACCTTTCAAAATGAAGCCACTTCCCATATCTTCAGTACACTTTGATCTCTAACATTTCTAAATGCCCTATTGTAAATCCAGTTAGCATCCTAAGATTTAACACTTAGTTGCAGCTAACTATTCCAACTAACTGATTGCATTTCTCAAGACTAACTTCTGGGAAGCCAGAGATCAGGTGTTTTATCTTCAAAGCTCTCCCAAATACCAAAGTACAGAGCTTGGGCTCAGTGACTGTTCAATGTGCAATGCTGTCCTATTCCAAAAAAGGGTAGGAGACACTATGGGGACAAAGCCCAAATCAAACTATCTAGCCATAAAGCCAGGGTCATAGCCTAAATCTAACCCTAACACAGGGGTTATGACTTTGAAGGTAGAAAAAAAGTTGGACTGAAGTGAAAGATGAGAAAGAAGGATGAGAATATTCAAGGGAGAACAAGCACACTTTAAGAATAACCTGGCTGGGCGCAGTGTCTCACGCCTGTAATCCCAGCACTTTGGGAGGCCAAGGCAGGTGGATCACTTGAGGCCAGGAGTTGGGAGACAAGCCTGCCTAACATAGCAAAACCTCATCTCTACTAAAAACACAAAAATTAGCTGGGTGTGGCGGCACATGCCTGTAAGTCCCAGCTACTCGGGAGGCTGAGGTATGAGAATCACTTGAACCTGGGAGGCGAAGACTGAAGCGAGCCGAGATCGAGCCACTGCACTCCAGCCTGGGCAGCAGAGCAAGAGTCTGTCTCAAAAAACAAACAAACAAAAAAAAACAAACCCAAGGCTGGGCGCAGTGACTCATGCCTGTAAATCCCAGCATTTTGGAAGACTGAGGCAGGTGAATCACTTGAGGTCAGGAGTTCCAGACCAGCCTGGCCAATATGGTGAAACCCCGTCTCTACTAAAATACAAAAATTAGCCGGACGTGGTGGCGCACGCCTGTTAATCCCAGCTACTCAGCAGGCTGAGGCAGGTGAACCACTTAAACCCAGAAGGCAGAAGCTGCAGCGAGCGGAGATTGTGCCACCGCATTCCAGCCTGGGCAACAGAGTGGGACTCTGTCTCAAAAAAAAAAAAAAAAGTTTATACCAGAGAGAATTTCAGAACTGCAGGGGCATCCTCATATACACTGCTTAAAAACAAAAGGCTAAGGACAAGTCACCTTTTCCTCTCTCACACGGAGGCCTGAGCTCCCAATTGAGTACAGCTACTTACATGAGGGCTATAAAGGGTTCAAGGAATGTCCCACCTCAACTTTAGGAAATCTTTGTAGACCAAAAATAAATGTACATCAAAGACATTTTTATTCTAAAAATAAAATTAATATGCTTTTTCTGGTCATCAGATTTTTGACTCCCTCCCATCACAAAAGGCTTATGATCAACAGAATATGCAGCTTATTTGGCAAACTAAATATATATTCAGTTCAAACAATCAGATTATTCTGATCTCATGTAAAAGTTAGACATCTGCTCAAATCAGAAGGGGAGGTGGGCAGGGACATAACTCACACTTATGACATTTAAAACCATCGTGAAATATTTGTGATTTGCAGTTACAGATGAAATGCCATCTCCCAATCTCTCGTAACAGAGAAGGGGCCTTAAATCTTCACTAATCAGTTTTATTGGAAAGTAGCAATTTCAGACCAGAAAAATCCCTACATGCAAGATACAAAAGCCAGTATCAGCAGTCTGCAGGCACAAGGCAGGGGATGGAAACTCCAAACCCTAGCTGCAAAAAGCCAGAGATTCCACTCTGGGAAAGACAGAGGAAATCCTTTCAATGGGAAACCACAGGAGTAGATTACTGTGATTACACTTCAAAAGCAAAGGCTCTGCCACAGAGACACATAATTGAGAGGAAAATGCTGCCCCTTGATCAGCAAAGTCGGGCCCCCTGCTATATACTCTCCTGCATTCATAAAAAATAAAAATAAAAAAGGGGGAAAGAGCCATAAGAAAACTCCTCATCTCCATCTACCACTTACCACCTCCTTCCAGATCACTGGCCATGTTATAAACTGCCTGCCAAATGAAATGTATCAAAAGATGCAGTTTAGGGGCATCAAAGGCAAGGATGCCTAGCAGCTTGTCCTTCTGAATATATTCAGAACAAACAGCTAGCAGACAGACCCCTTGCATAGGGAGTTCCCCTGCTCCAAGCCAATAGAATTACAAGACCGTCCAGACTAGTCGGCTACTGGAACCTCTTACAACTTCTTATTGCATCAAGGAAAACCAAAATGACCCCCAAAAACTGCTGAAATAACAGACTAGACTTTTAAGGTAGACCTGGGCTGAATGTCTTATAACCCAAAGTAACCACTTTGTGAAACTCACAGATTAAAATAGCTGCAAATTCTCCATCTGACCATGACCGAGGAGAGAGCAGAGAAGACAGAGCCAAGAACTCAAAACTTCTAAACAGAGATATACCACTCACAAAAATGTACCACACCACGTGGCAGTGGCACCAGGAAAGAGAAACTTCATAATTTTATTTAAATAAAAGTCCAACTGAGGAAAGCTCCAGTTCCAATCCAAGGAAATAGAAAGAAGTGACCAGGCAGCAACCCTAAGGAGCTAAATTTAGTACTCAACAGTGCCAAGGGCCAGCAAGAATAAGAACAGAGAGGGTTGGGCCAGGAGCTGCCAAAAAGGTGTCCATCAGAGAGGAGAAGTCTTGACCACTACTCATTTTATCATCCTAAATGCTAACTAGTTGGGGCTAGTGTAAACCTAGAGCTATAACCTTGGCTTTTGGACATTTAAGTATTATTACTCCTTGTGCTTTCAATTTATTCCTGGCTAGATTTGTTATATGACTTTTAATAATAATAATAAAAAAAATGCATCCCTGGCTCTTTAACCAAAAGAACCCCCCTAATTGATTCCCACAGTAATTAACCTGCATTTTACCTCAGAGAGCGGTAGTTAAGGAAGTCGGCACTGCTATTTATAACTCATCTCAAATTGAGGGCAGACTGCCTAAAATCTAACACATCCCAGCTGTACTCCTGTTTGAACTGGGGCCAAGGGAATTTTTTAAAGCAATCTTGGCACCGAATGAATGACACCAACAGTATGAGAGCGCGAGTGGTTGTGTTGTGGTGACGTAGCATTGGAGGTGGAATGGAGAGGGGGGCCAGTGTACTGTGATCCCTCTGGTGCATGCCTGCTGCTTGCTGAGTCCCAGTACAGTAAGCTGGGAACCGCCCACTGAGAGCCAAACACAGGAAAAGGCTTTTCCTGTGGAACGCCTTGAAGTGAGAAACACATGGCTAATCTGCATAAACTCGAAGCCACACCGCCCCTGCCAGGAAGGTTAGTGCTCGTAATCTCTGGCCATGAAGCTGGCTGCCTGGGAGGACTTGGACTGGCGCCTGATAACCCAGAAAGAGCCGAGAGAACAGATGGGTAAGGACCCCAGCAGAAAACAGCCCCAGGTCACATGACTCGCCACATGGCCCCGCCAGCACAAACTATTGTCTGGCTTCAGAGCTCCCTATACAAAGGCACCCCGTCCTCCGCTTCCTGTGATTCCAGGGACAGGCGGCAGCTGTTGATCCAGTTCCAGTATGGGACCCTCCCCTGTGATAGGGCATTCCAGGCAGGGGCAAGTGTAAAAATTAAGGCCTCTCCCAACCAACAGCTTTCAGCTTCCTGCCAGCTGCACGTGGCTCACTTAGATCTCAGGAGTAATATCTTAGGACAGACTAGGCTTCCACCAAAAAAATCACCCTATGTACCCTGGTACATAAAATGACCAGCATAAATCATTCTCATTGTCCCTTCTCTCCCCAGCCAGACAACTGTATCTAACGTCCCTTATCCTGTCTTTTCTGTATCCCCTAGTATTTCAGACCTTCTTTGAAGACTAGTCAAGAACCCCTAGCCCCCAATTGAGGAGAAATTGTCCAGAAACATGTTTGTCTTAGTTTTACTCCTAGACCCCGCCTCCTAAAATAAGGAGACTACCTTCATCTTGTTTTAAATAGTGGGGAAACATGACTTTTTATATGACCTAGGACAATAAGAGATTTCTAACCTCCTATTTGGCCTCAACAGAGACAACACTAAAGATTTCCTGAAGCCAAGCTGATGACAGGAAAATAAAAAAATCTCATTAGATTATACCAACACCTGTCACAGGGAATCAAACCCACTCAGCCTATGATTCTCTTCATTCATAACCTAGGAACCATAACTCAGTTTTCTACTTCACAATTCCTTCATTCTAGTTCATTCAAGTTCTAAACAAACTGACCATCTGCCTTTGGTGAGAGAGGAATCATCAACAACTAGTTTGCAACTACCACTCCCCAAAAAAGTTTTGTTTTTTAAAAATTCTTTCAAACTTCCATAAATTTCCAAGCGGAATAAAAATTGGCCAGACGCAGTGACTCACGCATGTAATCCCAACACGTTGGGTGGCCAAGGGGGCAGATCGCCTGAGGTCAGGAGTTTGAGACCAGGCTGGCCAACATGGCGAAATCCCGTCTCTACTAAAAATACAAAAATTAGCCTGGCATGGTGGCACGTGCCTGTAATCCCAGCTACTCGGGAGGCTGAGGCAGGAGAATCGCTTGAACCTGGGAGGCAGAGGTTGTAGTGAGCAGAGATCACACCACTGCACTCCAGCCTGGGTGACAGAGCGAGGCTCTATCTTGAAAACAAACAAAAAAAACCACCACAAAAATCAGTGAAAAGTTCTATCCACCCCATTCTGCTTACAGAAACCATTCTAGAAGATCAGACACATTCCCCTTTGCAGACTTAGCCCATTCCAATGATATCCCCTGAAGCACTAGCCTGATCAAACCTCCAGGAAGGTGCTTGCAACCAGACGTCAAACCAAGAACATCTAGAAAGTGATGTAAAACAAGACAAAGGCCTCATTCTCTTCTGGGCTTAGAGATATGTAGACTACCATCTCTATCCTTCCAGACCAGAAGATAAGAGAAAACTCACTAAGGTTAGAAGAAGGAGACCAAAAGGGGAAGAGTCATTGAATCATGTAGCAAAACTCAATCAGATTATGAGAAACAACCATAATAACCACCTCACAGCTGTCTACCAAAAAGAGGCATGCCAGAAAAACCACAACCAGGTGACTGATGCTTCTTCACTTCTTTGGCACCAGAAAGGGCCCTTCAAATAAAGCAGCTACAGCATCAAACTAATGAATCCCAACAAATGATAAGTCCTTCTCTCTTCATCCAGGGCACTTTCATTAGTCACATTTTCCATAACAGGTGGCTATCATCATTTCCAGAGAAAATGCTCTTCCTAAAATGATGAAGATCACTTTTTCCTAAGACTAAACTTAACCAATTTCTCCCTATTTCAAACAAATTACAAAAGCCACTAAGGAAACCAAGTAACTTCTCTGGAAAAAATCCTTTCAGGTACTGCTTAAAACCAAGGGTTAGGCCAGGCGCGGTGGCTCACGCCTGTAATCCCAGCACTTTGGGAGGCCGAGGAGGGCGGATCATGAGTTCGAGACCAGCCTGGCCAATATGGTGAAACCCGGTCTCTACTGAAAATACAAATATTAGCCGGGCGTGATGGCACGCGCCTGTAGTCCCAGCTACTTGGGAGGCTGAGGCAGGAGAATCACTTGAACCTGGGAGGTGGAGGTCACAGTGAGCCGAGATCGCACCACTGCACTCCAGCCTGGGTGACAGAGTGAGACTCGGTCTCAAAACAAAAACAAAAACAAAAACAAACCAGGGTGACCAAAACAATAGTAAGACCCCAAGAAAACTATGAAACAAGAACCAAAATGTCATCTCATAAAATTAAACGTCCCCTTCTTTACAACTTTTTATCTCAAAAGGCAGCAGTACAACCAGGTGCAAAGAGCAGTAAACTGAGAGGCAGTAAGTACATCTGGGGTCCAATCCCAGTTCTCAGACCAACTTCCTGAGGGAGTGGTCAAGACAATCGACCAGGTTGAACCTCAACCTCCTCAACTACTCAATCCAATTCTACCCTCCAGATTCTTAATTAGCAGGTCTGGGATGGGGGCCGGGCCAGGAATCTTTTTTTTTTTTTTTCTTTTGAGACAGGGTGTCTCAATCTGTCACCCCGGCTGGAGTGCAGTGGTGCAATCATGTCCCACTGCAGCCTCAACCTCCTATCCTGGGCTCAGGTGATCCTCCCACCTCAGCCTCCTGAGTAGCTGGGACTATAAGCACATGCCATCATAGCCAGTTTTTGTAGAGATGGGGTTTCACCATGTTCCCAGGCTGTTCTTCAACTCCTAAGCTCAAGTGATCTGCCAGCTTCAGCCTCCCAAAGTGCTGGGATTATAGGCATGAGCCACTGCGCCCAGCCAGGAATCTGTATTTTTAATCTTAAGAGAGTCTCGTATCCAGTCTGGGAGCATTTGGGCTACATGCCCAAAGGTTAACTGACAATCAAATAAATTAAGGTTGTACTTTTTTTTTTTTTGAGATGGAGTCTTGTTTGCTCTGTCGCCCATGCTGGAGTGCAATGACGCCATCTCAGCTCACTGCAACCTCCACCTCCCGGGTTCAAGTGATTCTCCTGCCACAGTCACCCTAGCAGTTGGGATTACAGACCTGTGCCACCAGGGCCTGCTAATTTTTTTATTTTTGGTAAAGACAGGATTTCATCATGTTGGCCAATCTGGAAGGTTGTACCTTTTTTTTTTTTTTTTTTTTGAGACAGAGCCTCGCTCTGTCACCAGGCTGGAGTGCAGTGCGTGACCTTGGCTCACTGCAACTTATGCCTCTCGGGTTCAAGCAATTCTCCTACCTCAACCTCCTGAGTAGCTGAGATTACAGGTGCATGCCACCATGCCCGGCTAATTTTTGTATTTTTAGTAGCAACGGGGTTTCACCATGTTGGTCAGGCTGGTCTCAAACACCTGACCTCGTGATCCACCTGCCTCAGCCTCCCAAAGTGCTGGGATTACAGGTGTGAGCCACCACGCCCAGCCCAGTTGTACCTTTTTTTTTTTTTTTTTTGAGACGGACTTTCACTTTTGTTGCCCAGGCTAGAGTGCAATGGCACGATCTCGGCTCATTGCAACCTCTGCCTCCCGGGTTCAAGCAATTCTCCTGTCTCAGCCTCCCGAGTAGCTGGGATTACAGGCGCATGTCACCATGCCCGGCTAATTTTTGTATTTTTAGTAGAGATGGGGTTTCATCACATTGGTCAGGCTGGTCTCCAACTCCTGACCTCAGGTGATCTGCCCGCCTCGGCCTCCCAAAGTGCTGGGATTACAGGCGTGAGCCACTGTGCCCGGCCTCAGTTGTACCTTTTTAAAAAGAAAAAAAAAAGTATAGCGTTTCACACCACTTTAAGCAAGTCACTTCATCCCTTGGCACCAGAACCATCTTTAAACAGGGATTAAAAACTGTTTAACAAAAATATGAGACAGTTCAAACGATAAGTATGTGAAATGCTTGTTATAGTGCAAATCCATCTCCAGCACAGAGTGTCTCTAGAATTCAGATGTACATTCGTTTTCCTTAGCCAAACAATGGTCTGAAGAGGGCAGTGCCTGGCCAGTAGAGAAAAGCTAGAAATGCACCTCAGATTCCCAAATGAGCAGCACTTTCAGCCAAAATCAAGCTTCCCCAAATTCCTATACTCAGTCTCAGATTTTTCTGGTTCACCTGGGCAAGTATCGTAACATACTAATGCTTTACTTATTTATCTTGTTTGCTATCTGTATCCTTGACTAGAATATAAATTTCAGGTAGGCAGAGATAAGAGATACGTATACAAAACAAACAAATGCTCCCCTATGCCCAAAAGCAGGAAAGGAAAGGGGAATGTAGAAGAGAAAGTGAAACTCTAGTGGCCTGGCAATTCCTGTCCCCATTAATGCTGAACTGAAATGCTTTGGATCTACAGGAGTCCCCCCATTATCCTTGATTTTGCTTTCCAAGGTTTCAGTTACCCACGGTCAACCACAATCTGAAAACATTACATACAATAAGATATTTTGAAAGAGAGAGACCACAATCACATAACTGTTGTATTTTATCATTAGTTATTGTTAATCTCTTACTATGCCTAATAAATTAAACTTTATCATAGGTATGCATGATAGGAAAAACAAAGTACAGTCAAACCTTTGTATCCATGGGTTCTGCATCCACAGATTCAGCCAGCCTCAGATCAAAAATGTAGTTAGTAGGCCTACGATGGTTGTGCCTGTACTGAATGTGTACACTTTTCTTGTCATTCTTCCCTAAACAATATAGCATAACAACTACTTACATAATATCTACGTTGTATGAGGTATTATAAGTAATCTAGAGATGATTTAACGTATACAGGAGAATGTACGTATTTATGGTTTATATGCAAATACCATGCAATTTTATATATTCCACAAATTTCAGTATCCTCAGGAAGTCCTGGAACCAACCCCCTACGGATACCAAGAGGCATTTGTACATATAGGGTCTGGTACTTTCAGGCACCCACTGGGGGTCTTGGAAGATATTGCCGCACAGATAAGGGAGGACTACTGTACATGGCCAGTTCTAGGCAGTGGCTTAAGAGCTCTGCCCCTGCAGTGCCTTCAACTTTTGTCTCTCAGTTTCCTTATCAACAGAACAGGTAGTAGTACCACACTTCAGGGTCGAATAAAGTAAATAAAGAACAAAACAACGGCTGGGTGCGGTGGCTCACGCCTGTAATCCCAGCACTTTGGGAGGCGGAGGCAGGCGGATCACCTGAGGTCGGGAGTTCGAGACCAGCCTGGCCAACATGGAGAAACCACGTCTCTACTAAAAATACAAAAATTAGCCGGGCGTGGTGGTGCATGCCTGTAATCCCAGCTACTCAGGAGGCTGAGGCAGGAGAACTGCTTGAACCTGGGAAGCGGAGGTTGCGTTGAGCCAAGATTGCACCTTTGCACTCCAGCCTGAGCAACAGAGCAAACTTCGTCTCAGAAACAACAACAACAAAAATAAATAACAACAAAAACAAACAAAAAAACTGTTCCTCAAATCAGCTGGGCATCCTCTAGCCTCAGAGCCTTTGTATTCATAGATCCTTCTACCTGGAATACTTTCTTCACCCAGATATTAGTATAGCTCACTTTCATGTCAAATATCACTTCAGTGTGGCCTTCCCTGGTGAACTCCTCTAAGATTTTAACCCTGCACACTCCTATACTTGGTTCCTGATTAACTTTTTCTCCCAAGCATGTTATCACTAGCATACTATATATATGATTCACTTATTTATCTTGTTCAATCTATATGTCCTGTGTATGTTTAATTCACTGCTGTATCCTCTAGCATCCAGAATGGCAGCTATCATCATCCTACACAAGTGCTAAGTTTCTGGCAGTAGAGCTTGGAAATTTGTAGAACAATTAATGTCTGTCCCATACACTTAAGACCAGAAGTCCAAAGTCATCAACTAGAGGTTAACTGACAATCAAATAAATTTAGGCTGTACTTTTTCAGAAAGAAAAAAAAGTATAGTTTCACACCACTTTTTGAGCAAGTCACTTTATCTCTTAGCACCAGAACCATCTGTAAACAGGGATTAAAAACTGTTTAACAAAGATACAAAACAGTTCAAATGGTAAGTATGTGAAATGCTTGTTACAGTGCCAGTTCATAAAGCACACACACAATACTTCTCTCTTCACCCTCAATAGGAGAAATGGCAAAATGGGGTTGAGAGCAGTTTCAAAATACCTACTTAAAAAACATGAACACACAAGTCAGACACCAAAAGGGTTGGCCAGTCCAAGTCTCAAGCACCACCTACTTTCAGTCTATTCTCCCAGAGGATTTTGTTCAAAGCTCCTTCCAAGAATCCTGACAGTACAGCCAGTAGTATTCAACCGGGGCAATACCAACCACTGAGAAGTGTTTGGAAATAAATGTATGAAAGTGCCTTTTTTGGTTGTCACAGCAACTCTATAGTGCTACTGGCATTTATTACCCGGGGAGCAAGATGCCAATGTCCTGCAATATAGCACCACAAAAAGAAGAGCCTTCCTGGCCAGGCACAGTTGGCTCTCCCTGTAATCTCAGCACTTTGGGAGGGCGAGGCAGGCAGATCACCTGAGATCAGGAGTTCAAGACCAGCCTGGCCAACATGGGAAAACCCTGTCTCTACTAAAAATACAAAAATTAGTTGGGTGTGGTGGTGCATGCCTGTAATCTCAGCTACTCAGGAGGCTGAGGCAGGAGAATGGTTTGAACCTGGGAGGCAGTGGCTGCAGTGAGCTGAGACCACTGCACCTCACCCTGGGTGACAGAGTAAGACTCCATTTCCCTGTAAAACAAAAACAAAAACAAAACAGAAGAGCCTTGCTGAGGAACAATGAACTCTAGCCCAGCATGCCTCAATGGATAACTTCCTATAAAACTTGACCCTAGAGGGAAAGGGACTCAGAACTGACCAGCACCCATCCTAAGAGCTCAAGACTACAAAGCCACCCATCAGACAAGGTAAGCATAAATAAAAATTTTAAAAAACAGTTGTGTTGTTCTCCAATGCATTTATTACAACTGTAACTATAATTATTTGTGCTTATCTGCTTACATATTTTTCCCCACTAGAAAGTACTCCATGGAGGCAGGAATTATGAATCCTATGTTCATAACATACTATCTGATTCACTGTAGAAGCTCAGTAAGTGTTTTTGCATTAATGTAAGCAACTAGCATGTGGCAGATACTCACAGGTTTTTTTTTCTTTTTTTTTTTTTTTTTTGAGACGGAATCTCACTGTTACCCAGGTTGGAGTGCAGTGGCGCGATCTTGGCTCACTGCAACCTCTGCCTCCCGGGTTCAAGCGATTCTCCTGCCTCAGCCTCCTGAGTAGCTGGGATTACGGGCATGCACCACCACTCCTGGCTAATTTTTGTTATTTTTAGTAGAGATGGGGTTTCACCATGTTGATAAGGCTGGTCTCAAACTCCTGACCTCATGATCCGCCCACCTCAGTCTCCCCAAGTACTGGGGATTACAGGCGTGAGCCACCGCGCCCAGCCTGATACTCACAGGTTTTTCAAAAAAGATTCTGCCATATGACTTCTTACATTGCCAAGGCCCAACTATTTTATGTTTTTTTTTAAGACGGGTCTCCCTACATTGCCCAGGCTGGCCTGGAACTCCAGGGCTCATGTGATCTTCCTGCCTCAGCCTCTGCAGTAGCTGAGATTATAGGCGTGTGCCACTCTCCCCAGCATATTTTATGCTTTAAATTAAACAACATTTCAACAACAGGACTGGGCAATTAAGTGAACTTTAAAAAGTTCTTATCCTAAAAATTCCTGAGAAATGGAAAATATCATCAAAGTCTAGGAAATCCTCATGGTACGCAAAGACACACTGGTATACTGCATCCCTATATATGCTCAAAAATTAGAAACTTTGTCCCCATGTGAGGTGATATAGATTGAAATCAGAAAAAGGTACTTCCTCCCACAGACCATCCTCTGGTGCTTCTACTAGGAAAAGGTCCTTGGTATGGATGGACCACATGCCCAACTGAATATTGCTGTCCTTTTGATGTTTTCTGCCCTACTTATCATTACCTACCATTAAGTGATATGGTACACTTAAGGAATATATGGAGGGGCAAGAGTAACCTTACAGAGCTTTACCCAGGTGTGCACATTCCAACTTTTGTTCTAAATGCATCTTCTGATCTAGTTTCTAGATCAGAAGTTTCTAAAATACTCCTCCCTCTTCCATGTTAAACTGATTTGCAGATAAGTGCTAAAAACAAACAAACAAACAAAGTAAATAAAGATAAAAACTGCCCCTAGCCACAAAACTTCAAAGCCTCGTTTTCTTTCTCTAACTTCTCCCATTCTTTTTATTTTATCTACAACTGCAAACTTGGGCTGGTCTTTCAGTTATACAAAAAAGATGCTAAATTTCTCTAATACATAGTTCTATATCCCGCCAAAGAAGATATCTGTGACAGATCACTGAGCTGTAGGAACTGAAGTTACATGCAGTCTGGGATTCTGTTTGTTATCATGCTTGTACATCAATCCAATCAAGTACTGTATGTTGATAAAAACACCAAGAAGCAGCAGCAATGCCACTGTTTATTTCATTAATTCCTAGGGCTGCCTTGGACTACTTCCCCAAAATACCAGTCTTTCACTAGGTCCCCCTAAGTCCACTCTGAACTATAGCAGGCACAATTAAATAAGTTAAAGAACGGCCCAGGGAATAGTCAACCTTATTAAGATAATATATGCGGCGCGGTGACTCATGCCTGTCATCCCAGCACTTTGGGAGGCAGAGGCAGGTGGATCATGAGGTCAGGAGTTCGAGACCAGCCTGGCCGACATAGTGAAACCCCATCTCTACTAAAAATACAAAAATTAGCCCGGCATGGTGACACACCTGTAGTCTCAGCTACTCAGGAGGCTGGGCTGAGGCAGAAAAATCGCTTGAACCCAGGAGGCGGAGACTGCGGTGAGCCGAGATTGCGCCACTACACTCCAGCCTGGGCAACCGAACGAGATTCCGTCTCAAAAAAACAAACAAACAAACAAAACAAACAAACAAAAAAGATTATAGATGCATCCAAATCCTCAGGTTTTAAGGTCAGCAATTCCCTGGATGGAAAACCAGAGTACTACAAATTCTACAGTTCTTCTCAAAGTTCCAAAAGTATGCTGGTACATACCAACCTCATCTACACCACTGTCTATACAAACTATACAAGTATGTACAGGAGACCCTCACTTCATGATTTATCCCAGGAGTATACAGGGCCATACCAGTCACCAGCTGTCTTTTCAGAACCTTATTGTCTCTATTCTTTGCTATCTCTGGCCAGTATAACCAAGTTGGGATGGACACTTGGCATTCTAAACTAGCCAACATTTAACTCTCTTTTTCCCTAACCACTTCACAGTCTATGATGCCTCAAAATTTCCCTTTTGTGAATGTGTTTGGCTGGGTGAGCCCAGCTATCTTAATTTCATTTTAACCCAAAATACCATAATGAGACCACATATTGGTCACTTGAGGTTTTATGTTGGAGTTTTAAAGAAGCCAATTCAAAGTGGCATTGGGAAAGCAGAGGATTGAAATGACAAACTGTAAAGAAAAACAATGTTACAAATCTGTACTGGGTCAACAGAACCCCAAAAAACAGATGAAGGAATCTGTCTCCAGACCAAAGACAATAAAGTGGGAAATGAGAAGAGGTAGAGACCATTTAGGAACTTATTAGTTAATCAGACATAGACATTTCCTGCCTCTAGTTAGCCAGGCTTTTCCAAGAAAGGAAAGCAGATACTAAAAATCTTCACCGGCTGGGCGCACGCCTGTAATCCCAGCACTCTGGGAGGCCGAGGCAGGCAGATTACTTGAGGTCAGGAGTTCAAGACCAGCCTGACCAACATGGTGAAACCCTGTCTCTACTAAAAATACAAAAAAATAGCCAGGTGTGGTGGTGGGCGCCTGTAGTCCCAGCTACTCGGGAGGCTGAGGCAAGAGAATTGCTTGAACTCAGGAAGTGGAAGTTGCAGAAAGCCAAGATCACGCCATTGCACTCCAGCCTGCACAACAAAGCAAGACTCTGCCCCAAAAAAAAAAAAAAAAAAAAAAAAATCAATCTTCACCAAAATGATGTTAGTCTGAAACTGGTGTATGTTGTATCTCCATTTTACCAGCTCTGGTGTGGTAAAGTTACTGGAGTTTCCATGTGCTCTGCATTCTACTAATGCAGAGTTAGACATCAAAGGAGAAAATGAAAAAGGAAAAAAGAAAAAGCCAAGAACAGAGAAAATAAAGCTTAAAAGTGATAGAGTTTAAAACACACATGCACACACAAACATAAGATTCCTTACTAAAGTATTCATCTGTACATACAAATATGAAATCACAGATCAAACTGTAGTCTCCTCCTGGAAACTACTGCCTTCATTGCAGCTAGGTCCCAGTGATCACAGCTACGCTTCTCAGGCAGGAGGAAAAAGAGGCCTGGTAGCAGAATACTTGTTTTTAATGGGAAGGACAGAGAAACCACATAAGGTGTTCAGAAAGTCCAAATGAATTAGAACACTGGTTCTTCACTTGGTCTTCAAACTGTTAATATTTATCACCTGACCACTTCTGTAACTCCCACATCTGTGCCAAGCACAATCCTTATTCATTAAGTTATACAACCGGAGACAGGTCTTGGCTCAAATGTCCACCCCTCAGAGAGTCCTCATTCACTGCAGAGATGAGGTGGCTTGTTCAGGAATCTACTTAGAGGGTTTATTTTTATTTGAGACAGGGTCTTGCTCTGTTGCCCAGGCTGTATGTAGTCCAATAGCACAATCAGGTCTCACTGCAGCCTCCAATGAACTCCTGGGCTCAAGTGATCCTCCTGCCTCAGCCTCTCAAGTAACTGGGACAATAGGTGCACGCCACCAGGCCCAGCTAATTTAAAAAAAAATTTTTTTTAAGAGAGACAAGGTCTTGCTATGTTGCCAAGGCTGGTCTCGAACTCCTGGGCTCAAGCAATCTTCTCATCTCAGCCTCATAAAGCACGGGGATTACAAGTGTGAGCCACTGCTCTCGGCCTACTTACAGGGTTTATTTACTAAAACTTCACAAGAAGAGACACAAGGAAAGGAATTCACAGCAAAACTCAGACTGGCCACTAAGAAGTAGGGGGTGAGGGAGAGAGGTCAATAAAGGCTTACTGTGAGAACACCAAATCACCCAACGCCCTGTTCTCAGATCAGACAGCCATCACAGGCAAAAGGGACATCATGGCATTTAATTAGTGCTCCAACACTGACCTTTAAGTGGCATTTTCAAGAATCACTTTCTTGGAAAAGTGTACTGTATTGGCCATACTTGGAGACCACCACAGTCAAGATCCTATTTTTTTTTCTGTATATAGACAAGGTCTTGCTGTGTCACCTAGGCTGGAGTGCAGTGGTGCCATCATGGCTCACTGCAGCCTCAGCCTTCCTTGCTCAAGTGATCCTCCCATCTCAGCCCCCAAGTAGCTGAGACTACAGGCGCGCATCACCATGCCTGGCTGATTTTTTTGTTTTTGTAGAGATAGGGTTTTGCCATGTTGCTCAGGCTGGTCTCGAACTCCTGGGCTCAAGCAATCCGCCCAGCTCAGCATCCCAAAGTGCTTGGATTACAGGCATGAGCCACCATGCCCTGCCAGTCAAGATCTTAAAATACCTTTCCCACCTTCATCAAAATCCCAGGACCACAGGTCCAGATTATCTTCATGCCATATTGCCGAAGAACTAAGAGAAAGAGAAATGGAAGGCAGGGAGCCCCCAAGTCCTATAAACAAGCAGACGTGTTTTGTGACTAGAACTTATCACTGCACCAGTAAAGGTCCATCTCAAAAGTATTTTCTTTCTTCTCCTGTTACTGGCTGAATGTTTATGAAACCCTGAAATTAATGTTGAAGCCCTAACCTCCAACGTTACGGTATTATTAATAGGAGGTGGGGCCTCTGGGAGGTAATTAGGGTTAGATTAAGTCATGAGGGTGTGCCCCCATGATGGGCTTAGTGCCCTTATAAGAGCAAGAGCCGGGGGCGCTGGCTCACATCTGTAATCCCAACACTTTGGGAGGCTGAGGTGGACAAATGGCTTGAGGTCAGGAGTTTGAGACTAGCATGGCCAACATGGTGAAATCTCGTCTCTACTAAAAAATATATATAAATAAATAAATAAAATTAGCCGGGCGTGGTGGCGTGGACCTGTAATCCCAGCTACGAGAGGCTGAGGCAGGAAAATTGCTTGAACCCAGGAGGCGGAGGTTGCAATGAGCTGAGATTGCACCACTGCACTCCAGCCTGGGTGACAAAGCGAGACTCTGTCTCAAAAAAAAAAAAAAAAAAAAAAAGAAGAGCAAGAGACATAAGAGGCTAAGAGGGCACTAATTGGGGTGGTAGACCGGCAAGAAGACAGAAGACAGTTGCCTACATGCCAGGAAAATGACTGTCACCAAGAACCCGATCTGCCAGCATTTTGATCTTGGACTTCTCCCCCTCCAGGACTTCAAGTAGTAAATGTTTGTTGTTTAAGCCACCTCGTCTATGGTATTTTGTGACAGCAGTCCAAGCAAACTAACACACTCCCCTAGCCTCAAGCATTTTAACCTTTTCTCCACTCATTAATACTTTTTTCATAGGAGGGCACATAGACATAAAACATCAATCTATGGTATAATTTAGAAGCAGCCCCTCAGGTAATTTGGATATACTCTGCAGCCCAGTTGAGTGTAAATGTATAAATCTAGTAGTTCTCAAACTTCAGTATTCATCAGAATGGCCTAGAGGACTTGTTAGAACATATTGCCAGAGTTTTGGATTCGATAGGACTGGCCAAGGGTCTGTGCTTCTTAACAAGACCTAGTAATGCTGATGCTGGTGGCTAGGGACCACACTGAGAACCACTGCACTAATCCACTTCTCAAGCTGGAACAACAAGTGCTGTGTGTGTGTGTGTGTGTGTGTGTGTGTGTGTATTATTTTATTTTTTGAGATGGCATCTCGCTCTGTCGCCCAGGCTGGAGTGCAATGGTGTGATCTCGGCTCACTGCAACCTCTGCCTCCCAGGCTGGAGTGCAATGGTGTGATCTCGGCTCACTGCAACCTCTGCCTCCCAGGTTCAAGCGATTCTCCTGCCTCAACCTCCCAAGTAGCTGGGACTATAGGCATCCGCCACCACGCCTAGCTAATTTTTGTACTTTTAATAGAGACGGGGTTTCACCATGTTGGCCAGGATGGTCTCGATCTCTTGACCTTGTGATCCACCCGCCTTGGCCTCCCAAAGTGCTGGGATGGCAGGCATGAGCCACCGCACCCGGCCTGTGTGTTTTAAAGCACTGATAGGCCGGGTGTGGTGGCTCATGTCTGTCATCCCAGCACTTTGGGAGGCCAAAGTGGGTGGATTACCTGAGGTCAGGAGTTCCAGACCAGCCTGGCCAACGTGGTGAAACTCCGTCTCTACTAAAAATACAAAAATTAGCCAGGCATGGTGGCACACGCCTGTAATCCCAGCTACTCGGGAGGCTGAGGCAGGAGAATTGCTTGAGCCCAGGAGGCGGAGGTTGCAGTGTGCTAGATCATGCCACTGCACTTCAGCCTGGCCGACAGAGTGAGACTCTGTCTCCAAAAAAAAAAAAAAGTAAGCAAGCTAGCCCTGATAGCTGGCATAGTGACATGTGCTTGTAGCTCAGCTACTTGGGAGGCTGAGGAAGGAAGATTGCTTGAGGTCAGGAGTTTGAGAGTGGGCTATGATTGTGCCTGTGGATAGCCACTGCACTCCAGCCTGGGAAACACAGAAAGACCCTGTCTCTAAACAAATTTTAGTTTAAAAAAAAAGCATTACAGTAACTCAGATGTAGCTAAAAACTAGAGAAAATTTTGAATTCGGTAAAGACCAATACTAGCTTTAACCACTCAATTCTATCTCTCCTGAATTGAGAAGCAGGGCCAGTGGGAACCTGGGGTCCTGGGTTGGGGGTGCTGTTGAGAACTTCCATGGTAGTGCTGCAATCTTCCTACATCACCCTTCTGGCCTCCTGGCTGGAGCAGGGTGGTAGCATTCCAGGGGTGCTGGGTGCAGGGGAGGAGAATGTGAGGTAGATTGGTGGATGCACAGGAGGAAGGTGGGAATAGTGGTATCAACTCTCCTGGAGGCTTGCTTCTGAAAAGGACGGTTGGAGAGTGGGAGAGATAGTTGTGGGATTGACCAATCAGGAGTCATGTTAGAATTGTATTTGATAAATGAATAGTACTTTCACATATCTAATATTTACCATAGCTTCAAGGTAGATATTTTTCCTCATTATATAGTTGAGAATACAGATTCAGAGAAGTGACTTACCTAAAGTCATACTGCCCTAAGAGAACTTTAAACCTAGGTTTTAGAAATGACTCTGCTATGAAACTTTGTATGTGGCACTCAACTTTATGTGTTCATTTCCCCCAAGTGGCAAATTAAGACAATAATCCGCTGGGCACGGTGGCTCACACCTGTAATCCCAGCACTTTGGGAGGCCGAAGCGGGCAGATCACGAGATCAGCAGACCGAGACCATCCTGGCTAACACGGTGAAACCCCATCTCTACTAAAAATACAAAAAAATTAGCCGGGCGTGGTGGTGGGCACCTGTAGTCCCAGCTACTCGGGAGGCTGAGGCAGGAGAATGGCGTGAACCCAGGAGACGGAGCTTGCAGTGGGCCAAGATTGCGCCACTGCACTCCAGCCTGGGCGACAGAGCAAAGACTCCATCTCAAGAAAAAAAAAGACAATAATCCCTGCCTCTTCAGCAAGTGCTCCAAGTTTCTGGAAAAGTAATATCACTCTGCATATACTTTCATAATTCAAGTCACTTTCACTCAGATCAAAGTGAAAGACTCTGGCTGGGTGCGGTGGCTCGCACCTGTAATCCCAGCACTTTGGGAGGCCGAGGCGGGTGGATCACAAGGTCAGGAGTTCAGGACCTGACCAACACAGTGAAACCCCATCTCTACTAAAAATACAAAAAATTACCTGGGCGTGGTGGCGGGCACCTGTAATCCCAGCTACTCAGGAGGCTGAGGCAGAAGAATCACTTGAACCCAGGAGGCAGAGGTTACAGTGAGCCGAGATCACGCCACTGCAATCCAGCCTGGGCGACAGTGCAAGACTCCGTCTCAAAAAAAAAAAAAAAAAAGTGAAGGACTGTATCTTAAAGGCTGAATCTCACTCTCAACCCCAAAAGATCCCTCTTGAGAAAGAGAGGACTGGGGACCAGAGGACCAGATGCTGCCAGTTCTCACCAATGGAATCACAAGGCAGCTATAAACAAGTGCCATGGCCATTCATCGGAAATCCAAAACAACAAAACCCTAAATGGAAGGGATGGAAGGGAATGACAGGACAGAGCTCTAGGCACGATGTCAAATTGTTAACTAATGGCTTTTCAGTCTTTCACCCCATTTAAGAGTTTCAGGCTATTTTAAAAATAATGTCCTAAACAATCTTGGTGCCTGAGTAATTTATTTTGGAGAAGCAAAATTAGTATTTTAGATTGTAATACCTTTGAAGAGTCAGACAAACCTTGTCTACCTTGTCAGACAAACGCAACTCTACCTTTTACCAGCTATTTTCCCTAGGGCAAATTTCTTATCTTACTCTATTTCCTCATTTGTAAAAGAGGAAGATTAATAATAGAACCCACCTCCTATACAGTTTTGAAGATTAAATTAGGAAATTCATCAAGAGGACTAAGCATAATGCTTAGCAATAATAAGTACTCAAATGCATGGTGGCCATCATTTGAAAGTCAGGATCCTTGCCAGGCACAGTGGCTCACGCCTGTAATCCCAGCACTTTGGGAGGTCAAAGCCAGCGGATCACCTGAGGTCAGGAGTTCGAGACTAGCCTAGCCAACATGGTGAAACCCCATCTCTACTAAAAATACAAACATTAGGCCGGGCGTGGTGGCTTATGCCTGTAATCCCAGCACTTTGGGAGGCCGAGACGGGTAGATCACGAGCTCAGGAGTTTCAGACCAGCCTGGCCAGCATGATGAAACCCCATCTCTACTAAAAATACAAAAATTAGCAGGGCGTGGTGGAAGGCGCCTGTAGTCCCAGCTACTCGGGAGGCTGTGGCAGGAGAATCACTTGAACCTGGGAGACGGAGGTTGCAGTGAGCCGAGATCACACCACTGGACTCCAGCCTGGGCGATAGAACAAGACTCCATCTCAAAAAAAAAAAAAAAAAAAAATTAGCCAGCCGTGGTGGCGCATGCCTGTAGTCCCAGCTACTCAGGAGACTGAGGCAGGAGAACCCCTTGAACCCAGGAGGCGGAGACTGCAGTGAGCTGAAATCGCCCCACTGCACTGCACTCCAGCCTGGGTGACAGAGCAAGACTCCATCTAAAAAAAAAAAAAAAAAAAAAAGTCAGGATCCTGGTGAGGATCTGTGACCCAAGAACAGATAAACTACCTACAGAATTGTTCCCCAAAAGCTTTGTAATATGGTTCTCTTTAGAAGCCTAAATTCCTAAACAAGCACAATGTTAGAAATCTGGAGACTAAAAGCCGGTTATCCAAACCTAAATTACCAAGAGTTTCACATAACGCTAGATCAACCTGTGAACTCCAACACCTTAGGACCAGAACAGAATGTTGTCCAAAGGGCAAGAGAAAAAGACATACATATTTGCCAAAGAGACACAGTAATAAACCAATTCCCAGCATTTCTGCCCTGTTCTCTAAGGACAACAGAAAGCAACAATGTCTACCCCAGACAGGAGAAATCACTGGGCAAGAAGAGCCCAAAGATATATCTGTTTCTTCCAAAAGGAAGCATCCAACACTATGTGGCCTTTAATCCCTCTACCACGTGGCTGAATTTGCACTTTTCTTAAAGTCAAAGTACACGGCAGTTGAGAGTAAACAGCCGGGCCCAAAGGCACTCATGCCCGGCAAGCACGTTGTGACCTTAAAGAAAACATGAGCAAAATAAAAACACCAAGCACACACCAAATGGGCTTTTAATTGACTGATATCACACCAACCCCCAAGCACCCCTGGTGCTAGATCTTAAGGGGAAAAGAAGGGTTCCTTTTAACAGAGATGCCTATAAACAAGCAAGCTGAAAACGAACAAGTTTAAGAGAGAAAAGCATACAAAAATCTTGGCTGCTAGTGATGAGCCATGGAAAATCATGAATCTGCCAGTGCCAAGGGAGGAGGAAGTCTAATATCTAACTTTGCAGACTTGGGAACATAAAAGCAACAAAGCCATAAGGAAGCCCAAATGCAAAAGACAGAAAAAAAGGCACATGGCACATTTCCTCTTCATATGGGTAGCAATTCAAGCAGCGCTTTGGGCCTGCAGAGCACTTAGCTCAGTACCCAAAGCCCCTTAGTATTTATATCAACATAACTTCCTGGAGGGTGACAAAAATCTGTCCTGGATTACTGGGTGATTTCTAATATGTACCATGACCAACACTAAGTCAACATTTTAGGGATCAAATTTCCTACTCTGCAGCATGTTGGAATGCATTCTTGGCATTAGACTTCTTCCCATTCCAGTCCACCCTTAGAAAATGCAGAAGCCACTGGGAAATAGACTCAACCTGTCCCAAGATAATATTCCAGCTATGCACAAGTGACTAACAAAAACAAATAGAAGTTCATTCAGATGTCCCTTCACATTCAGTAAAAAACTAATTTCATCCATTTAAATGGAGAGGAGGGGTAATTTCAGGAAGAATACTCAAGGCTACTAAGTCAATATTCACCCGAACTTGGATTCCTCTAAAACCTGGGATTGATCAGAGTTCAAGCCCCTAAATACCTGTAATCCATAGGAGGTTAACTATGGTGCCCAATTCTGAGTAACTGAAAACCCACTTTTGCAAAATGCCAAAATGGCAAGGCAAAAAAAGTGGAAAAGGTATTTCTAAACCAGAATGTTTATCCAAGACTCCAGTACTTTCAGCAGGTCATGGACCATTACTCAAGTAATGGGAGGGGGGGGAAGGCCGGGCGCGGTGGCTCACACCTGTAATTCCAGCACTTTGGAAGGCCAAGGTGGGTGGATCACACCCGAGGTTGGGAGTTCAAGACCAGCCTGGCCAACATGATGAAACCCCACCTCTACTAAAAATACAAAAATTAGCCGGGCATGGTGGTGGAAGCCTATAATCCCAGCTACTCAGGAGGCTGAGGCATGAGAATCGCTTGAACCTGGGAGGCAGAGGTTGCAGTGAGCCAGATTGCACCACTGTACTCTAGTCTGGGTGACAAAGTGAGACTCCATCTCAAAAAAAAAAAAAAGGATTGCAGTACTTCTGTACTGGAGTAGTGTAACCAATCCTTCTCCAGGTAGAAGCATTACAGTGGCCTGGCACTGGACACGCCATGCATCTTCAGCTGTTAAGCATCCACTGATGTTCCTTGACCGGTGAAGTGCCAAGGCCCAACCACAGATCGACCAGCAGGTAAAGAAACCAAAATCACTATATTCCAGAGGCTCCACAAGGATTAAGCATTGGTGAGCAGCATTTGTTAGCTGCTTGGCCATAGTAACCTAATAAAAAACAAATTTTTTTTTTTTTTTGAGACAAGGTCTTGGCTCCATTGCCCAGGCTGGAGTACACTGGCGTAATCATGGCTTACAACAGCCTCAACCTCCTGGGCTCAAGCAATCCTCCTGCCTCAGCTTTCTAAGTAAACTGGGACTACAGGCACGTACCACCACATCCAGCAATTTTTGTGTCTTGTAAAGATGGGGTCTCCCTATGTTAATAGCCTGGTCCCAAGGCTGGTCCTGGGCTTGGCAATCCTCCCACCTTGGCCTCCCAAAGTGCTGGGAGTATAGGTGTGAGCTACCGCGCCCGGCCAAAAACAGTATTAAAGGCCATTTCTATGAATAAATGGGCAGACTGCGTATGTGCAGGCTTACCTAACCCATCAACCTCAATATAAGGTCTAACACAAGCAACTTGACTTGAGCACAGCTCCCAGCTCCTCAGAAATAGCAGCCTAAGAGTCCCAACAGATACTTACTTCGTGGCTCTTGTTTTAAGAAAGGTCAACTAACTCTGCCAAGACAGACTCACCAACAAAGTTGAAGCACCATTACTACAGAGCTGTCCAGGGCACACAACTCTGAAGGTGACATGACCTTCCAAATCCAAATTTACTAGAAAAGTGCCCCTGAACTAGCCAAGAACTTAACAGTCTGTACCAAAGGCTCTACCTGACCACAAGAACCACTAAGACCCTGGAACCACTCTTTCAGGGAGTTTTATGGTTAGAGTCCAAATTCTCAAAGTCATTGGAACACTGAGACAGCTACTGGTCTGGAGATGGATGTGCAATGTGGATTCTATCAAGCCCATGGAACTTAAGAATAACATTATGAAAAGGCAAATTAGTATTCTAAGTTTCTTGAACATTTAGCTACACAAGAAAAGCCTCTGAAAAGCTGTCCCAGGTTAACCCTGCCAAACTGATTGAACCTTTTCCTCTAATTCCTTCAGCTCACATAATTAGTGTGGTCTACATCCATTTATGAAACCTTGCTTTTCAAGTTTTCCAGATGTGTGCACATAAGCATGCTTTCCTAAGAAAACTAAATGCCTCTGAAGGAGATATTGTTTCTACCTTTTAAATCTCTTCCTAGTACCTAGCTGGTGTAATCACACAGGGCTATTTCCCATCCCCATTGGAATTTCCAGATCTCTCTGACTTAGAAACTATGCTCTCAGCAATAAGTCTGAAGTTCCTAATACCCTCACTACCAACATACTGAGAAAGGACCATGCAATATTAAGCAACCTATGTCAGTGCCAATCCAAGTTTTTGTGTTTTGTATTAAAACAAGCTGATAGCCTTTGGTAGTAAGTTAGCTGAACCTAAAAATCATAGTCAGGACCATAATTACATTCATATTCCCTGCTACTATATAAACAGCTAAGTCAAAAGGGCACTTCCAGGACTCTGGTGTAAAAAACACTTCTTATAAAGAAAACTGGTGTCAGAATCAATGAATCTAGTTAAAAAAGACATTCTGAGAAGGCAAATCTGGTCATCTCACAAGGCTACCAAAGAAGAGGACCACAGACAGACAGCTAAAATATTCATAGATTCTTCTTCTTCTTCCATAAAAAGAATGTGTCACTGAAGGAACCCAGATATGTTTTTAATCCTAAAATGGCAATTTCAAAAACAAAGACTGTATCTACTCACATAATCCTTCAAGTAAGATGTAGTGAGTCCCCAAATATTTGGACTTGTACTGACCCAGGAACAGAGTGTAAAGGCATATTAATTTTATCATAAGTGATACACAGAAGTCCAGTAAAAACTGTATAAATAAACCCAGGCCATTGGGTAGTGGACTTATAATCCCAAGCACAACAGCAAAATTGAGGATAAAGATCACACTCAAGCTGCAGTATCTTTTTTCTCCTTTCTAATATTCCAGAAATGCAAACCCAAGCCAAAAATAATCTCACCAAGCTACCCTTTAAACCTCAAAGTCTCATAAGCCAAGTGTCTGGGGTAATACTTACCTTACTATTGACAGTCAGGATCTTCTTTCCAAACTTCTATTTTCACTATGAAACTGCAATTGACTTTAACAGGATACCACATGCCCTGAACTTAGCATGCAGCCAGGGCCACAGAGGTTTCACTGCCAGGGCAGCATCTTTCCATTTCAATTTTTTTTTAGATCACTTCTTATCTCCACACTCACTGCCCCCCAGCACTACCCTTTTCCTATCCCCAAGTCTTTTTCCCCAATGTTATTTTACTCCACCACATGAGGAGGCTAGCATTATCTTTGCTTGAAAACTGTTTATTAATTTGCCTGTCAAACATTCTATAGAACAGTTTACATCTTACTACAGAAACCTCCTGGGTACATATTGACAGCTCAGCAAGTATTTACACAAAGCTCTGAAACATTTGGTTCCTTCAGAGACGATAGAAGATGCTGTGTCAAGCACAGAATTATCAAACACTGTTCCCTCTACCCTTTTCCCTCCTTTATAAAGGGAAGCTTCCTTTCTCTAATATACCTAAATTACACTTCTAAACTACTAAGCCAGGAAGAGAAAGAATGGAAATTCAGGTGTGCTGGAGAAGAGAAAGAATAGCATTTCCAGGACCACGTGCAAAGCACACCATGTAGTTTTTTAAACCATAGCTATGAGAAACAACAAATGCACCTATGAAATTGACCCTGAAACGCAGCTTTTCCTCTTCCAGTCTCAGGAACATTTGCTTCTCTCTCAGCAAAACTTACAGGGCAAGTCCAGGCACTCAGATTACAACCAACTGCCCAAACCAGACCTAGACCTGCCCAAACACCAGGAGTCTGGAGAGCTTAATGCTCCCTCTCTCTCCCTACCCCTCCCCAAAAGCAGCAGAATATCAACACTGAACTTATGAATATCCATTCCTCACCCCGACCCCAAGTGCAAAAGCCTCCTGGGGATCCTGAAGCAACTATTTTTCAAGTCTTGCTTTAATGAAATCTACCTAACTTTCCAATGACTATTTAGTGTTTTAAAACCACCAGCCAGGTGGAATGACTAATGACAAACAGATTAACAGTTTCAAGGCAACAGTCTGGTAGAGCTTTTTCTGTAAAAGTCCACAGACCACAATGGCACCCAACTGTCCAGAGCTTGTTCCTGTGAATCCCAGGAGAAAATAGCTTTGAGTTCCTTCAGCCCAGGGGAAGAAAGATGGTCTCAAGACCCCTGATTTATGTACAGAAAGCTGCCTTCATAACAAGCCAGCTATGGAAGCACAGATATGTAGCATCTTAGAGTGAGAAGGCCATGCAGACCAACTTCATTTTATTGATGAGGGAGAAAATGAAAAATAGAGAAAGCAAATGACCTGCCCAGGGTCACACAGCTTAATCTGGAGCTGTATGTGGAACCTAAGCCCCCTCCTTCCTCCTCCTGTTGTGAGTCCTGTGCTCTTTACCACTAACGCAACACACAACTCAAGTATGCATCAGTAATAACAACTTAAGTGTGCATCAGTAATGATAATGACCAATCTAAACAAGGAAAAACCCAGAGATAAAAGCCACAGGAATCAGGACTCCATTCAAGCCCCAGGTATTACAGCTCACTGGCAGAAAAGAACTACTCGGTGCCAATATATTTGAATACCACATTTTTACCATATTTACAAGCTTCAGTTGCTTCTAGAATTTTGAGAGTTGAAGCCAATCAATACAACCTTTTGAGGGATGGGAACAGGAAAAAGCCCTGCCTATTACTTTGTTAGCCTATTCCCTCATTCTAAAAAAGTTCACTAACCTCTTTGCAAAAGGTCTACTGTAGACATTACACCTACAGGAGTCAATCCAACATATTAATGTTTAATGCAATCCAAGACATCCTGTTTCAGCAGGTGCTGCTTGTCATGGTTACTCATGTCACACACAAAGAAAGGAACCTAAAAAGTCCTCACAGGGCCCAATACACAAGAAGCCAAACCTGGTCCTGGCTGCTTTCTCTGTTCTCACACCACCATCTCAATCCTCATCACCCCAGCTCTCTCATGAACAGTAGAGAAACATGAAACCCCCACAACTAAAGTGCCATCTCAGTGTGGTTTTCCTGGTCCCTCCTACTTGAGAGAGCTCCAAGAGTCCTGTATTTCAGCCAGCCTAGAATTTCTGCCAGTAGGCATTCCCATAATAAATCTAGGATTCCTGTATCTGTTTCCCAGGAGTCAGAAATATCATTTGATGTTTCCATAGTAGAAACTAACAACCAAACTTCTACAATAAAATCCAACTTGTTCCTGGACTATTTATTGTATTTTATTTTTTACCTTGGTAAACTGGTATTACTCTCAAAGTATTATTGCTAAAAAGCGTCCCAATAAAAAGCCTTAAATCAACTTCATGTGTGTAAGCAACCTAAAACTATTTCATCAGTACCGGGATTCAACACTTGAGATACACTACTTATGAAAAGGAATAAAGTAAAAGTTTGTCTAAGATCTTCCCAGGTCCTGTGAAAAAGACATAGCCACAATACACACACTTACCTAAACTTTATTTCATAAGCGCAGAGTCAAATGAAAACGTTATCACCTTAGCTGTGTTAATTAAGTCTCTGCAAAATATTCTTAATCTAAGACTGTGCCAGGAAAAGATGGAGACAGAGCAAGACTTTTTAATTTAAGAATGTTGAAGAGTAGAGCATCATGGTCTGAAAAGAGGTTTATCAAGTAGCAAAGAGAAATTCAGAACAAAGTCTGAACCTACAACCCTCACCTAGACTACTACCACACACCTGAAGCAGTCCACAGAAGTGGAAGCTGCACTGTCTCTTACACAACTGAATGCTCACCAGCCCATTCCCTGGGTCTCTGGGGAGTAGACAACTGAGCTGAAATTAATTAGGAATCTATGTTGTGTGGGTCTAGTGATAATAAAAGAGATCAGAAAATTCATCCAAAGACAGCACAGACAGGCATCCAAACAGGGACTGTATCTATTCTCCTATCATCTACACAGAAAGTGTTCCATAATTTAATGACTGAAAAACAAAAATCATTATACCAAAAGAGTTGGCTTTTTCTTTAAAAACTTTGACTAAATATTTCCAAACCAGCAGAATTCAAATCAATTTTGCTTTTAAATGAACCCTGACTTACTACCCCAAATGACTTATTCTAATAGTTTTCAAGAAAAGTAAAATTTTCAGCCAAAACCAACCAAAACAAGGGGAATGAGGGGAAAGAGGTTCAGACTATAGGATGACCCAGAGACAAGAGGATGCTGTCTTTAAGACAAAACTTTTCCTCCAGACACTAGAAAAACAATGTAACATTTCCCTATTTCTTGTCCAGATGCAGAACATCATGGAAGATGTAGAATCAAGGCACAGAGCTCCAGGCCCACCATCTAACACAGCTAATTTCAAAATCCCCAGCTCAAAAGAAGAGTAGTAAAGTAGCTCTAGGATGGGCTGGGAATACAGCTAGTAAGTGAACAAAATTTCCTCCTAGCACAAAAGCGCAAGGGGTTTGGGAGGGGATGAATGGAGCTTCCCCCTCTTTGAAAACATGTATGACTCCACAGAATACTCAATATCCCTGACCAAAAGCACTGCTGACAGAGCATGATGAAGATGGAAGAAAAGCAACAAAATAAAACAAGATAGAATAGTGTAACAAGGTACTCAGAAGTTGCAATTTCTAAGCAAATCTTAAGTGTCATTCTAGGTCGTATCTTCGTATCTTGGAAGACAAGAAAAAAAGTGGAACATACATTAAAATGCAAACGAATAAACTGGCCAGTCTCTATTTCAAAGCTCTAAAATGACTGATGACAAAACAGAAAACTAGACTTTTTGTTATTCCAGGAAAAAACAATTTCACCAGACCAAGCCTTTAGGAGAAAGTCCCTCAAGATCATGAAAGACACCAGCTTCCCTTTAAATTAAGCTGCTATTCCAAAGTTCAATTAACAAAAGAAAGTGTTAACAAGATTCAACATGTAAACAAAGAATGAGGCCAGTCTTCCTTAAAACAGAACGCTTGAACCTAATATAAAATTCCTCAGAAAGCTCCCAGTTCTAAAAAAAATAACAAAAACTGTTTTCTGCCCCCCCATAAAGATCCCACATTTGCCACTCAATAAAAAGCCCAGTAAAATCATTTCAATTCTGCAAAGCAACCAGTGTCAAAATTACTCAAGATAAATGCATCTTCAGAGCCATCAAAGAAGTCATTTATACCATCAGGAAAGTCACAAAACCAAAACAAACAGCAAACCCATTGTAGAGAAAAAACTCAGCTACTGTTCTGACAACACAGAATTCATTTCAGGCTGCATAAAACGTAACAAGCAAAATAAATCCAAGGTACAAGCAAAATGCCATTGCCTCCTCTTTTGTTTGGGCACAATGTAACAAGGGCAGGCTGTCTGAGGCTTTGCTGCTGCTGATACAGTATTGCTACTTAAACCTCCCTCCTCAAGGTCACAGCCAATTTCAGCTCTGGAATAAAAGGCAGATAGTGGCAGCGATAGTTTGGGTTATCACTGGCAGAAAAGCAGAGTGTAAAAGTTTATGAGCTCATCAGGATTGTTGTACCATTACATCAGAGGCAATTATAAATGGCCAAGAGCAGGAGATGGGGAGCCAATCAGATCACAGATAGGATGTCAACCTAAGACCAACTGTCTCCTGGCTTTGACAGAAGGATTTTACCTCCATAATTCAAATCCCAAACCAAAGCAATCTGCACTTACTACTCCAATCACTCAGCTGTTTACCAGCACTTCCAGGGAGAAGCCCAGGCCACTGGGCCGGCGGAGCCTAAGACAGGAGATGGCCCGGGCTGCCCTAGGTGAACCGCAGCCGGCCTCTAGCAGCTCCCAAGCAGTCCCCTGCCCTCCCCTCGAGGTCCCCTCGAGCTCTAGGGGCCCTCTTTGAAAGCACAGATGGGGGGCGGCCCAGAGGAAGGCCGGGGGACGGAGAGGAGCGGCAGGTGAGCAAAGAAACGTTCATTCAACTCCTGGGCTCCTACCACTGCCTACACTCCTAACCTGAGCCCCCAGCACCCCCTCACCCCCGGCCAGGCCCTTCCCCGCACACTCTGCCCCGCACCCCCATCAAGACCCCTGGAGTTCGAAGGGACCAGGGGAGAGGAAAAAAAGGAGCAGACACCTCTGGGAAAACCCAACACAAAGGCTGAAGGAGGGAAGGAGAGGAAGGCAGACAGGCAGCCATTTTAAGAGAGAAGAGCCAGACAATGGCAGCTCCCCAGCAGTGGGGGCCCGGGACTGAGGGGAGCCCAAGGCTGTGGCCCGCTCACCGCAGCCGCCACCCACCCCCAGGACCACGCTCGCCCCAGCCCCCTCCCCACTCAGCTGTGTACCTGAGGGGTCCGGGCGAGCGGCTGCCCCCCGCCGCCGCTGCTCCCGGGGCTCATGGGCGCGTGGTGGCTCCTTTGTTGGGCCCCTCCCGAGGCGGCCGCCGCCGCAGCTGCCGCCGCCGCAGCCCCCCAACACTGCGAGGCCATGTCCGCCGGGCCCTTGCCGGCGCCCCCGTCCTGGGGCCCGCCACTGTAGTCGCCCCCGGGGTAGCCCTGGTAGCCCCGGGCCGAGCTGGGCGACGTGAGCAGTTGGTTGAGGGTGGGGGTGGCGGTGGGCTGGGGAGTTCCCCCGCTGGCCGCGGAGGGGCCGCCTCCCCCCATGGCCCCGAAGCGCTGCTGAGCGAAGGACGAAGACGACGAGGAGGCGGAGGCGCTGGAGGAGGGAGGCGGCTTGGAGCCGGCAGCCGCCGCCGCGCCGGAGCCCGGAGTGCCACCTCTCGGGGAGCTCAGCGCGTAGGCCGGGGCGGGCGGGGGGTAGGCGCTGCGGTTGGGGTAGTAGGAGTTGTATTGGTGGTTGGGGAAGCCGTGGTCGTGAGAGTTCTGCTGGGGCCCCGCGTAGGGCTCCAGGCCCCCGCCGCCGCCGCTCTGCAGCGCTGCCAGGCCAGGGCTTTGTTGTCCGCCATGTTGTTGGTGGAAGACGGCGGCCGCGGCGGCGGCGACGGCAGACGGGCTCCGGCCGTAGGGTTGCCCGAAGCCGTAGGCTGGGGGCGGCAAGGCGGCCGCGGCTGAGTGAGGAGGCGCCCCCACCCCATCGCTGCTGCCGCCACCGCCGCCGCCGGGCGGCTCCGTGAGGTTATTGTTCAGGGCGGGCCTAGGGCCCGCGTTCCCGTTCGAGTTCTTCAGGTCCGGCTCCGCGCCGGGCCCGCCGCCGCTGCCGGCTCCGCCGCCGCCGCCACCCCCATTGCTCTCGGCCCCGTCCTGCAGCTCCTTTCCCAGCGGCTGCGGCGGCCCCACGGCGGGGCCCTCGCTTTCCTGCCCGGCGGCTGCCTTCATTTCCCCGCGCTCGGCCGCTGCCGCCGCCGCCGCCTCGCCCCCCGCCTCCTCCCGCTGCTGCTGCTCGGCTTTCTTCAGCTCCGAGGGCGGCGGCGGCGGGTTGCCCAGGCTGCTGGCGGCGGCGGGGGCGACCTGCGCGGCCATGATCCCCGCTGTCTCGTCCGCGGAGAGACCCGGCCCTGTCTTCGTCTTCTCCCCCCCTCCCACCCCGCCCCGGGGCCGAGTCCCCCGGGCTGCCCTCCCCACCCGCCCGGGCGGGCCTCGCGGGGCTCCGCTGCTGCGCTGCGCTCGCTCCTCTCCCCCCCGCCCCGCCGGCTCAGGCTCCGGGCTGGCGGCGGCGGAGGAGGAGGAGGCGGCGGCGGCCGAGGCGCCGGCGGCTCAGCTGCTCCCGGCTCTGTAGGCTCGGGACCCGGCTCTCCCGGCTCATTCCCCCCAAGCCCTTGCCTGGGAATGAGGGGGGCGGT
The DNA here is from genome assembly GCF_029289425.2 of Pan paniscus. Taxonomy (NCBI): domain Eukaryota; kingdom Metazoa; phylum Chordata; class Mammalia; order Primates; family Hominidae; genus Pan; species Pan paniscus. Next base: position 200,171,752 of record NC_073249.2, read on the forward strand.
GGAGGCTCCGCTCCCCAGGGCCTGGCCCCGCTGTGACTCTCCGCTTTCTGCTGCCGGAGAAAGGAGGAGGGAGGGAGGGAGGGAGGCGAGGGGGAGGGGGCGGGGAGGGAGGGAGCGGGGGGAGGGGGACCCGGGACGGGCGGGCTGGAGGGCGCGCGGCAGCAGCCGGGGCGCCGGGAGCCAGAGTCAGAGCGCGGGCCGAGCCCGGCGCCCTGCCTCCCCTCGCCAGCTGCGGCTTGGGTCGAGGCTGCTGCGCGGCAGCGGGCGGGCGAGCAAGCGGTCGGCCGGACTGAGCGGCTAGAGCGCCCCACTCTCCTCCGAGTCCCCCTCACTCCGACACGAGGCTCAGCACTGCCATTTTACCCAGCGCCGTCGCGGCCGCCTGGCAAACCCGGAGTGGAGAGCGGAGCGGGCGCAGGCCGTGGAACGGACTCGCTCCCTTCCCTTCACAAAGGAGGAGGGGAGAGAACAAGCCGCGGCGGCGGCAGGCCCTCAGCCGCTTTCGCTAGGCAGCGCCGCCGCCGAAGGCTTCGGAGAAAACCCGGCCCGGAGCCCGCGCATCTCTGGAGCCTGCGCCGCCTCCCTCCCGGCGTCCCTATCCAGGTCTGTCCCCTCCCGGCCGTACCGAGGGGAGCGGGCAGCGTGAACTTTACCCGCGGCTGCAAAATTGGCCAGAGCCTGAGACCGCGGCCGCCTCGGCCCAGCCCTGACCCCCTGGCAGCGGGCCCGGTCCGTTGGCTGCTGCTTAGCACCTCTACAGCACTTTTCGTCTTCAAAGCCTTCTACGGACCCCGCTAAAGACCCAGCCTTTTTTACCCCCTTTGCAAGCCCGAAGGAATGACTGATCATTGTTCAGACGATTCGTTTCCCACTCGCCTGCCCTCATTAGCCGGTCCTTACAAGGCTCTGGGGGCATGAGGTCCGGATTATCCCCATTTTACAGAATTGAAAGAGAGGGGAGGGAACTGCCTGTCACTTAAAGTCAGAGGGCAGAGGAGGGCGACTTTAAAAAGAAGTGGAGTCACCAAAGCTGCCTTCGGTCTACTTGCCTTTAAAAAAAAAAAAATCAAGTTGTGAGCACATTCAACAATGGGATCAGAATATCAAAATGGATTTGAAGTCAAAACTGATCATCTCACCACTAACTTAAAATGGAGGCCACTGAAGTTGCTTTAGGAGCATAGAACAGTTACCCAGCAGGAAAACCTAAACACCGTTTCTCACTCCCTCTTAAGAAAACTTAGCCTACCATGACCAGTAGCCCCAGTCTCCAAAGACAGTACCTTCTAATACTGAAAACCCACAGAAGAGGCTCCAGGGACTGCAGGAACCTGAGTGTTCAAACCATTACAGAAGAGAGATGCAGAAAATGGAAACCATTTTCTCCTTGAAGAAAAGGCACAGTCCAACAAGTCACTTAGAAAATGGATGCTTGTCAGATTTGTTTTCTATCCTGTAGCGTAAAGATTGTTTAAAGTTTACCATTACATTCTAAGAGACCCCGATTGAGCTGGAGTTGGGTAGAAGGCCAGGTTTATCTGAAAAGATCGACATACACAGAAAGCTCCAGTGTTCTCCTGATCTACAGGCTCCACCAAATCCCAGCAGCAGCCTTTTCTTCCTCAGGCTGACTTGGAATGTTCTGATATGACAGGCTACAAAAGCCAGAGGAGATTCCAGCTCCTCACCAGACCCAAGGCTGCCTTGGGAAAGGCCCAGGCCAGAGTTCCTAGACACCAGGATCTCTTTTCCCCCTCAGATTTTGTAAAGGGAGACTTCATGGCCACAGGAGCATTATCTTAGATTATGCAGGACCCGGGAGTGCTGGCAATGTCCCTGGTCACTATGAATAATTCCAAAGCCTGAACTCATTTCTCTCACCAAGAAAACTTACTGCATCCTACACCAGAAAGGCAAAACCTTCCTGTTAATCTAAGAGTGATGAGATTTAAAAAAAAAAAAAATCCCACAGTTTTATTCTTCTCCCCTCCCCCGGCCTCAAGCCAAGAACCAAACCAGCCTACCAAGAAGATCCGACTGACTGGTATGGGCCAGTGCCCTCTTTTCACTCACAGTCCTCAGGGGCAACAACTCTCCCCGGTGCATTAGGTCCTAGAAACCAAATTATAGGCTGCCTCATAAATAGAGCTTGGCTATTTAATCAACTGCCCCTGAGCTGGCAAACAGTCCTGAGTCCTGCACACAAATGAGGATTTTTTTACATGCAATTACTCTGCCATTTTCCTCAGAGCTGGGGTGTAATGGGAAACCTGGAGCCCAGTGAAAATCTGGAAGCTAGAATGGATTTCTCTCCAAAGAAAGCCCTCATCCCCTTTCTTCAATGGCTGTGAAATATGGAAAGCGCCAAAAATCTCCTTCCCTACACGTGGGCAAGCTGTTTTGAAAACAGTCACCATTTTTCTCTAGCAATAAGGTAAAGTGCACAAAAATCTATCCACCTGGGTTGGAGGAGATAATGTGGAATTTCTCTACTTTTTTTTTTTTTTTTTTTAATTCACTGGGGTTCTCTTCCACTTTTACTTTTAGAGCCCCACACCACAATCCCAGGAACTGTTGGGCTGAGGGAACTTTTTTAGAAACTGGCCCATCAGCTTTCCCTAGGGGCAGTGGCAACGGGAAAGCGGGGGAGGGGAGGAGCTGGGCACGTGGCTGGCCCGAGCAGCGAGACCCCGGCTGGGGGCAGTGGGTCCTCCCTTCGGTGGAGTTTTTCCCCCACGGCCCCTGCCTTTTAACCCCACACCCAGGCAGCTCAGGAATCCCGGCGCAGATTGGAGAACTAGGACTAGGACAGCGCTACCCTCGCGAAAGCACCTCGGCCAACAGCCTGATGGCAAATATGGACTGAATCGTTGACATGGAAACCGGACTAAAGTCTCGCTAGCTCTCCCTCACAGGAGAGTTCTTATCGCCGTCCCCGACCGCACGGCACTTAGCAAACGCGGACTGGATTTGAGGCCTGGAGGATCAGGCGGAGTTTCTGGGCGTATTAACTCCAGCGGCAGAGCAGCCAAGGAAGGGGGCAGGGCTGCCAGGACAAACCGGCTGAAAATGGCAGAGGATGTGCTCCCATTTTATCCGGCTGCACAGCGTGCATGGATTGGGCCCGAGGACAAGGGAACAACCTATTAAAATCCAGAGAGTCAACTGCAAAATGTGGAACCGAGGCCTGGAGGGTTTGCTAGGAGAGGGAAACGTTTGCAGGGAAGACAGCTCTTCCTTTCTCGCAATTTGCTTCCCCTAAATGTCTGAAATACAAAACTCAACAAACAAACAGAAGATCGGGCTCGGCTCCTTCCTCCACCCAATCCTTGTGGGAGAAGTCGTCTTAAGCCCAGGGACCCTAGCGAGGGTTTGCTTAGATTCCTAACTAAGGCGTGGAGAATCGCTGGAGCGCCAGGTTGTTGCCCCCACACGTTCCCGCCGCGGCACAGCAGCAGACACCCAGCAGAGCTCTCTCGAGTGCGAACTGGAGCTGCGAGTTTGAGCAAAAGGGCAACTATGTCAGTTGACGGAAGCCAGAAGCAGAGTTCAAAGCCTGGCGTGGATTTCCGTCTGGAGCTGTCTGTTCTTAAAGTTTGTAACTCCGTGTTAAGAAACAGCCCCAGCGGAGGCTTTGGGATCGGTGTGAAAGTCTAGCACTACCATCTGACAGCGAGCTGCAAAACTTTGGGCTGCATATTAAGCGAGGAAAGTGGATTGAAGCGAGAGTCAAGGCAATTCATTATGTTACCGGCTCCCATACGGGAGCTGTAAAATACGAACTGGATGCACACACGGAGAAAAATGGAATGAACTCGGAATGGCATTCAACAGCTCTTCGCGGTAAAACTGTGACTGCCAAGGACCTAGAATCCCAAAGGAGCAAACCAGGAGGCCTCAAACTTGGTTGGCACACTATAAATGCTTTTCTAGATCTTTTCCCCACTCATCTCAAACTCTTAAGCAATTTGGGGTCATTTATATTTCAGAATAAGGAACACATTTTGAGAAATGTTAATTTCTGAATGAGACTTTTTTCCCCCAAAGTAGCTGTGAAAAAAAGAGCCTCAGGCATAAGTCACCCAGCTTATTTTGTCTCAATATAAATTAAAAATTACCCTCACCACCACCTCCACCAAAACTAAAATAAAAAATAAAATAAGTAAAAGTCCAGGCTGGTCTGGCTTGTGGCAGGTTTCAAACAAAAATAACACCCAGGCCGGGCGCGGTGGCTCACGCCTGTAATCCCAGCACTTTGGGAGGCCGAGGCGGGCGGATCACGAGGTCAGGAGATCGAGACCATCCTGGCTAACACAGTGAAACCCCGTCTCTACTAAAAATACAAAAAATTAGCCGGGCGTGGTAGCGGGCGCCTGTAGTCCCAGCTACTCGGGAGGCTGAGGCAGGAGAATGGCGTGAACCCGGGAGGCGGAGCTTGCAGTGAGCCGAGATCGCGCCACTGCACTCCAGCCTGGGCGACAGAGCGAGACTCCGTCTCAAAAAAAAAAAAAAAAAAAAAAATAACACCCAGGGCCAGTCTAATATGAGGAAAAAGATACCAAGGCTTTCATATTCTTCTAAGTACAGCCTCACTCACCAGTCTCACTGGTGAGCTTGCTGACCAGTGAGCTTATTTTTGTGGAAAAGACTGAGTAAAGCTACTACTAATATTTTTTTAAAAAACAAAAAACAAAAAAACGGGACTGGGGTTTCATAAAACCACTGGGCAGATCAGGAAATTTGGATTTCTTATTTCTGCTGAGCTCATTGAAGATTTGTATTCACCAACTAATACAAAAAATACTGTATGAAAAACCTACTTAAAGCTTGAGCCACGCGTGGTGGCGCACGCCTGTAATCCCAGCACTTTGGGAGGCCGAGGCAGGCAGATCACGAGGTCAGGAGATCGAGACCATCCTTGCTAACACGGTGAAACCCCGTTTCTACTGAAAATACAAAAAATTAGCTGGGCGTGGTGGCACCCGCCTGTAATCCCAGCCACTCGGGAGGCTAAGGCAGGAGAATCGGTTGAACCGGGGAGGCGGAGGTTGCAGTGAGCTGAGATGTCGCCACTGCACTCCAGCCTGGGCAACAAAGGGAGACTCCGTCTCAAAAAACAAAAAACAAAACAAAACAAAAAAAAGCTTGATAGCCTCTTCATAGTCAATCAAAAGAGAAACTTAACAATTTTGTGCTTGGTACTTATTACACTAAGCTGTTTTTAGATCTGGAAGGCTAAGCACCAACAATATTATCAAGGTAAGGTCACCGATCTTAGCACAGAAGGCTATTGCCCAGGAACAGGAAAAGTCTGTTATCTAGGATTTCCCATGTTAAACCAATGTAGGCTGCTTTTGTTTTGTTTTGTTCTTTAAAACCAACCTAGGGAAATTTCACACATATAAAATGATTATAAGGGAAGTTTTTGAGAGTTGACAAGAAAATCAGAAGGAAAAATCAAACACTGTATTCTAGGTGGAGATTTCTTTCAGCCCTTGCCTGCATAAAGCTTTCTTACACTGCCATTTTACTGAGTTAGGAAAAAGAGTCAGTGGGGAAGTTTCTCACAGCAACTCTGGAATGGATCTGGAATGGAGTCTTTTGTTCCAACACAAGTTCTGTAGAAGAGTTGGAAAGAGAAGGAAAAAACAGTGTAAGCACAGACAAAATGGAGGGAGGCAGGCATGCAGTCCTATGAAATAGGATAGGTGGCTAAAAAAGCAAATGTGCTGTCTGTTCTCTGCAAAGCAACCACCTTAAGAGAATCCTCCAGCATGATGATACTGGGTGTTTTTGTATAAGAATCAAAGAAAATCCAAAGAAATCTATTAGGTATAAGACAGGAATTGAGTGGCCCCTAATGAAAAACATTCTGACTAGCTTTAATAGGGTTTAAACCCATCTATCCCTACAGAAAATGCCTATTCCTAAAGATAAAATGGACCAAACAAAAAAGTCAGGCGTGGGAGTGACTACTATAGTCATAGTAGCAGTGTGGCACTCCACTCCAGTGAAATGCGGAACTTACCAATGACACCAAGGGAAAGCTGCCAGGAAAAATCAGACTGAGTTTTGGCACTTTTCCACATTATCACTTTCTTCCCTGAAATTTAACAATATTGAAACTGGATTCAGAAGTCACCAGAGGGGTTGGGGGTAGGGACCAGCAGGTTGGTTCTTATTGGCCTACCCCTCCAAAGAGACTACTAGAGACCTGTATAGAAGTGTGTTGTTGCTCTTCTAGTCTTGCTGTGGGAGGGAGAGAACAGGAGACAATGGAGGAAATAATCCAGCACACTTCATCAAGCCTATCCAACAAGCCATTTAAAAACAACACGGGAGGCCGAGGCTGGCAGATCACTTGAGGTCAGGAGTTCGAGACCAGCCTGGCCAACATAGTGAAACACCGTCTCTACTAAAAGCACAAAAATTAGCTGCGCATGGTGGCAGGCACCTATAATCTCAGCTACTCAGGAGGCTGAGGCAGGAGAAAATCGCTTGAACTCAGGAGGCAGAGGTTGCAGTGAGCCAAGATTGTGCCACTGCACTCCAGCCTGGGCAACAGAATGAGACTCTGTCTCCAGAAAAAAAAAAAAAAAAAAAAAAAAAGCACGGAAACACACACACACACACCTCTACCACAATGTGTATTCATTAATATAACTCATCCGCAAACTACACTCAAGAGCACACAGTGTTGTGCAACATTAGGCACTATTTTTGCCCCAAACACCAAAACCAGGATGGAGATTACACATTTTTACTAATCCCTTTCGACTTCAGAACAAAGCCCAAGAGCTCATTGAAGTATTTTTCTCCTAATCACTCACAGCTACTTAAAAATATGGATACTCTAATTAGCTGGGCGTGGTGGCGGCCGCCTGTAGTCCTAGCTACTCAGGAGGCTGAGGCTGGAGAATGGCGTGAACCCGGGAGGCAGAGCTTGCAGTGAGCTGAGATCACGCTGCTGCACTCGAGCCTGGGTGACAGAGCGAGACTCCGTCTCAAAAAATTAAATAAATAAATAAATAAATAAATAAATAAAATATGGATACTCTGTCTAACAAAAACCCGAGTTTGTGGCTAACGTGTTTGCCCCTTTAGCCCAGATAAAGTTGGAAGTCCAAAGGGTTTAGAAAAGAGGGATTCTAGTTGACTCCACCACACCTACCTTCCAGTTCTTTATGAAGTAGTAGCCAGTGTTTCCAAGGTGGAATCAAGGAGAGTGGAAGTACCACACAACCTTCGGAAAGAAAATATGCTCTAGGAAAAAGCTTCAAGGTGAAGGAGGTTGCAACCTGATTGGCTACTGAGGGTTTTTAGGAGTCCATCATTATTAGTACAATTTGTCACTGATTGTAGAGAGGGTCGACAGAAACCATTTTATAAGCTTAACCAAGTAATGTAGACCAAGACCGCAGTCTCTACCCTAAATACTCACCTTTCATGATGAAGCAACTTTACCCTATGCACTTGTTCATCCTCAGCAATCCTTGAGTTGCACATGCTCTTCTGACCCACTTTCCACCAAAATCGGTCTTCTCCTAAGGCTTAGAAATTTTTGTGAGCCTGTTATTCTTTCAACTAGAAATTAACAGTATGATGATTGCTAATAATAACCATTCCAAAGCTGTATTTTAAAACTTCATTAAGTACCTTGTTCCTTGATTTAACTACCTCCTGGAATACTTATTAATGCTATAGAAATTACATTTAGCACCGGGCACTGTGGCTTACACCTGTAATCTCAGCACTTCAGGAGGCCAAGGCGGGCAGATCACCTGAGGTCAGGAGTTTGAGACCAGCTCAGTCAACATGGTGAAGCCCTGTCTACTAAAAATGGAAAAATTAGCTGGGCGTGGTGGCGGGTGCCTGTAATCCCAGCTGCTTGGGAGGCTGAGGCAGGAGAATTGCTTGAACCCAGGAGGCAGAGGTTGCAGTGAGCTGAGATAGTGCCACTGCACCCGAGGGCAAGACTCTGTCTTGGGTGGGGGGTGGGGGGGGAATTACATTTAGCTACTACTTGGCAGTAGAATTTTATTTTACTTTATTTTATTTATTTTTTGAGACAGGGTCTCACTCTGTTGCCCAGGCTGGAGTTCAGTGGTGTGACCATGGCTTACTGCAGCCTTGACCTCCCTGGACTCAGGTGGTTTTCCTGCTTCAGCCTCCCTAATAGCTGGGACTACAAGCATGTGCCACCACATCCAGGTAATTTTAAAAAATTTTTTCGTAGAGACAGGGTTCGCCATATTGCCCAGGCTGGTCTGAATTCCTGGGCTCAAATGATCTTCCCACCTTGGCCTCCCAAAGTGCTGGGATTACAGGCATGAGCCACTGCACCCAACTGGCAGTAGAAATTTCTGAAATTCCACAATAAAATTCACAGGAGAGCCCTGCAATAGCAGTAGTGCTAGGACTAAATGCAGTGTCAAACAGGAGCAGTCATGCTGTGCCATAACCGTTCACTGACATCACCTTTTGACTGCCTGTGAGTGATTCATATTCTCAGTTATCTGCTAATGTGAAGATTAATTAATTTAGTAGGTTCTTCACCATTGCACACCGTGCTATAGGACCAAGTCTCCCCCTCACCTCCACCACACACATGCACACACATACACACAAACCTCTGGCATCATATTTTTGTGTGTGATGCCAAAATATGAGAAATATTTAACAGGAACAACAGGAGAAACATTTTCTTTTTTTCTGTTTTTTGAAATGGAGTTTCACTCTTGTTGCCCAGGCTGGAGTGCAATGGCCCGATCTTGGATCACGACAACATCCACTTCCCACGTTCAAGCAATTCTCCTGCCTCAGCCTCCCAAGTAGCTGGGATTACAGGCATGCGCCACCCCGCCAGGCTAATTTTTGTATTTTTAGTAGAGACGGGGGTTTCTCCATGTTCAGGCTGGTCTCGAACTCCCAACCTCAGGTAATCCACCCGCCTTGGCCTCCCAAAGTGCTGGGATTACAGGCATGAGCCACCGTGCCCGACCCAGGAGAAACATTTTCTAAACAACTAAAAATATGCAGGGGACCTGGATAATAAGGGAGGTTTGTTTTCTATTTTGTTTAAGGTTTTTACTTCTGTATTTTTAACCCTAGAAAACACACACTCTCGCTCTCTCTCTAAATATATATATATATATATATATATATATATATGTATGTATACTTTTTTTTTTTTTAGGGATCAGAGACGCTGGCCAGGATTAAGGTTATACCAAACATATTCCACACTGCCATTTTCCAAACTAAATGAAATAGCAAAAACGTGGAGAAGGAATTTACAGGAATGGAGTACTACAAAGACGGATGAAAACTCTACAGAGGTGTTCTTCTTGGAAGTGAGTGGGAGTAGGAGATGAGGAAAGGAAAGTTAAAGGCTTATGCCCTACTCAGTATTCAAAGCAAGGAGCATATAGTTTGAGAGCTAGCTCTACTTTTGAGACAAATGTCTAGACTTTCATTCTAAGTCAGGTTTCCAAATGGCTGTATCCATTCATAAACTGTAATAACCAGGATTTCAAATAGACTCACAAAATCCAGTTATAAGGACTATGTCTGCTTAGAAGCATCAGAGCAGAGGGTCCCCTCCAGTAGAATAGCCATCTCTTCACTGTGATATTTTGAAACCAGTTTGCCATTTTCCACTTTTTGGTTTGGGATGTCAATCCTTTCATTCAGTTTACTATAAATGGGAGATCCTCTTATAATTACTGTACTATGATATACAACATTGAGTATACACTACTGTTGTACCTCCCATAAAGTACGTTATAAGCTGATATCTACTTAAAAGGAAAAACATACCTCCAAAATAGTACAAGCCTGTTGGATTCAATATTTGTTTATAAGTTCTTAGCACTCAGATCAAGATCCCTCATTTTGTCAGGTACAGTGGCTACTCGGGAGGCTGAGGTGGGAGTATTTCCTGGGGCCTGGAATCCAAGGCTACAGTTCGCTATAATTGTGCCTGTGAATAGCTACCACACTCCTGGGCAACACATGGAGATGTCATCTTTAAAACAAAAACAGGCCAAGCCCGGTGGCTCACACCTGTAATCCCAGCACTTTGGGAGGCTGAGGCGGGCTGATCACTTGATGTCATGAGTTCAAGACTAGCCTGGCCAACATGGTGAACACCCATCTCTACTAAAAATACAAAAATTAGCTGGGCTTGGTGGCAGGCACCTGTAATCCCAGCTATTTGGGAGGCTGAGGCATGAGAATTGTTTGAACCCGGGAGGAGGAGGTTGCAGTGAGGCAAGATCGCACCACTGCACTCCAGCCAGGGTGACACAGCAAGACTCAGTCTGAAAACAAAACAAAACAAAACAAAACAAAACCCTCATTTTCCAAGAAAGCCCATGAACAAAGAGAAGAAAAACAAGGAAAAACTGAAGACATGGCAACTCCTATTTTATGGGACCTTAAAGAGGTTTTGGTGAGTACAAGGAAAATAATGAGTTTTTTTTTTGTACTTTGAGGTCACTGGTATAATTATCAAAGGTATTAATATCAACATTATTACTACTCTGATACTCAGGTTCACACATTAGTCATTTTTTTCTTGTAGAGGATAAGATAATTAAAGTAACTTATCCTTTTCTTCTGCTCTTCCCTTTCCTTCTCGCTCTTCTCTTTTTTGTTTTTCTTTTTTTTTTTTTTTGAGAGGGAGTTTTGCTCCGTCGCCCAGGCTGGAGTGCAGTGGCGCGATCTCGGCTCACTGCAACCTCCACCATGCCCGGCTAATTTTTGTATTTTTAGTAGAGATGGGGTTTCACCATGTTGGCCAGGCTGCTCTCAAACTCCTGACCTCATGATCCGCCTGCCTTGGCCTCCCAAAGTTCTGGGAATCACAGGCATGAGCCACTGCGCTGGGACTTTTTCCTTTTTTTTTTTTGTCTCAGGGTCACTTAGGCTCTCACACTGGGTGATTATACTTGGACTAAATAGCACAAAAATGTACACAATGTACAATTTATACCACACCGTATGCTCTCAAACTCAGGCTCCTGTACATAACAGTGCTCATGCCAAGGATTCCTGCGTGGTTTTGAAATCCAGTGCTCCTAAGGCAGCTATGTGGAATCATAAGATATTTGTTCTACCGATTCAGCTAAGTCTGGGTTTAGAATGGTCCTTGGTCTTTGTAGCAAGAGAAACATCTGTCCACCAAAATGAATGGCTAAGATGCGCCAAATCAAATAATTTCCTTAATTGGACAGATGAGAAAGGAAAGAGCAAGCCCCACTTAGAGTCCATTTCATTGGAACTCCCCAACAGAATCCTGGTGCTAGGTGAGGAAACAGAATAAAGTCTTCCAATGAGGAAACAGAGTAAAGTCTTCCAATCTTTCAATCCTTGCTACTGAAAGACTAGAATTTGATCTTTAGATCAGTGTTTGGTGGGTTTCAAAATTAGTGACCTGGGAAGTCCCAGACCGGCAACCAGCACTTCCTCACTCCATGAAAGTGTGGCTGTCCCTTTCAGCTAGTTCGTTCCTTCAGTTCAGCCTTTTTGAGTGCCTCACCTAGCAGCGACACAAAGCAGAACAGTTACCTGAAGAAATTTTAAATATTCAAAGCTGCATTGACTATGTAGACCCCTTGTTTTATTTTTCAAGTTTGAAAATATGTGTTCAACAGAATTCTCTATTTAAAAAAAAAAAAAGATTTTAGGGCAGGCGCAGTGGCTCATGCCTGTAATCCCAGCACTTGGGAGGCCGAGGTGGGAGGATCACGTGAGGTCAGGAGTTCAAGACCAGCCTGGCCAACACGGCAAAACCCATCTCTCCCAAAAATACAAAAATTAGCCGGGCGTGGTGTCATGCGCCTGTAGTCCCAGCTACTTGGGAGGCTGAGGCAGGAGAATCACTTGAACTCGGGAGGTGGGAGTTGCAGTGAGCCAAGATTGCGCCACTGCCCTCCAGCCTGGGTGATAGAGAGGGACTCTATCTCAAAAAAAAAAAAAAAAAAAGTTTTTAAAAAATGACATCTCCAAACTCAATTTTCTTTTTATTTCTTTTTTTTTTCCTTTTTTTTTTTAAATTGACATGGGGTCTCACTCTGTCACCTAGGCTGGAGTGCAGTGGCGTGATCTCAGCTCACTGAAGGCTCTACCTCCTGGGCTCAGCAACCCTCCCACCTCAGCCTCCTAGTAGCTGGGACTACAAGTGTACACCACCACACCTGGCTAACTTTTGTATTTTTGCTGGAGATGGGTTTTTGCCATGTTGCCCTGGCTGGCCTCAAACTCCTGGGCTCAAGCGATCCTCCCACTTCAGCCTCCTAGTAGCTGGGACTACAGGTGTACACCACCACGCCCAGCTAATTTTTGTATTTTTGGTGGAGACAGGTTTTTGCCCTGTTGCCCTGGCTGGCCTCGAACTCCTGGGCTCAAGCGACCCGCCCGCCTGAGCCTCCCAAAGTGCTGGGATTGGAAGTGTGAGCCACCATGCCTGGCCCCAAACCCAATTGTCTGTTATAGCATTTGTAAAAGTATTTGTTAACTATGTGATGTTTACCTTAAACTCGAAACATTTACCAGTTGACAGCATTAGACTCCTAATAATTTAGAAAAGAGAAGAAAACAAATTCTTAAGTTCTATACTGCTTAGGCATTCATATGGGTAGTGCTGGGTACACAGTAATAGAAAGTTGTTGGCAAGAGGTCAAATTTATAAAAGTATATTGAAAAATTATTTTAAAAGGAAAAAGCAAGGTCCAGCATGGTGGCTCACACCTGTAATCCCAGCACTTTGGGAGGCTGACGGTGTAGGATCACTTGAGTCCAGGAGTTCGAGACCAGCCCGGGCAACATGGTGAAAAAACCCGTCTGTATCAAAAATACAAAAATTAGCCAGGCATGGTGGCATGTGCCTGTAGTCCCAGCTACTCAGGAGGCTGAGGCAGGAGGATCACTTGAGCCCAGGAGGCAGAGGTTGCAGTGAACTGAGATTGTGCCACTGCACTCCAGCCTGGGCAACAGAGTGAGACTCGTCTCCAAAAAAAAAAAAAAAAAAATTGAAAAAAGGAAGAAGCAAGCTGGGCATGGTGGCTCGCCCCTGTAATCCCAGCACTTTGGGAGGCTGAGGCGGGTGGATCATCCTGGCTAACATGGTGAAACCCCATCTCTACTAAAAAATTAGCTAGGCATGGTGGAGCACACCTGTAGTCCCAGCTACTCAGGAGGCTGAGGCAGGAGAATAGCTTGAACCTGGGAGGTGGAGTTTGCAGTGAGCTGAGATCAGGCCATTGCACTCCAGCCTCGGTGACAAAGCAGGACTCTGTCTCAAAAAAAAAAAAAAAAGGAAGAAGCACATTTCACTAACATGGTATGGTGTGCTAGAAACTTGCCTGTGACAGTATATGTCACATTTTCTTCCCTAGACGAGGAAAATCAGGAAGATAAGGTCAGCCTAAAAGTTGAAAGAATATAAAAACAAAATGAAAGCAAACAAATTGGGCAGCCTCTTGGGTCTGTCTTTATAACACTCAGAGGAGACTAGCTCAAGTATTACATGGGAGGACAAGGTGCCTGGGTGATCACCTGGTGCTCCAGTCTGTGAATCTCCTGGGTCAGAGTGCCTCAAGAAGGAAGCCACAGTCCTCACTCCAGACCAAGTTGTGTGCCAGTGATGTACAGTACTAGGAATCCTTCTTCTATGGGGAGCTATTGAGGAGCAACTCAGTTCCAAAACAGGGTTTTCCAAATTGCCTCACTCTATAAGCTTCCCTGAGGGCCAGGCATTAGGAGAACTTACCTGGTGTACCTGTAAAGGAAAAGGAAAACAACTGAGGCCACAAACCACAATGATGTAACTAAGTATGAAAGAATTTGTAACAAAAATAAAAATAAATTTTGTTGAATTATTTCAGCTTTACACTTAAAAATCAGAGACCAAAATTCCTTTTTGAATTTCTTTTTCTTTCTTTCCTTCCTTCCTTCCTCCCTCCCTCCCTCCCTTCCTTCCTTCTTTCTTTCTTTTTTTGTTTTGTTTTTTGTTTGTTTGTTTTGTTTTGTTTTGCTTTTGAGATAGAGTCTCTCTCTGTTGTCCAGGCTGGAGTGCAATGGCATGATCTTGGCTCACTGCAACCTCCGCCTCCTGGGTTCAAGTGATTCTCCTGCCTCAGCCTCCTGAGTAGCTGGGATTACAGGCGAGTGCCACCACGCCCAGCTAATTTTTTTTTTTTTTTTTTTGTATTTTTAGTAGAGACGGGGTTTCTCCATGCTGGCCAAGATGGTCTCAATCTCTTGACCTCATGATCTGCCTGCCTCGGCCTCCCAAAGTTCTGGGATTACAGGTGTGAGCCACCGTGCCTGGCCTTTTTTTTTTTTTTTTTTTTTAAGACGGGTCCCGGTTTTTCACCTAGGCTGCAGTGCAGTGACTGGAATGCAATGGTGTGATCATGGCTCACTGCAGCTTCGACCTCCTGGGTTCAAGTGATCCTCCCACCTCAGCCTCCCAAGTAGCTGTGACTACAGGAGCACACCACCACACTGGGCTAATTTTTCTGTTTGTTTTTTTGTAGAGATGGGGTCTCACTATGTTACCCAGGCTGGTCTCAAACTCTTGACCTCAAGCAATCCTCCTGCTTAGAGGTGTGAGCCACTGCAACTGGATCCTTACTGAATATTCTAAACTTTTACTTTTTTTTTTTTTTTTTTTTTTGAGACGGGGTTTCACTCTGTTGCCTAGGCTGGAGTGCAATGGCACAATCTTGGCTCACTGCAACCTCTGCCTCCCGAGTTCAAGTGATTCTCCTGCCTCAGCCTCCTGAGTAGCTGGGACTACAGGCAGGTGCCACCGCGCCCAACTAATTTTTTTGTATTTTTAGTAGAGACGGGGTTTCACCATGTTGGCCAGGCTGGTCTCAAGCTCCTGATCTCAAGTGATCCACCTGCCTCGGCCTCCCAAAGTGCTGGGGTTACAGGCATGAGCCACTGCACACAGCCTAAGCTTTTACTTTGAATCACTTTATTTATTTATTTATTTATTTAGAGACAGACTCTTGCTCTGTTGCCCAGGCTGGAGTGCAGTGCCATGATCTCAGCTCACTGCAACCTCCGCCTCCCAGGTTCAAGTGATTCTCCTGCCACTGCCTCCTGAGGAGCTGGGATTATAGACGCACACCACCACGCCTGGCTAAATTTTGCATTTTGAGTCGAGATGGGGTTTCCCCATGTTGGCCAGGCTCGTCTTGACCTCAGGTGATCCACCTGCCTTAGCCTCCCAAAGTGCTGGGATTACAGCTGGGCCCCTTTTTTTATTTTTATTTTTTTTTTTTTTTGAGACAGGGTCTCACTCTGTTGCCCGAGCTGGAGTGCAGTGACATGATATTGGCTCACTGTAGCCTCAACATCCTGGGCTCAAGTGCTCCTACCACCCCAGCCTCTGGAGCAGCTGGAACTACAGGCACACATCACCATGCCTGACTAATTTTTGTATGTTTTGTAGAGACAGGGTTTTGCCATGTTGCCCAAGCTGGTCTTGAACTCCTGACCTCAAGTGATCTGCTTGCCTCACCCTCTCAATGTGTTGGGATTACAGGCATGAGCCACTGCACCCACACATAGGTGTGTGTTGTCTTTTATTTGGATTGGTTCCAAATAATACATCGCTTCCAAATGATACAGGCTGGATGTGATGGCTCATGCCTGCAATCCCAGCACTTTGGGAGGCCGAGGTGGGCAGATCACCTTAGATCAGGAGTTCAAGACCAGCCTGGCTAACATGAAGAAATCCTATCTCTACTAAAAATACAAAAATTAGCCGGGCATGGTCATGGGCCCCTGTAATCCCACCTACTTGGGAGGCTCAGGCCGGAGAATCATTTGAACCTGGAAGGCAGAGGTTGCAGTGAGCCCAGATCCTGCCACTGCACTCCAGCCTGGGTAACAGAGCAAGACGCCATCTCAACAAAAGAAAAAAAATTATATTCCATATAGATATTACTAGAGGTCTAAACGACAGTGATGTCTTCAAATGAAAGAAGAAAAAATATCTTAGGGAAGCATCTCTTACAGAACCAAAATTTGAAGATTTGGGAGATTTAGAAGATTTAAAAGAAAATATGGAGTAATATAAACATGAAAACGAAAGTGTGGTAGATCCTTCATCTCACACAAATTTTGCCACAATGATAGATGCTATCTTGGGCCAGGCATGGTGGCTCGTGCCTATAATCCCAGCAATTTGGGAGGCCAAGGCAGGAGGATTGCTTGAGGCCAAGAGTTTGAGACCAGCCTGGGCAACATAGCCAGACTTAATCTCCACAGTAAAAAAATTTGCCCAGCATGGTGGTTCATGCCTGCAGAACCAGCTACTGGGGAGACTGAGGCAGAACTGCTTGAGCCCAGGAGTTCGAGGTTACAGTGAGCTATGATTGCACCATTGCACTCCAGCCTGAGTGACAGAGCAAGACCCTGTCTCAAATAATAATAATAATAATAATAGAAGCTATCTCACAAGTGACTATTATGTGTGTGCTATATGGTCTCTAATACTCACAAAAATCCAATAAGAGGCATTATTATGTCCTATATAAGCAAAGAAACTGAGGCTCATATAGATTATGTAATTTAAGGTTACAATACTGGTAAATGATGGAGTCAGGATTCAAACTCAGCTCTCTTATAAATTCTGAATTCTGAGGTTTTCAATAAAAATGTGCAATAAATCCAATAATGTTAGAAATGTACTTTTTCAAGGTACTAATATTAACTGTTAGTAGAAGCATCTGTGTGTGTGTGTGTGTGTGTGTGTACTGATCCCAATCAAAGAATATAATTTCTTTGGGTCTCTTAGAGCTTCTCATTTCTGAGTGTGATCCTAGGATTAGCAGTTTAAACCTCACCTTGGAGCATCTTAGAAATGCACAATCTCGTCCCCTCCCCCCTCCCCCCTCCCCCGTCTCCCCTCTCCCCTCTCCCCTCTCCCCTCTCCCCTCTTTCCACGGTCTCCCTCTGATGCCGAGCCGAAGCTGGACGGTACTGCTGCCATCTCAGCTCACTGCAACCTCCCTGCCCGATTCTCCTGCCTCAGCCTGCCGAGTGCCTGCGATTGCAGGCGTGCGCCGCCACGCCTGACTGGTTTTCGAATTTTTTTGGTGGAGACGGGGTTTCGATGTGTCAGCTGGGCTGGTCTCCAGCTCCTAACCGCGAGTGATCCGCCAGCCTCGGCCTCCCGAGGTGCCGGGATTGCAGACGGAGTCTCGTTAACTCAGTGCTCAATGGCGCCCAGGCTGGAGTGCAGTGGCGTGATCTCGGCTCGCTACAACCACCTCCCAGCCGCCTGCCTTGGCCTCCCTAAGTGCCGAGATTGCAGCCTCTGCCTGGCAGCCACCCCGTCTGGGAAGTGAGGAGTGTCTCCGCCTGACTGCCCATCGTCTGGGATGTGAGGAGCCCCTCTGCCTGGCTGCCCAGTCCGGAAAGTGAGGAGCGTCTCTGCCCGGCCGCCATCCCATCTAGGAAGTGAGGAGCGCCTCTTCCCGGCCGCCATCACATCTGGGAAGTGAGGAGCGTCTCTGCCCGACCGCCCATCGTCTGAGATGTGGGGAGCACCTCTGCCCTGCCGCCCCGTCCGGGATGTGAGGAGTGTCTCTGCCCGGCAGCCCTGTCTGAGAAGTGAGGAGACCCTCTGCCTGGCAACCGCCCCGTCTGAGAAGTGAGGAGCCCCTCCGCCCGGCAGCCACCCCGTCTGAGAAGTGAGGAGCGTCCTCCCTCCTCATCTGGGAGGGAGGTGGGGGGGTCAGCCCCCCGCCTGGCCAGCCGCCCCGTCCGGGAGGTGAGGGGCACCTCTGCCCGGCTGCCCCTACCGGGAAGTGAGGAGCCCCTCTGCCCGGCCAGCCGCCTCGTCCGGGAGGGAGGTGGGGGGGTCAGCCCCCCACCTGGCCAGCCGCCCCGTCCGGGAGGCGAGGGGTGCCTCTGCCCGGCCGCCCCTACTGGGAAGTGAGGAGCCCCTCTGCCCGGCCAGCCGCCCCGTCCGGGAGGGAGGTGGGGGGGTCAGCCCCCCTCCCGGCCAGCCGCCCCATCCGGGAGGGAGGTGGGGGGGGTCAGCCCCCCGCCCGGCCAGCCGCCCCGTCCGGGAGGGAGGTGGGGGGATCAGCCCCCCGCCTGGCCAGCCGCCCCGTCCGGGAGGGAGGTGGGGGGATCAGCCCCCTGCCCGGCCAGCCGCCCTGTACAGGAGGTGGGGGGGGCGCCTCTGCCCGGCCGCCCCTACTGGGAAGTGAGGAGCCCCTCTGCCCGGCCAGCCGCTCTGTCTGGGAGGGAGGTGGGGGGGTCAGCCCCCAGCCCGGCCAGCCGCCCCGTCCGGGAGGGAGGTGGGGGGGTTAGCCCCCCGCCTGGCCAGCCGCCCCATCCGGGAGGTGAGGGGCGCCTCTGCCCGGCCGCCCCTTCTGGGAAGTGAGGAGCCCCTCTGCCTGGCCAGCCGCCCCGTCCGGGAGGGAGGTGGGGGGGTCAGCCCCCCGCCCGGCCAGCCGCCCCGTCCGGGAGGGAGGTGGGGGGGTCAGCCCCCCGCCCGGCCAGCCGCCCCGTCCGGGAGGGAGGTGGGGGGTCAGCCCCCCGCCCGGCCAGCCGCCCCGTCCGGGAGGGAGGTGGGGGGGTCAGCCCCCCGCCCGGCCAGCTGCCCCGTCCGGGAGGGAGGTGGGGGGGTCAGCCCCCCGCCCGGCCAGCCGCCCCGTCCGGGAGGGAGGTGGGGGGTCAGCCCCCCGCCCGGCCAGCCGCCCTGTCCGGGAGGTGAGGGGCGCCTCTGCCCGGCCGCCCCTACAGGGAAGTGAGGAGCCCCTCTGCCCGGCCAGCCGCCCCCTCCGGGAGGGAGGTGGGGGGGTCAGCCCCCCGCCGGGCCAGCCGCCCCGTCGGGGAAGTGAGGGGCACCTCTGCCCGGCCGCCCCTACTGGGAAGTGAGGAGCCCCTCTGCCCGGCCAGCCGCCCTGTCCGGGAGGGAGGTGGGGGGTCAGCCCCCCGCCCGGCCAGCCGCCCCGTCCGGGAGGGAGGTGGGGGGGGTCAGCCCCCCGCCCGGCCAGCCGCCCCGTCCGGGAGGTGAGGGGCGCTTCTGCCCGGCCGCCCCTACTGGGAAGTGAGGAGCTCCTCTGCCCGGCCACCACCCCATCTGGGAGGTGTACTCAACAGCTCATTGAGAACGGGCCATGAAGACAATGGCGGTTTTGTGGAATAGAAAGGGGGGAAAGGTGGGGAAAAGATTGAGAAATCGGATGGTTGCTGTGTCTGTGTAGAAAGAGGTAGACATGGGAGACTTTTCATTTTGTTCTGTACTAAGAAAAATTCTTCTGCCTTGGGATCCTGTTGATCTGTGACCTTACCCCCAACCCTGTGCTCTCTGAAACATGTGCTGTATCCACTCAGGGTTGAATGGATTAAGGGCGGTGCAAGATGTGCTTTGTTAAACAGATGCTTGAAGGCAGCATGTTCGTTAAGAGTCATCACCACTCCTTAATCTCAAGTACCCAGGGACACAAACACTGCGGAAGGCCGCAGGGTCCTCTGCCTAGGAAAACCAGAGAACTTTGTTCACTTGTTTATCTGCTGACCTTCCCTCCACTATTGTCCTGTGACCCTGCCAAATCCCCCTCTGCGAGAAACACCCAAGAATGATCAATAAAAAAGAAAAAAAAAAAAAGAAATGCACAATCTCAGGCCCCACTTCAGACCTTCTGAAACAGAATCTGCATTTTGACAATATTCCAGGTTATTTTTCTGCAAATTAAAGTTTGAAGCCTGGCCAGGTGTGATGGCTCATGCTTGTAATTCCAGTGCTTTTGGAGGTCAAGGCAGAAGGATTGCTTGAGGCCAGGAGTTTAAGACTACTTTGGCCAACAGTTATATAGAGACCTGGTCTCTAAAATAAAATAGTTTGAGAGGCACGGTCTTTTTTTTTTTTTTTTTTTTTTTTTTTTTTGAGACAGAGTCTCACTCTGTCACCAGGCTGGAGTGCAATTGTGTGATCTCTGTTCACTGCAACCTCTGCCTCCCGGGTTCACGCCATTCTCCTGCCTCAGCCTTCCAAGTAGCTGGGATCACAGGTGCCCGCCACCACGCCCAACTAATTTTTTGTATTTTTAGTAGAGACGGGGTTTCACCGTATTAGCCAGGGTGGTCTCAATCTCCTGACCTCGTGATCTGCCCACCTCGGCCTCCCAAAGTGCTGGGATTACAGGCGTGGGCCATGGCGCCCGGCTGAGAGGCACTGTCTCAAGGATGGGTGGTTCCCTCCCAGTTACTAAGGAGGCTAAGGTGGGAGATCCCTTGATTCCAGGAGGTAAAAGCTATAGTAAGCCTAGAATAAAAAAGCGAGACCCTGTCTCAAAAAAAAAAAAAAAAAAAAGATGGGTGGTTCCACGAAGAGGGATGCCTCTTACTCCCATTGTGGCCATCCACATTCATAGGACCAGGGAGGGGAAAGATGGTAAGAATGCACTCACATTATAACCTTTATTGTCTGATTTTTAAATAAATGTTCATCAGTCATTTTTTATGACAGCTTTGAAATATAATTACAATTCACCCATCAAATTGTACAATTCAATGGTTTCAGCATATTCAGAGTTATGCAACCATCACCACAATCAATTTTAGAACATCTCATCATCCTGAAAAGAAACTCCATACCCTTTAGCCTCCTCTCCCCATTCTCCCCAGCTTCAAGCCCTAGGCAACCATTAATCTACTTTCTGTACGCCAGGGGTGATGGCTTACACCTGTAATCCCAGCACTTTGGGAGGCCGAGGTGGGCAGATCACCTGAAGTCAGGAGTTTGAGACTAGCCCGGCCAACATGGTGAAACCCCATCTCTACTGAAAATACAAAAATTAGCCAGGTCTAGTGGCAGGCACCTGTAATCTCGATTACTTGGGACGTTGAGGCAGGAGAATTGCACGAACCCAAGAGGTAGAGGTTGCAATGGGCAGAGATCGCAAGACTGCACTCCAGCGTGGGTAACAGAGTAAGATTCCATCTCAAAAAAAAAAAAAAAAGAAAAGAAAAGAAAGAAAAATATCTACTTTCCATTTCTACAGATTTGTGTATTCATGGACATTTTTTAAAAATGGAGTCATATAATATGCAGTCTTTTGTGACTGGTTTCTTTCATTTAGCATACTGTTTTCAAGTTTCATCCATGTTGTTCACCTGTCTCAATCCTTTCTCATAAGTGGTAACATTCTTCCAACAGATGTGTGGGTGCCAGACAGCAATGTGACCCTCTCACCCACTCCTCCCAGTGGAGTTCCTGACTACCGCCGTTCCCCTACGAGAAGCCTTTCTCCTCCCGTTACTGACTACTCTAGTAAGGAGGACTTTAGCAGAGTTCTTTCTTTCCATTTTCTCCCTGGGACTTAGCAGCTCAAGTGCAGCTGGCCCTTGGCCAAGCTTCCTCTCCAAGACACCTGCAGGTGCTACCAGTGCTGCCACCTTATGCCCATTTCTTGAAGTAGTGGACACTGGATCAGGCACTGTCTTCCTCCCTGAGAGCCCTGCTCTTTGCTGTGTTCACAATCAAGGTTGTGACTCATGACAGAGTGTGACCAGGAGAGGTCGAGGGTGTGCTGTGTGGGAACTCATGCCTGGTACCTTCAAACAACCAAGAGGCAGAGAAAGAAGCAAGCGCAAATGCACATGGAGCTCAAGAGGAGCGTGATTTTAAATCTCTCTTCCTGATTATCTTGGCTGTTTCTTCAGCTTCCTCTCTTCAGTTCACTTTCATTTCCCTATGTTACTCCTCAAAGAATAGGGAACCTACACATCTCTCACTGTTCATTTCCACCTGGATTGTTTTCTCTTGTCACGTCGAGGGGTACAACTGTATACTTAGACATTTGGGTATGCTTAAGTTACTTCTATAAAAAAGAATCAGTCTAAACATTCTGCCCTGCTGAATGGCAAAACAAGGAAAAGGTTTTCTGTTTTCCAAAAAAATAAAGATGTTCTTCCTGAATAAATAAAGCTACCCAAACACAAATTTTTAAGAAACACACTTAAATTATCAGTCCCAAAGAAAAACTAGCATAGTAATTAAAATACTTTCCCTAAATGTTCATGCCTGAATCTGGGACCTTGTCAAAGTTCATTCTGGGGTGCATAGTTCCATTACAGATTATCATGCACTACCCTGAACTCCCTGAGTAGACCGTATATCTCCACTTCAAGCTCTTATTCCTGGGAAAATCTTTCCAAATTAAGGCTGCAGGCACTTATCTACCTCAGACTCTCATTGCCACTCTATGATATTTATTCAAGAAATGTTTGTATACTACCACATGCTAGCCTTGTGCTATACACAAGACAGACAAGGTTCCAGCTCCCATGGGGTTTAGCTTCTAGGTAGGGAAATGTAACAGTAGACTGCAGCCCTAAGACCTGTGGTGTGCTTGGCTGAGTCCCTCAGTGTGTCTTGATGAGTCCTGTTACCCCTAAGTAAAACAGGCAAGAAACACCTTGCTGTCTTAGACAGCAAAGAAGAAAAGCAGATGGACTGGGTGTAGTGGCTCACACCTGTAATCCCAGCACTTTGGGAGGCTGAGGCAGGCTGATCATTTGAGATCAGGAGTTTGAGACCAGCCTGGTTGAAATGGTGAAACCCCGTCTCAATTAAAAATACAAATGTTAACTGGAGGTGGTGGCGGGCGCCTGTAATCCCAGCTACTGGGAAGGCTGAGGCAGGAGAATCACTTGAACCTGGGAGGTGGAGGTTTCAGTGAGCCGAGATCGTGCCACTCCACTCAAGCCTGGGCGACAGAGTGAGACTCAGTCTCAAAAATACAAAACAAAACAAAAAACAAAACAAAACAAAAAACAGAAGAAAAGCAGATGGGCTCAGGTGGTCTTGGCTGATAGCCTCACAGAATCTTCTGCCTTCATCTTACTTTGACCTTCCAATAACTCCCTGAGAGCCTCAGAAGCATCCCAAAGTGGTAACCATACCATTAATGGATTTCATGACCTTATTAAATTCTTAAACTTTTTTTTTTTTTTTTGAGACAGAGTCTCGCTCTGTCACCCAGGCTGGAGTGCAGTGGCGCGATCTCGGCTCACTGCAAGCTCTGCCTTCCTGGGTTCACGCCATTCTTCTGCCTCAGCCTCCCGAGTAGCTGGGACTACAGGCACCCACCACCACGCCCAGCTAATTTTTTGTATTTTTAGTAGAGACAGGGTTTCACCATGTTAGCCAGGATGATCTCGATTTCCTGACCTCGTGATCCGCCCGCCTCGGCCTCCCAAAGTGCTGGGATTTCAGGCGTGAGCCACTGCACCCAGCCTTTTAAACGCTTAAACTCTAGCATATATGTATGCTATAGTTCTAAGCAATGCCATATATGTGTGCTGTAGTTCTAAACAATTTCTAAGCAATGTCATATATATATATATATAATGCATAAGCCACAGAATTGTTTTCATATATAATCTTTGTTAATTTATATAGTTTTGTATTATTTAACAGTATAAACATTACATTGTGGGTTGGTTTGTATGACCATTCCTTAGTCCTTGAGAACTCAGAACAAAGTATGACATGCCTTTCCTATTTTCTACTCATTTTGTCTTCCGAGGGGCTGAGCATATCAATGGGATCTTGTTAAACTTTTACTGTTAATCAGCTTGTAGGGAAATGCATTATTTATTCTCTCTTCCTTGGGGGTCAAAGCAGCCAACCAGATCTAAAGACACATTTAGAAGATATGTCAATGTAAACAGGTGTGTATTTACTCTGACTTTGCTATTATAATTTAGTAAGGCTTCATTTATCTGACACCTTTGGATAATGTGAAAAGCCTGAATTCATTTTCTAAATAATTAAAACTAATCCCTTTCAGTATAAAATGCTTTAAAATATGACTTTAATGAAAATTTATTTTAAATAAAATAGATCCCTGCCTTCTTGAAATGTATAGCAAATATAATTTAAACTCTTCTTATTTTCTTGGTCATTATTAGCATTCAGAATGAAACTCCAAAGTAATGCATCTCTGAGAAATATTAAAATATGCTATGCTTTTTGCCCTACCCAAAATGATCCGAGGCTAGTGTGATTTTGAGTTCTTTTATGTCCTTCCAATAATTTTCTTTCTGTTTTATCCCATCCTTTGTTAAGATATTAGATAATACCACTTGCTACTTCCTGGGTGCCTGGCTTTAGCAATTCTCTTCCTAATCTGTGTCCTAGGAAACTAGGTAACAGAATTTATTAGCATTGTGTGTAAAGTAAGAGCAAATAGGCTTTGAATCTGACAGTCTTTCCAGGAAGTGAATAGTATTAGCTTTTCAAGCAGTTCAATGGTCTTTTTAAATTGCTCTAGTATTCTCAATTCCCCTACTGATACCCTAGATTGTTGGATAAATTACCTTCTATAGAAAATTGAGACGTTAACATAGTCCTTTTCTTTTTGTCATTGTTGTCTTTTTTGACACAGGGTTTTATTTCTGTCACCCAGGCTGGAGTGCAATGGCACAATCTCAACTCGCTGCCATCTCCGCCTCCTGGACACAGGCGATCCTCCTGCCTCAGCCTCCCAAGTAGCTGGGACTACAGTTGTGCACCACTACACCAGGCTAATTTTTTCTATTTTTTGTAGAGACGAGGTTTTGCCATGTTGCCCAGGCTGGTCTCCAACACCTGGCCTCAAGCGATCCAGCCACCTCGGCCTCCCAAAGTGCTGGGATTACAGGCGAGAGCCACTGCGCCTGGCCAACATAGTACTTTTTTGCTGATATAATTTAGCTAGATACAACTTTTTCTACCAACCTTCTCCTTTGATTGGCTGGGTGTGGTGGCTCATGGCTGTAATCCCAGCACTTTGGGAGGCCAAGCAGGGTGATTACCTTGAGCCCAGGAGTTCCAAACCAGCCTGGGCAACATGACAAAACCTCGTCTCTACAAAAATACAAAAATAAGCTGGGCATAATGGGTGTGGTGGCGTGCACCTGTAGTCCCAGCTACTTGGGAGGCTGATGCATAAGAATCACTTGAGCTTGGGAGGTGCAGGTTGCAGTGAGCTGAGATCGTGCCACTGCACTCCAGCATTGGCAACAGAGTGACTCTGTCCCAAAAAAAAGTTCTCCATTGGTTCTATTCTTTTTAGGTCCTCCTAATTTCTGATTTCAGACCATTAGTCCTTTCAATCCTAAATCTAAATAGCTGGACAGGGTGGCTCAACCCTGTAATCCCAGCACTTTGGGAGACCAAGGTGAGAGGATCATTTAAAACCAGGAAAAGGTGTGGCGCAGTGGCTCACACCTGTAATCCCAACACTTTGGGAGGCCGAGGCAGGCAGATCACTTGAGGTCAGGAGTTCGAGACCAGCCCTGTCAACATAGTGAAACCCCCTCTCTACTAAAAATACAAAAATTAGCTGGGCATGGTGGCGGGCGCCTGTAATCCCAGCTACTCAGGAGGCTGAGGCAGGAGAATCACTTGAACCCAGGAGGCGGAGGTTGCAGTGAGCCAAGATTGCACCACGGCACTGCAGCCTGGGCAACAAGAACGAGAATCTGTCAACAACAACAACAACAAAAAAGAAGGAAGGAAAGAAAGAAAGAAAGAAAGAAAAAGAAAGAAAGAAGAGAAAATAATTTAGAAACCTGGTAAGATTTAAAGATCTTCTTATAGATTACCGGGAGCCTTCCAAACACAGTGGGTTTTTGTTTGTTTTTCTGATATAAAAAAGACCCAATTTGTAGTTTTAAGTTATTTCAGCTTTAAGTTAATAACAACATAGGCCAGGTGTGGTGGCTCACGCCTGTAATCCCAGCACTTTAAGAGGCCAAGGTGGGCAGATCACCTGAGGTCGGGAGTTTGAGACCAGCCCAACCAACATGTAGAAACCCCGTCTCTACTAAAAACACAAAAATTACCCAGGCATGGTGACACACGCCTGTAGTCCCAGCTACTCAGGAGGCTGAGGCAGGAGAATGGCCTGAACCCAGGAGGCGGAGGTTGTGGTGAGCCAAAATCGAGCCACTGCACTCCAGCCTGGGCAACAGAGCGAGACTCCATCTCAAAAAATAATAATAATACAAATAAATTAAATAAATAAATAAAACCAACAAAACTAAAACCAACATACCCGGTGGAGTGTGGTGGCTCATACCTGTAATCCTAGCACTTTGAAGGGAGAAGGTGGGAGGATCACTTGAGCCAGGGAGTTTAGGAACCGCCTGGGCAATATAGTGAGACCCTGTCTCTACAAAAAAAAAAGGAACTTAAAAAATTAGCCCGGTGTGGTGGCGTCAGCCAGTGGGAGGATTGCTTGAGCCCAGGAGTCAGAGGTTGCAGTGAGCTGAGATCTTGATGCTGCACTCCTGTCTGGGCGACAGAGAGACCCTGTCTCAAGCAAACCCCCAAAACCGATGTACCCAATTTTTAAAATGTAACATCATTTAAAATTGAGTGTCCAGCCGGGTGTGGTGGCTCACACCTATAACCCTAGCACTTTGGGAGGCCGAGGCAGGCGGATCACTTGAGGTCAGGAGTTTGAAACCAGCCTGGCCAACATGGTGAGACCCCGTCTCTACTAAAAATATGTATATTTTTTTGAGACAGAGTTTCGCTCTTGTTGTCCAGGCTGAAGTGCAATGGAGCGATCTCGGCTTACTGCAACCTCTGCCTCCCTGGTTCAAGTGATTCTCCTGTCTCAGCCTCCCGAGTAGCTGGGATCATAGGCATGTGCCACCACACCTGGCTAATTTTGTATTTTTAGTAGAGATGGGGTTTCTCCATGTTGGTCAGGCTGGTCTCAAACTCCCAAACTCAGGTGATCCGCCTGCGTCGGCCTCCGAAAGTGTTGGGATCACAGGCATGAGCCACTGCGCGTGGCCAGCTCATCCTTTCTTCAGGCCCTCCGCCCCGTCAAAGTTGGAACCAAAACTCAGTTGTGGTCAAAACTCAGTTAACTAAACGTTTACAAACGGTAATAAGTGATCATGCAAAGATTTGCTTTGGGCCTTTGTGTGAGGAGGAGGGGAGTGGAGATGTGGGCCGTGAGCTGTGCTACCATCTTGATGCTGTGTCTCGTGTTTTCCTGTCAGTGTCTTGTTGCTTCAGGTCCTGTAGTTGTAAGCTGCAGTGATGGAGAGTGGGGTTAACCTAGTGCAGTTTTTACTTCAATAAATGATTCCTCTCTAGGATGTTACTAACATATCTCTTCATACCTTTTCTCATGCTGCACCTTTTTCAGAAGTGCTCCTATGGTGTCCCCATGTCTCATCTTAAATATCACCCCTTTAGGAAGCAATCTCTAACTCCTCTAAACCTGGGGTCAGCACATTTTTTAAATAAAGAAGCAGATATGTAATCCCAGCACTTTGGGAGGCTGAGGCAGGCAGATCACCTGAGGTCAGGAGTTCGAGACCAGCCTGGCAAAACCCTGTCTCTACAAAAAATACAAAAATTAGCTGAGTATGGTGGTGTGCACCTGTAATCCCAGCTACTAGGGAGGCTGAGGCAGGACAATCGCTTGAACCCGGGAGACAGAGGTTACAGTGAGCCGAGATTGCACCACTGCACTCCAGCCTGGGCAACAGAGCAAGACTACTCAAAAAAAAGAGAATAAGATAGTGGCCAGGCAGGGTGGCTCACGCCTGTAATCCCAGCACTTTGGGAGGCGAGGCAGATGGATCATCTGAGGTCAGGAGTTCGAGACCAGCCTGGCTAACATAGTGAAACCGTGTCTCTACTGAAAATACAAAAATTAGCCAGGCATGGTGGCAGGTGCCTGTAATGCCAGCTATTTGGGAGGCTGAGGCAGGAGAATCACTTGAACCTGGGAAGCAGAGGTTATAGTGAGCCAAGATCACACCACTGCACCCCAGCCTGGGCGACAGAGAAAGACTGTGTGTGTGTAAATGTATGTGTGTGTGTAAACATACATGTGAGTTAAAAAAAAAAAAAAAAGCAGATAGTAAATATTTTAGGCTTTAGGCTTTACAGGCCAAGAGTGGTGAGAGTGCACTCCAGCCTGGATGATAGAGTAAGACCCTGTCTCAAAAAAAAAAAAAAAAAAAAAAAAAAAAAAGACAGCAGAAACATGTTGAAAATTTCCTATTGGAAATGCTTGGGACCAGAAATGTTTTGGAATTTTTAAACATGAAATTCACTTATGTTTCATATACACCTTATAAACATAGCCTGAAGCGAATTTTATTTTTCCCTTGGGGATGCTGTATGTTGTGTACCTGCATTTTGACAGTGGCCCATCATATAAGGTCAGGTATGAAATTTTCCACTTGTGGTGTCATGTCAGTGCTCAAAAAGTTTCACATTTTGGATAATTTCAGATTTCGGAATTTCAGATTAGGGATGTTGAACCTTTAATAAAAAGTGTTGTCTGGGCATGGTGGCTCGCACTGTAATCCCAGTACTTTGGGAGGCTGAAGCGGGAGGATCACTTGAACTCAGGAGTTTGAGACCAGCCTGGACAACATAGGGAGACCCCATCTCTACAAAAACAAGTTTTAAAAAAGTCAGATGTGGTGGCGCACACCTGTGGTCCCAGCTACTCAAGAGGCTCAGGTGGGAGGATCATTTCAGCCAGGAAGTTCTAGGCTACAGGGAGCTGTGATCACACCACTGCACTCCAGCCTGTCTCAAAAACAAAAACAAAACAAAGAAACCCCACCAACAATCAAGAAAGACGTGTTGATGAAGATGTGGAGAATTTGGAACCCTTATACATTGTTGGTAGTAATGTAACATGGTGCGGCATTTTGGAAAACAGTTTGGCAATACCCCGAAAAGTTAAAAGCAGAGTTACACTATGACCCAGCAATTCCACTTCGAGGTATTTCTACAAAAATAAAAACATGTATCCACAGAAAAATGTGTATGCAAAAAGTTGTACATAAATGTTCACAACAGTGTTATTTATAAGCAATCTAAATGTTCATCAACTATCAAATAGATCATTGAAAGTAGGCCACACATAGTGGCTCATGCCTGTAATCCCAGCACTTTGGGAGGCCGAGGCGGGCGGATCACCTGAGGTCAGGAGTTCAAGACCAGCCTGGTCAACATGGCAAAACCCAGTCTCTACTAAAAATACAAAAATTAGCTGGGCATGGTGTTGCACGCCTGTAATCCCAGCTACTTGGGAGACTGAGGCAGGAGAATCACGGAGGTTGCAGTGAGTCGAGATTGCGCCACTGCACTGCAGCTTCAGCAACAGAGTGAGACTCCATCTCAAAAAAAAAAAAAAAAAGAAAAGAAAAAGAAAAAGAAAGTGGTATATTCATTCAATAGAGTATTATTCAGCAGTAAAACAGAACCAAGCCTGGGCAATGTGTCTCATGCCTCCAATCCCAGAACTTTGGGAGGCCGAGGCAACAGAATTACTTGAGCCCAGGAGCTCAAGACCAGCCTGGGCAATGTGGTGAAAACCCATTTCTACAAAAAATTTAAAAATTAGCTGGGCAGCCTGGGCAACATGGTGAAACCCCATCTCTACCAGAAATACTATATATATATATATACACACACACATATATATATAATTATATATAATATATAATTATATATAAAATATATTTATATATATAATATTAATTATATATATATATTATATATTATATATATAAGTCAGGCATGGTGCTGTGCGCCTGTAGTCTCAGCTACTCGGTAGGCTGAGGTAGGAAAATTGCTTGAGCCCAGGGAGGTGGAGGCTTCTGTAAGCCATGATTGTGCCACTGCACTCCATCCAGCCTGGGTGATAGAATGAGACCCTGTCTCAAGAAAAAAAAAAAAAAAGAAAAGAAAAGAAATCAAATATTGGTATATGCTATAACATGGATGAACCTGGAAACATTATGCTAAATGAAAGAATCTAGTCACAAAAGACCACATATTGTAAGATTCCATTACATGAAAAATCCAGAATAGATCCATAGAGACAAAGTGAATTTGGTTCTACAGGATGGGGAGTGACTAATGGGCAGGGTGTTTCTTTTGGGGATGATTAAAATGTTCTAAAATGTGGTGACGGTTGCACAACTCTGTGAATATATTAAAATTATTACATTGTACCCATTAGCCAGGTGTGGTGGCTCTCACCTGTAATCCCAGTTACTCAGAAGGCTGAGGTGAGAGAATCACTTGGGGCCAGGAATTCAAGACCAGCCTGGGTAACCGAGTAAGAGCCTGTCTCTTTAAAAGAAAACTGTAGGCCAGGTGCGGTGGGTCACACCTGTAATCCCAGCACTTTGGGAGGCTGAGGCAGGCAGATCACTTGAGCTCAGGGGTTTGAAACCAGCCTGGGCAATGTGGCAAAACCCTCGTTTTGACAAAAAATTAAAAAATTAGCCAGGTGTGGTGGTGTGTGCCTGTCGTCCCAGCTACTCAGGAGGCTGAGGTGGGAAGATGGCTTGAGCCTGGAAGGAGGAGGTTGCAGTGAGTTGAGATTGTGCCACTGCACTCCAGCCTGGTCAACAGGGCAAGACTCTGTCTCAAAAAATAAAACCATACACTTTAAATGAGTGAATTTTGTGGTATGTGAATTATTTCCCAAGGAAGAAACATTTAAAAAACAAGACATGTACAAAAATATAGTCAGATACAATGAATAAGATCTAGTATTTGACAGCACAACAGGATAACTATAGTCAGCAATAATTTGTTGTCCATTTTAGAATAACTGAGGGAAGCCAGGCATGGTGGCTCACGCCTCTAATCCCAGCACTTTGGGAGGCTGAGGCAGGTGGATCACCTGAGGTCAGGAGTTTGAGACTAGCCTGGCCAACATGGTGAAACCCTGTCTCTAATAAAATTACAAAAATTAGCCGGGTGTGGTGGCGGGTGCCTATAATCCCAGCTACACAGGGGGCTGAGGCAGGAGAATCGCTTGATCCCGGGAAGTGGAGATTGCATAGAGGCGAGATCACACCATTGCATTCCAGCCCAGGCAACAAGAGCAAAACTCCATCTCAAAAAAAAACCCCAAACAAAAAGAATAACTGAGGGAATACAATTGGAATGTTCATAACACAAATAAATGATGAGTGCCTAAGGTTATAGATACCCCATTTACTGTGATGTGATCATTACACATTGTTTGCCTGTATCAAAATATCTCATGTACCCCATAAATATGTACATTTACTACGTATCCATAAAAATTAAACATTAAAACATTAAAAATATATTTAAGTCCAGCATGGTGGCACACGCCTGTAATCCTAGCATTTTAGGAGGCCAAGGCGGGTGGATTGTCTGAGCTCAGGAGTTTGAGACCAGCCTGGGCAACATGGCGAAACTCTGTCTCTCCTAAAAATACAAAAAATTAGTCTGGCATGGTGGTGCACACCTGTAATCCCAGCTACTCTGGAGACTGATGCAGGAGAATCGCTTGAACCTGGGAGGTAGACGTTGCAGTGAGATGAGATTGTGCCACTGAGCTTCGGCCGGGGCGACAGAGGAGACTCTGTCTCAAAAATAAATAAATAAATAAAAATTTAAAAAACAAAACAGACCGGGAGCGGTGGCTCACGCCTATAATCCCAGAATTTTGGGAGGCCGAGGTGGGCGGATCACCTGAGGTAAGGAGTTCAAGACCAGCCTGGCCAACATGGTGAAGCCCTGTCTCTACTAAAAATACAAAAATTAGGTGGGTGTGGTAGAGGACGCCTCTAATCCCAGCTACTCGGGAGGCTGAGGCAGGAGAATCACTTGAACCTGGGAGGCGGAGGTTGCAGTGAGCTGAGATCACACCACTGCACTCCAGCCTGGGGGACAAAGTGAGACTCACTTTGAGTCTCAAAAAAAAAAAAATTGCATAGCAATGACTTGAGGAGCAGAGAAATAAAACTCTAGAAGTGACTTATTTTACATTTCCATTTGGGATTCGATTCTAAATACGTCTGACTCCAAAGGATGTATGTTCTTTTTTTCTTTTTTTTGGGGGGGGGTGGGGACGTACCCAGTCCAAACATGTATGTTCTTAACCACTCTACTATACTGTCTCCTAAAGATTACTTCCTTAGGTTAGATTGCCAGATGTAGAATTACTGAGACAAAGGATATGAACACTTTTCCAGAACAGCTGAATGAAGTCCATGCAGCCAACTGGGCTTGCCATGTACATGGCCCCCTTCTAGGTAAAGTGAGATACTGTTCTTGCTCAAGTGCGATGACTCATATGACCTGTTTTGAATGAAACAAACCCAGCTATCACAGCTGATTAACCAGTAGCTTAAACATAAGTCAAAGGCCACTATATGCAAGCTACCTACTGCCATTGAGGCAATAGGATTTTTTGAACTTCAAAAAATAGCTGTTCAAAAGCAGCACTCAATGTCAAGTAATGGCAAATGAATCCAATCAAATTCTCTCTTTAGGGACATATAATATAAATGCGAAGTGAACAAAGAGAAGGCAAATAACTCAAACTCAAGTTGTTGAGCTTTTAGCATCTGTGTGGTAAGTGTAGAAAATGAATTATTTGGCTGGGCACCGTGGCTCACGACTGTAATCCCAGCACTTTGGGAGGTGGAGGTGGGCGGAACACAAGGTCAAGAGATTGAGACCATCCTGGCCATCATGGCTAAACCCTGTCTCTATTAAAAATACAAAAATTAGCTGGGCGTGGTGGCACACGCCTGTAATCCCAGCTACTCGGGAGGCTGAGGCAGGAGAATTGCTTGAACCCGGGATGCGGAGGTTGCAGTGAGCTGAGATCGCGCCACTGCACTCCAGCCTGGGTGACAAAGTGAGACTCCATTAAAAAAAAAAAAAGGAAAAAAAGAAAATGAATTATTTATGGAGAAGCTTTCAATTGTCATCCAAAGAGTGAACCCAGGCCAGGCGCGGTGGCTCACATCTGTAATCCTAGCACTTTGGGAGGCCAAGGTGGGTGTATCACTTTGGGTCAGGAGTTCGAAACCAGCCTGGCCAACATGGTGAAACCCTGTCTCAACTGAAAATACAAAAAAATTTGCTGGGCATGGTGGTGGGTGCTGTTAATTTCACCTACTTGGGAGGCTGAGGCACAAGAATCACTTGAACCCTGGGGGTCAGAAGTTGCAGTGAGCCGAGATCATGCCATTACACTCCAGCCTGGGCAACAGAGCGAGACTCCATCTCAAAAAAAAAAAAAAAGAATGAACCCAAACACTTCTTGAAAACAAGCTCAACCTGCTAGGAGCCCAGGTATAGCACATTGAGGCCAAGTCATTTATACTGTCAGAAAAATATAACCATATGATGGTTGGGCACAGTGGCTCACACCTGTAATCCCAGTACTTTGGGAGGCTGAGGCAGGCAGAACACCTGAGATCGGGAGTTTGAGACCAGTCTGACCAACACGGAGAAACCCTGTCTCTACTAAAAATACAAATATTAGCTGGGTGTGGTGGCACGAGCCTGTAATCCCAGCTACTCAGGAGGCTAAGGCAGGACGATCGCTTGAACCCAGGAGGCAGAGGTTTTAGTGAGCTGAAATCGTGCCACTGCACTCTAGCCTGGGAAACAGAATGAGACTGCGTCTCAAAAACAAAACAACAACAACAAAAAATTAGCCAGGTGTTGTGGGGCACACCTGTAATCCCAGCTACTCAGGAGGCTGAGGCACAAGAATCACTTGAACCCGGGAGGCGGAGGTTGCAGTGAGCTGAGATCATGCCATTGCATTCCAACCTGGGCGATAGAGCAAGACTCCATCTCGAAAAAAAAAGAAAAGAAAAATATAACCATATGAACCATTCCTTAAGAAGAAAGAAGTTTTCAAAGGGAAACAGAGTCATTCCATCAGATCAAATCATTATACTGATAAAAACTTTAAATAAATTTTCTTTTGTTTCAAGGGGGGAAAATGAAGTTAGAATTGCTAATCAACCTGGCCTCTAAACCTCTAAACTCCATCTCTCCTCAAACCTTAACAGCTTTTTCCTGCTCTGCTCTGTCAGCTAACGAATTTGCCTTTTACGTCATTGGGAAAACATAGGCAAGCAGATAGGAACTTTGTCATCCTCTCACCACTAAATCCCCCAACCTACCTGCATCAGAACCCATATCCTGTCTTCCCTCCTGTGACAAGGGGAGAAGTGAGGCTGTTCCAAAGCCAATCATTCCATCTGGGCTCTGTTTCCCATCCCCTCTAGCCTAGTCATGGACTTTGCAGCTGAAAATTTCCCAAATCTCTCCTGATTCATCAATTTCTTCCTTTCTATTGAAAATATACAAGCATGTTCTAGTTTCTGTTTCCCAATACTTAAAAAACTCTTCTGGGAAATTAAGGGAAGAAAAGCAACTTTCGAGTGGAGGTGGTTTTTAAAGTTTGACACAAAACTTGGATAAATTCAACTATACAAGAATAAAAAATTTCTGCAGGAAAAAACAATCACCATTAACAAAATGAAAAGACACTCACATCTCACATGACAGAGGGATAATGTGCCTAATATATTAAGAGCTCCTATAGGCTGGGCTCAGTGGCTCACGCCTGCAATCCCAGCACTTTGAGAGGCCGAGGTGGGCGGATCGCTTGAGCCCAGGAGCTGGAGACCAGCCTGGGCAACATGGTGAAACCCCCCTGTCTCTACAAAACACACACACACACACACACACACACACACACACACACACACACACACACAAATTAGCTGGGCACAGTGGCACGCCCTTGTAGTCGCAGCTACTCTGGAAGCTGAGGTGGGAGGATTGCTTGAGCCCAGCAGGCAGAGGTTGCAGTGAGCTGAGATCACACCACTGCACTACAGCCTGGCCAAAGAGCTACAAATCAATAAGAAAAAGACCAACAATTCATTAGAAAAATGAGCAAAGGGGCCAGGCGCGGTGGCTCATGCCTATAATCCTAGCACTTCGGGAGGCCGAGGAGGGCGGATTACTTGAGGCCAGGAGTTCGAGACCAGCCTGGCCAACGTGGTGAACCCCATCTCTACTAAAAATACAAAAATTAGCTGGGCGTGGTGGCGCACACCTATTAATCCCATCTACTCGAGAGGCTGAGGCAGGACAATTGCTTGAACCCAGGAGGCAGAGGTTGCAGTGAACCGAGATCATGCCACTGTACTCCAGCCTTGGCAACAGAGTGAGACTCTGTCAAAAAAAAAAAAAAAAAGGAAAAAGAAAAAGAAAAGAAAAATTAGCAAAGGGTAGGAAGAGACAATTCAAAGAAAAAGGAATACAAATAGCTTTTAAAGTTTTGGAAATATGTTCAACTTCACTCAAAAGAAATTAAAATTAAATAAGTACACCAAAAGACCATTTTTCACTTATCAGATTGGCAAAGATAAAAAACTGAGGCCTGAGAATCGCTTGAACCTAGGAGGCGGAGGTTGCAGTGAGCCAAGATTGCACCACTGCACTCCAGCCTGGGCGACAGAGTGAGACTCCATCTTAAAAATAAATAAATACGCAGTGGATCATGCCTGTAACCCCAGCACTTTGGGAGGCCGAGATGGGCGGATCACTAGGTCAGGAGATTGAGACCATCCTGTCTAACACGGTGAAACCCCATCTCTACTAAAAATACAAAAAATTAGCTGGGCGTGGTGGCGGGTGCCTGCAGTCCCAGCTACTCGGGAGGCTGAGGGCAGGAGAATGGTGTGAACCCTGGTGGCAGAGCTTGCAGTGAGCAGAGATGGCGCCACTGCACTCCAGCCTGGGCGAGAGTGCGAGACTCATCTCAAAAAAAAGATAAAAAATTGATAACACACTATATAGGGAAGCAGGCCTTCTCATCATTGCTGGTGGGAGAGACATTGGTACAAATTCCACAGAAGCTTTTTTTTTTTTTTGAGATGGAATCTTGCCCTGTCACCCAGGCTGAAGTGCAGTGACACGATCTTGGCTCACTGCAACCTCCATCTCTCAGGTTTAAGAGATTCTGCCCACCTCAGCCTCCCTAGTAGCTGGCACTACAGGTGCATGCCACCATGCCCAACTAATTTTTGTGTTTTTTGGTGCAGACAGGGTTTCACCATTTTGGCCAGGCTCTTCTCAAACTCCCGACCCCAGGTGACTCACCTGCTTTGGCCTCCCAAAATGCTGGGATTACAGGCATGAGCCACCGCACCCGGCCCCATAGAAGCATTTTGGCACCTTATCTATCAAAGTCGCAAATGTACTTACCCTTTGACTCAGCAGTTCTTCTAAGTAATTTTATCCTACAAATACATTGCCACACATATGAAATACTCTATGTAAAAAATTATTCATTGCACCTTTACTTGTAATAGCAAAAGATTGGAAACAACCTAAATATTCATCAATAGGAGTCACTAAGGGATTGAATAAATAAATTAAGGTGTAACAATACAATGGAGCCATAAATAAAGCAATTCAGAGAATCAGCGAAGCAGAAAAAAAAAAAGAAAAAAACTTCAAAAAAAAAAAAAAAGAAAGTGAAAGACCTTTCTATATAAATATATGGAACAATCTCCAAGATAGATAGATAAGTAGAAAAGCAAGGGACAGAAACAGTGTGTACAATGAGTTGCCATTTGTGTATTTGTTTAGAAAGAAGAAAGGTAGAAGAACACACACACAATTGCTTGTATATACAGAGAATATTTCCAGAAGGATTCATAAGAGCCTAGAAATATTGAATTCAGGGAGAAAAACACTGTGGCTGAAGGAAAGGTGTGTCAGTGAGACTTTTCACTGTATATCCTTTGGTATCTTTAAAATTTTGTACCATGTGATATAATCTATTCAAAAACTTGTTTTTGGCTGGGCATGGTGGCTTACGCCTATAATCCCAACACTTTGGGAGGCCAAGGCAGGCAGATCATTTGAGTCCAGGAGCTGGAGACCAGCATGGGCAACATGGCGAAACCCCCTGGTCTCTACAAAAAATTTAACAATTAGCCGGTCATAGTGGTGTGCACCTGTAGTCCCAGCTACTTGGGAGGCTGAGGTGGGAGGATTGCTTGAGCTTCAGAAGTCGAGGTTCCAGTGAACTGTGACAGTGCCACTGCACTCCAACCTGGGCAACAGAGTGAGGCCCTGTGTCTAAATAAATAAATAACAAAACAAAAACAGTATTCAACCCTGTTGACTACTCTCCCCTTGAAATAATTTCTTTCTTTCTGGTATTTTTTAGATACAATGTCTCACTCTGTCACCCAGGCTGGAGGGCAGTGGTGCAATTCACTGCAACGTCAGGCTCTGGGCTCAACCGATCCTCCCACCTCAGCCTCCCGAGTAGCTGGGACTACAGGTGCAGGCCAATATCCCCGGCTATTTTTTATTTTTAATTTTTGGAGAGATGGAGTTTTGCCATGTTGCCTAGGCTGGTCTCTAACTCCTGAGCTCAAGCAATCCTCCCTCCTCAGCCTCCCAAAGTGCTGGGATTACAGGCATGAGCCACTGCGCCCAGCCAAAATAATTTCGTTCTCACCTTCTAGGGCACCATTCTTCTGGTGTTCTTCTTGCCTCCTTGGCCACTCTCAATCATCTTGGTTGGATCCTCTTTTTCCTTGAACTAACTTCTAAACATTCACTCTACCTTTCGCTCTTTTCTGCTCTATCCATAGTTTGCCCTAGGTGATTCCATCCAGCCCCATACTTTAAATACCATCTATCTTCCACTGACTACCTAATTTATAATCCAGCCTTACCTCTTTTCCTTGAGCTCCTAGTCTCATATATTAAATACACATGACGAATCACTGACATATCTAGTAGGCATCTCAAACTACTTAATATATCTAAAACAGAACTTTTGATTTTTCTTCCTGGAACCTCTATCTTAATCTCAGTCTTCTCTAGCTCAGTAAAAGGCTCTTCTGAATATTCAAAGTTGCTTGAGTCAAGATCCTAGGAATCACCTTCAATGCTTCTTTGATACCTATATCAAATCATCAGCAAGTTTGTTCAGTTTTACTTTAAAAATATAGCTTAAATCCATTCACTTTTTTTTTTGGTGGGGGGGCGATGGGAGTCTCGCTCTGTTGGCTAGGCTAGAGTGCAGTGGTGTGATCTCAGCTCACTGCAACCCCCCTCCTGGGTTCAAGTGATTCTCCTGCCTCAACCTCCCAAGTAGCTGGGATTACAGGCATGCGCCACCACGCCCAGCTAATTTTTGCATTTTTTGGTAGAGATGGGGTTTCACCATGTTGGCCAGGCCGGTCTCGAACTTCTGGCCTCAAGTGATCTGCCCTCCTTGGCCTCCCAAAATGTTGGGATTACAGGCCTGAGGCACTGCGCCTGGTGATTCACTTGTTATGTCTACAGCTTTCTAGCCTGAAGCACCATTATCTTTCTAGTGTGGTACTCATCTTTTTGCTATTATTGATAATTTAATATTTCTACCTCCCTAAATAGACACTGAACCTGTCAAAAGGAGAGCCCATGTCTCAGTTATCTAGTTATAATACAGTGCTTAGTATGTTATGCCCTACATAATAATAAATATTTAATAAATATTTGCTGAATAAATAAATACATGATTGGAGGAATAAATGAGTGAATGGTGACAAGAACACCATGACTCAGATAGCTAACAGCACCCATAACTTGTGTCTCTGACATTTCCTTGCAGTTCATCGCTAGAAAGGTAACATCTTTACTAAAGTTTATATAGTAGGCACCCATTAGGTTTTCTGTCCAGCATCCTGTTTTCTGGA
This sequence comes from Pan paniscus, assembly GCF_029289425.2. Taxonomy (NCBI): domain Eukaryota; kingdom Metazoa; phylum Chordata; class Mammalia; order Primates; family Hominidae; genus Pan; species Pan paniscus. The sequence goes on from NC_073249.2 coordinate 200,210,347, forward strand.
AACTCCTTCCACCTACCACCATACTAAATTCACCTGGTAGCAGCAGTAGGACTCTGGCAGCCATTCTGTGAAATTTGTGCGTATCAAAAGACAACGTAAACTAAATCAAATGAAAGGCAATATTTGTAGACAAAAGACAAATACTATGAATGTAAAAGGAACTCCTATAAATTAATAACAAAAAGATAAACAATCCAGCAGAGAAAAATGGACAATGAATAACAGCAGGCAATTTATAAAAGATGAAATAGAAAATGTCAAAAATCAGATGCGCAACTTCACTAGTAATCATGAAAATACAAAATACTTTTGGCTAGGCATGGTAGTTCACACCTGTAATCTCAGCACTTTGGGAGGCCAAGGTGGGCAAATCGCTTCAGCGCAGGAGTTCGAAACCAGCCTGGGCAACATGGTGGAAAGCCTGTCTCTACAAAAAACTTAAAAATTAGCTGGATATGATGGTGGACACCTGTCGTCCCAGCTACTTTGGAGGCTGAGGTGGGAGGATGGCCTGAGTCCAGGAGGCAGAGGTTGCAGGGAGCTGAGATCATGCCACTGCACTCCAGCCTGAAAGACAGAGCAAGACCCTATCTCAAAAATAAAATAAAAGTCGGATGTGGTGGTTCACGCCTGTAATCCCAGCACTTTGGGAGGCTGAGGCAGGCAGATCACTTGAGATCAGGAGTTCAAAACCAGCCAGGCCAACATGGTGAAACCCCGTCTGTACTGCAAATACAAAAATCAGCTGGGCGTGGTGGCGCATGCCTGTAGTCCCAGCTACTGGGGAGGCTGAGGCGGGAGAATCACTTGAACCCAGGAGGCAGAGGTGGAAGTGACCTGAGATCGTGCCACTGCACTCCAGCCTGGGTGACAGAGCGAGACTCCATCTCAAAAATAAAATAAAGGGCTGGGCACGGTGGCTCACGCCTGTAATCCCAACACTTTGGGAGGCCGAGGTAGGTGCATCACCTGAGATCAGGAGTTTGAGACCAGCCTGACCAACATGGCAAAACCCCATCTCTACTAAAAATACAAAAATTAGCTGGGTGTAGTGACAGGCGCCTGTAATCCCAGCTACTTGGGAGGCTGAGGCAGGGAGAATCGCTTGAACCCGGGAGGCAGAGGTTGCAGTGAGCTGAGATCATGCCGTTCCACTGCCCCCTGGGCGACAGAGCGAGACTCTGTCTCAAAAACAAAAACCAAAAACATTTATAACATAACATTTTAAATTTATCATTTTAACCTCCCCCCCTTTTTTTTGAGATGGAGTCTCGCTCTGTCGCCAGGCTGGAGTGCAGTGGCGCCATCTCGGCTCACCGCAACCTCTGCCTCCGAGGTTAATGCGATTCCCCTGCCTCAGCTTCCCCCTGCCCCCATTTTTTTTTTTTTTGAAACGGAGTTTCACTCTTGTTGCCCAGGCTGGAATGCAGTGGCTCGATCTTGGCTCACTGCAACCTCTGCCTCCTGGGTTCAAGAGATTCTCCTGCCTCAGCCTCCCAAGTAGCTGGGATTACAGGCATGCGCCACCACGCCTGGCTAATTTTTTGTATTTTTAGTAGAGATGGGGTTTCACCACATTGGCCAGGCTGGTCTCGAACTCCTGACCTCAAGTGATCCAGCCCGTGCCCCGGCCTCCCAAAGTGCTGGGATTACAGGCGTGAGCCATCACACCTTTTAACCCTTTTTGATTGTACAATTCAGTGGCAACCATCACCATTACCCATCTCCAGAACATTTTTGTCACCAAAACTTAAACTCTATACCCATTAAACAATAATTCTTCTGGCTGGGTGTGGTGGCTCATGCCTGTATTCCCAGCACTTTGAGAGGTTGAGGCAGAAGGATTGTTTGAAACCAGGAGTTTGAGATCAGCCTGGGAAACTTGGCAAAATCTCATCTCTACTAAAAACACACACACACACAAAAAATTAATTGGGCATGGTGGTGCATGCTTATAGTCCCAGCTACCTGGGAGGCTGAGGTGGGAGGATCACCTGAACCTAGGAGGTTGAGGCTGCAGTGAGCTGTGATCACGTCACTGCAGTCCAGCCTGGGCAACAGAGTGAGACCTTGTCTCAGAAAAAAATAAAAAATAAAACTACTAATTCCCTTACCCCCAGCCCCTGGTAACTACTATTCTGTCTTTTGTCTCTGTGAATCTGACAATTCTAGGTACCTCACATAAGTGGAATCATGTGTTTTTCCTTTTGCATCTGGCTTATTTCACTTAGTATAATGTTTTCAAGGTTCATCATATTGTAACATGTATCAAATTTTCATTCCTTTTTTATTTATTTTTATTTTTATTTTTGAGATAGAGTCTTGCTCTGTCACGAAGCTGGAGTGCAATGGTGTGATCTTGGCTCACCGCAACTGCTGTCTCCCAGGTTCAAGTAATTCTTCTGCCTCAGCCTCCCAAGTAGCTGGGACTACGGGTGCACATGCACGTGTGCCACCACACCTGGCTAATTTTTGTATTTTTAGTAGAGACGGGGTTTCACCATGTTGGCCAGGCTAGTCTCGAATTCATGACCTCAGGTGATCCACCCACCTCAGCCTCCCAAAGTGCTGGGATTACAGGCATGATCCACCACATATTTATTTATTTTTAAGATTGAGTCTCACTCTGTTGCCCAGGCTGGAGTGCAGTGGTGCAATCTTGGCTCACTGCAGCCTCCCCCTCTAGGTTCAAGCGATTCGCAGGCCTCAGCCTCCAGAATAGCTGGGATTACAGGCATGTGCCGCCACACCAGGCTAATTTTTTTTTTTCCTGAGAGGGAGTCTTTCTCTGTTGCCCAGGCTGGAGTACAATGGCACAATCTCAGCTCACTGCAACCTCCATCTCCCAGGTTCAAGTCATTCTCCTGCCTCAGCCTCCTAAATAGCTGAGGCTACAGGCATGTGCCACCACGCCCAGCTAATTTTTGTATTTTTAGTAGATGTTGGCCAGGCTGGTCTCGAACTCCTGACCTCAAGTGATCCACATGCCTTGGCCTCCCAAAGTGCTAGGATTACAGGTGTGAGCCACCGTGCCTGGCCTAATTTTTGTATTTTTAGAAGAGATGGGGTTTCACCATGTTGGTCACGCTGGTCTCAAACTCCTGACCTCAAGTGATCTGCCTGCCTCGGCCTTCCAAAGTGCTGGGATTACAGGTGTAAGCCATCATGCCCGGCCTTATTCATTCCCTTTTAAGGCTGAATAATATTCCCTTATATGTATGTATATACTATATGTTGTTTATCCATTCATCTGTTGATGGACACTTGGGTTGCTTCCACCTTTTGGCTATTGTGAATAATATTGTTATGAAATTGGGGCCAGGTGTGGTGGTTCATGCCTATAATTCCAGCACTTTGAGAGGCTGAGGTGGATGGATCGCTTGAGGCCAGGAGTTCTAGACCAGCCCGGGCAATGTGGTGAAACCCCATCTCTACTAAAAATACAAAAATTAGCCATGTGTGGTTGTGGTGGTGACTGCCTGTAGTCCCATCTACTCGGGAAGCTGAGGCAAGAGGATCGCTGGAACCCGGGAAGCAGAGGTTGCAGTGAGCGGAGATCATGTCACTGCACTCCAGCCTGGCAACAGAGCGAGATTCTGTCTCAAAAAAAAAAAAAGAAAAAAGAAAAAAAAATGGCTATGAAATTGTTATACAAATATCCGTTCAGGGCCCTGCTGTCAATTCTTTGGGATATAATATACCCCAAAGTGGAAGTACTGGATCATATGATAATTATATTAGGTTGGTGCAAAAATAATTGCAGTTTTTGCCATTCCTTTCAATGGCAAAAACTGCAATCACTTTTGCACCAACCTTAGTATGTTTAATGTTTGAGGAATCACCAAGCTGTTTTCTAGAATGCTGCACCATCTTACATTCCCATTAGTAATGTATGAAGGTTCCAATTTCTCCATATCCTTACCAATACTTATTATTACCTGTTTTTTTGATTAGCATCATTCTAGTGGATGTGAAGTGATATCTCATTGTGGTTTTGATCTGTATTTCCCTAACATTTACTGATGTTTAGCATCATTCATGTAAATTATTGGCCATCTGTATAGCTTCTTTGGAGAAACATCTATTCAAATCCTTCGTCCTTTTTTTTTTTTTTTTTTTTTTTTGAGACAGAGTCTCACTCTGTCGCCCAGGCTGGAGTGCAGTGGCACAATCTTGGCTCACCGCAACCTCCGCCTCCCAGGTTCAAGCAATTCTCCTGCCTCAGCCTCCTGAGTAGCTGGGACTACAGGCGCACGCCGCCACACCCAGCTAATTTTTTGTATTTTATTAGAGACGGGGTTTCACCATGTTGCCCAGGCTGTTCTCGAACACCTGAACTCAGGCAATCTGCCCGCCTCGGCCTCCCAAAGTGCTAGGATTACAGGCGTGAGCCACCATGCCTGGCCTGTCCATTTTTTTAGTTGGGTTTGTTTTTCAGTCAGTGAGTTCTAGGAGTTCATCATGTGTTCTGGATATCAATCTTTTATCATATATATGATATTCAAATATTTTCTCCCATTCTGTGTGTGGCCTTTTTACTTTGTTGACAGTGTTCTTTGATGCACACAAGTTTTAAATTTTGATATAGTTCAATTTATTTATTTTTTTCTTTTCCTTTTTTAAAAATTTGTTTATATACAGGGTCTCGTTCTGTTGCCCAGGCTGGAGTGGTCAGTGGTGCAATCATAGCTAACTGTAACCTCGAACTCCTGCATACAAGCGATCCTCCCTCCTCAGCCTCTCGAGTAGCTAGAACTGCAGGCACACTCAGAGATGGGATCTGGCTAACTTGTCCAAGTGGTCTCAAACTCCTGTCCTCAAGTGATACTTCTGCCTTGGCCTCCCAAAGCGCTGAGATTACAGGCATGAGCCCCATGCCCCAATCCTCAATTTATCTATTTTTTTCTTTTGTTGCCTATGCTTTTGGTGTCATATTCAAGAATCATTGCCAAATCCAATGTCGTGAAGCTTTTCTCCTATGTTTTCTTCTGAGAATTTTCTAATTTTAACTATGATATTAGATCTTTGACCCATTTTGAGTTCATTTTGTATTCAATGTAAAGTAAGAGTCTTTTGCATATGGATATCCAATTTTCCCAATACCATTTGTTAAAAAGACTGTTCTTTCCCCTATTAAATGATTTTTTTTTTTTTGAGACAAGGGTCTCCCTCTGTTGCCCAGGCTAGAGTGCAGTGGCACGATTATGGCTCACTGCAGCCTGGACCTCCCAGGCTCAAGAGATCCTCCCATCTCAACCTCTTGAATAGCTGAGACCACAGATATGTGCCACCATGCCCAGTTAATTTTTGTATTATTTGTAGAGATGAGGTCTCATCATGTTTGATCTTGAACTCCTAGGCTCAGCTTCCCAAAGTGCTGGGATTATAGGCATGAGCCACTGAGCCCAACCCCATTAAATGATCTTGATACCCTTGTTGAAAATCATTTAATCATATACTTGAGAGTTTATTCCTGGGCTCTCTATTCTATTCCACTGGTCACATCTGTCTTTATGCAGAATAGATTTTTAAAGATGCCATTTTAAACTATTTGGGTTATCAAATCATTCAGTACTAGAAAAAATGTGGGGAGATGAGAATTCTCACACATTGCTGGGGGAAATAAAAATTGCTATCTCCTTCTGGAAAGTACTGTGGTAATATCTTTAAAAATGTGACACATAATTTTAATGCAGCAATTTCACTTTTGGGAATCTTTTCTATAGATGTAAAAACACCAAGGGAGGGAGGGGAGGCAAAAAAAATTAAACATCAATACGTAAGAATATGCATACAAATATATTTATTGTGGCATCCTTTTTTTTTATTTTCTGAGACAGGGTCTCACTCTGTTGCTTAAGCTGGAGGGCAGTGGCATTGTAGCCCACTTTTTTTTAGAGACAGGGTCTTGCTCTGTTGCCCAGGCTGGTCTCGATCTTCTGGCCTCAAGCAATTCCTCCTGCCTCAGACTCCCAAAGTGCTAAGATTACAGGTGTGAGCCACTGTGCCCAGCTTCTTGTGGCATCCTTTGTAGTGGGAAGAGGCTGAACCGGAAAACAGTCAAGTACCTACTCTCTCTCCATCTTTCTTTCCCTGGAGTCACATGCATTTTAATCTGTTTCTTTTTGTATTTCTTCCTGAACCTGTAGATGGACCAACAATATCAGTAGGCTGATTCTCTTTGATCTTTACATATTTCAGTGCTCACTACTGTCTCAAGCTAGAGTTTCTATTTTGTTCACTTATAAATCTACTATTAATATATTTATATTTATTTTTATTTTTAGAGAAGGAGTTTCATTCTTGTTGCCCAGGCTGGAGTGCAATGGCGTGATCTCGGCTCACTGCAACCTCTGCCTCCCAGGTTCAAGTGATTCTCCTGCCTCAGCCTCACAAGTAGCTGGGATTACAGGCACCTGCCACCACACCCGGCTAATTTTTTGTATTTTTAGTAGAGATGGGGTTTCACCATGTTGGCCAAGCTGGTCTTGAACTCCTGACCTCAGATGATCCACCTGCCTTGGCTTCCCCAAGTGCTGGGATTACAGGCATGAGCCACTGCGCTCAGCCAATATATTCCTTTTTAATTTCAGTTTTTATAATTCCAGTTCTCTGCCAAATCTTTCAAGTTTGGCTTTGATCTCCTTAAACATAGTACACAGAGTTGTTTATAGTCCATATCTAGTCATTGCAGAATATAGAATCCCTGTGGGTCTGTTTCTATTATCTGTTATTTGTCCTCCTTATTTCTGGTATTTTGTCTCCTTGTGTGCCTGGTTGTCTTTTTGTTTAAGCTATTTTGATTCTTGTTCCTAGAAACCTGGTTATTCTTGTACTGAACATTGTATTTGAAAGAAAATTATAGGCTGGGTGCGGTGGCTTGTGCCTGTAATCTCAGCACTTTGGGAAGCCAAGGCAGGCGGATCACTTGAGTCCAGGAGTTTGAGACCAGCCTGGCCAACATAGTGAAACCTTGACTCTACTAAAAATACAAAAACTAGTCGGGCGTGGTGCACACACCTGTAATCCCAGCTACTCAGGAGGCTGAGGCAGGAGAATCATTTGAACCCAGGAGGCGAAGGTTGCAGTGAGCTGAGATCGTGCCACTGTGCTCCAGCCTGAATGACTGTGTCTCAAAAACAAACAAAAAAGAAGGAAGGAAGGAAGGAAGGAAGGAGAAATAGGAAGGAAGGGAAAGAAAGAAAATTACAGAAACAATTGAGGCCTGGGATGATGTTATTTTTTCTCCAAAGTGGATTTGGTTTTACTCTTGCCACTAGCAATTAGGGGCAACTTAATGTAAGTTCAGGCCTTGAGAGTTTTCTGGGCCACTTAGATGATTTGAAGTCAGTCTGCAGTCTACATGAGAGTTACTTTACTTGTACTCCCTTATACCTACAATGCAGGGTTTTAAAGTCCTAGGCCAAATCCGAGGGTGATATAGAAGGGCTGCCACCCTTTATTAGTCCTGGACTCCAACTTTTGTCCCCATAGGCTCTTAAAGCTGCCAAACATACATCTTAGCTTTCTAATTACTTGTTCTGCATCAGCAAATGCCTCAGACAAAGCATCGAGTGCTAGCTCCTCACTTCAAATTCCTTACCAATCCAAAATCTTGGCCCAGTTAATTCCTCACTATTTCGTTAGTTATGATATACTTTTAGAGGATGCATTTTATTTTTCATCCAGCTGATTAGCTGTATTCAGTAGGAGGGCTGGCTGAAATTACATTGTATGCCATAAACAACAATGAAAGTCTATACAGTTTACTTTATTCCTGAATGATAAAAATCTCATTAGCTCTAGTCAAGGGCCCATTCCTGATTTTGTGGCCAGGACTACAGAGCCATTCAATATATAGGGTATCCACTATGTATTGACTTTGGGAAGGGCAGGTTGCTAAGAAGGGGATGCAAGTATAGGAGAAATGACTGGCATCTCTAATATACCAAATTACATTCTCTTCTCTAAATATACCCTCCTATATCATATTCCAGTGCTTTTTCATATGCTATCCCCTCAGCCAGAATTTTTTCCCATCCTGTTCACCGGGTAAACGCCTGTTCCTTTTTGAAGACTTAGCTCAAGTATTGCAACTTCATCTCAAAAACAAATAGGCTGGGCACAGTGGCTCACACCTGTAATCCCAGCACTTTGGGAGGCTGAAGCAGGCGGAACACTTGAGGTCAGGAGTTCAAGACCAGCCTGAGCAACGTGGTGAAACCTCGTCTCTATTAAAAATGCAAAAATTAGCTGGGCATGGTGGCAAGTGCCTATAATCCCAGCTACTGGGGAGGCTGAGGCAGGAGAATCGCTTGAACCCAGGAGGCGGAGGTTGCAGTAAGCCAAGAATGTGCCACTGCACTCCAGTCTGGGTAACAGAGCGAGACATTATTGCAAAACAACAACAACAACAACAACAAAAAACCAGACAACTCTTCATCTGTATGCCCTTTGAAACTTGCATAAAGCTTTTCATAGCGGTTATTTTATCCTTCAGGATCGGAATTATTTTTTCACCTATGTGACCTGAGATTTTGCCAGGCACACTCAACAAATACTTGGTGAATTAATAAATGAATGAATGAGAGGGAAGAACACTAGATTAGTTTTATGAGACAATTTCCAAGTTTCTTCAGATCTTATGTTCCATGATTCTATGAAATTCAAGCTCAAAAAATAATTTAATTCACTGGTTTGTCATTCACTGGACCTTAATACTCATAAAAAATGTTTCCTCTTCCTTCTAAGAATAAATAAACAGGTGTGTAGGCTTGACGCGGTGGCTCACTCCTGTAATTCCAGCACTTTGGGAGGCTGAGGCAGGTGGATGACCTGAGGTCAGGAGTTCGAGACCAGCCTGGCCAACATGGTGAAACCTCGTCCCTACTAAAAATACAAAAATTAGTCAGGCATGGTGGCAGCTGCCTGTAATCCCAGCTACTGGGGAGGCTGAGGCAGGAGAATTGCTTGAACCCAGGAGTCAGAGGTTGCGGTGAGCCGAGATTGCACCATTGCACTCCTGCCTGGGCGACAGAGCAAGACTCCATCTCAACAATAAATAAATAATTAAATTAAATTAAATTAACAGGTATGTTTTGAGAAAGAACTGACAATGATATAATTTAGAGGCAATTTCCTAATGTCTTTTACTCTACTAGACTTGGCACTCTCAGATTCTGAACAAGTCATCAAACACATTAGTTAGCTTTATGGCTACTTCACACTTTCCCATCTCCCTCTCCATCCCTACAAATTCCCTTTTTTTTCTTCTCACATTTTCATCCCTTTTAATTTTCTTTTCTCTCTCTTTTTTTTCTTTCTTTCTTTATTTTATTTATTTATTTTTTTTAGACAGGGTCTTGCTCTGTTACCCAGGCTGGAGTGCAGTGGTGCGATCTCGGCTCACTGCAACTTCCGTCACCGGGCTCAAGCGATTCTCCTGCCTCAGCTTTTTGAGTAGCTGGGACTACAGGTATGTGCCACCACTCCCGGCTAAGTTTTGTATATTTAATAGAGACGGGATTTCACCATGTTGGCCCTGCTGGTCTTGAACTCCTGACCTCAGGTGATCTGCCCGCCTCGGCATCACAAAGTGCTGGGATTACAGGCATGAGCCACCGGGCCCGGCCTTCCCTTCTAACTTTCTATATTTTCTTCCATACAAATAACATTTATTATTATTATTATTTTCTTTTTAGACGAACTCTTCCTCTTGTCCCCCAGGCTGGAGTGCGATGGTGTGATCTCAGCTCACTGCAATCTCCGCCTCTTGGGCTCAAGCGATTCTCCTGCCTCAGCCTCCCAAGTAGCTGGGATTACAGGCACCTGCCTCCACACCCAGCTAGTTTTTGTATTTTTAGTAGAGATGGGGTTTCACTGTGTTGGCCAGGTTAGTCTTGAATTCCTGACCTCGTGATCCACCTGCTTTGGCCTCCCAAAGTGCTATGATTACAAGCGTGAGCCACCGCACCCCCCGCCATAAAAACTTCTTAATAAATTGGCCAGGATGATCTTGTTCTTCTCTTCTAGCCATCTGTTAACATTCTACTACCAGTGTTTCCTGAGCCAACCATATTCCTTGAAATAATGCTAGGTGTTCAGGGTGAAGTAAATTTAGTAAATACTGCATATTATATCCCTCTCTTGGATATAGTCATAATTCATATTAGTATAATAAAGGCCCTCAGAAGGTCTACAGTGAAAGAAATCTGCTTAATTTTGTTTAGCTTATTGTACTTAGTAAATACCTTTTTTTTTTTCTGAGATGGAGTCTGGCTGTGTTGCTCAGGCTGTAGTGCAGTGGTGCGATCTTGGCTCACTGCAACCTCTGCCTCCCAGGATCAAGTGATTCTCCTGCCTCAGCCTCCTGAGTAGCTGGGATTACAGGTGCGCACCACTATGCCCGGCTAATTTTTGTATTTTTAGTAGAGGCAGGGTTTTACCATGTTGGTCAGGCTGGTCTTGAACTCCTGACCTCGTGATCTGCCCATCTCGGCCTCCCAAAGTGCTGGGATTACAGGCGTGAGCCACCGTGCCTGGCCTATACTTAGTAAATACTTTCTAAGTGGCAAGTTGCAATTCAAATGTCACTTTTTACATGAATTTTTTTTTTTTTTTTTTTTGAGACAGAGTCTTGCTGTCGCCCAGGCTGGAGTGCCGTGGCGCCATCTCGGCTCACTGCAACCCCGGCCTCCCAGGTTCACGCGATTCTCTTGCTTCAGCCTCCTGAGTAGCTAGGATTATAGACACCCACCACCATGCTTGGCTAGTTTTTTTGTATTTTTAGTAGAGACAGAGTTTCACCATGTTGGCCAGGCTGACCTCAGGTGACTTGCCTACCTCGGCCTCCCAAAGTGCTAGGATTACAGGCGTGAGCCACCGTGCCCGGAATGAATCCTTTCATGACTCCCAGAGGCAGAATTCAACGTATCTACCACTGAATTCACATAGCTCAGAGTTACATTATAAAGTGCTATAAAAATAATGGTTTCTGATCAGGCATGATGGCTCACACCTGAAATCCCAGCACTCTGGGAGGAGTTTGAGACCAGCTTGGGCAACCTTGTCTCTACAAAAGAAAAAAAATTTAATTAAAAAATTAGCTAAGCGTAGTGGCGTGCACCTGTAGTCCCACCTACTGGGGAGGCTGAGGTGGGAGGACTGCTTGAGCCCGGGAGGTTGAGGCTGCAGTGAGCCATGATCACGCCACTGTACTCTAGCCTGTGTAACAGAATGAGAGTCTGTCTCAAAGAAAAAAAAATTAGTTTTCGTTAATATTGTGGTGTAATATTTTTATAGCAAGCAACAGAAAAATCATCTCGAAATATCTCTTTTTTTTTTTTTTTTTTTGAGACGGAGTTTCTCTGTCGCCCAGGTTGGAGTGCAGTGGCGCGATCTCGGCTCTCTGCAGGCTCCGCCCCCCGGGGTTCACGCCATTCTCCTGCCTCAGCCTCCGGAGTAGCTGGGACTACAGGCGCCCACCACCTTGCCCGGCTGATTTTTTGTATTTTTAGTAGAGACGGGGTTTCACCGTGTTAGCCAGGATGGTCTCGATCTCCTGACCTCGTGATCCACCCGCCTCGGCCTCCCAAAGTGCTGGGATTACAGGCGTGAGCCACTGCCCCCGGCCTCGAAATATCTTAAACAATTAAGGGAATTTAGTCATCAGCTGAAAATTCAGGCAAAGCTTTGTCCTCAGTGTTAAGGCTCGATGATGTTACCAAAGACCTGGTTTCTTTCCATTTCTCCTTCTGAAATATTTGATATCCCTAAATTTGTGTGTGTGTGTGTGTGTGTGTGTGTGTGTGTGTTTTGGAGACAGAGTCTCCCGCTGTCGCCCAGGCTGGCGTGCAATGGCGCAATCTCAGCTCACTGCAACATCCGCCTTCGGTGTTCAAGCAATTCTTCTGCCTCAGCCTCCTGAGTAGCTGGGATTACAGGCGCCCACCACCGCACCCAGCTAATTTCTGTATTTTTAGTAGAGACAAGGTTTCACCATGTTGGCCAGGCTGGTTTCAAACTCTTGACTTCAGGTGATCCACCTGTCTCGGCCTCCCAAAGTGCTGGGATTACAGGCGTGAGCCACCACGCCCGGTGCCTAAATTTGTTCTTTTGTGACGTCAGTATGGTTACAGCAGCTTCTAGAAGGGCTATCTGTGTTTTCTTCACCTCAAATAGGAAGATAATATCTCTCAAGGAAACTCCTTCAGAATAACAAGAAAGTATCCTTTCCAGAAGCCCCAGCAAAGGTCTTTTTATATCTCACTGGCCTGAATTAAGGTCACCTGTTCATCACTGATCTAGTCAATGTCTATGGGGATAACCGTGTGCCGGGCTTAAGCCAAGTTAAGCCTGGATGTAAGAGTGGAGTCAGCTTCCTTATGTGGTTACACATAAGAGAATATGCATCCTGTTACTAAGAGGAAAGAGAAAGACTGTTGGGCAGTCAAAACCAACAAAAATCCACTGCATGATGCTGACCACATTCAACTACTTCTGTATTAATACCTTGATTAGTACACTAATGAAAATTTCTGTATAAATTAATGTTCACACAAAAACTTGTACATGAATGTTCATGGCATCAGTATTGTTTGTTTGTGTGTCCATTTTTTAACTCAAAGACTTTGTTTTATTACAGTACATAGACTGGGGTCGATGGGAAGATGTAGATGTCGTGGGCAACCATAGTTAGCATCGTTAGCCCATCCCCATCGTCACGAATGTATCAAAGGTGCCTCTACTCTGCATCATGGTTTTCCCAATGCCGCCCATCACCTCCTGATCCTGCATCCCAATCCTGAGACAGAGGGTGCTGAGGAGCACCGTGGCCACCATGGCCACTGTTCAACCCATTATCAAAGCCCATCTCCATGCAGTCAAAGCAGCCTGGCTGAGACTGTCCCTAGGGACCCACAACCACTGGCATCTCGCTCTCAGCCTTGGTCGCTCAGCTCTCCATAGCATTGAATTCATAATAGCCAAAAAGTGGAAACAATTCTAGTGTCCATCAGCTGATGGATAAACAAAATGTGACATAGCCACAAAATGGAATATTATTCAGCAATAAAAACGAGTGAAATACTGATACCTGCTATAACATGCATGGAACTGAAAACACTATGCTAAGTGAAAGAAGCCAGTCATACCAGGCCACAAATTGTGTGATTTATTTTATATAAAATATGTACAAAGTAGATTAGTGATCACCAGAGGCTAAAGGAATAGGGTTTAGGGCATGACTGCTAATGAGTAGAGGGTTTTCTTTGGGGGTGAAAGAATGTGCTGGAATTAGATAGTGGTGTGAATATACTCAAAACCACTGGATTGTGCACTTTATTTTATTTATTTATTTTTGAGACAGAGTCCCAGTGAGTCGCCCAGGCTGGAGTACAGTGGCGTGCTATTGGCTCACTGCAACCTCTGCCTCCTGGGTTCAAGTGATTCTCGTGCCTCAGCCTCCCAAGTAGCTGGGATTACAGGCATGTGCCACCACGTCCGGCGAATTTTTGCGTTTTTAGTAGAGACAGGATTTTGCCACGTTGGTCAAGCTGGTCTCAAACTCGTGGCCTCGAGTGGTCTGCCTCAACCTCCCAAAGTGGTGGGATTACAGGCGTGAGCCACTGTGACTGGCCCTCTTTTTTTTTTTTTTTTTTTGAGACAGAGTTTCGCTCTTGTTGCCCAGGTTGGGGTGCAATGGTGCAATCTTGGCTTACCGCAACCTCTGCCTCCCAGGTTCAAGCCATTCTCCTGCCTCAGCCTCACAAGTAGCTGGGATTACAGGCATGCGCCACCATGCCTGGATAATTGTTTTTGTATTTGTAGTAGAGACGGGGTTTCTCCACGTTGGTCAGGCTGGTCTCAAAGTCCCAACCTCAGGTGATATGCCAGCCCTGGGCTCCCAAAGCGCTGGGATTACAGGTGTGAGCCACTGCGCCCGGCCCAGGCCCTCTTTCTCAAATTAGCAATGCACATGAATGCAGACCAGCATCTTTGCAGCTAAGAACCAAAAGTATATTTGAAGATTATTCTTTAGTTGGTTTATTTTGTGATTTGTCACTTGCATAGATGCCATTTGGTCACATATCATTACAGAATTGAACTGATTAGTGCATGTTTTCCTCATTTCCATAGTATTTATTTTACTGATTTACTTGCGAAAAATTGCTTTCATTTCCTTTTCAACTTTGAAAGCAAAGAGTTCAACTACAGCTTTGAATTAGTTTTGTCTGATTACTGCTTATAATATTTACATTGTTTTAAAAACACTATTACCTTGTTTTTTGTTTTTGTTTTTTTGAGACAGAGTCTCACTCTGTTGCCCAGGCTGGAGTGCAATGGCCCTGCCTGAGCTCACTGCAACCTCCGCCTCCCGGGTTCAAGCGATTCTCCTGCCTCAACCTCCCAAGCAGCTGGGATTACAGGCGCCTGCTACCACACCTGGCTAATTTTTGTATTTTTAGTAGAGACGGGGTTTCACCATCTTGGCCAGGCTGGTCTCGAACTCCTGACCTCGTGATCTGCCCGCCTCAGCCTCCCAAAGTGCTGGGATTACAGGCGTGAGCCACTGCGCCCAGCCCTTTTTCCTCTTTTTCATGTCAGACAGGTAATGTGCCAACATCATAACAATGTTTGTGGATGGCACATTTCACACATCCATGTGAATGCCCAATCATCATGCTTATGAACTACAAAATGATCTGATTATTTCTTTATAATTAAAGGTAAATATTTTTGGCAAAAATACTATATAAGTGGCCACTTGTTCAATAAAGAATGTGCTCAGGCCAGGCTCAGTGATTCACACCTGTAACCCTAGCACTTTGGGATGCTTGAGCTCTGGAGTTCAAGACCAGCCTGGGGAACATAGTGAAATCTCATCTCTACAAAAAGTATAAAAATTTGGCTGGTAGGGTAATCCCAGCACTTTGGGAGGCCGAGGCGGGCAGATCATTTGAGGCCAGAAGTTCGAGACCAGCCTGGCCAACATGACAAAACCCCGTCTCTACTAAAAATACAAAAATGATCTGGGTGTGGTGGCACATGACTGTAGACCCAGCTACTTGGGAGGCTGAGGCACGAGAATCCCTTGAACCTGGGGGGCAGAGGTTGCAGTGAGCTGAGATCATGCCATTGCACTCCAGCCTGGGGGACAGAGCAAGACTCTGTCTCAAAAAAAGAAAGAAAAAATTACAAAAATTAACCGGGTGTGGTGGCTCACACCAGTAGTCCCAGCTACTAGGGGGCAGGCTGAGGCAGGGGATCACCTGAACTTGGGAGATCAAGACTACAGTGAGCCGAGATTGTGCCACTGCACTCCATCCTGGGTGACAATGTAAGACCCTGTCTCAAAAAAAAAAAAAAAAAAAAAAAGAGTGTGCTCAAAGGGTAATCAGCCACTTGCTCTGTCCCTGATATCCCTCCCAATTCTTCACTGCTAGCCGTTTGTTCATCTACCAAACATTTGCCAAAGAGCCCTTTAAAAATTTATTACAGGCCGGGTGTGGTGGCTCATGCCTGTAATCCTAGCACTTTAGGAGGCCGAGGCGGGTAGATTGCCTGAGGTCAGGAGTTCAAGACTAGTCTGGCCAACATGGTGAAACCCCGTCTGTATTAAAAATACAAAAAAAAGGGCCAGGTGCGGTGGCTCACACCTGTAATCCCAGCACTTTGGGAGGCCGAGACGGGCGGATCACGAGGTCAGCAGTTCGAGACCAGCCTGACCAACATGGTGAAACCCCGTCTCTACTAAAAATACAAAAAAATTAGCTGGGCGTGGTGGTGGGCACCTGTAATCCCAGCTACTTGGGAGGCTGAGGCAGGAGAATCTCTTGAAACCGGAAGGTGGAGGTTGCAGTGAGCCGAGATTGCGCCACTAGCCTGGGCAACGAGGCAACGAGAGCAAAACT
Source organism: Pan paniscus (assembly GCF_029289425.2). Lineage (NCBI taxonomy): Eukaryota > Metazoa > Chordata > Mammalia > Primates > Hominidae > Pan > Pan paniscus. The sequence goes on from NC_073249.2 coordinate 200,226,258, forward strand.
CCGTTTCAAAAAAAAAAAAAAATACAAAAAAAATTAGCCGGGCATGGTGGCGTGCGCCTGTAATCCCAGCTACTCCAGAGGCTGAGGCAGGGGAATTGCTTGAACCAGGGAGGTGGAGGTTGCAGTGAGCCGAGATCGCGCCAGTGTACTCCAGCCTGAGTGACAGAGCAAGCTCAAAAAAAAAAAAAAAAAGTATTACAGCTTGGATAACATAATGAGACCCTGTCTGTACAAAAACTACAAAAATTAGCTGGGTGTGGTGGTGTGTGCCTGTAGTCCCAGCTACTCAGAAATCGGAGGTGAACAGATTGCTTGAGCCCAGGAAGTTGAGGCTGCAGTGAGCTATGATCACACCGCTGCACTTCAACCTGGGTGACAGAGCAAGACCCTGTCTCAGAAAAAAAAAAAAAAGTGTATTGTCTATTTTCACTTTTCTTTAGCCCACCCCCAAGCTTCAAAACTTTTTTTCTGTGTACAAAAATACAAATATTGGTTTGAAGACTATACTTTCAGGGATCATTTCTTCTTTGTTTTCGAGACTGAGTCTTGCTCTATCGCCCAGGCTGGAGTGCAGTGGCACAACCTTGGCTCACTGCAACCACCTCCGCCTCCCAGGTTCAAGTGATTCTCAGGCCTCAGCCTCCTGAGTAGCTGAGATTACAGGTGCCCACCACCATGCCCAGCTCATTTTTGTATTTTTAGTAGAGATGGGGTTTTACCATGTTGGCCAGGCTGGTCTTGAACTCCTGACCTCAAGTGATCTGCCCACCTCAGCCTCCCAAACTGCTGGGATTACAGATGTGAGCCACCACACCTGGCCTCAGGGATCATTTCTATAGTTCGCTACAAATATTGCGTTGGAGCAGGTGAGTTTCTTGAACACAATACACTGAAAATTCCCATGCAGACCTTGAGAAATTATATTAAAGTCACATGGGTTGTCACTAATGTTTCTGGGAGATAACGGCAGCAACTAGTGAAAAAGAAGCCTTTCAAAGGATTAAAGAAATGGTTTAAATTAGTACTTTTGGAACACTGGAAGTTTCTCACTATTGCTTTTTTGTTGTTGTTGTTGAGACGGAGTCTTGCTCTGTCGCCCAGGCTGGAGTGCAGTGGCTCACTGCGATCCTGGCTCACTGCAAGCTCCGCCTCCCAGTTTCATGCCATTCTCCTGCCTCAGCCTCCCGAGTAGCTGGGACTACAGGCGCCTGCCACCACGCCCGGCTAATTTTTTGTATTTTTAGTAGAGACAGGGTTTCACCGTGTTGGCCAGGATGGTCTCGATCTCCTGACCTCGTTATCCGCCCGCCTCGGCCTCCCAAAGTGCTGGGATTCCAGGCGTGAGCCACTGCGCCCGGCCATTTCTCACTATTGCTAATTTAGGAAAAAAGGAAATCCACTTTGTGATTTAGTCTTTGGTAAACTTGTATTATTCTTTTTATTTAGTTTCTCCTTTAGTTTTAGGTTACTGGTCCTTCTCTAGAGACAGTGGATATATTCACATTAAAGTTGAAGCAACTAGATAGCAACCAGCACCAGGACCATCACGCGCAGGCCAGGACCTGTGCCATGGTGTTGCTCTCAGAGGCTGCTGATATTACTGATGTTGTCAGAGGTACCCTGGAGGGTGCAGCGCCCTGCCTTTGCCCGGGGAGAACCTTCTGGGGTTCCTGCCTTGGATGAGCACTCTGATCCATATGTCTCCAGGTTCCAGGAGTTGCAGAAATGCCACCAGGATCTGCAGAACACATTGCAAGACAAGGAGAGCTGGGAGGACTCAGACCCTGACCTCATCCAAAAGTGAAAAACCAATCCTGCCAAAGTGAATGTATTTTCTCTCCCCAAAGGCAGACTTGAGACCCCCAGCTTCAGGGTGGCTTCTGCCTGACTTCCAGAGCTCCAGCCAGTGCCTTTTGTCTGAAACCTCCATGTCCAGGACCCTTGGGCGGAGAAGAATCTGCTGGACACTGCTTGGGGCTGGACCCTGAGAGCGCTCACATTTGACACCCCAGAAAGCAAATAAAACAGTTGAAATATGTAAAAAAAAAAAAAAAAAAAAAAAAAGAGCTGAAGCAACTACTCGATGGCAATTTTTCTTGCATCCTTCCAGCTTTGTACACTTGGTCACACTTCATCTTCTCTTTTTGTTCCCCCTGAAAGAGCTGCTACCACTATTGGCTTTCTCTCTGTTTTTCTTTCCAGTCTCTACTTTTTTGGGAATATGGTTAAACAGATGCATTCTCTTCCCTTATTCTGATGAAATGTATTGCTGATGGCCTATCTGGCCACACTGCCCTCTTAATCTTTCTCAAAGGTGGCTCCTTGGTAATCACAACATTTTGCCATCTCTACCTTGGAGAGCAACTGTTAGAACCGGTTGAAGGAGTCCAGAGGAATGCTCTGAATTTGTTAGCAATTGCTTTGATTCCTTATTAAACATGATGTATGTCCAAGGTCCCTGATTTTCATACAAATTATAGAACTGTGTAGATAAAAAGTTGTGTGTTTCTTTTGCACCACTTAACCAGTAGTGTGATCAATAAATGTTCTTTAGGCCGGGCATGGTGGCTTACGCCTGTAATTCTAGCACTTTGGGAGACTGAGTCAGGCGGATTAGTTGAGGTCAGCAGTTCGAGACCAGCCTGGCCAACAGGGTGAAATGCCATCCTTACAAAAAATACAAAAATTAGATGGGTGTCATGGTGGGTACTGGGGAGGCTGAAGCAGGAGAATCACTTGAACCCAGGAGTCAGAGGTTGCAGTGAGCCAAGATCGTGCTACTGCACTCCAGTCTGGGCAACAGAGCAAGACTCTGTCTCCAAAAAACGACAATAGGCCTGGCGTGGTGGCTCACTCCTGTAATCCCAACACTTTGGGAGGCTGAGGCAGGCAGATCATGATGTCAGGAGTTTGAGACCAGCCTGGCCAAGATGGTGAAACCCCGTCTCTACTAAAAATACAAAAATTAGCCAGGTGTGGTGGCAGGCATCTGTAATCCCAGCTACTTGGGAGGCTGAGGCAGGAGAATCGCTTGAACCCGGGAGGCGGAGGTTGCAGTGAGCCCAGGCGGTGCCATTGCACTCCAGCCTGGGCAACAGAGTGAGACTCTGTCTCAAAAAAACAAAAACAAAAACGGAAAACAAGGTAATAGTGTTTTTAAAGCAATGTAAATATTATAAGCAGTAATCAGACAAAACTAATTCAAAGCTGTAGTTGAACTCTTTGCTTTCAAAGTTGAAAAGGAAGTGAAAGCAATTTTTCGCAAGTAAATCAGTAAAATAAATACTATGGAAATGAGGAAAACATGCACTAATCAGTTCAATTCTGTAATGATATGTGACCAAATGGCATCTATGCAAGTGACAAATCACAAAATAAACCAACTAAAGAATAATCTTCAAATATACTTTTGGTTCTTAGCTGCAAAGATGCTGGTGTGCATTCATGTGCATTGCTAATTTAAGAAAGAGGGCATGGGCCGGGCGCGGTGGCTCACACCTGTAATTCCAGCGCTTTGGGAGGCCAAGGCTGGCGGATCACCTGAGGTCGGGAGTTTGAGACCAGCCTGACCAACATGGAGAAACCCTGTCTCTACTACAAATACAAAAACAATTATCCAGGCATGGTGGCGCATGCCTGTAATCCCAGCTACTTGTGAGGCTGAGGCAGGAGAATGGCTTGAACCTGGGAGGCAGAGGTTGCGGTAAGCCAAGATTGCGCCATTGCCCCCCAGCCTGGGCAACAAGAGCGAAACTCCGTCTCAAAAAAAAAAGAAAAAAGAAAAAAGAGGGCCAGTCGAGTGGCTCACGCCTGTAATCCCACCACTTTGGGAGGTTGAGGCAGGCAGATCACTTGAGGCCACGAGTTTGAGACCAGCTTGACCAACGTGGCAAAATCCTGTCTCTACTAAAAATGCAAAAATTCGCCGGACGTGGTGGCACATGCCTGTAATCCCAGCTACTTGGGAGGCTGAGGCACGAGAATCACTTGAACCCAGGAGGCAGAGGTTGCAGTGAGCCAATAGCACGCCACTGTACTCCAGCCTGGGCGACTCACTGGGACTCTGTCTCAAAAATAAATAAATAAAATAAAGTGCACAATCCAGTGGTTTTGAGTATATTCACACCACTATCTAATTCCAGCACATTCTTTCACCCCCAAAGAAAACCCTCTACTCATTAGCAGTCATGCCCTAAACCCTATTCCTTTAGCCTCTGGTGATCACTAATCTACTTTGTACATATTTTATATAAAATAAATCACACAATTTGTGGCCTGGTGTGACTGGCTTCTTTCACTTAGCATAATGTTTTCAGTTCCATGCATGTTATAGCAGGTATCAGTATTTCACTCGTTTTTATTGCTGAATAATATTCCATTTTGTGGCTATGTCACATTTTGTTTATCCATCAGCTGATGGACACTAGAATTGTTTCCACTTTTTGGCTATTATGAATTCAATGCTATGGAGAGCTGAGCGACCAAGGCTGAGAGCGAGATGCCAGTGGTTGTGGGTCCCTAGGGACAGTCTCAGCCAGGCTGCTTTGACTGCATGGAGATGGGCTTTGATAATGGGTTGAACAGTGGCCATGGTGGCCACGGTGCTCCTCAGCACCCTCTGTCTCAGGATTGGGATGCAGGATCAGGAGGTGATGGGCGGCATTGGGAAAACCATGATGCAGAGTAGAGGCACCTTTGATACATTCGTGACGATGGGGATGGGCTAACGATGCTAACTATGGTTGCCCACGACATCTACATCTTCCCATCGACCCCAGTCTATGTACTGTAATAAAACAAAGTCTTTGAGTTAAAAAATGGACACACAAACAAAAAATACTGATGCCATGAACATTCATGTACAAGTTTTTGTGTGAACATTAATTTATACAGAAATTTTCATTAGTGTACTAATCAAGGTATTAATACAGAAGTAGTTGAATGTGGTCAGCATCATGCAGTGGATTTTTGTTGGTTTTGACTGCCCAACAGTCTTTCTCTTTCCTCTTAGTAACAGGATGCATATTCTCTTATGTGTAACCACATAAGGAAGCTGACTCCACTCTTACATCCAGGGGTAACTTGGCTTAAGCCCGGCACACGGTTATCCCCATAGACATTGACTAGATCAGTGATGAACAGGTGACCTTAATTCAGGCCAGTGAGATATAAAAAGACCTTTGCTGGGGCTTCTGGAAAGGATACTTTCATGTTATTCTGAAGGAGTTTCCTTGAGAGATATTATCTTCCTATCTGAGGTGAAGAAAACACAGATAGCCCTTCTAGAAGCTGCTGTAACCATACTGACATCACAAAAGAACAAATCTAGGTGCTGGGCACAGTGGCTCACGCCTGTAATCCCAGCACTTTGGGAGGCCAAGGCGGGTGGATCACGAGGTCAGGAGTCCAAGACCAGCCTGGCCAAGAAGGTGAAACTCCGTCTCTACTAAAAATACAAAAATTAGCTGGGCGCAGTGGTGGGCACATGTAATCCCAGCTACTCAGGAGGCTGAGGCAGGAGAATCGCTTGAACACCAAAGGCAGAGGTTGCAGTGAGCTAAGATTGCGCCATTGCACTCCAGCCTGGGCGACAGAGCGAGTCTGTCTCCAAAACACACACACACACACACACACACACACACACATTTAGGAATATCAAATATTTCAGAAGGAGAAATGGAAAGAAACCAGGTCTTTGGTAACATCATCGAGCCTTAACACTAAGGACAAAGCTTTGCCTGAATTTTCAGCTGATGACTAAATTCCCTTAATTGTTTAAGATAGTTGGAGATGATTTTTCTGTTGCTTGCAATCAAAATATTACACCACATTATTAACAGAAACTTATTTTTTTTTCTTTGAGACAGAATGTCACTCTGTCACGCAGGCTAGAGTATAGTGGCATGATCATGGCTCACCGCAGCCTCAACCTCCCGGGCTCAAGCAATCCTCCCACCTCAGCCTCCCCAGTAGGTGGGGAGTAGGCACCCCAGTAGGCACCCCAGCAGGTGCACGCCACTAAGCTCAACTAATTTTTTAATTAAAACTTTTTTTCTTTTGTAGAGACAAGATTGCCCAAGCTGGTCTCAAACTCCTGGGCTCAAGAGATTCTCCCACCTTGGCCTCCCAGAGTGCTGGGATTTCAGGTGTGAGCCATCATGCCTGATCAGAAACCATTATTTTTATAGCACTTTATAATGTAACTCTGAGCTATGTGAATTCAGTGGTACATACGTTGAATTCTGCCTCTGGGAGTCATGAAAGGATTCATTCCGGGCACGGTGGCTCATGCCTGTAATCCTAGCACTTTGGGAGGCCGAGGTAGGCGAGTCACCTGAGGTCAGCCTGGCCAACATGGTGAAACTCTGTCTCTACTAAAAATACAAAAAAAAAAAAACTAGCTGAGCACGGTGGTGGGTGCCTATAATCCCAGCTACTCAAGAGGCTGAAGCAGGAGAATCACGTGAACCTGGGGGGCCAAGGTTTCAGTGAGCTGAGATGGCGCCACGGCACTCCAGCCTGGGCGACAGAGCAAGACTCCGTCTCAAAAAAAAAAAAAAAAAAAATTCATGTAAAAAGTGACATTTGAATTACAACTTGCCACTTAGAAAGTATTTACTAAGTATAGGCCAGGCACGGTGGCTCACACTTGTAATCCCAGCACTTTGGGAGGCCGAGGTGGGCGGATCGCGATATCACGAGTTCAAGACCAACCTGACCAACATGGTAAAACCCCGCCTCTACTAAAAATATGAAAATTAGCCAGGCATAATGGTGCGCACCTGTAATCCCAGCTACTCAGGAGGCTGAAGCAGGAGAATCACTTGAACCTGGGAGGCAGAGGTTGCAGTGAGCCAAGATCGTACCACTGCACTCCAGCCTGAGCGACAGAGCGAGACTCCATCTCAAAAAAAAAAAAAAAAAGTATTTACTAAGTACAATAAGCTAAACAGGCCCGGTGCCATCTGGCTCACGCTTGTAATCCCAGCACTTTGGGAGGCCGAGGTGGGCGGACCACGAGGTCAGGAGATCAAGACCATCCTGGCTAACAGAGTGAAACCCCGTCTCTACTAAAAATACAAAATAATTAGCCAGGCGTGGTGGCAGGCGCCTGTAATCCCAGGTACTTGAAAGGCTGAGGCAGGAGAATCACTTGAACCTGGGAGGTGGAGGTTGTGGTGAGCTGAGATTGCACCACTGCACTCCAGCCTGGGCAACAGAGCGAGCCTCCGTCTCAAAAAAAAAAAAAAAAAAAAAAGGGTTATAGGAGGAAGAAAAAGATTAACTAATAAAAGAAACTCAAAGACTATTTCTAGAAAAGCCACATGGCAGAAGGAGGAAAATCAAAAACATTGACCTTTCTCTTTAGAAGTAAAGCCTCCCCCAACCCCAAAATAATAATAATAGTAACAACGATAGGCCGGGTGTGGTGGCTCATGCCTGTCATCCCAGCACTTTGGAAGGCTGAGGTGGGCAGATCACCTGAAGTAGGGAGATCAAGACCGGCCTGGCCAAAGTGGTGAGACCTCATCTCTACTAAAAATACAAAAATTAGCTGGGCATGGTGGCGCATGCCTGTAATCCCAGCTACTCGGGAGGCTGAGGCAGGAGAATTGCTTGAACCCCGGAGGCGAAGGTTGCAGCGAGCCAAGATCACACCATTGCATTCCAGCCTGGGCAACAGAGTGAGACTTCGTCTCAAAATAATAATAATAATAGTAATAATAATAATAAAAAAATAAAATGAAAGAAGTAAAACCTCCCTTGACTTCTTACATCTATCAATCAGTACTTATCCAAACTGTTACCGGAAAGGGGTCCTGATCCAGACCCCAAGAGAGGGTTTTTGGAACTCTCGAAAGAAAGAATTTGAGGTGAGTCCATAGAGTGAAGTGAAAGTAGGTTTAATAAGAAAGTACAGGAGGCCGGGCGCGGTGGCTCACGCCTGTAATCCCAGCACTTTGGGAAGCCGAGGCCGGAGGATCACGAGATCGCCACCATCCTGGCTAACATGGTGAAACCCCGTCTCTACTAAAAATAGAAAAAATTAGCCGGGCATGGTGGCGGGTGCCTGTAGTCCCAGCTACTCGGAAGGCTGAGGCAGGAGAATGGCGTGAACCCAGGAGGCGGAGCTTGCAGTGAGCCGAGATCGCCACTGCATTCCAGCCTGGGAGACAAGGAGACTCCGTCTCAAAAAAAAAAAAAAAAAAAGAAAGTAAAGGAGTAAAAGAATGGCTACTACATCGGCAGAGAAGCAGCATGGACTGCTCGACTGAGTATACTTATGGTTATTTCTTGATTATGTGCTAAACAAGGGGTGGATTATTCATGAGTTTTTCAGGAAAGGGGTAGAGATTTCCCAGGAACTGAGGGTCCCTCCCCTTTTTAGACCATATAGGGTAACTTCCGAATGTTGCCATGGCATTTATAAACTGTCATCGCACTGGTGGGAATGTCTTTTAGCATGCTAATGCATTATGATTAGCATATAATGAGCAGTGAGAACAACCAGAAGTCACTTTCATTGCCATCTTGGTTTCTGGGGGATTTTTGTTTGAGACAGTGTCTCACTCTGTTGCCCAGGCTGGAGTGCAGTGGCACAAACACAGCTCACTGCAGCCTCAACCTCAGGTGATCCTCTCACCTCAGCCTTTTGAGTAGCTGGAATTGTAGGCGGTTGCCACTACACTTGGCTAATATATATAATATATAATATTATATATATTATATATTTATATATTTTATATATAATATATTTTATATAATATATTTTATATATAATATATTATATATGTGATATATAATATATTATATGTTATATACAACATATTATATATCACATATATAATATATTATATGTTATATATTATATATGTTATATATGATATATTATATATGTTATATATGATATATTATATGTTATATATGTTATATATAATATATGTTATATATGTTATATATGTTATATATAATATATGTTATATATGTTATATATGTTATATATGATATATGTTATATATGTTATATATGTTATATATGATATATGTTATATATGTTATATATGTTATATATGTTATATGTTATATATGTTATATATGATATATGTTATATGTTATATATGTTATATATGATATATGTTATATATGTTATATATGATATATGTTATATATAATATATGTTATATATGTTATATATGTTATATATGATATATGTTATATATGTTATAGATGATATATGTTATATATGTTATAGATGATATATGTTATATATGTTATAGATGATATATGTTATATATGTTATAGATGATATATGTTATATATGTTATAGATGATATATGTTATATATGTTATAGATGATATATGTTATATATGTTATATATGATATATGTTATATATGTTATATATGATATATGTTATATATGTTATATATGATATATGTTATATATGTTATATATAATATATGTTATATATGTTATATATAATATATATAAATTTCTTGTAGAGATGGGGTTTTGCTATGTTGCCCAGGCTGGTCTCAAACTCCTGGGCTCAAGCAGTCCACCTGCTTCAGCCTCCCAAAGTGCTAGGATTACAGGCATGAGCCACTACGCCTGGCCACCATCTTGGTTTTTGTGGGGTTTGGCTGGTTTCTTTACATCTTATTTTATCAGCAAGCTCTTTGTGACCTGTATCTTGTGCCGACCTCCTATCTCATCCTATGACTAAGAATGCCTAGCCTCCTGGGAATGCAGCCTAGTAGGTCTCAGCCTTATTTTACCCAGCCCCTATTCAAGATAAAGTCACTCTGGTTCAAATGCCTCTGACATATTTCTCCCCTCCCTTTTACAAGGGGACTCTTAATCCTAAGAGTTTTAGAGGGACAAAAATCCATCTTCCGTAACTTCTTCAGGCTAAACAGGGACAATGATATTCCTGCCTAACTACTAGGGTCTCTTGTATTCAGGGTAGAGAGGAGCTCAGTCAGGAAGCATCAGTATAGTAAGGACCATTCATAACTATGAATTTTGACAAAAGGGGATATCTGGAAGATTAATAAGGATTAAATTTAAGAAAACATTGAGGGGGAGGAGAGGTTGGAGTAAAAAAAGAAAAAAGAAAACATTGAGTAAGCTTATCCTGCATTCCTACACAAAGGGTACAACAGCAATATATTCCACAACAGTAAAGCAAAATAAGAAAAATTATCCCAGGTAAACTAAATAAGAAGGCTTTCCATTAACTGAGCAATTGCTGGAATCAAGCTAATATGGAATCACTAGCTGATTCCAGTACGTGCCCAGAATTAGAATACTGATCCAGATTTTTACACTATCCATCCCTCTTGTTTCTTCTGAGCTGCAGTCAGAGATCACTGGTTGATTGGCAGGAATAACCAGGGTTGGTATAAATTGCAGAAAAAAAACCCTCAAAAACAACTGATGAGACTAGACTCTAATAACAGGTGTAGCATATTTCTTAAAACATAATTTTTTGGGCCGGGCGCGGTGGCTCACGCCTGTAATCCCAGCACTTTGGGAGGCCGAGGCGGGCGGATCACAAGGTCAGGAGATCGAGACCATCCTGGGTAACACGGTGAAACCCCGTCTCTACTACAAATACAAAAAATTAGCTGGGCACGGTGGCAGGGGCCTGTAGTCCCAGCTACTCGGGAGGCTGAGGCAGGAGAATGGCATGAACCAGGGAGGCAGAGTCTGCAGTGAGCCGAGATAGTGCCACTGCAGTCTGGCCTGGGCGAAAGAGTGAGACTCTGTCTCAAAATAATAATAATAATAATAATAATAATAATTTTTCGGCTGGGCGCAGTGGCTCACACCTGTAATCCCAGCACTTTGGGAGGCCGAGGCGGGCGAATCACAAGGTTAAGAGTTCGAGACAAGCCTGGCCAACATGGTGAAACCTCGTCTCTACTAAAAATACAAAAAATTAGCTGGGCGTAGTGGCAGGCGCCTGTAATCCCAGCTACTTGGGAGACTGAGGCAGGAGAATTGCTTGAACCCAGGAGGAGGAGATTGCAGTAAGCTGAGATTGTGCCACTGGACTCCAGCCTGGGCGACAGAGTGAGACTGTGTCTCAAAAAATACAAAAAACAAAAAACAAAAAAAACCTACACATAATTTTTCTCTCTCCAGTCCTCATTTTTATTAAAAACAAATCATGATAGGACTAATTTGTTTGCAAAATAAGCTTTAGTCTTATTATACTTGGCCTGATTATTTGCATAAAGCACAGCAAGAATAATAATTTCCCATATAGGCTCATTTGTAAATTGGCTTTGATGGAACTTTGTTCCATGAGAAATCTCAGGTAAGAATTTTTTTTTTTTTTTTTTTTGAGACAGAGTTTCGCTCTTGTTGCCCAGGCTGGAGTGCAATGGTGCAATCTCGGCTCACCTAAACCTCCACCTCCTGGGTTCAAGTGATTCTCCTGTCTCAGCCTTTCAAGTAGCTGGGATTACAGGCATGTGCCACCATGCCCGGCTAATTTTTTTGTATTTTTAGTAGAAACGGGGTTTCACCGTGTTAGCCAGGATGGTCTCGATCTCCCGACCTCAGGTGATCCACCTGCCTCAGCCTCCCAAAGTGCTGGGATTACAGGCATGAGCCACCATGCCTGGCAAGATAAGACTTTTTAAAGCCTTAAGCTCGGCCATGGGTTTGTGCCATCAAATACCTATATGAGTAAGGTAAATTCCTCTCCTCTTGAGGTCCAAAGATAACAGGGGGTTCCTAGGCTTGTCAGAACGTGACATTCTTTACTTATCATCATAGGTCAGGAACCCTGTAACCCTGCACAGGGCCTCCGTAGACAAGGTATGAGAACATTTTTTTCCCCAGGCGTTTTTTTTTTTGGAGACAAGAGTCTTGCTCTGTCACCCAGGCTGCAGTGCAGTGGCATGATCCCGGCTCACTGCAACCTCCGTGGCCCAGGTTCAAGCAAATCTCCTGCCTTAGCCTCCTTAGTAGCTGGGATTACAGGCATGCGCCACCATGCCTGCCTAATTTTTGTATTTTTAGTAGAGGTGGAATTTCACAATGTTGGCCAGCCTGGTCTTCAACTCCTGACTTCAGGTGATCCACTCACCTCAGCCTCCCAATGTGTTGGGATTACAGGCGTGAGCCACCGTGCCTAGCCCCCAAGGGTTTTTTGTTTGTTTGTTTTTTGAGACGGAGTCTCACTCTGTCGCCCAGGCTGGAGTGCAGTGGCGCGATCTCGGCTCACTGCAAGCTCCGCCTCCTGGGTTCATGCCATTCTCCTGCCTCAGCCTCCTGAGTAGCTGGGACTACAGGCACCTGCCACCACGCCTGGCTAATTTTTTGTATTTTTAGTAGAGACGGGGTTTCACCATGTTGGCCAAGATGGTCTTGATCTCCTGACCTCGTGATCTGCCCACGTCGGCCTCCCGAAGTGCTGGGATTACAGGCATGAGCCACCGCGCCCAGCTCCCCCAAGGGGATTTTATTAGCTCTATAAGTCAACTTCAATTCCTTAAAACAGTCTGTTTGTACCTGAAAGCATGCCATTTCAGTCAAAGCCTTGATAAATTAATGAGTATCTACAACTGTGTTCTGTTACAAAAGACAGATTCTTTTTTTTTTTTTTTTTTGAGATAGTCTTGCTCTGTCACCCAGGCTGGAGTGCAGTGGCACGATCTCAGCTCACTGCAACTTCTGCCTCCCGGGTTCAAGTGATTCTTCTGCCTCAGCCTCCAGAGTAGCTGGGATTACAGGCACCTGCCACCACACCCAGCTAATTTTTGTATTTTTAGTAGAGATGGGGTTTCACCATGTTTGCCAGGCTGGTCTTGAACTCCTGACCTCAGGTGATCCACCTGCCTTGGCCTCCCAAAGTGCTGGGATTACAGGCATGAGCCACCACGCCCAACCAAAAGACAGATTCTTATTGCACTTATGCAAATAACTGTATTGCCATAATTAAGAATACTTACAAACAGTTTCCAAAGTTTGGAGAAACCAGGGAGAAAGGAAGATGCTCCAAATTTTGTTTGTAGGAGTATACTTTAAAAACAATTCAGTTGACTGAGAATAAAAGAACTTTTTTTCTTCAGAAAAATAAGATCCAAGAAGTGAAAAAAGCATAAAAACCTTTTAATATATGCATAGTTTGGATATTTACTTTTAATTAAGCTGACTTAACCAAATCTTTTATTATCAGACTCTAGCTAGGCTAAACGGCCTATATTTCTGGCTTTTGAACTTTACCAAAGGTAACCTCCCAGGTGTTCAGAGAAGAAAAAATTCAAGATGGGAAGTCAGAAGTTGTACACAGAGGGGAAGGAAATCAACAAGTGGCAAAGGTCACACAAATATCAACCAGAAAGTATTTATTCTCTAGGCTGAAAATTTAACCCAGGGTGCCATTGTGAAAAGACAAAACCTTAGCATTAGGCAGTTTCCATTGCTCTTCCCAGACGGAGCCTAGAGCAGTCAATTTTGAGCTTTCAAAGGTTTTAACTACTCAAGATAATTTTTAGAGCTAACTATGACATGAACTCCAAAATTCCTGTCCTCTGGATGGCGGAAACCAAGAGAAAGTACCACCACATGGTTACAAGGTCAAGCTCCCAAGGACATAAAACAAGACAAGAGGGAAATTTTATCCAGTTTTTGTTTCAGGGACCTCCAACAAAGTTTGTAACTGACCAGTTTGCCAGGCTGGCTTGAACAGCAGGCTTATGAAGTCCTAAGTCCATGTTCTATCCTAAGGTACTTCTTTTTATGACAGAACAATACAGAAAGATAAATTCATAGCACAAAGCACACCAGATTTGCTATAGCTTAAGACTAGCCTCATGAATCTTTCATTAATCAAAAATTTGCAGAGAAGACAATGATTTTTACTGTTCCCACAACCAGTTTGCACAGAGGACAGGCCAGAAGTCTGACTGGTAAGAAACTCTTACCCTTTTGCCAGCATGCCAGGTTTCTGGGGTTCCCTTTTCCTTTTTTTTTTTTCTTCTTTTGTGAGATGGAGTCTCACTCTGTCACCCAGGCTGGAGTGCAGTGGCACGGTCTTGGCTCACTGCAACCTCCACCTCCTGGGTTCAAGCAATTCTCCTGCCTCGGCCTCCCAGATAGCTGGGATTACAGGTGCATACCACTATGCCCAGCTAATTTTTGTACTTTTGTACATGTTGGCCAGGCTGGTCTTGAACTCCTGACTTCAACCTGAACCACCACTCCCAGCCGGGTTCCCTTTTCCTGAGTGGCCCTAGCAACCCTGCTTGCTGCACCATAGCCCTGGGGGCCTAGCCACAATACAAAGGAAAATCATCGCTGGGCACAGTGGCTCACGCCTATAATCCCAGCACTTTGGGAGGCCAAGGCGGGCGGATCATGAGGTCAGGAGTTCCAGGCCAGCCTGGCCAACTTAGTGAAACCCCGTCTCTAGTAAAAATACAAAAATTAGCCAGGCATGGTGGCGCATGCCTGTAGTCCCAGCTAGTCGGGAGGCTGAGGCAGGAGAATTGCTTGAATGAGGAAGGTGGAGGTTGTGGTGAGCCAAGATCGCGCCACTGCACTGCAGCCTGGGCAACAGAGTGAGCCTCTGTCTCAAAAAGAAAGAAAGAAAGAAAGAAAATCATCATTTTCCATTTCATGGAACCACAGGCAAAAGCCTTTCAATTTTGCAAGATGCCACCCAACTAGCTGCATGGGGGAACCAAATTAACCTTTCCCATTCCAACCAGAACAAAATATGTGTCACAAAACATAGACATTAGCCATTCCCCTTAGTGGCCAATATTTAACTGGCAAAGCTCAAACTTGCCTCCAGTTGGGCCCTGTCATCTTTGATCCACTCAGTATGGGGTGGAATGACCTCCAACCAGGAATTTCAACATGTGGTCTCTGGGCAAGAAGGAAGAACGGACAGTTGCCCTGAGTACAGAAAAGACAGGAAAGGGAAAGGAGACAGAGAGAAAGAGAAGCATTGCCTGCAGTGGGGTGGGGAAGGCTAGGAGCTAGGGAGGCCAGAGAAAGGCCCACCCATTGCAGCGACACTGAATCAAAAGCTCAGGTGGCTGCTTGTGAGTCAGGAAGGGATTTTTTTTTTTCCAGCAGTCCCATCAGCTCTCAAGTTTCTCCCTTTGGGGAGGAAAAAAGCTCCCCATATCCCGTGATTCTATACTTGCCTAATCCTGTCACCCACAGCCATCAGCAAAGATTACAAGGCAGATTAATCCAAACAGAATGGTGGTTAACATCCCATAGTGCCAAATCCACTTTTAACCAAGAGGGACTTTACCGAGGGAGGCCTTGTTTTTTAATAAATTGAGACGAGGTCTCACTATGTTGCCCAGGCTGGTCTCAAACTCCTGAGCTCAAGTGATTCTCCTGCCTCAACCTCCTAAAGTGCTGGGATTACAGGTGTGAGCCACCGCACCCAGCCTAACCCCATAAATCTTAGGAAGGACTCTAACCTTCCTAAGTTGGGAGGCTGAGGTGGGAGGATCACCTGAGCCCAGCACGTCAAGGCTACAGTGAGCCATCATCACACTGCTACACTCTAGCCTAGGCAACAGGGTGAGACTGCATCATAAATAAATAAATTAATTAATAAATAAATAATAAAAAATCTAAGGTCCAGATAGAATGTGGGTGCTGAGAGGCTGGGCGAAGTGGCTCACACCTGTAATCCCAGCACTTTGGGAGGCCGAGACGGGTGGATCACGAGGTCAGGAGTTCAAGACCAGCCTGGCCAAAATGGTGAAACCCCGTCTCTACTAAAAATACAAAAATTAGCCAGGTGTGGTGGCGGGCACCAGCTACTCAGGAGGCTGAGGCAGGAGAATTGCTTGAACTCAGGAGGTGGAGGTTGCAGTGAGCCAAGATCGTGCCATTACACTCCAGCCTGGGCCACAGAGCAAGACTCCGTCTCAAAAAAAAAAAAAAAAAGAAAAAAGAAAAAGAAAGAAAAGAAGGCTCCCAGGTGGTGAAAGCTAATGTAAGCCAAGATGGAAATTTGGAGGAATCTGAAGCCTAGCAAGAATCTCACAGCGATTGTCAGCATAGAAGAACAGCCAAGGTAGGGAAAGAAAACTGAGAAGTTGGAGAATAAAGAGCAGGTGACTCTTGAGCTGTCTTTAAGTGCTTCTACTAATGAAGTAAGAGAAGAGAAAATATGCCACTACTTCATAATATCATTACTGCTATTAGGTTGAACCATATGAAATTGTTGATATTCGATTGCTATGAAAATGACAATTTCATATGGTCTAACTTAATATTTTACATTATCTCATTTGGAGACAAGGAGTGCTCACACTGACGACAATTAGCAGTTAGCCGATTTATGTGGAAAATGATAGATTTGATTTCTTAATTTTTTGACAAAGCTGATATTACTCAGTTAACCACTAAAACTATTAAGTTCTATTATTGTGATTAGATTAAACCCTTTAAGAATGTAATTTTGATGCAACCATAAAAAAGAACATGATCCTGTCTTTTGCAGGAACATGGATGGAGGTGGAGGCTATTATCCTCAGCAAACGAATGCAGGAACAGAAAACCAGACACCGCATATTCTCACTTATAAGTGGGAGCTAAATGATGAGAACTTATGAACACAAAGAAGGAAACAAGAGATACTGGGGTCTATTTGAGGGTGGAGGGTGGGAGGAGGGAGAAGAGCAGAAAAGATAACTATTGGGTACTGGGTTTAAGCAGAAAAGATAACTATTGGGTACTGATTTCATCCTCGGTGATGAAATAATCTCTACAACAAACCCCCATGACATGAGTTTACTGATGTAACTGATATTTACATGTATCCCCAAATCTAAAATAAAAGTTTAAAAAAAGAATATAATTCTGAGATGCTATATTCTCCTTTTTTTCAGTATATTATGCCTTAGTTGTCTACCAATTAAGGAAACTGAGTCATAGAATCACAGAAATGAAAACCATGCAATTATCTTTTTATTTTATTTTATTTATTTTTTGAAATGGAGTCTCTCTGTGTCGCCCAGGCTGGAATGCAGTGGCACGATCTCGGCTCACTGAAACCTCTGCCTCCCAGGTTCAAGCAATTCTCCTGCCTCAGCCTCCCGGGTAGCTGGGACTACAGGTGCACACCACCATGCCCAGCTAATTTTTGTAATTTTAGTAGAGATGGAGTTTCACCATGTTGGCCAGGCTGGTCTCGAACGCCTGACCTCAAGTGATCCACCTGCCTCGGCCTTCCAAAGTGCTGGTATTACAGACATGAGCCACCGCACCAGGCCAATTATCTTTAGAGTAGATAATATTTATGAGACCTTGAAATTCAGTGGCTTACAGAAAGAAATTTAAACAATAATACATCATTATATGGGAGAGGGAGTACAAATAATACCATATAAAAGAAACAAACCATATGCAGGAAAAGGCTGGCAATAAGAAAGACATTGAGCCTACAAAAGGTAAAGGATATTCCAAACTCCACAGCTCAAAAACTTCAAACTGACCTTTGCCTAATCACGAAGGAACTGAAAGAAGCATTTAGTTACGTTACTCTGGTTCCCTAATAAAAGGAACTAGCTCTAAGGAACTAAAAAACTAAAAAAGAGAAGTAAAAAGGGGTGGCTCAACCTTTGCCATCCAAACAAACACCAAAGGATTCAGTTGGTGTTGTAAAACGAGGACTGACTTCTGGAGATCTGGGTTTTGGCCCTAACTCTGCCACTAAATTGTTGTGTGACCTTCAGCAAATCTTCATCTTTCAAAATCTGAATTTTCACCTCTTCAAAATGAAGATGTGGAACAAATGATCTAAAACAATATAATTTCCAACTTACAGAAAAATTTCAAGAACAGTACAAGAAACTCCCAGAAGTCCTTTATCCAAATTCATAAATTAATTACATTTTGCTCCATTTGCTTTATTATTCTCTCTTTACATACATAGTTATAAATATATGCACATTTTTTCCTGAAATATTTGAGATATATTCGAGACTCATTACCCCTGAGTGTATTTCTTAATAACAAGGTCGGCCGGGCGCGGTGGCTCAAGCCTGTAATCCCAGCACTTTGGGAGGCCGAGGCGAGTGGATCACGAGGTCAGGAGATCGAGACCATCCTGGCTAACACGGTGAAACCCCGTCTCTACTAAAAATACAAAAAAATTAGCCGGGCGTGGTGGCGGGTGCCTATAGTCCCAGCTACTCAGGAGGCTGAGGCAGGAGAATGGCGTGAACCTGGGAAGCGGAGCTTGCAGTGAGCTGAGATCGCGCCACTGCACTCCAGCCTGGGCGACAGAGCGAGACTCAAAAAAAAAAAACAAAAAACAAACGAGGTCATTGTCTTATGTTACCACAGTATAGATATAAAAATCAGGACATTTAACATTGATGTAATACTATCAACTAATTCATAGTCCATATTACATTTCGTTAGTTGTCCTAAAAATATTATTATTTTGATAGAGACAGAGTCTTGTTGTGTTGCCCAGCTGGAATGCAATGGCTGAATCATAGTTCACTGCAACTTCAAACTCCTGGGCTCAAGCAATCCTCTTGCCTCCCAAGTAGCTAGGCCTACAGGCATGTGCCACCACATCAGGCTAATTTATAAATTTTTGTTGTAGAGACTAGGTCTCACTATATTGCCTAGGCTGGTCTCCAATTCCTGGCCTTGAGAGAGAGCCTCCTGCCTCAGCCTCCCAAAGTGCTGGGGTTATAGGCATGAGCCCTAAAAATATGATCTAAGACTATTTTTTTTCCTGGTCTGGAATCAAATCCAAGATCACATACTGCCTTTAACTGTCATGTCTCTTTCGTCTACCTTAATCTGTACTAGTTCCTCAGTCTTTTCTTTCTGTTTTCTGACCTCGACATTTGTGAACAGTACAGGCCAGTTATTCTATAAAAGGCCCTCAGTTTGGGTTGGTCTGAGATTTTCTCGTGATTAGATTCAGCTTGTGCATTTTGGGCAGGGTTACCACTGAAGCAATGTTGTGTCCTCAGTGCTTCTTATTAGGAGGCCCATGGAAGTCAGTTGGTCCTAATATCAGTGATATTAGGTTTCATGACTTGGTTAAAGCAGTGGTAATGAGGTTCCTCCACTATTTTCCCTTGTAACTATTAAGTAACTTATGGACAGATACTTTCCTATGTAAATAACCCTCTCCTTATCAAACTGCCACCCACTAGTTTTAGCATCCACGAATAAGTTTCTTACTCCATCATTCTATCTATATTTACTAGTTGTCATCCTATTGTAAGGAAAACCTTGCCCTTTCCCTACATTTATATTATTATTCACCTAGAGGCTGATGATAAAGGAAATGTCTGAATTCCATTATGATAAAGCTGACAATTGCTATCAATTTTTCTATAGGTGTTGGTCTACAATGTGATTTTCCCTCAAGAAATTAAATAGTGCCACTGCTCTCCAGTTCAGTAATACATGAACCACAGCATTTTGACTCTAATGTACATGGGCCATTGTTGTAGGTTATGAATATCAATACAGTAATATACAAAGGTTCTGAAAATTAACCCTGGATTTAATAAGAGGTAACACATTTTCACATGTAATTTTTTCATTTTACTTAAGAAAGACAATGTTCTTGGGGTTCTTCCGATTAAAGTTCTGAATTTAAATATTAGAAATAAAATAGGACTGAAAACCCAGTTACATTATCTTATAGCACCGACCCCATAAGAGGTATCAGTTTGCAGACCAGGATATAACAATGAGGTTGAAGTTGCAGTGAACTCTGGACACAGAGGCAGAAGCTTGGCAGAAATATTTTAAAGGAGCCAAAAGAAACTAAAGCTTATAAGGTCACATCAGAAAGGCAAATTTGAAAAATACAGTTTAAATGCAACGCTTTCTAAATTGGTCAAAAAGTACTTAGGTTTCAGTTATATGTTCAATCACTTGACTGTAAAGCGATTTTCTTTCTTTATTTAATTTTTTTTCTTTTTTTTTGAGATGGAGACTTGCCCTGTCGCCCAGGCTGGAGTGCAGTGGCGTGATCTCGGCTCACTGCAACCTCCATCTCCCAGGTTCAAGCAATTCTCCTACTTAAGCCTCCCAAGTAGCTGGAATTACAGGCATGCCCCACTATGCCCAGCCAATTTTTTTGTATTTTTAGTAGAGATGGGGTTTCACCATGCTGGCCAGGCTGGTCTCAAATTCCTGACCTCGTGATCCTCCCGCCTCGGCCTCCCAAAGTACTGGGATTACAGGCATGGGCCACCGCACCCGGACCTTTAATTTTTTTTTTTTTTTTTTTTTGAGACGGAGTTTTGCTCTTGTTGCCCAGGCTGGAGTGCAATGGCGCATCTCGGCTCACTGCAACCTCCACCTCCCAGGTTCAAGCGATTCTCCTGTCTCAGCCTCCCGAGTAGCTGGGATGACAGATATGTGCCACCATGTTTGGCTAATTTTGCATTTTTAGTACGGCTAATTTTGTATTTTTAGTAGAGACGGGATTTCTCCATGTTGGTCAGGATGGTGTCGAACTCTTGACCTCAGGTGATCCACCTGCCTCAGCCTCCAAAAGTGCTGGGATTACAGGCGTGAGCCACCATGCCCAGCCTCTTTATTTAATTTTTATAGAGACAGGGTCTCACGCTGTTGCCCAGAGTGGAGTGCAGTGGTGTGATCATACCTCACTGCAGCCTCCAACTCCTGGGTGCCAGCAATTCCCATGCCTCAGCCTCCAAAGTAGCTAGGACTACAAGTGAGCACCACCACACCCAGCTGATTTTATTTTTATTTTTATTTTTTTGTAGAGACAGGGTCTTGCTATGTTGCCCAAGATAATCTCAAACTCCTGGGCTCAAGTGACCACCCCCCAACCTTGGCCTCCCAAACGGGGATTACAGGCATGAACTACTGTGCCTGGCCTATAAAGTGGTTTTCTTTGAGGGGTGAATGGATAAGAGCTTGGGGTCTGCCAGGCACGGTGGCTCGCGCCTATAATTCCAGCACTTTGGGAGGCCGAGGCAGATGGATCACGTGAGGTCAGGAGTTCGAGACCACCCTGGCCACCATGGTGAAAACCATCTGTACTAAAAATACAAAAAATTAGCTGGGCGTGGTGGCGGGTGCCTGTAGTCCCAGCTACTCGGGAGTTTGAGGCAGGAGAATGGCGTGAACCCAGAAGGCGGAGCTTGCAGTGAGCTGAGATCGGGCCATTGTACTCCAGCCTGGGCGACAGAGCAAGACCCCGCCTCAAAAAAAAAAAAAAAAAAATTGGCCGGGCGTAGTGGCTCACTTCTGTAATCCTAGCACTTTGGGAGGCCGAGGCGGGCGGATCACCTGAGGTCGGGAGTTCCAGACCAGTCTGACCAACATGGAGAATCCCCATCTCTACTAAAAATACAAAATTAGCCAGGAATGGTGGCGCACGCCTGTAGTCCCAGCTCCTCAGGAGGCTGAGGTACCAGGAATGGTGGCGCACGCCTCAGGAGGCTGAGGCAGGAGAATCGCTTGAACATGGGAGGCGAAGGTTGCAGTGAGCCGAGATCGTGCCATTGCATTCCAGCCTGTGCAACAAAAGCGAAACTCTGTCTCAAAAAAAAAAAAAAACCCAAAAAACAAAAACCAAAAAAATTAGCTGGGCATGGTGGCGGGTGCCTGTAATCCCAGCTGAGGAAGGAAAATTGCTTGAACCCGGGAAGCGGAGGTTGCAGTGACCCGAGATGGCGCGACTGCACTCCAGTCTGGGCAACAAGAGCGAAACTCTTGTCTCAAAAAAAAAAAAAAAATGGTTTTGGGCCTGTCAAACCTAAATCAAAGGGTTCTGCCCCCTTCCTACTTTAGGAAAGTTTGAAATCCAGTGTAAACTAGATTTAATACTGGTCTTCCTTAGAACTCCTCATCAAATCTATGTATGTAGGCAAGTGCTTAAATGCAAGACAATTTCATCCTTCCTCAATTAAAAGCTATGTATGTGAACACATATGTAAAGCTAAACAGTACATAATTCCTAAGGCTTTACCATCTTTCTTCAGTATTTTAAATCTTAGCCGGGCATGGTGTCTCATGCCTGTGAACCCAACACTTTGAAAGGCCGAGGCAGGAGGATTGCTTGAGGCCAGGGGTTGGAGATCAGCCTGGGCAACATGGCAAACCTCCCCGCAATCTCTCCAAAAAAAAATTTAAAAATTAGCTGGGCATGGGTTATGATTGAGCCAGTGTTCTCCAGCCTGGGCAACAAAGAGAGATCCTGTCCCTAAAAAATTAAAAATTAAAAGTTTTTGGAGAGCTGGCCACCCTTACACTTACATTTCTCTTTCCTGCCATTCATTCCTATCATCTTATTTTTTAACATCGGACTGTGTCATCATTCTTCATATTCCTATTACATCACTGCCTACTCCTGTTTCTTTCTATTTGGACAATTCTTAGCTATTTACTGTTCCCATCTCTTCATCTACATATTCAGAACCTGAGCCGGGCGCGGTGTCTCACGCCTGGAATCCCAGCACTTGGGAGGCCGAGGCGGGCGGATCACGAGGTCAGGAGATAGAGACCATCCTGGCTAACACGGTGAAACCCCGTCTCTACTAAAAATACAAAAATTAGCTGGGGGTGGCGGCGTGCGCCTGTAGTCCCAGCTGCTGGGGAGGCTGAGGCAGGAGAATGGCGTGAACCCGGGTGGCGGAGCTTGCAGTGAGCCGAGATCGCGCCACTGCACTCCAGCCTGGGCGACAGAGCGAGACTCTGTCTCAAAAAAAAAAAAAGAACCTGAGAGCAGCGCTTAAGGAGAGAAAAAAGCATTTTGGAAACCTCCAATTAATATATAACTTAAGCGATAAAATAATGGAATACTAAGGCTGGGCACGGTAGCTCACGCCTGTAATCCCAGCACTTTGGGAGAGCGAGGTGGGCCGATCACCTGAGGTCAAGAATTCGAGACCAGCCTGACCAAAATGGCGAAACCCCGTCTCTACTAAAAATACAAAAATTAGCCGGGGCCGTGGTGGCACGCACCTCTAATCCCAGCTACTTGGGAGGCTGAAGCAGGAGAATCGCTTGAACACGGGAGGTGGAGGTTGCAGTGAGCTGGCGCCACTGCACTCCAGCCTGGGTGACAGAGGGAGACTCGGTCTCGAAAAAATAATAATGAAATACTCTAGACGAAAACAATGAATTTTTACCCATATAAGCCTGTGGTGGAGAAGAGTTTTATCTCTACCACTAGATTGATTACTTTTTAAAATTTTTTAAATAAATAAAACCAACCATATTAACAAAAAGGAAAAGGTATCTTTTATTTTATTTTATTATTTATTTATTTATTTATTTTTGAGATGGAGTCTTGCTCTGTCGCCCAGGCTGGAGTGCAGTGGCGTGATCTCGGCTCACTGCAAGCTCCGCCTCCTGGGTTCACACCATTCTCCTGCCTCAGTCTCCCGAGTAGCTGGGACTACAGGCGCCCGCCACCACGCCCGGCTAATTTTTTGTATTTTTAGTAGAGACGGGGTTTCACTGTGTTAGCCAGGATGGTCTCTATCTCCCGGCCTCGTGATCTGCTCGCCTCGGCCTCCCAAAGTGCTGGGATTACAGGTGTGAGCCACCGCGCCTGGCCAGGAAAAGGTTATCTTTTAAAATTAAAATGGTAGTTTGGTTTTTTTTTTTTTGAGGGGTCACATTTCATGAAAATGTTCTCAAACCCGAAGGAACAGTGTTAAGCCGGGACAGCGAATAGGATAATTACAAAATCTAAGAGAAAGCATTACACATCGTGCTTAAAAACGACTTTACGTTTAAAAGATAACCTGTCTCACGTCTATAAACCCCGTATGCCAGCTAAAATCTCTCACTGGCCCTTCTTCTAACGTAAGTCATCGTTACACAGTTGACCTGGGATGTAAATTATTTCTATGGCTTTTGCTAACTGGGCTGGTGGTGTTTGGTCAGAAAGCTTGAGGGTCCTAAGAGGAAAGGTTTAGGCGCTGGTTTTCTAAGGTTGCTTAAATTAGAGAAAGTCGAGGGTTTATCCTTCCAGCGGCAGTTACGGTGCTGGATTTCGGGAACTCGAGGAGCCTTTAGGGGTCAGCCCGTCAGAGCCGTGGACCTTAATTTCCCCATCTGTAAAATGGGGAAGGAGGCTGCTCGCTGAGGAAGGCAGGAATACAGGATCATAACCCGCCGCCCAGCCAACGTGAGAGCAGCCATCCAGTAAGAGCAAGGAGGCGGCGGGGCGGAGAGGAGCGAGAACAAGGCAGTTTGCAGGAAGTGCTTCAGGGTTGGGAGGGGAGACTGAGGGCGGAGGCGGGAATGTGAAAGCTGAGCTCTAGCTGCGGAGTTTGTACCGAAGCTCAGGAAAGGCGGGGCGAAAAAACTGGGGTGAAGGGGTTATTCAGTGGATGGGCAAGACGGGCCGCCTCTCCCGAAAAGAGAGAGCTGGATGCGGGGAAGGCTCTGAGGTGGCGGCTAAGGAACGTGGGGGGAAGGGGGAGGTGAACGCGCTCAGAAAAGGGGCGGGAAGCGCGCGCCCAGCACCTCTAGTCCGCAGACCCGGGTTTCTAACCGCGCGCTCAGCGCCGACGGTGCGGACGCTAGAACGGCAGGCGCGCGGCCCTCCTCGCCCCGCCGGGATCCGAGAGGCCCGCAGCGTGTCCCTCGAAGTGGCGGGCGGGCTCCTGTCTCCTCGGCAGGGAGTTACGAAGCCGAGGAAGGGAACACGTTGTTCTCTTTTGCTCTTTTCGTTCCCCTCCCCCACGAAGAATAGGGCAGGAGGTCCTGGGCGTGTCGGAGCGAGTCCGCTCCGGGTTTTCCCGCCCACTTCAACTCTGTGAGCCCTTCGACCGCGCGGCGCTTCACTCCACCGGGCGCGCCCGAGCCCTCCGCCGGAACTCGTTCCGCCTCCCCCACACATCCTTCTCCAGGAATGGAAGTGGGCGCTCAGACCTCACTACCTGAGATCCTGCTGGCTGGGCCGCCACCCCTTATCTCTTCGGGGTTCCAACTCCGACAGCCCCTCGCAACTAGAATTCCCCTCTAACAAGGTCGCTCTGAGGGACTACTTGATGTCTCCGTGCGCTCGGTGGTGCGGCCGCGCTCTGAGGTCTTCCTGGAAACTCCCGCCTCGGGGAGCCAGGAGAGCCGGGCCGGGGGGAGGGGTGCGGAGGGGACGCACACGCCCCCTGTCCCGGGGGAGGGCTCCGCGCCCCCGCCCTTCTCTCCGCGGATGGGAGGGAGGGCGCGAGCGGGGGAGGGGAGGGAGTGGGGCGCGGAAACGGAGGGGGGCGGCTTCCCGCCCCATCCCCCGCCTCTAGAACAACGGGTTCCCGCTGCTGCCCCCTGCCGCCCACAGTGCTCTGCGCCCCTGCGGGGCTCCGAGAGGGGCGTCGGGGGCGCAGCTGCCGCCGGGGCCGTGGGAACCAGAGCTGAGAGACACAAGACCTGACCGGTTTCCTGTCAGAAAACTTCCAGTTACTTTAGAGAAGCACGTTGGGCCAACTTGTCCCAGTCTGCGTGGGCCACATTTCACTCGCCTAGTGACCTCCCTTCTACTTTAAAACAACGGGGAGTAATCTTGGGGGAAACGGTCGGTTGGTAAAACGAAGAGCAACAAACGCCACGCTGCTCTGCTCTGAGCCAAATGAAATTAAAGTACTGATTGTGGAGAATTTTTAAAGGGCTACCAACAGAAGGAACTCGGGTTTTTCGAGTGACAGCTTTTCCCCCGTCTGTACACTAAGATTTAAGTCACGAGAGTTTTTTACAGCAGTACATTCGCTTGTAAGCTTACTTGAGTTTGTGATTTTTAAAAACCTCATGAACTTTTCAAGAGAGGCGTTTGTTTCTGAATCCAACAGGAAAAACACGAATTCGAAAGAGCCTGAAAAAGTTCAATTAGAATAGCAGCCACATTTCAACATTTCCCCGATTTTGCAATATTAAACTGTGAGGGTTTGTGCCAAATGTTAAGGCAAGAATTCTTACTGCCAAATTACAAATTTCTCAAAATGAGGGGTGATCAACCAAATTGCTGCCAGACCCCATAAACAGGCACTAACAGCACTGCTATAATTACACCTTATTATCTCCCTCGCAGCCTTATTTGATTCACTGCCGGATAAAATTTTCATCCCGGGTGTCACTAGCTGGCCTTTTTGTGGGGCTGAACAATCACACACCTCCCATGCCTCAGTTCGTTCAAGGAACCCAATAACCCGTCGCCCTCTATTCTATTCTCTAGTCCATCTCTTCCTCAAATGCAACTCCAATCAGATAGGATATTTTCACCCAACGTCCCTTGGGACTGAAAAATGAAAATGAAAACAAACTTATCAGAATCACAGGAAAATTTCTTCTTTGAAGAAAAAGATTTAGGCCAAGAAACCAAATTTGTTGTTTAACTTGAGCCCCCTAAGGGGATTTAGCATAGTGGGCTGAATGCGGTTAAACCAGCTTAATCACTTTCTTTGTTCTGGGCTCTTTGCATTTATTTAATGTGTTTTAACACGATTTAACACAATCTAAACTAATTTCTTCAGTGTTAGTGTAGTGTCTATATTGTAAACCATACAACACAACCAAACATAAGTTTCTGTGGAGCCCATGACATTTTGTAGACTTCTGTACTAAACTGCTATATGACCAAGACTTTAAAAGTGGGTTTTATTCGGGGGCGGGGGGGGGGGGGGGCGGGGAGTGGAAGGAGGTCATGTTTTCATGTTTTTTTTTAATCCAAATATTTAAAAAGCACAAAATATTGGCCACGTAGACCACTTAATTCTTCTGTTAGATCAGCTAGGAGCCACAATTACACATTTTTGTCTGAAAAAAAATTTTTTTTTTTGCAACAGGAAGAAAAGGAAGAGATCATGCTGGATCTCATCTCCTGATAGATTATGATTCTTCTGGCATTTACGCTCCCTCTTAAATAACAGTTCTACCCTGCTCTTAACCAGCCCAAGATTGAGGGGCATTCATTCACGAATGACTCTTGAGCCTCTTTCTGAATGTCTACTTCCTTATAAAGCCAAAACCTCAATACCAACGCTTCAATAATCCAGGCTTGTAAAGATGCAGGCAGAAAACCCAAGTGCCTGGAAGAAATAATTTTTCTGTTCTACCTTTAACTTATCTTACAAACATGCAGGAATAATAATAGCTGTGAGCCAGACACCGTTTGTTCTAAGCCCTTTATAAGAATTAACTCCTCAAATCGCTTGAGCCCAGGAGTTCGAGACTAGCCTGGGCAACACAGTGAGACCTTGTCTCTATTAAAAATAAGAAGTTACCCAGGTGTGGTGGTGCATGCCTGTGGTCCCAGCTTACTCAGGAGGTTGAGGCAGGAGAATTGCTTGAGCCCGAAAGGTCGAAGCTGCAGTGAGCCAGGATGGGGCCACTGCATTCCAGCCTGGGTGACAAAGGAAGACCCTGTCTCAAAAAAATAAAATTAGGCTGAGTGTGGTGGCTCATGCCTGTAATCCCAGCACTTTGGGAGGCCGAGGCGGGTGGATCACCTGATGTCAGGAGTTCGAGACCAGCCTGGTCAACATGGTGAGACCCTGTCTCTACTAAAAATACAAAAGTTAGCTGGGCACGGTGGCGCGTGCCTATAGTCCCAGGTACTCAAGAAACTGAGGCAGGAGAATCACTTGAACCCAGGAGGTGGAGGTTGCAGTGAGCCGAGATCGTGCCACTGCACTCCAGCCTGGGCGACAGTGTGAGACTGACTCAAAAAAAATTAAATTAAATTAAAAATTATTTTAATTAGCCCAAACAGGGCTAAGAAGTGAGTACAACTGAATTGTTGCCACTATTTTACAGATAGTACATGGAGACACAGAGCAGTAAGCTGGCCCAACAACACCTAGCCTGGAAGGAACAGAGCTAGGATTTGAACCCAGACTGTTTCCATTATGTTTTCCACATCACCCAAGCTGTTTATAAGTTTAAATGTCCATAGAGTGAAGAGTATCATTAATTTACCACCTTTTGCATTCAGAATATCTCCTATATGAGTAAGTCCTGGGCCATATTTTTTTCCTTTGGAACTCTGATAAAGTGAAATATGTGGAGATCTACTTAGGAAAAGCATTCCCAAATCAGATTACTTTCTTGGAAGCTAGCCTCAGACTGTCAGGATATGCATTGTAAGTGCTAAGCAGGACAAACACACCCAGCCTCACTGGTTAATAATGTTTCAAGCTGGGCACAGTGGCTCACGCCTATAATCCCAGCACTTTGGAAGGCTGAGGCTCGCAGGTCGCTTGAAGCCAGGAGTTCGAGACCAGCCTGGCCAACATGGTGAAATCCTGTCTCTACTAAAAATACAAAAATTAGCCAGGCATGGTGTCATGTACCTGTAGTCCCAGCTACTTGGGAGGCTGAGGCATGAGAATTGCTTGAGTCTGGGAGGCAGAGGTTGCAGGGAGCCGAGATGGTGCCACTGCACTCCAGCCTGGGTGACAGAGTGAGACTGTCTCAAACAAGACAAAAGTGTTTCAGAACATGTCTACCTTACATTATAAAAAAGCAAGACAGTTTTTCTGACTTGGATTCTCTGATGTTGGAAAAGTAGAAACCAGGAGGTAAAGTGGGATGAGAGAAGGCGATGGAAGGAAACTGAGAGAAAATAAGTGTAACATATGTGCACATGGAGAGATCAGTACCACATGCAAAGAATGAGGATCAAGGTCATGCAGAATAGAAGTGTGTGGGTGTGTTATGACAGAACTAGAAGAGGAGCATAAACATGAAAATCAAGTACATGGCAAGGGGAGGTGGTGGGGAGTCAGGTTGGTGGTTTTCTTCAAATAAGTGATGGTATTAGAAGATGAGACCAAAAGAAAAAAATTAATTCAAATTTTAGCCTGGATTAATAGAAATATAGCATCTGGAACATGGAAAGAGCCTCAATTTATTCTGTATTAGACCACACCTAAGCAATATGTTCTCTTTTAGAAGGATGTAATAGAACAACCAACCAAGATGGTGAGGGAACTTCTTCACAAACCCTGGCTTATGAAGAAGAGTTGAGAATTCATGAGTGATCAAAGACCATCTTGAAACACCTGATGGACTATTATGTACAAAGAAATTAGACTTGTCCTGGGAGGCCCCAAGGCTCCAGAACTAAGAGATAGGAACTTCAGAAACATATGTTTTAGCTCAGAATATGGAAGAAGTCATGTAAATATGAAATAGGCTGCCTTGGAATGTAACAAGCTGCACATCACTCAGTGGAGGCAAAGTGTGAATTGTCACTGTCCTATATAATGTTTAAGGTGCCTTTCATCCTTATTCTGTGCTTCACTTGGACACTGTAAAGAGGGGGAAAATAACATAACCTACCTCATTAGGTTGTTGAAAAGCACCTAGCACTCTCCAAAAGTCAGCTGATAACATTCTTGAAGTTCTAAGGTTCAATATTTCTGAATTTATCAGTGGGTAATTATCCTGTGTTTATAGATCACTTCTCTGACATTATCAATATTATTCTGAATGGTGGCTTTGGTATCACTCAGCATCCTTGGGATATTCTTGTGTACCTAAAACTTACTTAGTAGTGTCCAGGGAGCAATATTGTGACTTCTACACCACTAGAATCTTAAAAATTGAATTGTGGCCAGGCACAGCAGCTCATGCCTATAATCCCAGTACTTTGGGAGGCCGAGGTGGGCGGATCAGTTGAGCCCAGGAGTTCAGGACAAGCCTGGCCAACATGACAAAACCCCATCTCTACTAAAAATACAAAAAAAATAGCCGGGTTTGGTGGTGGGTGCCTGTAGTCCCAGCTACTCGGGAGGCTGAGGCATGAGAATCGCTTGAACCTGGGAGGTGGAGATTGCAGTGAGTGGAGATCAAGCAAGACTCTGTCTCAAAAAAAAAAAAAAAATCGAATTGTAACACCACACTGCAATTCTAGAGGCCAACAACATGTTAAAATAATGTGGGCAGGGCACAGTGGCTCACACCTGTAATCCCAGCACTTTGGGAGGCCAAGGCGGGCAGATCACGAGGTCAGAAGTTTGAGACCAGCCTGGCCAACATGGTTAAACCCTGTCTCTACTAAAAATACAAAAATTAGCCGGGCATGGTGGCGTGTGCCTGTAGTCCCTGCTACTTGGGAGGCTGAGGGAGGAGAATTGCTTGAACCCAGGAGGCGGAGGTTGCAGTGAGCCGAGATTGCACCACTGCACTCCAGCTTGGGCGACAGAGTGAGACTTTGTCTCAAAAAAAAAAAAAAAAAGAAGATAATGAAAAAAGATAATGTGAACTGGCCAAGAATCGCTTGAACCCAGGAGGCGGAGGTTGCAGTGAGCCAAGATTGTGCCACCACACTCCAGCCTGGGCAACAGAGTGAGACTCTCTCTTTCTCAAAAAATAATAATAATAATAATAATATTAAATAATCAGGTAATGTGAAGTGAGTGGCTATAGGAAGGGTGAGGAAAATAATCAAATCTGGCAGACTAAGAGAACTCAAGCAGTGCAGCTTTGCGTGGATGGTTGAAAAGCAGTAGCAACTGAGATCAGCCTTATACTTCACATACAAAAATCAGATGAGATGACTCATCTTGAGCAAAAAGTGTCATGAAGCCCATGAAACCAACTGGAAAAGCTGGGTACTGGGAGACAAAGACAAGCTAACCAGTGAGCTGGTTACCTGTTCACCCTGGGAAACTGGTTCTCTAAAAATTGTTATTTTATGGAAAATAAGGCTGACCTCAGCAGCATCTTTAGACAAAAATAAGACACCCATGACTGTTAAAAGAAACAATGAAGTTGTCTTAACAATCAGAACCAAATTCTTGGTTCCTCCAATCCAAAAGGGAAAATTGAGAGGAGGCAGTATGGCTCTGTAGTCAGACAAACCTGAGACTAGAATCCCACCTCTGCCTCTGCTAAGTGACTAGAGCAAGTAGCTTTACCACTTCAAGCCTCAGTTTTGTCATCTGTAAATGGGAATAATAACACAAAGCATGTTGCAAGGATTATTTGATACTTTAAATGTAAAGCATACTTAGTACAGTTCCTGACATGTAGAGCCCAATGTTATCAAAATAAAGTTTTATTGGGGGGAAAGAGGAAGAAAATGTGACCATATTAGCGTTTGTGATATAGACTCTGCTATATAGAGATAGTGACATTATACAAAGGAAATGGAGAGCCATGATCTCCTATCTTAGGTGATCACTAAAGGGCCTAACTAAAGCTTAGAATTTCCATAGCTTGTGGGAGAAAGCCAGCTGAAATAGAATTGCAAGTGTCCTTGCTCCAAATGCAAGGTAAATGATTTCCCTTCTTTCTCCTTTGGTTCTGTTTTTCTCTTCATGCTTTAATCATTTTGACACCAAGCTGTACAAAAGTAATTTGAAATTAACATGTCTGACACTTGGTAGCTAGCAGAACCTGATTCTGAACCCTGCCCCCTCTCCAGGGCAGCCAGAAGTCATCTTTCATTGGTTACTGGTCCTGCAGCAGCTGATGAAGGGCCCAGGAAAATACATCCAACAATTAATTTGCTAATTTAGTTTTCTGTTTAATCTGAAACCAGAAAATCTTCTATCACCCAGAAGCTTGGCTTTCTGGCTTGAACATTGACTTCTGAAACTTCTTGTTTAGTGAGCAAAGAAATAGAAGAGAAAGGGAAAAAGCCTAACTACTTAGGTACATATCGTTACCCCTGTGCCCGTCTATTTTCAAAATGTTTTTCTGTAGGATCATAGTTCACAATTTCTTTTTCTTCTTCTTCTTCTTTTTTTTTTTTTTTTTGGTTAGAGACAGGGTGTATGTTTCTCAGGCTGGAGTGCGGTGGTGCAGTCACAATTCACTGCAGCCTCAATCTCCCAGGCTCAGACAATCCTCACACCTCAGCTCCTTGAGTAGCTGGGACCACAGGTGCGCACCACAATGCCGGGCTAATTTAAAAATTATTTGTAGGGTGGGTGCGGTGGCTCATGCCTGTAATCCCAGCACTTTGGGAGGCCGAGGCGGGCGGATCACCTGAGGTCGGGAGTTCGAGACCAGCCTGACCAACATGGAGAAACCTTGTCTCTACTAAAAATACAAAATTAGCCAGGCGTGGTGGTGCATGCCTGTAATCCCAGCTACTCGGGAGGCTGAGGCAGGAGAATCGCTTGAACCCGGGAGGCGGAGGTTGCGATGAGCTGAGATCACGTCATTGCACTCCAGCCTGGGCAACAAAGGCGAAACTGTCTCAAAAATAATAATAATAATAAATTAAATTAAATTATTTGTAGAGATGGGGTGTCCCTATGTTGCCTAGGCTGGTCTTGATCATCCTGCCTTGGCCTCCCAAAGTGCTGAGAAGCCACTGTGCCCAGCCTTTTTTTTTTTTTTTTTTTGTTGGGGGTGGGGGTGGGGGGCGTGAGGTACAGGGTCTTGCTCTATTGCCCAAGCTGGTATCAAAGACTTGGCCTCAACTGATCCTCCTGCCTTGGTCTCCCAAAGTGCTGGGATTACAGGGGTGAGGTACTGTGCCCAGCCCCACGAGTTATTTTACCAGGAGAATTGGAAGCAATGCCTTCATATTCAGTGTAGGTAAGTGCTTTGTGAGCTATGGAGAATTTCCAGACCAATATATGTTTAAGATTTAGAAAACTACTTTAGGGTTTCGAACAGACCCAGATGAGTTTCTAACATTTGAAGTAAGTATTGCTCTAAGTTGTGAAGCAGCTTTCAGCTTCCCTGGAAACTTTCCACTGATTTCAATAGGAAGAGGCAAAGGAAATTTGTATCAGAGATTGAAG
Organism: Pan paniscus; assembly: GCF_029289425.2. Lineage (NCBI taxonomy): Eukaryota > Metazoa > Chordata > Mammalia > Primates > Hominidae > Pan > Pan paniscus. The sequence goes on from NC_073249.2 coordinate 200,258,976, forward strand.
AGATTTGTATTTGACTCTTGGCCCAGAAGACAGACAACAGGTATGCTATGACAGGTTCCTCTGGTAAGTTTTCCCTTACTGCCTTACTGGAGAGTAGTTCAATTAACAGGAAAAAGGGGCAGGCTTAACTTTTTTTTTTTTTTTTAAAGAGATGGGATCTCGCACTGTCACTCTGTCACCCAGGCTGGAGTGCAGTGTCACAATCTCAGCCCACTGCAGCCTTCGCCTCCCGGGTTCAAGTGATTCTCCTGCCTCAGCTTCCCAAGTAGCTGGGACTACAGGCGTGTGCTACTACACCCAGCTAATTTTTGTACTTTTAGTAGAGATGGGGTTTCACTATATGTTGGCCAGGCTGGTCTTGAACTCCTGACCTCAGGTGATCCGCCCTCCTCAGCCTCCCAAAGCACTGGGATTACAGGTGTGGTGTGAGCCACCATGCTTGGCCCACTTAACTCTCTTTCTTTCTTTTTTTTTTTTTTTGAGATGGAGTCTCATTCTGTCACCCAGGCTGGAGTGCAAGTGGCACGATCTTGGTTCACTGCAACCTCCACCTCCCAAGTTCAAGTGATTCTCCTGCCTCAGCCTCCTGAGTAGCTGGGATTACAGGCATGCACCACCACACCCGGCTAATATTTGTACTTTTAGTAGAGATGGGGTTTCGCCATGTTGACCAGGCTGGTCTCCAACTCCTGACCTCGAGCGATCCACCCACCTTGGCCTCCCAAAGTGCTGGGATTATAGGCATGAGCCACCGCGCCCGGCCAGCCCGCTTAACTCTTAAGTATGTACCAAAACCCATGCCCTTTCTATTACTCAGAATGTATTTTACTCAGTTGGTGATTTGATTTTACTTCCTATTTTCCCATCTCAGTCACGTTAGACTTTTTTGCCTGACTTCTAAGACCTTGTGTATTCTGTCCCAACCCTACTTATCAATCATTATTTCTAACTCTTCATCAAAGTGTCTGTTCTAATTTGGCCAAACTCACCGTTCTGAGAACGTGCCCCTATGTTCCTGCCTCCGAACCTTTGTTCATTTCCCTACTGATTTTCCTCCACATGCTTCTCTCTCCTTTATTCAAATCCTATCTGAACCTTGAGGCCCACCAGGGTCTTATTTCCTCAACTCAGTCTTCCCCACTACTAATTTCTCCCTTCCTGTCTTCACATCGATAGCATTATGTAGTGTACAAAATTGTTGACCACTCTAGTGAAAATCATGTTCAGTTATTTCATATCTCAGGTCTAACTTTACAAATAAACTATATTTTATATACCTTTATAAAATATATAAAGGTATTTCTTGGGTATCCCTTACAGGGATTCCTCACTGGCCATTCATGATAATCACTGGATGCTTATTTAAAAAATAGATGATCAGGTTGTATCCTCCCAGAGATTTCGTTTTGTTAGAACTAAGATGGGCTAAGGAATCTGTATTTTTTGCATACATTCAGGTACCTAACTAATCCCCTGATAGGAGTTGGAGAATCACTGCTCATAGCACTTGCCATAGAAGACACTCAACTTGAGTATAAACATTTGGGTGTAAATTACATATACAGTATATACTTATTTATACTACATGGTGACCTCATAGGTGGGCACTCTACAACCAAGTCTACACTTTAGGGCACAAGTTGGAAGGCAGATAATCTGGTTCACTCTCCGTGGCACCGGTTTGGTATGTTTGGAAACAGAATCTCCTTTAGGTCTGTGATCTCTTGGTAATTACGTTTGCAGAGTAGAACAGGTTGATAGAATTGTAGCTGATTAAAAACAGTTTCCTATTCTCAATCAATTGCTGTCTATAGCATTTGTTTGTGGAGTGATATTTAGGGGGAAGGAGACTGATGTGGGAAAAAGCTGGTCAAATTCTGCCCCAGGCATTACAAAATTAGTAAAATGAATCTTCCTGCCCACTCCTCACCTCATATCCTAAATCCAGCTCAAGTGTTAAACGAAGAAGGATTAAGCTGTGATTCCCCTCCTGGGGTACTTGTGTTTTAGAGGGAATCCTCTGAAAGTGAGAAGAGAGGATTATCTTAATGACCCCCAATCTTACTTGACAGGCAGACTGCCCAGAGCCCGAGATTTGGGAGAGCATTCTCTTACAAGATGACCCCCTGGACACCACTCTGCTTCTTCCTATAGTTTACAATTCTAAGTAGAATAAACAGTGACTAAAAAAGTTTCCATTATTCTCAGAGCTGAGCAATTTAGATGTGGACATGCTGGTCTGCTATGGGTATTGTTAGAAGAAACATTTGGGTTGCAAAGTCCCATCACTGTTTTGCTGAAATGCCATATTGTGGATTTTCCATATTCTCACACTATTAGATTCAAAGAGAAAACTCATGAGTGTTCTTTATATTCGTTCGGCAAATATTGAGTGCCTATTATGTCTCAAGTATTGTCCTATATGCTAGGGATAAAACAGTGAACAAAATTCATGGAGGTTACATTATGGGAGAGGCGGCAAAGGGGTGATGAGAGAGATATATAAACAAAATAATGATATATGTTAAATGATAAGTGCTGTGGAGGAAAAATAAGCAGAGAATGGAAATGAGTGTTGGGGGAAGGTTTAAATTTTAAATTGAATGGGCAGGGAATATCTCACTGAGAAGGTGACACTACAGTAAAGAAGAGGGTGAGGAAGCAAACAAGCTATGCACATATCTGGGAAAACAAAGTTCCTAACTGGTTTAATACTTCTCAGATCCTAGGTTAAGACCTTTAATTTGTTAATTTGAACCTAATTCTAGCACCATTGCTAAATGCATAATTTTCCCTTTGAAAGCTACTCAGTCATCAAAAATATAAAGTCCCATGAGTCTTGGTTGAAAATTTCATATCAAAAAGTAAATTTTGGCCAGGCACAGTGGCTCACGCCTGTAATCCCAGCACTTTGGGAGGCCGAGGCGGGCAGATCACCTGAGGTCAGGAGGTCGAGACAAGCCTGGCCAACATGGTGAGACCTCGACTCTACTAAAAATACAAAAAATAATAATAATAAATTTTCTTTTTTTCAAGATGGAATCTCACTCTGTAGCCCAAGCTGCGTGCAGTGGCGCGATCTCGGCTCACCACAACCTCCACTTCCGAGGCTCAAGAGATTCTCGCGCCTCAGCCTCCCAACTAGCTGGGACTACAGGCATGTGCCACCATGCCCAGCTAATTTTCTTGTATTTTAGTAGAGACGGGATTTCGCCATGTTGCCCAGGGTGGTCTTGAACCTCCGAGCTCAGGTGATCCACCTGCTTTGGCCTCCCAAAGTGCTGGGATTACAGGCGTGAGCCACCATGCCCGGCCAGTTTTGTGGGTATTTTTTAAGTAAAAAAAAAAAAAAAAACCAGGCCAGGCACTTGTGGCTCACACCTCTAATTCCAGCACTTTGGGAGGCTGAGGCAGGACAATCACTTGAGCCCAGGAGTTCAAGACCAGCTTGGAAAACATAGTTAAACCCTGTCTCTACAAAAAAATAAAAATAAAAATAAAAATTAGCCAGGTGTGGTGGCATGTGCCTGTAATCCCAGCTACTCAGGAGGCTGAGGTGGGAGGATCCCTTGAGCCTAGGAAGTTGAGGCTGCAGTGAGCTGTGATCACAACACTGTACTCCAGCCTGGGAATGAAAAAAATAAACAAACCAACAAAAGAATACCAATAAGAGCCTTATATGTCGCTCAGCATTTCAGCAAATATTTATTGATAATCTACTATGAGCCAAGTATTGTATTAGGCATTGGATATACACATGGTGGTCCCTGCCTTCATAGAACTTACAGTCTAGAGGAAGAGACAGACAGTAAACAGGTAAACAGAATTATAAATTGTGATGAACTTTTCTGAATGAAAAGAACAAAGCCTGAAAGAGAGAATAATGGTATGAACCTCCTTCAAGATTGATGGTCAGGAAACGCCACTCTGAGGAAGTAAAATTTCTTGCAGGATGAGAAGGCACCAGGGTGAGGGTCATTCCAGGCAGAGAGAAGAGAGTATGTGTAATTTTCTGTTTGTTTGTTTGTTTTTGAGACGCAGTCTCACTCGGTCGCCCAGGCTGGAGTGCAGTGGTGTGATCTCAGCTCACTACAACCTCCACCTCCTGGGTTCAAGCAATTCTCCTGCCTCAGCCTCCCGAGTAGCTGGGATTACAGGCGCGTCCACCCGGCTAATTTTTGTATTTTTAGTAGAAACGGAGTTTCACCATGTTGGCCAGGATGGTCTCGAACTCTTGACCTCTGGTGATCCACCCGCCTTGGCCTCCCAAGTGCTGGGATTACAGGTGTGAGCCACAGTGCCTAGCCAGTGATAGTTCTTAAGATGGAAAGTTACGGCTAGGCATGGTGCCTCACGCCTGTAATGCCAGCACTTTGGGAGGCTGAGGAGGGTGGATCACCTGAGGTTAGGAGTTCGAGACCAGGCTGACCAACATGGTGAAACCCTGTCTCTATTAAAAATGCAAAAATTAGCTGGGCATGGTGGCACACACCTGTAATCCCAGCTACTCGGGAGGCTGAGGCAGGAAAATCCCCTGGACCTGGGAGGCGGAGGTTGCAGTGAGCCGAGATCGCACCATTATACTCCAGCCTGGACAACAAGAGCGAAACTCCCTCTTGAAAATAAAAAAAAAAAGATGGAAAGTTATCAAATTCTGGCCGGGTGCAGTGGCTCATGCCTGTAATCCCAGCACTTTGTGGGGCCAAGGTGGGAGGATTACTTGAGCCCAGGAATTCAAATGGGCAACATAAGGAGACCCCCCAGTGTCTACAAATATATATATATATATATATATATATATATATATATATATATATTTTTTTTTTTTTTTTTTTTTTTTTTTTTTTTTTTGAGAGGGGTCTTGCTCTGTCTCTCAGACTGGACTTCTGTGGCATGATCTCGGCTCACTGCAGCCTCTGCCTCTTGGGTTCAAGCGATTCTCCCGCCTTAGCCCCAGAGTAGCTGGAACTATTGGCGCGAGCTGCCACGCCTGGCTAATTTTTTGTATTTTAAGTAGAGACGGGGTTTCACTATGTTGGCCAGGCTGTTCTCAAACTCCTGGCCTCAAGTGATCTGCTTTCCTCGTCCTCCCGAAGTGCTGGGATTACAGGCATGAACCACTGTGCCCAGCCTACAATTTTTTTTTTTTTAAATTAGTTGAGTGTGGTGGCATGTGCCTATAGTCCCGGCAATTCAGGAGGCTGAAGTGGGAGGATCACTTGAACCTGGGAGGTCAAGGCTGCAGTGAGCTGTGACATGATCTCTGATCTCACTTCTGCACTTCAGCCTTGGTGATGGAGCAAGACCCTGTCAAAAAAAAAAAAAAAAAAAAAAAGAAAGAAAGAAAGAAAGAGAGGAGAGGGGAGGGGAGGGCAGGGGTTGGGTTACCAGGTTCTATTTGTTACCAGGCGAACACAAAAAGAAGCTCAATGTAGCTGACAGGTTGGAGAGGTAGGTGAGGCCAGTCCATACAGGGCTTTCTTGGACCTCAAAGGAGTTTGTATTTTATTCTAAATACAGTGAGAAGCCATTAGAGAATGGTAAGTTAACAAAGAGAGAATTGAGAAGATCCTAGAGCCACAATATTTCAAAAGGTTTCTTACTGATGAAGAAACTGATGCTCAGAGAGGTTCAGTGACTTGCCCAAGATTACACAATCCATAAACCGTGGAAATGAGATTTAGTCTCTCACAGCCTCTGATTCAAGGACTCTGTTCTTTCCACTGTTATCTAATACTGGCTTGGGCCAAAAGCTTCACAATATTCTTAACTCCTCTCTATTTCTCTTATATTCCTCATCATATCCATCAGCAAATCCTGGCACCTCTACGTCCAAAATATGACCACTTGTCACCACCTGCACTGCTACCACCCTGACCCAAGCCACCATTATTTCTTGCTTTGATTCCTGCAATTGCCTCCTAACTGGTCTCCCTGCTTCAGCTCTTCCACTCCTACCTTCTATTTTCTACACAGCAGTCATAATAATCCTTTAAAAACATAAATCATATTTACAACTATTATGTACCCATAAATTTTTTTAGAGGCTGAGTGTGGTGGCCTGTGCCTGTAACCCCAGTGTTTTGGGAGGCCAAGACAGGAGGATCACCTGAGGCCAGGAGTTTGAGACCAGCCTGGGCAACATAGTGAAACCTGATCTCTTCAAAAAAAATTTAAAATTAGCTGGCATAGTGGTTCACACCTGTAGTCCTAACTACTTAGGAGACTGAGGCAGGAGGATCACTTGAGCCCAGGAGTTCAAGGCTGCAGTGAGCTATGACTGAGCCACTACACTCCAGCCTGGGTGACCCCGTTGTAAAAAAATTAAATAATTTTATGTCATATCATAAAACATAAGTCTTTCCCCTACTAAAAACCCTCCAGTGGCTTCTCATCTCACTCAGAATAAAAAACAGAGAGGTCGAGCACAGTGGCTCACACCTGTAATCCCAGCACTTTGGGAGGCCAAGGCGGGCAGATCACTTGAGCCCAGGAGTTCAAGACCAGCCTGGCCAACATGGTGAAACCCTGTCTCTACTAAAAATATAAAAGTTAGCTGAGTGTGGTGGTGCACACCTGTAATCCCAGCTACTTGGGAGGCTGAGGCAGGAGAATCGCTTGAACCTGGGAGGCGGAGGTTGCAATGAGCCAAGACTGTGCCACTGCACTTCAGCCAGCCTGGGCAAAAGAGCGAGAGTCTGTCTAAAACAAAACAAAACAAAATAAACAAAGACCCCACAATGATTTACAAGGCCTTACAAGTCTGTCCCCTCCACTCCCACTTTCCTGACCTCTCTTACATCTTTCCCTTGGCTTATTCTATTTAGCTACAATTGGTCTCCTTCAACAGGGAAACTCCTGTGTCATGACCTGTGCATTTGCTGTGCCCTCTACCTGGCAAGCTCCTCCCCCTCATATTTATATGGCTTGTTCTCCCTCTTCTCTTATGTCTCAGCTCAAATCACCTCATCAGTGAGTTCTTTCTGTCTACCCTTTGTAAACTAAAAAAACTCTGTCCAGCCGGGCGCGGTGGCTCACACCTGTAATCCCAACACTTTGGGAGGCCGAGGCGGGCAGATCACAAGGTCAGGAGATCGAGACCATCCTGGACAACATGGTGAAACCCCATCTGTACTAAAAATACAAAAAATTAGCTGGGCATGGTGGCGCGTGCCTGTAATCCCAGCTACTCAGGAGGTTGAGGCAGGAGAATTGCTTGAACCAGGGAGTCGGAGGTTGCATTGAGCTGAGATCACACCATTGCCCTCCAGCCTGGCAAGAGAGTGAGACTCCATCTCAAAAAAAAAAAAAAAAAAAAGACTCTGCTCAAACCGTAATTTCTATCTCCCTTAACACTGCTTTATGATTCTCAATACCCTCATTATCATTTAATACACTATAGGTCTACTTATTTATTATTTTGATCCTTCCCATTAGAATGTAAGTTGCATGAGAATAAGAACTTTATTTTATTTTCTGTTCTTAGAACACTGTTTTCAGCTCTGATAACACTGCCTGGCACATAGTAGGTGAATAGAGGCAGTTGACTAAAGAATAGGACCGATGTTTTCAATGACTGAATTAACAGAAAGACAAAGTCATTCTTCTGAGGATGGGAAAGCATGTTGTAAACTAGGAAATGATATAAAAAGTTTATTTCTTCCAGTTGGTTCTTGGTTTCTAAGTCTTATGATCCTCTTTGAAAACCTTTACTAAATAGAGTAGACTCAAATGATCTTGGATGCAATGCTGACTCTTGGTAGGCCACCAAATACATAACTGGGTGTCAGGAAATGCGGTCTTGCCATCTTTCTCAGGCTCACTGCCATAGCTAGCAAGGACCTCTTGCTCCTTTCTTAGGTATCCTTGCATGCCTTTGGCTTTTCAGAATTTTTTATTCTGGGGAATGGGAGTGATGGTTGATGCCCTGTCTGTAGTTGAGATTCTGTACAGGGAAAGTCATTCAGTTAAATCAAGCAGTATTGAATTCCTAATTGACACAAATGAGACAGACAGACAGCTGGAGGAGTGGGGGAGGGACAGAGAGCAGGTGCCCTGAATAATGGACAAAGAAGAGAGGCAGAATATAAATTGAAGCTAATGGTGAAGAAGCTCACTGTGAGTCTAGATTTCGTGCCACAAGAAAAGTAAACTTTGCCACAGCTTACTTTACGTAGAGCAGAAAGGATCCAGTGGTGTCTTTGCCAAGGATAAGGCAACAAGTTCCAAATGCTTGTGCCATTTTGGCTGCCCTGATGGCCAAGTTTGCCTCTTTTCAGGTACCATCATTTGTGAGAATCACTCTTAGTAAAGTCCTCATTCTGTGTTTTTTTCCAAAACAAACTTAATCACGTAGTGTTTGAACGAAAGAGACTGCTTTGAAAATTCTATCTGTCAAACAAAGGGATTCTTAACACGTAAGTTAGGAAGGTGAAGGGAAGGATGTTTCTAGATCTTCAAATGCCAGACATAGGGGGCATTCCTGCAGAGAAGGCATGTATCTTGTCAACTCCAGAGTTTCCTCTGAGAATGCTGGGGGCTTTTTTCCTCTCAGTCCCCTCTTGATCAGAGCTTTGACTCCCCAGCTCAGACAGTTCTTTTCTGTAGCCATGGGAATTGCTCCCATAATTAGCAGTGTCTCCTGCCTGGAACTCAGACAAGTAAATGTTCAAACCTGGCAGCCGATCCTGGGAAGGAGAGCTGATTAAATCTTTCCTGTCGAGAGGCACCTTTTTGATTTGAATGTGACACCTACATCCCCCACCTCAGGTTTGTCTGGGGGAAGCAGTTTTGCCCATATCTTCATAACTGAAGATCCTGGTATTTTAAAGACACATTTAATCTTAAAAGGAGCCCATTGGTTTCCCAAGTTAAGTAACTTAGGAAAAAGCCTAGGCTTTTTTCCTCTCCTGGCCCCTTCTCCACTAAACACCACCCTGTGTTTGGTATGATGAAAGCTCCTGCTACACAGGTATCATCAAGTGCCAGAGGCCTTGAGAAATCAAAGGAGTTCAGAACACCACTAAGTACACATAAGTATTAACTACAAATGGAGGAGTGAAAGAGCAGGCAAACTATTTCTTTAGAAGTTTTAGTAAGACGGGCTGGAACCATCAAGCCCCAAAGTGAATACTCTTGGTGATATTCCGTTCCAGGAAAGCTTTCTACAGGCGGAGGTGTATTCTTATCTGGATGTAGCTGGATTATGTACTACCATTCAAACACTTTTGGGAGAGACAATATCCATTTTCCTACTGACATCAAGGCAGCCTTTTAAGTTTATCCAGATTTATTTTGGTTAATGCAATAAAAAAGCAAGGTCGGAGAATTATGTTTAACAAAAATAAAGTCATTGTATGCTTAAAGTTTCCTACTGAAAGCTGCTTTTAAAGCAGTTTGCTGCTCCTCAGCTCCAGTCACCTCAGCAATACTTGCATTCAGTCAGATTGGTTGTGAACAAAGCAAATTTACTTCACACACAACAGCCCTAAACCTCCACTCTCAGGACAGAAGTCTTCCTTAGCAATGTTTTCTACATGGCTCTGGTTAAGGGCCATTCACTTACCTCTAACCTCTTTCTCCTGGGAGACAAAGGCACCTTTGGGCTGAAGTGACACAGGAGAGTTAGAATCAGATTTGTTATCGACATTGCAGCCTTCAATTTCAGTAAGAGGCTAAATCTGTCTATTCCAACTACAGGAAGGCAATCTTTATAACCCCTGGAGCACTTGGCCAATTATGCACCTGCAAATATACCATACAGGACATTTCAGGTTCCTAGGCACTTTGAAAACCGATACTTAAACAGACTCAAGGGATGCTATCACCCACCTCGAATAATAGCTGCTTTGGAATCTGTTATTGGCACCAGAAAAAGAAAGAGTCCTCTGAAGTCATTCTAAAGCCATTTTTATTGTGCATTTTCAAACAAAGAACCTCACCAAAAGAACTTCTGTTACAAAATCAGGGTAGAAAGTCAAACTCATCTCATCTAAGAGTCAATTACCCTGGCAATTTTGTGAGGAGATGGGAAATGAGCGTTAGAGGAGAGGACTGTGGGGAGGAGGTGGGATTGGCTTTTAAAATCCCCTGGGTGAGAAGGGTGTTCCCACTGACTCTAAACCCTAACAATTGCAACAGAAGGGCCTCTGTGACTTTCTGGCTATAAACTTTTTATGATTATTAACTGAGGAAACCTAGAATATGTGGAATTTTAACAGTTGGCTTTCAAACTCCATTTGCTCCTTTCTCAGAAACTTGGTTTTGCACAGTGTAATAATCTAAGGCTCAGAATTTATGTTAGTTACCTTGCTGTTCCTTGCTGAAAAGCTACCTTCTTACATATCTTACTTTCAATAAAGAGGCAGATTCCCTATGTACTGTTTATCTCGGGAAAGAAATACATGTGGGAAAAGAAGCAATTTTCTTCTCATTGCAATTAAATTAAATCATGACCACCTGTTGTGGGATTATCCTGCCATCTGCTGTTCAAAAGAGAAACAACAGCAGAGAACCAGACAGAAGAGGCAAAATGTTGGAAAGCTTTGCTCCCAGATGTCCATCAGTTGATTACGGTTATTGGTATAGTTAAAATTTTCAGTGTTACACCTCTTTTAGAATTTATCTGTCAGGTTTTCCAGTGTTCACTGAAATTTGTCTCTTAGACAAATTCTAAAAGAGCTGTAACACTGAAGATGGTTCTCTTCTCTGGAAAAACTTCCCACGGGAAAAACAAAAATCTTCCTTTAAAAATTTTTTTAAAGGATCTCACTTTCTTTCTTTCTTTTCTTTTCTTTTCTTTCTTTCTTTTTTTTTTTTTTTTTTTTTTTTGAGATGGAGTGTCGCTCTGTTGCCCCGGCTGGAGTGCAGTGGCGTGATCTTGGCTCACTGCAACCCCCACCTCCTGGGTTCCAGCGATTCTCCTGCCTCAGCCTCCAGAGTAGCTGGGATTACAGGTATGTGCCACCATGCCAGACTCATTTTCGTATTATTATTATTTATTAATAATAGCTATTATTTTAGTAGAGACGGGATTTCACTATGTTGGCCAGGCTGGTCTTGAACTCATGACCTCGGGTGATCCACCCGCCTCGGCCTCCCAAAGTGCTGGGATTACAGGCATGAGCCACCAAGCCCAGCCTCACTTTCTATTTATTTAATTTTTTTGAGACAGGGTTTGCTCTGTTGCCCAAGTTGGAGTACAGTGGCATGATTATGGCTCACTGCAGCCTCTAACTCCTGGGCTCAATTGATCCTCCCACCTCAACCTCCCAAGTAGCTGGGACCACAGATGTGCGCCACCCCAACCATCTAATTTTTGTTTTTATTAAAAAAATTTTGTTGAGACAGAGTCCACTCTGTTGTCCAAGCTGGAGTGCAGTGGTGTGATCATGGTTCACTGCAGCCTTGACCTCCCAGACTCAAGTGATCCTCCCACCTCAGCCTCCCAAGTAGCTGGGACTACACCACTATGCTCAGCTAATTTTTGTATTTTTTGTAGAGATAGTGTCTCCCTATGTTGCCCAGGCTGGTCTCGATCTCCGGGGCTCAAGTGATCCTTCTGCCTCGGTCTCCCAAAGTGCTGGGATTACAGGTATGAACCACTGTGCCTGGGCTGATTTTTTTTAATTTTTAAATTATTATTATTATTTTTTTGAGACTTGCTCTGTTGCCCAGGCTGGAGTGCAATGATGCAATCTTGGCTCACTGCAACCTCTGCCTCCCGGGTTCAAGCGATTCTCCTGCCTCAGCCTCCCGAGTAGCTGGGATTACGGGCACGCACCACCATACCCGGCTAATTTTTGTATTTTTAGTAGAGACGAGTTTTCACCATGTTGGCCAGGCTGGTCTTGAACTCCTGACCTCAGGTGATCCGCCTGCCTTGGCCTCCCAAAGTGCTAGGATTATAGGCGTGAGCCACTGCTCCCAGCCCTGATTTATTATTAATATTTTATTTTGTCTACAGGTTTTCCCCAATCTTTTTTGTTTGTTTGTTTGTTTTGTTTTGTTTGAGACAGAGTCCAGGCTGCAGTGTAGTGGCACGATCTCGGGTCACTGCAACCTCTGCCCCCCAGGTTCAAGCGATTCTCCTGTCTCAGTCTCCTGAGTAGCTGGGATTACAGGCACGTGCCACCACGCCCGGCTGATTTTTTTGTATTTTTAGTAGAGACGGGGTTTTGACATGTTGGCTAGGCTGGCCTCGAACTCCTAACCTCAGGTAATCCACCCACTTCTGTCTCCCACAGTGCTGGGATTACAGGCGTTAGCCACTGTGCCCGGCTGTTTCTCCCTAATCTTATCCATATCCCTGGTTTCTTCCTTGGGATTAATAGGGAAAATATGAAACTTTAATTTTCCCTCACTCTTGGCAAAATAATAATAAGATTTATAATCCTATTAAAAGGCATATTCTCCACTCAGTAATCTAAGTCATATGAGTGCGTCCCCTGGGCTCTTCATTGTCTACCACTCTAATTGTCTCCTATGGGTCTTCCTTTCTCCAGGGCATTGTTCACACCACTGCCAGTCAGAGTAATCATTTTCCAATGCAAAATTGGTCAAGCCATTCCCCAGCTCAGAATCCTTCAATGGCTCTCACTTTCTTTCTTTCTTTTTTTTTTTTGAGTCTCACTCTTGTCACCCAGGCTGCAATGTGCAATGTGCAATGTGCAATGGCGCAATCCTCTGCCTCCCCGGTTCAAGTGATTCTCCTGCCTCAGCCTCCTGAGTAGCTGAGATTACAGGTGCCTGCGACCATGCCCAGCTAATTTTTGTATTTTTAGTAGAGATGGGGTTTCACCATGTTGGCCAGGCTGGTCTCGAATTAAAGTGCTGGGATTACAGCCATGAGCCACTGCACCTGGCCGGCTCTCACTTTCTTGTAGGATTAAGTTCAAGATCCTAGTCCTGACATTCAAGGCCTTTGGGTTGAATTTAAGTTCCCTGATTTATCAGGTTATTTTATACCTCTTTCATTTTGCTTGTGCTGTTTTCCTTGCCAGAAACACCCTTTCTGGCCATATATACCTGACAAACCATGCCCATCTTTTAGGTAGCTGGATGTCAGCTCCTCTGGAAATCTCTCTCGGTTTTCTGCCCCCTGATAGAACTGGTCATATCCTCTTTTGTGCCACTGGCTCCCCTTCCCCAACATACTTTAATGACATCACTTATCCCAAGGTCATATAATTTTCTATTTCCTTTTCTGTCTCCCTCACTAGAATAAAAAGCTCCTTAATAGGTTATGAGTTTCCTACTAGATTATGTATCTCAGCACCTAGAACTGTGCCTGGTTTATAGTAGATGTTTAGTAAATGTCTGTGGAATAAATCCTGTAGAATTTATCTAGCATTTTAACTTTTCTGTTGTTTGTTTGTTTAAATTTAATTAATTTACTTATTTTTGAGACAGAGTCTCACTCTGTCACCCAGGCTGGAGTGCAGTGGCACAATCATAGCTCACTACAGCCTTGACCTCACGGTCTCAGATAATTCTCCCACCTCAGCCTCCTGAGTAGCTAGAACTACAGGCACCCACCACCACACCTAGCTACTTTTTGTATTTTTGGTAGAGATGGGGTTTCGCCGTGTTGCCCAGGCTCTTCTGGAACCCTTGGGATCAAGCAATTTGCCCTCCTTGGCCTCCCAAAGTACTGGGATTACAGGCATGAGCCACCACGTCCAGCCTAGCATTTTAACTTTCAAAGGGCTTTCTCTGCACTGTTTCATTTTCTCTTTTTTGATCCTGCGAGAAAGTAAGGGCAGGTATTAATTACTGTGACCACTTTATGGATGAAGAAAGGGAAACAGCAGACAGCTGGTAAGTGGCAAAGCAAGAATTTGAGCACAGTTTTTCTGAGAAGAGAAAACCACGACCCTGTATACTGTCGCTCTGCCCAGATCTTCTCAGATCTTCTACCAGTTCCTCCTGACCCTCCCTTGGCTTCTGTTTGTTTTTGCTCCCAGTAACCAGCTCCTGAGACGACACTTCAAAAGAGGAAGATCCTTAAGTTACTAGAATGGTTTTGTTCCTTACCTATTCCCTGGTCTCTAGCAAATGATTGATTAGATGCGGGAGTCTGAAAGACCGGCATTCTTGCCTCTGGGTAGAGTTTATACTCTTGAGCTCCTTCAGGGATTAATAGGGATTAAACTACTCTCTCGAGGACTTTGCCTGAAATCTCACCTTTGCGTGGCTTTTTGCTTTTTCCCTTCCCAGCTCAACTTCTCCTATGCCCTACTGACTTCTTGGAGCGTTTCCTTAAGACCCTGTCCCCCACCCCACCCCCGCCAAAAAAAAAAAAAAGAGAAAGAAAAGGCTGGGCATGATGGCTCATGCCGGTAATCCCAGCACTTTGAAAGGCCAAGGTGAGGATCACTTGAGCCCAGAAGTTCAAGACCAACCAGAGCAACACAGTGAGATTTCATCTCTGCAAAAATTAAGAAAATTAGCTGGGCATGGTGGCACATGCCTGCAGTCCCGGCTACTCAGGAGGCTAAGGCAGGAGGATCAACTGACCTGGGAGTTAAGGCTGGCTGCAGAGTCATGATTGTGTTACTGCACTCCAGCCTGGGTGACAGAGTGAGACTGTCTCCCAAACAAACAAACAAACATCTCTTACTGAGAAATCCTGTTTCAGGGTCGGCTTCCAAGTTTCCCGAGGCATCCAACTAAGTGTGTCCTTAGCTCCTACTATATGTCAGAACTTGTCAGGTGCTTTTACAAAAGCTAGTTTATTTACACAAACTCTCTAAGAATAAAGTACATATATTTAATTGTTTTTTGAGGGTAAGACTGTGTCAAAAAAAAAAACCTTCATTAAAATAGTCTCTTTTTTTCTCCTACTATGAAATTACCTTTCATTAACTATAAATCATTCTAATGGCCATGTCTTCTTTGGCAAGTTTCCTCACCTCTAGACCCCAATATTTTTACCTTTAAAGTGAGGAAATAAGATAATAAGAATACCTATCATAATAGGATAGGTTAATGGAAAACAGAATAGCGCCAAACGTGTTAACTTAATAAATGTTGGCCATTGTTATTATTTTAGTACTTCTACTGCTACTTGTAAACAGGGTATGCTCCAAAGGCTGTGAATCCTTTTGTTCATATGTGTGTTGTAGTGCTCAACCACAGAGACTCAGGATAGTCAAAACACTAACACTAAGTCATTTGTGTAAGTCCCAGATCTAACATACGAAGAAGGGGCTGGTTGCTCGGATATCAAATAGTTATTTCCAAGTGGGTAGATCAGAAATATAATTGAATTGTCCTCACAAGCCACAAGAGTAAATTTCTATTCCCTCTTGTGGTGACTCTGAGAATTACCATTACCGCTTTCATCAGAGACCTTATAGTACCAAATTTGCAAGAAGACCACTGAGAAACTACACTTAATTCAGAAGCTCCCAAGTTGGAGTTCCAAATCCCTACATGTCAGAGAAGGTGCTAATGAATATTTTCAAAATTTCAAAAAATAGAGCAAAAATCATTCAATTACTTATGAAAAAGAAGAAAAATATTTTCACACATATTAACTCTTTTAATCCTAATAGCCCTTTGAGGTAGGTACCATATAATCATTCCCATTTTACAGATGGAGAAGTTGATTCCCAGAGACTTTGAATAACTTGCCCAAGGAAATGAATAAGGTTTGAACCCAGTCAGTCTGGCTTTAGGGCATGTATACTTAACTACCCAGCTGTATGTTTGCAGTAATATAAGCTTCATTTCCCCAGTGCTTTCTGTGTGCCAGTCCCCAAGCTAAGCTAACACCATACATCCTTACAACTAAGCTGCACTTTGGAGATGGAAAAGCTCAGACTCAAAGGGGCATGAGGGCCCGGGTGCGATGGCTCATGCCTGTAATCCCAGCACTTTGGAAGGCTGAGACAAGCAGATCACTTGAGGTCAGAAGTTCAAGACCAGCCTGCCCAACATAGTGAAATCCCATCTCTACTAAAAATATAAAAATTAGCCGGGCGTAGTGGCAGGTACCTGTAATCCCAGCTACTTAGAAGGCTGAGGCAGTAGGATCACTTGATCCTGGGAGGCAGAGGTGTAGTAAGCCAAGATAGAGCTACTGCACTCCAGCATGAGTGACAGAGCAAGACTCAGTCTCAACAAAAAAACAAAACAAAACAAAAAACCGCAAAACAGGCTGGGTGCAGTGGCTCATGCCTGTAATTCCCAGCACTTTGGGAGGCTGGGGCGGGCGGATCACCTGAGGTTGGGAGTTCGAGACCAGCCTGATCAACATGGAGAAACCCTATCTCTACTAAAAATACAAAAATTAGCTGGGTGTGGTGGTGCATGCCTGTAATCCCAGCTACTCGGGAGGCTGAGGCAGGAGAATCGCTTGACCCTGGGAGGTGGAGGTTGCAGTGAGCTGAGATCATGCCATTGCACTCCAGCCTGGGCAACAAGAGCGAAACTCCGTCTCAGAAAACAAAACAAAACAAAAAAACCCAAAACAATCAAAGGAGCATGAGGAAGCTTTTGGGGATGATGGATACACTCATAATCTTTATTGTAAAGATAGTTTCACAGGTGTATGCAAATGTCAAAACTCATCAAATTGTACCCTTTGCAGTTTATTGTATGTCAATTCAATACAGCTGCTTAAAGAAACAACACTGATATATCACATTATACCATTAGATTGGCAAAAACTAGAAATCTGAGTAATGCTAAGTGTTAGCCAAAATGAGGTATATAGGGACCCTGATGGGAGTATAGATTAGTGCAGCCATTCTAGAAAGCAATCAGCCAGTACATAGTCAAATTAATTTTGACAATAGTTTCTGTGCCAATTATTCTGCTCCTAGGTTGATATTTAAAAAGAAGATAGCTGGTCTAAGTGCAGTGGTGTTTGCAACTAATTGATCACAACCAGTTACAGATTTCTTTGTTCCTTCTCTACTCCCACTGCTCCACTTGACTAGCCTTATTAAAAAAAAAAAAAAAGAAGAGCCGGGCACAGTGGCTCACGCCTGTAATCCCAGCACTTTGAGAGGGCAAGGCAGGTGGATCACTTGAGGTTGGAAGTTCGAGACCAGCCTGGCCAACATGGGGAAACCCCTTCTCTACTAAAAATACAAAAAATTAGCCAGGCATAGTGGCGCATGCTTGGAATCCCAGCTACTGTGATGGTTGAGGCAGGAGAATCCCTTGAACCTGGGGGGCAGAGGTTGCAGTGAGCCAAGATTGCACCATTGCACTCCAGCCTGGATGAGGAGTGAAATTTCATCTCAAAAAAAAAAAGAAGAAGAAGAATCTCATCATAATGAAACTGCACAAAATCAAGGGGGAGAGAGAAAATTAAAAAAAATAAAAGAGCCAGGTGCAGTGGCGCACCCTGTTGTCCCAGCTACATGGGAGGCTGAGGCAGGAGGATGGCTTGAGTCCAAGAGTTCTGGGCCATAGTGTGCTATGTCCATCAGGTGTCTGTTTGCACTAAATTCTGCATCAATATGGTGACCTCCTGGGAGCTGGGGGACCACCAGGTTGCCTAAGGAGAGGTGAACTAGCCCAGGTTGGGAACTGAGCAGGTCAAAACTCCTGTGCTGATCAGTAGTGGAATTGTGCCTGTGAATAGCCACTGCACTCCAGCCTGGACAATGTAGTAAGACCCTGTCTCCTAAAAAAAAAAAAAGAAAAGCAGGGGGCACGGGCATGATGGCCCATGCCTGTAATCCCAGCACTTTGGGAGGCCAAGGCAAGAGAATTGCTTACCTAATTGCTTACATGCCCTAAAGCCAGACTGCCTGGGTTCAAACCTTATTCATTTCCTTGGGCAAGTTATTCAAAGTCTCTGGGAATCAACTTCTCCATCTGTAAAATGGGAATGATTATATGGTACCTACCTCAAAGGGCTGTTAGGATTAAAAGAGTTAATATGTGTGAAAATATTTTTCTTCTTTTTCATAAGTAATTGAATGATTTTTGTTCCATTTTTTGAAATTTTGAAAATGTTCATTGCCTAGGAGTTCAAGACCAGCCTGAGCAATATGGGAGACCCCATCTCTATCCCTCCAAAAAAAAGATAAAAGAGAGGAGGACTTAAGCTACCCAGTTTCAAGACTGAGTTATAAGCACTGTAAAGCATGATAATCAAAACTGTGCTATTTGAAAGATCTGTAGATCAATAGAATAGAGAGTTCAGGAACAGACTCACATATATGTGGTAAGTTGATTTTCAACAAAGATGTTAAGAAAGGGTAGTCTTTTCTAAAAATGGTGCAGAAACAATTAGATATCCATAAGGAAAAACAATTTCAATGCTTATATCATACTCATATAGTATATGATACCATAAAAATTAAATGGAAATGGATCATAGGCCTAATCGTAAAAGCTAAAACTTTTGCAAGAAAACAAGAGAAAAATCTTTGAGAACTTTGGGTAGAAAAAGCTTTCTTAGAAAAAAAAGAAAATTAACCTTAAAACAAAAACTTGAGCTGGGAGCGGTGGCTCACACCTGTAATCCCAGCACTTTGGGAGGCCAAGGCAGGTGGATCACAAGGTCAGGAGTTCGAGACCAGCCTGGCCAAAATGGTGAAACTCCATCTCTACCAAAAATACAAAAATTAGCCAGGCTAACTACAGGTGGTGCGCACCTGTAGTCCCAGCTACTGGGGAGGCTGAGGCAGAAAAATCGCTTGAACACAGGAGGTGGAGGTTGCAGTGAGCCAAGATCAAGCCACTGCACTCCAGCCTGGGTGACAGAGCAAGACCCTGTTTCAAAAAAGAAGAAGAAGGAGAAGGAGGAGAATAAGAGGAAGAGGAAGAGAAGAAGAAGAAGAAAGAAGAAGGAGAAGAATAAGAAGAAAAAGAAGAAAGTTTGGGTAATTTGCTCAAAGTCACACAGCCAGTGGGTGGTTGAAGCTAAGGTTTCAAACCTGGATTTGTCTGGATCTGGATCTGTCTGATCTCAGAGCCCAGTTTAGGAGAGCCCAATTTAATTGTGAGAAGGGGATTCCTTTTTTTTTTTTTTTTTTTTTGAGACAGTCTTGCTCTGTCGCCTAGGCTGGAGTGCAGTGGCGCAATCTTGGCTCACTGCGACCTCTGCCTCCCGGGTTCAAGCAATTCTCCTGCCTTAGCCTCCTGAGTAGCTGGGATTACAGGTGCCCGCCACCACGCCCAGCTAATTTTTGTGTTTTTAGTAAAGACGGGGTTTCACCATGTTGGTCAGGCTGGTCTCGAACCCCTGACCTTGTGGTCCGCCTGCCTCGGCCTCCCAAAGTGCTAGGATTACAGGCATGAGCCACCGCGCCCGGCGAAGGGGATTCCTTTTTATCTGTAGTCTTTATTTATATCTAATCTCATTTCTATAAACCACATAAGAACAACAAATTGTTATTATTATTTTTTTTTTTTTGAGACAGAGTCTCGCTCTGTCGTCCAGGCTGGAGTGCAGTGGTGCCATCTTGGCTCACCGCAAGCTCCGCCTCTGGGGTTCACGCCATTCTCCTGCCTCAGCCTCCCAAGTAGCTGGGACTACAGGCAACTGCCACCACGCCCGGCTAATTTTTTGTATTTTTAGTAGAGACGGAGTTTCACCGTGTTAGCCAGGATGGTCTCGATCTCCCGACCTCGTGATCCACCCGCCTCGGCCTCCCAAAGTGCTGGGATTACAGGTGTGAGCCACCACGCCCTACAATAAATTATTTTTAATGCATCATCTAATAGTGTATGCTTTTCACACAATTAGTGACAAATGTTTGCTTGAATAATACATGTGCAGTGTTTACAGGTATAGGAATTCCTTTCAGACCTTTAAAACAATCTTTTGAGATGATATAATCATTAAAAAACTTAAAGCTGAAAAACAAATGAAACTAAAGCTCAGAGCTGTTCAGTGGCTGTAAGATCACGAGATCACACTGTAAAAACAAGATGTGAACACAGGTTTTCTAATGTGAAGTACAGTGCTGGTACCAGCTCTACCACTTTCTAAAAGGATGACCTTGGGTATTAGGTAATTTAACCTCATACTCATTAGTAAGATGAGTATAATCAAAGCCTTCACTCCATAAGGAAATAGAGGCAATAATACTTATAAAGCATTTATTACAGTGCTTGGCACCTGATAAGCACTCAATAAATGTAAACTATTGATTAAGGGATAAAAGTTTTTTTATTTAAGTTGATTCCATTTGATTTAAGTTATCTGATATTCCATTTTATTCATGTATAAAAGGAAATAATAATATCCACTTAGCTAGGTTGTTTTGATGATTAAATGAATCAAAGCATTTAAAGCTTCTAGTAAACTGTTTAGCATATGGTAAATGGGAGGAAGGAACAGAGAGTGCCTTTTGACAAATAGCAAACCAAAGTCATAAATTTTCCCCCAAAAAATTACATGCCAGGTGAATGCTCAAGAAACGTTCGTTGAACGACAAATGAGCAGATGCCAGATGCCATCATTGCAATATATGGTGTAATAAATAAACTTATTTTTTTTCTTTTTTTGAGACAGAGTCTCACACTGTAGTCCAAGCTGGAGTGCACTGGCACAATCTCGACTCACTGCAACCTGCGCCTCCCAGGTTCAAGCAATTCTCCTGCCTCAGCCACTGGAGTAGCTGGGATTACAGGCACACACCACCATGCCCAGCTAATTTTTGTATTTTTAGTAGAGACAGGGTTTCACCATGTTGGCCAGGCTGGTCTTAAGCTCTTGGCCTCATGTGATCTGGCCACCTCAGCCTTCCAAAGTATTGGGATTACAGGCGTGAGCCACTGTGTCCGGCCCTACTAAGTAAATTTCATTGTTCTTTCCTTCTTTTTTTTGGAACAGGATCTCTCTCTGCCACCCAGGCTGGAGTGCGGTGGTGGGATCTTGGCTCACTGCAGCCTCAACCTCCTAGGCTCAAGCAATCCTCCCACCTCAGCTTTCCAACTAACTGGGACTACAGGCGGATGCCACCATGCCCAGTTAACTTTTTAAGTATTTATAGAGACGGGGTTTTGTCATGTTGCCCAGGCTGGTCTCAAACTCCTGGGCTAAAGCACTCCACCCGCCTAAGCCTCTCAAAGTGCTGGGATTGCAGGTGTGAGCCAGCACACTCAGCTAATTTTAGCTTTCTAAAACACGTTGAGGGCTACGCGCGGTGGCTCACACCTGTAAACCCAGCACTTTGGGAGGCCAAGGTGGGTGGATCACCTGAGGTCGGGAGTTTGAGACCAGCCTGACCAACATGGAGAAACCCCGTCTCCACTAAAAATACAAAATTAAGCTGGGTGTGGTGGCGCATGCCTGTAATCCCAGCTACTCGGGAGGCTGAGGCAAGAGAATCACTTGAACCCAGGAGGCGGAGGTTGCAGTGAGCCAAGATCATGCCACTGCACTGCAGCCTAGGGGACAGAGCAAGACTCTGTCTCCAAAAAAATTAAATAAATAAGTAAAACATGTTGCACACCAGGTGTGGTGGCTCATGCCTGTAATCCCAGTGCTTTGTGAGGCTGAGGTAGGAGGACTGGTTAGGCCCAGGAGGTTGAGGCTGCAGTACACCATTATTGTGCCATTGCACTCCAGCCTTGGTGACAGAGTGAGACCCTGTTTCAAAAAAAAAAAAAGGAAGAAGAGAAGAAATAACCTGAGTAGCCATATATCTCAGGAATGAAACGGTGGTTTAACATTTTAAATCTATCTATGTTATTCACCTCATTAACCAACTAAAAAACAAAGCAAAAATTATGATCATCTCAATAAGTACAGAAAAAAGCATCTGAGAAAATTCAACATTGATTCATGGTAAAAATTCTCAGCAAAGTAGGAAGAGAAGGAAACTTCTTTAGCCTGATAAAAAGTATTTAGAATAATACAGATAACATCATACTTAATGATGAAAGATTGAATGCGTTCCTCCTAATATCAAGAAGGTAAGGATGTTTTGTTTAATGTTGTACTAGCAATTCTAGCTAGTGCAATAAGGCAAGAAAAAGAAATAAAAGGCATATAGATTTGAAAGGAATAGGTACAACTATATTTATTTGCAAAGAACAAGATTATCTTGGCCGGGTACAGTGGCTCATGCCTGTAATCCCAGCACTTTGGGAGGCCAAGGCGGGTGGATCACCTGAGGTCAGGAGTTCGAGACCAGCCTGATCAATATAGTGAAACCCCAAACCCCATCTGTACTAAAATTACAAAAATTAGGGGGCATGGTGGCACATGCCTGTAGTCCCAGCTACTCTAGAGCTGAGGCAGGAGAATCGCTTGAACCCGGGAGGCGGCGGTTGCAGTGAGCCAAGATTGTGTCACTGCACTCCAGCCTGGGCGACAGAGCAAGACTCCATCTCAAAAAAGAAAAAAAAAGATTATCTCTGTAGAAAATGCTAAGGAATCTAAAAATAGCTATTAAAACTAAGTAAGTTGGCCAGACATGGTGGCTCATGCCTGTAATCCCAGCACTTTGAGAGGCCAAGGTAGGTGGATCACTGGAGGTCAGGAGTTCAAGACCAGCCTGGCCAACATGGTGAAAATCCTGTCTCTACTAAAAATACAAAAATTAGTCAGGTGTGGTGGCACACACCTGTAATCCCAGCTACTCAGGAGGCTGAGGCAGGAGAATCACTTGAACCCAGGAGGCAGAGGTTGTGGTGAGCTGAGATGGTGCCACTGTTCTCCAGACAGGAAGACTCCATCTCAAAAAAAAAAAAAAAAAAAAATCAATTATAATCCTATACACTAGCAACACAAAATTGGAAACTAAAATTTTTTAAAAAAATAATGCCATTGACAATATTATATTTAAAATATCAAATACTTCAGGACAAATTTAACAAAAGATATATAAATGCTGTACACTAAAGTCTATACATTGCTGAGAAAAATTAAATAAAATCTAAATAGATATTTCATGAATTGGAAGATTCAATATTGTTAAGATGTAAATTCTCCTCAAGTTAAGCAATAGATCCTGTGCAATCCTATTAGGAAACTTTGCAGATCTTTAAAATTTCCAGGCTAGGCCGGGCATGGTGGCTCACGCCTGTAATCCCAGCACTTTGGGAGGCCAAGGCGGGTGGATCACAAGGTCAGGAGATCGAGACTGTCTTGGCTAACACAGTGAACCCCATCTTTCCTAAAAATACAAAAAATTAGCTCGGCATGGTGGCAGGTGCCTGTAGTCCCAGCTACTTGGGAGGCTGAGGCAGGA
Organism: Pan paniscus; assembly: GCF_029289425.2. Lineage (NCBI taxonomy): Eukaryota > Metazoa > Chordata > Mammalia > Primates > Hominidae > Pan > Pan paniscus. The sequence goes on from NC_073249.2 coordinate 200,282,147, forward strand.
GAATGGCATGAACCCAGGAGGCGGAGCTTGCAGTGAGCCAAGATTGTGCCACTGCACTCCAGCCTGGGCTACAGAGCGAGACTCCCTCTAAAAAAAAAAAAAAAAAAAAAAAAAAAAAAAAAAAAAAAAAATTCCAGACTAACCATCACCTGGGTCTTAAATTACAGAGATGGTAAAGTAGTAAGGATTAGGAGCAGGAAGTTCCAGGTGAGTCTGACCTGGATTTAATCCCAGCTCTGTCTCTTACTACCTGTGTCCTTGAGTAAGTTATTTAACCTCTCCTCTTGTAGATTTCTCATCTTTTTTTTTTCTTTTCGAGACTCAGTCGCCCAGGCTGGAGTGCAGTGGCATGATCACAGTTCACTGCGGCCTCTACCTCCCAGGCCTAAGCAATCCTCTCATCTCAGCTTCCCAAGTAACTAGGACCACAGGCATGTGACACCATGCCCAGCTAACTAAAAAAGTTTTTCCTTGTAGCAACAAAGTCTCACTATGATGCCCAGGCTGGTCTCAAACTCCTGGGCTCGAGTGATCCTCCCATCTTGACCTCCCAAATTGCTGAGATTGCAGGCATGAACCACCATGTGCGGCCAACAACACAACTTTTTATTTTTATTTATTTATTGTATTCTTATTATTATTTGAGACAGAGTCTTGCTCTGTCACCCAGGCTGGGGTGCAGTAGCGTGATCTTGGCTCACTGCAACCTTCACCTCCCAGGTTCAAGCAATTCTTCTGTGTCAGCCTTTCAAGTAACTGGGATTGCAGGCACCTGTCACTACGCCTGGCTAATTTTTCTATTTTTAGTAGAGATGGGGTTTCACCATGTTGGCCAGGCTGGTCTCAAACTCCTGACCACAGGTAGTCCACCCTCCTCGGCCTCCCAAAGTGCTGGAATTACAGGTGTGAGCCACCATGCCCAGCCAACACAATTTTTTTGTTTTGTTTTGTTTTTTGAGATGGAGTTTCGCTCTTTTTGCCCAGGCTGGAGTGCAATGGCTCGATCTTGGCTCACTGCAACTGCCACCTCCCAGGTTCAAGTGATTCTCCTGCCTCAGCCTCCCAAATAGCTGGGATTACAGGTGTGTGCCACCACACCTGGCTAATTTTGTATTTTTTTTTTTTAGTAGAGACTGGGTTTCACCATGTTGGCCAGGCTGGTCTTGAACTCCTGACTGCAGGTGATCTGTCTGCCTTGGCCTCCCAAAGTGCTGGGATTACAGGCGTGAGCCACTGGGCCTGGCCCCAACACAATTTTTTAAATGGCTCAAAAGTTTTGAATAGATGAAAGCGTATACAGGAATAGTCAACAAGCACATCAAAAGATGCTTAATGTCATAGTCATTAGAGATATGCAAATGAATCCTCAAAGCTAAATCACTTCATACCCACTTGAATGACTAAAGTTAATATCACAGGGTGTGGCGGGGCGTGGTGGCTCACGCCTGTAATCCCAGCACTTTGGGAGGCCAAGGCGGGCAGATCACAAGGTCAGGAGTTTGAGACCAGCTTGGCTAATATGGTGAAACCCCATCTCTACTCAAAATACAAAAATTAGCTGGGCACGGTGGTGCATGCCTGTAATCCCAGCTGCTTGGGAGGCTGAGGCGGAAGAATCACTTGAACCTGGGAGGTGGAGGTTGCAGTGAGCCAAGATCGTGCCACTGCACTCCAGCCTGGGTGACAGAGCAAGACTCCATCTTAAAAAAAAAAAAAAATCACTGGCATGGTGGCTCACACCTGTAATCCCAGCACTTTGGGAGGCCGAGGCAGGTGGATCACCTGAGTTCAGGAGTTCAAGACCAGCCTGGCCAACATGGAGAAACCCTGTCTTTACTGAAAATACAAAACAATTGGCAGGGTGTGGTGGTGCACACCTGTAATCCCAGCTACTCAGGAGGCTGGGGCAGGAGATTTGCTTGACCCTGAGAGGCGGAGTTGCAGTGAGCCGAGATCGCGCCACTGCACTGCAGCCTGAGCAACAAGATCAAAAGCTCTGTCTCAAAAAAAAAAAAAAAAAAAGATTAATAATACCAAAGGCTGGCAAGGGTATGAAGCAACAGGAACTGTAATACAGTGTTCCTGTATTAAAATGGCACAACTGTTTTGGAAAACAATTTAGTAATTTTTTTTTTTCTTTTTGAGACGGGTCTCACTCTGTCAGCCAGGCTGGAGTGCAGTGGTGTGATCATGGCTCACTGCAGTCTTGACCTGCTGGGCTCAAGCAATTCTCCCACCTCAGCCCCCTGAGTAGTAGGGACTAGAGAGGTTCGTCACCATGCCTGGCTAATTTTTTTTTTTTTGATAGAAATGGGGTTTTACCATGTTGCCAAGGCTTGTCTCAACTCCTGAGCTCAAGCAATCCATCCACCTTGGCCTCCCAAAGTGCTGGGATTATAGGGGTGAGCCACCACACCCAGCCTAGTAACTTTTTATATAATTAAACATTCACCTATCCTGTGACACAGCAATACCACTTCTATTTACCCAAGAGAAATATAAACGTGTGTCCACACAAAGATTCGTACATAAATGTTTATATTAGCCAAAAACAAGGGGATAAAAAGAATGTCCATCAACAGATGAATGAATTAAACTATGGCATTTTCATTCAATAGAATACCACTTCAGCAACAACAGAGAATGAGCTACTGACATACAGCAAGATTGGTGAATCTTGACGGATGCTATGTTGAATGGGAAAAGTCAGACACAAAAAGTATACACTGGATGATTCAATTTTTATTGAGTTCTAGAACAGGCAAAACTAACTTATGGTGACAAAAATCAGAACAGTGATTGCCTCTGGCTCTGAAGGAATTGAGAGGGGACGCAGGGAATGCTCTGTGTAATGAAAACGTTCTATACCTTGAGAGTGGTGTGGGTTTCATAGGTGTATCAGTTTGTCCAAACTCATTCAATTGTACATTTAAAATCTATGCATTTTATTATTGTTATTATTTTTTATTTTTAAATTTACTTATTTATTATTATTATTTTTTCAGACAGAGTTTTGCTCTTGTTGCCCAGGCTGGAGTGCAATGGCACAATCTTGGCTCACCACAATGTCCACTTCCAGGTTCAAGCGATTCTCCTGCCTCAGCCTCCTAAGTAGCTGGGATTACAGGCATGTGCCACCACGCCTGGCTAATTTTGTATTTTCAGTAGAGATGGGGTTTCTGAGGCTGGTCTCGAACTCCCGACCTCAGGTGATCTGCCCACCTCGGCCTCCCAAAGTGCTGGGATTACAGGCTTAAGCCACCACGCCTGGCCAATCTATGCTTTTTATTGTATGTAAATTAAACCTCAGTATTGTTGATATAAATACACATGTGGAGCTCCCTCATGGTCTGTCAGCCTGCAGTCAGCAAGATAACCCCTTCTCCCTGAATCATGGGTGATTAACAACCCCAGTCAATCTACAGGCAGCTCATCAGCACCCCCAGGAGGTGAGCTGGTAGCTCACACTCATCTCCCTGGCAGAGGCCCTCATTGTGACCCCAACCAATGACCATTCCCAGGCCTTATAGACTGCTGATCTTGTTGGTCTCAGCCAACAGAAGGAACTTGACCCCTGAGCAGGCTCCTTTATCAAGACACAAAGTGGCCAACTTTGCAGTCAGAGACTTGGGGGTCCAATTCCAGCATCAGGCTTCCTTCAGCACTGTGTGACCTTGGCTAAATCGATTAACCTCTCTGAAATTCAACGCTCCAGAAAGTCAAGAAGCCAATTGCTCTCATTTTAGTATCTTCCGTGTCTGGAACATAAGTTTTTAATTTTTGTGTTTTTTAAATTAAATTAAAAAAAATTTTTTTAATGCCTAGTCTCTCTCTGTCACCCAGGCTGAAGTACAGTGGCACAATCACAGCTCACTGCAGCGTCAACTTCCCTGGCTCCAGGGATCCTCCCACCTCAGCTTTTCTCAGCTTTTCAAATAGCTAGGACCACAGTCACACCCCACCATGCCTGACTAATATTTTTGTATTTTTGGTATAGAGGGGGTTTCACCATGTTGCCCAGGCTGGTCTCAAACTCCTGGGCTCAAGCAATCCACCCGCCTCGGCCTTCCAAAGTGTTGGGGTTACAGGTGTGAGCCACCGTGCCCAGCCTGGAACGTTAAGTCTACTGAAAGAACTATCGCACAGTGCTGTGGCAGTACTGCTGTTCTACATGCTTGAAAAGTAAAAGTGTTAGTTATCTGCTCCCCTGGATAAAATGTTTCTTAACATCTAGGAGATCTTGAATTCCTTTGAGAATCTGATGACAAACCCTGTACCCTCTCCTCCCAGGAAGATATACAGGTCATTTTACATATATCCCCATGCCTGGGATGCCATGGGCCCTGAATTAAGATCCCTTGGTTCTGGAGCATCTCACTTAGGCCTGAAGGTTCTATCAAGCATTCTTGCAATTCAGCCGTCATTTGTTCTGGATCGGATTCCTGCCAGAGCCTTTATTCTCATTGTTTCTTTTTATCTCCTCCATAACTCTCTGATGATGGTCTGCAGATGAGGGAAATAAGACTTAGGCCAAGTGACTTGCCCAAGATCACATAGTTAGTGATGGCTGCTGTTGAGATTTGACCTCATTTGTGTCTTCTGATTCCAACCCCCACTCACAGAAGCCCACAAAGGACCCAGTAGCTGAAAAGTTTCCTAACGTCTGCAGGAATGACTTTGCCCAAGTCCAGGTCTGGAAAGAAGATTCTGCAACGGATGAGTGACCCCAGGCCCATCCTAAGTGCAGGCCTCATGCCCAGCTCCAACATGTGTCATCACCCCTCGGTTTCTCAACTCAGCCCACAGCGGGCGGGGGTGGTGGGGAGCAGAAGAAGGGAAGAGAAACAGAGGAAATTATAAAAAGAAGTCTCAGACTGAGTCATAAACATGAGTTATAACTCAGAGAGAGGTTCTGGAAAGAGAGTAAAGGTCATAATGAAAGGGCTCCCTCTTTTCATGGGGCAAGGATGCTTAAATGAGCTGACCTGTCCAGGTTCTGGATATGATTCCTTCTACTTAAACCGGCGAGAAGGCCAGGCGTATTGGCTCAGACGTGTAATCGCAAGGTTTTGGGAGGCTGAGGCAGGAGGATCAGTTGAACCCAGGAGTTCAAGACCAGTCCAGGCAACATGGTGAGAACCCAGCTCTACAAAAAAATAAAATAATAAAATATAAAATAAAAATTAGCCAGGCATGTTGGTCCATGCCTGTGGTCTAAGCTACTGAGGAGGCTGAAGTGGGAGGATTGCTTGAACCTGGGAGGTCGAGGTTTCAGTGAGCCATGATCATACCACTGCACTCCAGCCTGGGTGACAAGGCAGAGTAAGACTCTGTCTCTAAAAAATAAATAAATGAATCATATGAGTAAATCAAGGTAGAGAGACTAAATGGCTTGCCCAAGATCCACAAGCAAGTGGTCAAAGTTGGATTGTAAGCCAGGGTTGTTTGTCCCTCAAGAAAAAAAGTTTAATAAAACCAGGACAGCTTAATCCCAGGTCTGCACTTAACCACACTACTCTAGCCTGCTTCCCACGTTCTCATGTTGTTTGCTTATAACTGAGCAGCTCCGTACACACTTCACACGCTCTCTCCTCTTTATTTTATTATTTATTTATTTATTTATTTTTTCTGAGACAGAGTTTCACTCTTGTTGCCCAGACTGGAGTGCAGTGGTGCAATCTTGGCTCACTGCAACCTCTGCCTCCCAGGTTCAAGCGATTCTCCCGCCTCAGCCTCCCAAGAAACTGGGATTACAGGCATGCGCCACCATGCCCAGCTAACTTTGTATTTTTAGTAGAGATGGGGTTTCGCCATGTTGGCCAGGCTGGTTTCGAACCCCTGACCACAGGTGATCTGCCCGCCTCAGCCTCCCAAAGTGCTGGGATTACAGGCGCGAGCCACCGTGCCCGGCTATTATTTTATTATTTTATTTTGAGACAGAGTCTCACTCTGTCACCCAGGCTAGAGTGCAGTGGCGCAATCTCGGCTCACTGCCGTCTCTGCCTCTCAGGTTCAAGTGATTCTCGTGTCTCAGCCTCCCAAGTAGCTGGAATACAGGCACTTGCCACCACGCCTGGCTAATTATTTATTTATTTTTTATATTTTTAGAATAGATGGGGTTTCGCCATGTTGGCCAGGCTGGTCTCAAACTCCTGGCCTCAAATGATCCGCCAGCCTCAGCCTCCCAAAGTACTGGGAATACAGGTATGAGCCACCGTGCCCGGCCAACACTCTCTCCTTTAATGCTCACTATCACTCTGTTTGACAGTTGTAATGTCAGAATGGTGAAGCAACTTGCCCAAGATCACATGGCAGGTCAGCATTAGGGCTGGGATATGATCTCGGGTCTGTCTAGCTCTGCCTGTTCCCATTACCCACTGCTGCCTTCACAGATGAGTGGGGCAGGAGCTGAGGCGGGAGGGAAAAGGTGGGGACCACTGCAAAGGCCCTGGGGAATGATGGCCCACGAGGGCCTCCTGCTCACTTCTCTGGGTCTTTCCCTCTCCTTGGAGTAGCCTTAGTACCACTCCTTTGCCTGCCACCTGCAGCTACCTCCACTGGGGGTGGGGTGCTCATGTAGATCTCTCTCCTGCTTCTGTTGAATCATTTCTCCCTTGGGTCCCCAGGAGTTAGTGGGAACCCCCCACAAGAAGTGGAAGCTACTCAGAAGCCCTCAGTTCAAAGTGGAGGAACTTTCCAACTGTGTGGGGGATTGCCTTGTGATGTGGTGGATTCTCCATCACTGGTGGTATTCGAACAGAAATTGGAAACCATCTGTGGGAGATTCCTATAGTGGGTGGAGGTTGAGTCAAGGCCTTTAGAGCCCTTCTGACTGTGAGATTTTTTGAGTCACTGTGGGAAGATATTTAGCCTGTGCACCAGGGTTGGTTGAATAGTAGGACACACATGAGCTTGGAGCCAGATAGGCCTGGGTTCAAAACCTGGCTGAACCACTTCCTTGCTTGGAGATTGTGGGCAAGTGTCCTCCCTTAGCCTCAGTTTCCTTGTTATAAAATGGAAATTGTAGGCCAAGTGCAGTGGCTCACGCCTGTAATCCCAGCACTTTGGGAGGCTGAGGCGGGTGGATCACAAGGTCAGGAGTTCAAGACCAGCCTGGCCAACATAGTGAAACCCCATCTCTACTAAAAATACAAAAATTAGCCGGGCGTGGTGGTGTGCACCTGTAGTCCCAGCTACTCGGGAGGCTGAGGCAGGAGAATCATTTGAACCTGGGAGGTGGAGGTTGCAGTGACCCAAGACTGTCCCATTGCACTCCAGCCTGAGTGACCAAGCGAGACTCCATCTCAAAAATAAATAAATAAATAAATAAATAAATAAATAAATAATGGAAATTGTAATGCCTCCCTCCTTAGATTGCTTTTCATATTAGGGATGATGTGTATACTCTGCCTGGTTAAAGAAGGAACTCAAGACCTTGTGCCTACCACGGCCAATGAACAAATGACCAATCATGGGTCGGCGTGTTCTTTGTGGCCTTTCATTACGGGGTGAGTGAGTGAATTAAATCCATGTGTTAACCAAGGTGCTAACTGGTTGAATTATTTAACATATGTAGGAAACCAGTCTTTTCTCTGTGGGGGCCTGTCTCTGAAATAATCATGGAAACATGATACATAAGTGGGTAAAATGCAAAAAATGCTCAGGGATTTTGATGTCTGCATCAACAACTGAGAATCTGAGTCTCTGACCCAAAGGGGACATGTGAGATCATCTAAACTGTCCCCTATGGGAAGAGGAATCTCCTCTAAGACCTCAACACGTCATTAGTGCGCTGTGTATGCAGCACAGGGGATGGGAATGCTCTACCTTCTGAGAATGTCTGCGGGAAACTCCCCAAATTCCCCATCTTGTTTTTTACAGCTTGCCAGCTGGGAAATAGAACTTTCCTACTGTGTCCTCCAGTTGACACCAGACCCCAATGTTATGGGACCTTTATGATCACCTGGCTGGCTGAGGGGAAGGGTGGTCACCAGACAGATCTGTGGAACGTGTGACTAGGTCTTGGGCATTTTCAGAAGCAGAGAGGCTGGACAGCACACTGGTGAAGTGTGAGTTTCAGAAACATAGAGATCTCGATTTGAGTCCTGCTCTGCCTCTTAGCTGGGTCCTCGGGCAAGTCATTTAATTTCCAATCCTCAATTTTCTTGTGTGTGAAATTATCACATCTCCCTCATAATGAGGATCAAATGAAATAAAGTAAGGGAAGCACTTGGTGCCCAGCACTCCCGTCACGAGCATTTGATTGATAGATGGGAGCCACTATTTTATGGGAGGGGACATTCTGCAGGGTGAGTGCTCAGGGGTTGTTATCTGGGCATTAAAGGGAAGAGTGGCCAGCCTGGGCAACATAGCAAGAACCCGTTTCTACAAAATAAAATAAAATAAATTAGCCAGCTATGGTGGTGCACACCTGTAGTCCCAGCTTGTTAGGCTGAGGTGGGAGGATCACTTGAGCCTGTAAAGCAGAGGTTGCAGCAAGCTTGGGTGACAGAACAAGACTCTCAAAAAAAAGGAAGAGTGACTGTGGAACTTGGGGACATGAGGATTGATCATTTGTTGTCCCAAGCTGGGTTATTGCTATTCGTGTTTTTTTTTTTTTTTTACTTATTTAAAATATTTCCTGGGAGCATAGATTCAAGTTGCCTTGAATATACACTCTCATTAGTGGGTTTAAAAACATTTTTACTTTTTTTTTCTTTAAATAGAAACGGGTCTTGGGTCTCACTACATTGCCCAGGATGGTCACAAACTCCTGGCCTCAAACGACCCTCCTGCTTTGGCCTCCCAAAGTGCTGGGACTATAAGCGTGATCCACCATGCCCAGCCTATTAATGGGTTTTGTCCAGGCAGTCAGCACTCAGAGAGGAAAGTTCCTACTGGAGGTGCTGGTGGCTGGGAACTGCGTTTCTGGAGTCCAGTGAGTCCCTGGGGGGCTGTCCCGACCTGTGAAAACTATAATAAGCCTAATTGCAAAGCTTTTTACCTTCCTAAACACATTCATATTCACACACTCATTTGATCTTCAGGTGATGCTGTGAGGTGGGCAAGAATTATCCCCATTTAGCAAGTGCAGAAACTGAAGCCCACAGAGGTGAAGTATTAGGGTTTTGGGGTTTGGCTGCTGAGAAACCTATGGACTCCCACCCCACCCACCCATCCACCATTTCCTGGTTCTTGGATCTTCCTTCTGGTGCCTGGGGCAAGACACTAACAGCTCAATGCCTCAGAGCACCAGCTTCCCTTCCACTCCAGATGCCTTTCCAGGCTCCAGCTCTATGCTTCCCCCAGCACCATCAAGTCTGCTCTCTCGTTCACTCACCCATTCAACAAACACTAGCTGAGGACCAAAAAACTGTGTGCCAGGTGCACAGGATATGGAATGAACAAAGCACAGCCCACACCCTCAGGTTCACAGACTAGTGGGGAGAAAACACATCATCAGCTGTTTCCAAAAGTGTGGTATACACAGAAATGGGGCACAGAGCGGGGTCTGAGGACCCCAAAGGAAGGTCACCAAACAGTTTGAGGTGTCCTAGTTGGCTTCCTGGAGGTGTCATTTGAATTTTCCTAAAGGATGGGAAATTAGCAGGGCACATGTGGCAGCAGAATCCAGTGGAGGCAGAAGCACGGCAGGTTTGGGTCTTGTGAGCAGTTTGGGGACAAGTTACAGAGTTGACACTGGGATCTTGGTGGGGGCCAGATCACACAGGACACTGAATTCAAGCGAGGATGCCTCAGCAATATCTTGTAGACAGTGACGAGTCACTTCAGGGCAGATGCTGGGTCAGACTTGTGATTGTAAATGGAGGATGTTGGGGACACAAAAGTCTGGAGAGATTTAGTAGGCTACTGGAAGAACAAAAATATGAGAAGGGCAGGGAGGATGGAGAGGAGGGGATGGATCCTCCAAATATTTAGGAAACAGAATTGATGGTGGCAGGATGCAGAAGTGGGGGGAAGGAGGCAGGGTGATGCTCAGGATTCCAGCTGGGTGATGGGGTCCAGGGGACACAACCCTGGATGATGGGTGGGACAGGAAATGTTGGTTCCAAGATGGGGAAACCAAGTCTCCAAGAAGTGAAACACACAGGACATGCGTTGGGGCTAAGTACCACATAAGTGTCACTGGTTGCAAAGGAGGGCTTCCTAGCCCATGGGGCCCCAACAGCACCCTCCTTGCTCCTGTGGGGAGGCTGCCGGGCTTAGAATCTGTACACTTAGGCCAGCCCCAAAACTTAGCTGCTGTTATCAGAATCTCCTTCCATCATAACAGGACTTATTCACTTCTAAGGCCCTAGCTTTCTAAAATCTGTAAAGTGGGGAGGCCGAGACATAATGGAAACCAAGGCCTGGTTCATAAGGCTTGGAATCTTGCCAGACTGGGGGTCGGGGGGTCCTCTGGCTGTCATCCCTGAGTGTCCCTTGCTGGTGCTCCAGGGCTCAGCACAGGCATCCCCCAACCCCCTCATCTTTGCTCAGGCCCTAGAACAGCACTTCTCAAACTTTAATATGCACAGAAATCACATGTAGATCTTGTTATAAGATAGATTCCTATTAACGAGGTCTGGGGACAGGCCTGAGATTCAGCACTTCTACCCAGCTCCCAGATGATGCTGATGCTACTGGTATGTGGACCACACTCTCAGAAGTCCCGTCTCTTGGCTTTGCAAACTTTCTCCAAGCTAATGACTTCCAAATTTATCTTTCCAGTCCAGATCTCTCCCTAGAACTTCAACTTCTAATTACAACTCTTATTTGACATCTCCATTTGGATATTTTTATTTATATTTATTTACTTATTTTTTGAGATGGAGTCTTGCTCTGTCACCCAGGCTGGAGTGCAGTGGCACGATCTCGGCTCACTGTGAGCTCCATCTTCTGGGTTCATGCCATTCTCCTGCCTCAGCCTCCTGAGTAGCTAGGACTACAGGTGCCCGCCACTAGGCCCGGCTAATTTTTTGTATTTTTAGTAGAGATGGGGTTTCACCATGTTAGCCAGGATTGTCTCGATCTCCTGACCTCTTGATCCGCCCGCCTCGGCCTCCCAAAGTGCTGGGATTACAGGCGTGAGCCACCATGCCCAGCCATTTGGATACTTAAAAGTTACCTCCCACAGAGCTCTAAAAATTTTCCTCAAACCTATTTCTCTCCAATGCTTCCCCCAAAACTCTTTCCCCAAAAATCTAGAAGATATCCTTGAATCTTCTGTTTCCCTTATCCTCTGCATGCAAACTGCCAGCAAGTGCTGTCTACTTTACCTCCAAAGCATATCCTGACCCCATCCACTCCATCCCAATCTCCATCCCACCACCCTAGTCCAAGCCACCTCATCTCTTGCCTGGGCTACTGCAGTAGCCACCAACCTGGTCACCTTGCTTCCCTCCTGCCTCCCCACCTCACTGCCCAAATTCTCTACAGAGCAGTCGGAGTGATCTTTTATTTTTTTGAGACAGTCTCGCTCTGTCGCCTGGGCTGGAGTGCAGTGGTGCGATCGCGGCTCACTGCAACCTCTGCCTCCCAGGTTCAAGCAATTCTCATGCCTCAGCCTTGCGAGCTGATGGGTGGGAGCATGCGCCACCACACCCAGCTAATTTTTGTATTTCTAATAGAGAGAGTTTCGCCATGTTGGCCAGGCTGGTCTTGAACTCCTGACCTCAAGTGATCTGCCTGCCTCGGCCTCCCAAAGTGGTGGGATAACAGGCGTGAACCACTGCACCTGGCCCAGAGTGATCTTTTAAAAATGTGAATCAAATCATGATCAAATCATGTCACTTTCCTGCTCAAATTATTTTAGGAGCTTGCGCCTCACTCAGAATTAAATGCACGCCTAATCCTGGCTTACAGTGCCTAGCATAACTGGCCTCTGCCTCCTTTCCAGCCTCATCTTGGGCAAACGCCTGGCTCTGGGGTCACAGCTACATCAGCCTCCTCTCATCCCTGAGCACACCAAGCTTGTTTCCCCCTCATGGCCTTTGTCCTGACTGCCCTCTGCCTACCAGTCTTGGCTGACCCCTTCTCACCATTCAGATCTCAGCTCCTGGGTTACCTCCCCAGAATGGCCTTCCCTGATTACCCAATATCTCACCCCAGTTTAATTCTGTATGTGTCTTATCAGTAGCTGACCATGGCTTGTTAAGTGTCCGTTTCCCCTACTGGGAAGTAAGACCCCTGGACACAATGACCTTGTTCTTTACCTGGTTCACCAGCATCCAGAACAGGGCCAGAATGAGTGCTCAGAAAATACTGCATGAGAAAATGTCATTCCCCAACTTGAGCCTGTTTCCCCATCTATAAAACAGGGATAATACAGAGCATCTACCTCACAGGGTTAAGATTAAATGAGATATTCATGTGAGGCCCAGGCATAGTGCCTGGCACTTGGTCACCATTGGCTAATAATACTGTTATCAATACCATAATGGAATCCCCTGGCAGGAACACGTGGGCCAGGCCAGCGGGATTCCCACACACTCCCCAGATGACCTGGTTCCAAGCAGCTGGGCTAACTGGTCCTGGCCCATTTTCTGTCACTGCCAATGTCTTCAACATCCGATAGCAGAGAGAGGGTAAATTCAGGGATGAAGAGTGGAGGAGAGCGTGCTTCAACTCAACAGTTTATTAGAAAGGCCATGGACAGATGAACCCTGAGTAACCAGCTGAGGAAGAAATGAAAAAAGACCCTGTCCCTCATGGCCCGCCCACTGGCCTCCTGTGAACTCTGTCCTGTTGCCAACCCCAAATGAAGTCAGCCAAAAAGTGCTTTCCACATCCTCTCTCTGGGGCTGCCCAGCCTGACCGCAGGGGATCCACTGGCAGAGCCAAGGTGGATGCTGGTGCCTGAAGCTGGAAGCCAGCAGGACTTGAGTCCCCTCCTGTAGCAGGAAGTGGTTCTAGAACTCCCAGCAGAACAGAACGGAAAAGGAGCTGATTGGGGATAGAATGAGTTCTGCTAAACAGCCAGATGCTCTGAGAGAGGTGACACTGGACTGTCTCGGAGGTGTGTGCAGATGGCTACAGATGGCCAATCGTGGGGGTCCCCAGGGTGGGATCCCAAAGCTGCTCTAAAGAGTCTCAGAGAGCCCCAGCGTGACTCAGTTCCCCTCCTGGGGCCGCAATGGCTGTTTCTGCTCCCAGAAAGGCAAATGGATCTTGTAAAAATCCATGGTGGTTGATGCCATTTTTTTCATAAAAAAAAGTTTATACAGTGAATCGCTTTCCACCAGCAGAGCCTGAGCTGAGAAGAGTCCATCCTGGGGAAGGAGAAGGCACTTCTCACACCCTCATTAGGGGTGTTCTGGGCTGGCAGCTTCCCCGGCCCCTCGGGTTCCAGCTCCCTCTGGCCCTGTGGTTCCGGCCTGCTCCCTCTGGGAAGCATGCTGACTCTGTCAAGCTAGCACCGCCCTGTGGCCTGAATGCCCTGGTGCCTCACAGGGTGGTGGATGGCAACTTCCTCACTCGCCGCTGGGCCAGGATGGATGACTCGATGGGCTTCAGCTGGGGGGTGGGCTTGGAGCTGTTGAGTGCAGAGTACGTGGCAGCCATGGCTCCCTGAAAGAGAAGTGGGGAAGTCAGGTCACAATGGTGGGAGATGTAGTGGGGAGGGGATCCATGCCCCAAGGGTAGGCCAGCCCCTCTCAGTGTTCCACAGACCACTTTTTTTGGTTTTGTTTTTGTTTTTTGTTTTTTTTTTTTTGAGATACACTCTCACTCTGTCACCCAGGCTGGAACGCAATGGCACAATCTTGGCTTACTGCAACCTCCGCCCCCAGGGTTCAAGCGATTCTCCTGTCTCAGCCTCCCAAATGGCTGGGATTACAGGCGCTTGCCACCACGCCTGGCTAATTTTTGTATTTTTAGTAGAGATGGGGTTTCACCATCTTGGTCAGGCTGGTCTTGAACTCCTGACCTCGTGATCCACCCACCTCAGCCTCCCAAAGTGCTGGGATTACAGGTGTGAGCCACCGCGCCCAGCCTAGCCCACTGTTAATCCAGCCTCAGTGGTCCTTTATGGTCATGGGTCCTGCCTCCCCCATCAGACTGGAGGGTTCAGAGGTCAGCAGCTGTGTCTTCCAGAGGATTGGGGGCTGTGAGTGCACCGTGACACTGTAGCATGTTAGGCTCCCTGACGGCAGGGCTGTGTCTTCTTCTCCTATGTTCCACCTCATGGTGCTTGGTACAGACATGGCATTGCCTGGCTCTTCCACAAGTCCCTGACCATGCCACCTTGGGCTGACCCCCCAGATGCCCAGCAGCCCAAGGGTGGCCATACCTTCACAAGCTGTAGGTCCTGGTGGGACAGCTGGCTTTGGGGAAGCTTGTCTTTCTGGGTGACCCATGGATGCTGCAGAACCTGCTTAGCTGTGAGGCGCTGGTGGGGATCCACGTGTAGCATCTTGGACACCAGGTCCTGGGGACACAGTGGGCAAGGGGGTTGTGGGAGGGCTGCAGGGGAGCAGGCCCCTGATGGGGCACAGGAGGGCAACCATCTCCTGCTAGCTCCCGCCTGAACCCTTGCAGCAGCCCCTGGGATCCATTCTCCACTCTGCTCCAGGGCTCCCCGCACACAGCCAAGGTTCCTGTCGCTGGGCCTTTGCTGCTCTAGGCCCTTCGTCCTGGAACACCCTTCCATTTCTCCTTTGCCTTCAAAAAGCCATGTGGGAAGGTGGGAAAAGCCTCAGGTTTGGGCTCAGACAGATTCAGGTTCAAAACCTGCCTTCTGCACTCATCAAATGAGTGCCCTGGGCAAGTTCCTTCAACTCTCTGAGCCTCAGTTTCCCTGCTGAGAAATAGGAATAACCACTCCCTGCCTCACAGGTTGATGTGAGGTGGCCGGCCGTACATAGAGGGTTCAACTCTGTCTGGCATACAGGTTCCCAATGACCAAAAACTGTTGCTAATACTGAAAGCTCACATGCTACTTCCTCCGAGGAGGCTCTGCTTGGCATGGCCAGTTGCTCTGCTCTGTGTCTCCACGGTCCACACCCCTGGCCAAGAGCGTCCGCCTATCTGTGCCTCCAGGCATCTCTGCCCCTTGTGTGCAAACCTGTATCCCTCATTACACTACGTTTCCACAAAGCCGGGACTGTGATGATGCAGCCCTCAGTGCCCCACAGGGTCCAGAATGAGAAGGGTCAATGAATGATCACCAGGTTACCCCAACAAGGTGCGGAGGTGGTGGTGGTCTGCCTGGGAATCTTCGGCTTGGAGAAATGAGGCTGTTCATGAACTGCTGAAAAGCCCTAGGATGGGACGCTGCCTCCCTCCTCCAAATAAGCCCACGCAGGCCGTACAGACTCACCTTGGCTGTCTCTGAAACTGTGTTCCAATTTCCCCCACTGAGGGTAAACTTCCCACTGCCGATCCGGGTTAGGATTTCCTCTGGTGTGTCACTGGGACCGTTGGCAAATGGAGTGTATCTGCAGAAAAGCCCGCACGGTCTGGGTACAGACTCTGGCCTCCATACTGGGGCTGGGGCTGCGGTGGGAGACTGTGTCTCCCCCTCAGATGGGGTACTCCCAAGGTAGAGCTCCTGGAGGCAGGAGCATGTCTCTATTTCCAGACCATCCTGGGGCGGGGCTGGCTGAGCCATTCCTATCAGACAAGCACCACTCAGCCCAAGTGCTAGGGCTGCAGGAGTGGGGAAGGGTCCAGGCCAGGGGCACTCACCCTGCCAGCATGGTGTACAGCAGAATGCCCAGGCTCCAGATGTCGCAGCCTTCATCGTAGCCCTGGCGCTTCAGCACCTGGCAACAGGGCAGGGGAGGTGGTCAGTCTGGGGGGGCAGTAGAAAGTCGCCACAGATGTTTCTTGCTACTCCCCTCAAGGGCAGGACAAGGGTCCCAGGCTAGATCTTCCCTTGCCAGCTGGGCCAAGGTCACAGAGACTGGAGTCCCGGCTAATGTGGGGCCTCTGGGAGGGGGCACAAGGCCTCCAATTCCCCCTCACTCTTACAGCTGAGGAGGCTGGGCCACTCACCTCAGGCGCCACAAAGTTGGCTGTGTAGCAAGGTGTCATGAGGAGCCCATTCTCAGCCCGCAGCTGTTTGGCAAAACCAAAGTCACAGATGCGCAGGCACTCGGGATTCCCGGACTCGTCCACATACAGGATGTTGCTGGGCTTCAGGTCCCTGTGCACAACCTAGGGGCAGGGGGCTGGGGTCAGTTCTCAGTGTGGGGAGGCGGCTAGTGGCCCAGGTCAGCGGCCAGAGATTAGAAAGCTACACAGACAGGGTGCAGAGGGACGGGTGCATGGACCTGGCATCTGAGAGAAGGGGAAGGGGCTGAAATGATGGTCTTATTGCTGCTGCTACTGACTCTGTGTAGGTGTCTACAGGTAGCTCTAAGTTAACCTGTCAAAACTGAACTCTCAATTCTCCCCTAAAACCTACTCATCACATAATCTTACCTTGTGGCAACTCCATCCTTCTGTTACTTAGGTCAAAATCTTAAAAGTCTTTTTTTTTTTTTGAGATGGAGTCTTCCTCTGTCGCCCAGGCTGGAGTGCAGTGGCACGACCTCAGATCACTGCAGCCTCCGCCTCCCGGGTTCAAGCGATTCTCCTGCCTCAGCCTCCCAAGTAGCTGGGATTACAGGCACCCGCCGCCATGGCTGGCTGATTTTTGTATTTTTAGTAGAGATGGGGTTTCACCATGTTGGTCAGGCTGGTCTCAAACTCCTGACCTCAAGTGATCTGCCTGCCTCAGCCTCCCAAAGTGCTGGGATTACAGGCGTGAGCCACCACACCTGGCCCTATTTTCCTTATCTTTAAAATCAAAGAATACACTGCTTTACTTTTATCTGTAGCACTTCCCACTACTTAACATAATATTTAATTTGTTTTCTGAGTCTGCCCACCGGCATGTAAGCTCCCTGAGTGTTTTGCTCACTGCTGTATCCCAGCACTTAAACTAGCTCCTAGTACATGGCAGGTATTCAATAAATATCTGTTGAATGAATGGATGAATGACACTGCTGAGGCCATAAGCAAACGGCTTTCCTCTGGGCCCTGTTTGCTCATCTGTAACTTGAGGGGGCTGAACCACCCCACATTTCATTCTTCTCCTCCCCACACTCTGTAAGGCTTTTTTGTTTTGTTTTGTTTTGAGACAGGGTCTGTGTTGCCCAGGCTGGAGTACAGCAGCATGATTCATGGCTCACTGCAGCCTCAATCTCTGAGCTCAAGTGATCCTCCCACCTCGACCTCGCAAGTAGCTGGGACTAGAGGCATGTGCCACCACACCCAGCTAATTTTTAAAACATTTTTTGCAGAGACAGGGTCTCGCTATGTTGCCCAGGCTGCTCTTGAACCGCTGGGCTCAAGTGATCCTCCTGCCTGGGCCTCTCAAAGTGCTGGGATTAAAGGTGTGAGTAACTGTGCCTGGCCTGTACAGTTCCATTCATAGTCAATCCTCTAACTATCAACTACCAATACCTCTCAGATCTCTAACCCTAGTCCAGAACTTTTCCTGAGTCTTGGCTCATAAATCCAACTGCCTACCACACGGCAACCACTGGATGTTCCACAGAGCCTCAAACTCAACACATCCCACACTAAACTCCTCATGTTCTCATCTTCCTGCTCCTCCTCCCCTAAGCTAATGGAACCTCCCTGGGCATTGTCAAAAAACCTTCAAAGGCTCCCTACCTGCAAGATAAAGCCCAAAGTCCCTACCCTAACATGGGAGGCACAGCCATCATCTGTTCCAGCCTCACTGTCCATTGCATCCCTCAGGTGCCCTGAGCTCAGGCCACCAGGGGCTCCTTCGGTAACGATCATAACCCTATGTCTGTGGAATGCCCGTTCACCTTCAGCACCCAGTGCAGGGCCTAGCACAGAGCAAATGCTAAGTGAACTTTGTGCAATGAATGAACAAATCACACCTCTGAAACACAGAGACAGATACCTTGCAGGTTAGATTAGTAGAGTTTTGCAGGTTAGTTGGTTTTATTCAGATAGTCTTTTCATAGTCTCAGTTGATCTCCAAGCCCTCCAGCAATGCCCGTGGAGCCCGTGGAGAAGGTAGACATGGCCCAGCACAGTCCACCTCCATAGGGAGAAGAGTGCCAGGTAGATGAGGGGGAAAGGGCCACACTGTTAGAGTGGCCCCAGCAACACACTGTATCCAAGCCTTGGAGAAAGTCCCGTGGGCTCTCTCCTTCAAACACAATCGTATGCCCACAGCACAAGGCCAGGCCCCCAGGAATGTGGACTCTACCTAGAGGTCAGGGATGCTCAGCTTGGCTGAGGACACCAACTACCCTGCACAAGTGAACTCCCAGTTTACAAAGAATGTTACCAGTCGTGATCTCACTGGAGCCACCCACTGCACCTCGGCGGGTGGACAGGAATTATTAGCTCCATTTTACAGAGGAGAAAACCAAAGCTCTGAGAGGACAATTTTCTTTTTTGTTTTGAGATGGAGTCTCGCCAGCAGCACAATCTTGGATCACTGCAACCTCTGTCTCCCAGGTTCAAGCAATTCTCATGTCTCAGCTTCCCAGTTAGCTGGAATTACAGGTGTGCACCACCATGCCTGGCTAATTTTTGTATTATAGAGACAGGGTTTCACCCTGTTGGCTAGGCTGGTTTTAAACTCTGGCCTCAAGTGATCTTCCCACCTTGGCCTCCCAAAAGTGCTGGGATTACAGGTGTGAGCCACTACGCCCAGCCTGAGAGGACAACTGACTTGCATGTAGGTTAGAGGCAGAGGCAAGACCAGAACCCAGTTCTGACCTGAATTCCATAGTCTTTCCAGTTTAGTGTGGCACACATGACACTACTGGGACACAGGGATATGGAAGTTGACCTTTTTTTTAAATTAATTTATTTTTTTGAGATGGAGTTTTGCTTTTGTTGCCCAGGCTGGAGTGCAATGGCGTGATCTCGGCTCAGTGCAACCTCTGCCTCCCAGGCTCAAGCAATTCTCCTGCCTCAGCCTCCCGAGGAGCTGGTATTACAGGCATCTGCTACCATGCCCAGCTAATTCTTTGTATTTTTAGTAGAGATGGGGTTTCATCATGTTGGCCAGGCTGGTCTCGAACTGCTGACCTCAGGCAATCCACCTGCCTCAGCCTCCCAAAGTGCTGGGATTACAGGCGTGAGCCACCACGCCCGGCTCAAGTTGTTGATCTTTTTTCCTACCCTGATACAACATAGAGAAACTACAAATTCCTATAGGAAACTGTCTCACCACTGCCAGTGGCAGAATAGTAGGGATGGTGAATGGGGGAGGGGAAGTACAGCTTTAAAAAGCCCCACAGGTGATTCTGATACCTGACCCTCAGGAGTGTATGTGGGGGGAGGAAAAGTATAGTCTCACATCTCACCGCATGGAAAATCACAACAGGCTGGGCAAGTAATGAGTGAAACCAGGCAGAGTGGGAACCTCCAAGCAGTCCACAGAGGACAGCAGCTACCTGGCTCCAGCTGACAGTCACTACATAGCAACTCGGACCCAGTGTTTTTAAAAGCAGCCAAATTACCAAACCTTACTAAACCATACCTCAAATCAAAAAACACCCCTTATCTTGCAGGCCAAACAAAATATATGTGTAGGCCAAATGCAGGCACTGGAGCAATAGGCCGTGACCTCCAGGAGAGTTGGGATTCCAGTCACAGGAAGGAGTCGGGCAGGCCAGGGTGTGAATCCTGGCTTTACTATCCACTCACAGCTGTGTGGTTTTGGGCACGACATTTAACATCTGTAGCCCTCAGTTTCCTCACTTGTAAAATGGGGCTGATAATAGTATTCAACCCCAGGCTTATAGAGAAGGACAGGAATATTTAGCAAAGGGCTTGGGAAATGATGGACATCACAGTAACCCCAGAACTGCCTTGGACTGAACCCCTTTATCATGCTGGATGTTAAGACACAGTGACTGCTTGGGAAGAAGCACTAGAGACCAGGCCAGGCATGGTGGCTCATGCCTGTAATCCCAGCACTTTGGGAGGCCAAGGCGGGCAGATCACAAGGTTGGGAGTTCAAGACCAGCCTGACCAACATGGAGAAACCCCATCTCTACTAAAAATACAAAAGTTAGCCGGGCGTGGTGGCGTGCATCTATAGTCCCAGCTACTCAGGAGGCTGAGGCAGGAGAATCTCCTAAACCTGGGAGGCGGAGGTTGCAGTGAGCCGAGACTGCGCCATTGTACTCCACCAGCCTGGGTGACAGAGCTAGACTCCGTCTCAAAAACAAACAAACAAACAACAACAACAAAAAACCCTAGAGACCAGATGCTGTCCAAAGCAGCACAGGCTCTGGGCTGGGTGCAGTGGCTCACACCTGTAAATCTCAGCAGTTTGGGAGGCTGAGGTGGGAGAATCGCTTGAGCCCAGGAGTTTGAGGCCAGCCTGGGCAACATGGTAAGACCCTGTCTCTACAAAAAAAAATTTTTAAACTAGCACGCCTGTAGTCCTAGCTATGTGGGGTGCAGGTTGCCGAGGAGGGAGGATCACTTGAGCCTGGGAGGTCAAGGCTGCAGTGAGCCATGATCATGCCACTGTACTCCAGCTGGGGTGACAGAGTGAGACCCTGTCTCAAAAAAAAAAAAAAAAGAGTTAATATGTAAAGTGCACAGAACCCCGCCTGGCCTGTGGAAAGTGGCATATGGCATTAGCTGCCATTAGCAGCAGTGGCAGCAGCATCTTCAGGAGCAGCGTGAGAGGATGTGCATTTAGGCACCTGTGACCAGCCAAAAAAGAGGCGAAGTTGTTCTAAGTGAATCACCTGGTTAAAGGGAGAAGCCCTCTATTATAGAGTCCACAACTTTATAGAAACAACATAGAGGGAGCCTGGTGACTTAAGAAGACTCCACATATTAAATCATGAACTCCTGCCACATAGGATGCAAAGGAAAGGCAACCAATTTTTAAAAATGGACAAAAGACTTGAAGAGGCATTTCATAAAAGAGGCTGTCCAAATGGCAATAAACATATGAAGAGGTCCTCAACTTCATTAAACATCAGAAAAATGCAAATTAAAACTACAATGAGCCGGGCGCGGTGGTTCATGCCTGTAATCCCAGCACTTTGGAAGGCTGAGGTGGGCGGATCACCTGGGGTCAGGAGTTCGAGAACAGTTTGGCCAACATGGTGAAACCCTGTCTCTACTAAAAATACAAAAAAATTAGCTGGGTGTGGTGGGTGCACGCCTGTAATCCCAGCTCCTCAGGAGGCTGAGGTAGGAGAATCACTTGAACCCAGGAGGTAGAGGTTGCAGTGAGCCGAGATCACACCACTGCACTCCAGCCTGGGCAACAGAGCGAGACTCTGTCTCAAAAAAAAAAAAAAAAAAAAAAAAAGCTACAATGAGATACCACTCCACACCCACCAGAATGGCAATGATTGAAGAGATTAAAAATACCAACGTTGGCAAGTACCAGAACTCTCACACACTTCTGTTGGGAGTGTAAATTAGCAAAAGCACTCTGGAAAACTGTTTGGCAATATCTGCTAAAGACGAACACACAAACACTCTGACCCAGCAATTCCATTGCTAGGTGTACAATCAACAGATAGAATGTCACAACAGCATTATTTGTAACAGTCAAAAATCTAGTAACCATCTGGTGTCTATTAACAGGAGAATGGACAATTATACATACAGTAGAGTTGTACACAGCAATGAAATGAATGAACAGCAGCCACAAAACAATGTGGATGGATCTCAAAGACAACATTGAATGGCAGAAGCCAGATACAAAAGAGAAAGTTTGTATGAAATTCCAAAACGGGGCCACGCCTGTAATCCCAGCACTTTGGGAGGCCGAGACTGGTGGATCACTTGAGGTCAGGAGTTCGAGACCAGCCTGGCCAACATGGTGAAATCCCGCCTCTACTAAAAATACAAAAATTAGCTGGATGTGGTGGCAGGTGCCTGTAATCCCAGCTACTTGGGAGGCTGAGGCAGGAGAATTGCTTGAACCTGGGAGGCAGAGGTTGCAGTGAGCCAAAGACCATGCCATTGCACTCCAGCCTGGGCAAGAAGAGCAAAACTCCATCTCAAAAAAAAAAAGAAAAGAAAAGAAAAGAAAAAAATAAATTCAAAAACGGGCAAAATGAACCTACTAGAATTTAGCTTAGGATGGTTATTCTCAGGTTGGGGGGGGCTCCAGGAGAACTGGAAATGCTTTGTTTATTGAGCTGGGTACTGGTTACACAGGTGTATTCACTTTTTGAAAATTTATTGACCTGTCCGTTGTGATTTGTACACTTCTCGGTGTTCACGCAATGCTTCAATACAAAGATAATATTCAAACAAACAGGGGTCCCAGTGGACCCTGCTCCCTGGTCATCCCCTTCCCATCCCTCAGCTCCTGTGGGATTCCCAGCTTACAGACCACAGCTACTGCTGCCGACAAACCAACCCAGAGTATCCCCTCCAAATATCTCAATAAGAAGAGCTTCCCATTCCTGATCATCTGCCCCGGTATTAGCAAACAGCCAGAAACTTTGGAGACACATACACTCCTAGCTTCAGGAAGGAGACGACTTCCTCCAACAACATCCTCACCAAATGGTTATCTATACTTGGAGCTTTGCACATCCCTAGTGGAAGGAGCTCACTGCCTCTGGAGGCAGCTCCCCTCTTCAGAAAGTTCCTCCTTACTTTTAGCTTCAGGTGACCCACGGGTACACTGGCTTGCTTGTCTTCTAAACCATTTTAAGTTTAACGAGTACTCACTTAAGAACAAAACAGAGGCCGGGCGCGGTGGCTCACGCCTGTAATCCTAGCACTTTGGGAGGCCGAGACGGGCGGATCACGAGGTCAGGAGATCGAGACCATCTTGGCTAACACGGTGAAACCCCGTTTCTACTAAAAATACAAAAAATTAGCCGGGCGTGTTGGCGGGCGCCTGTAGTCCCAGCTACTTGGGAGGCTGAGGCAGGAGAATGGCATGAACCTGGGAGGCGGAGCTTGCAGTGAGCCGAGATCGCGCCACTGCACTCCAACCTGGGAGACACAGCGAGACTCCGTCTCAAAAAAAAAAAAAAAAAAAAAAAAGAACAAAACAGAAAAAACGAAACACATTTACTCTCTGACCTGACACGTTTAAATATTAGTCTATTGCGCTGGCATTTCAAAAACCAAAGCCACTTCAAACATGACAATTAAAAGCACAGGGGGTAACCAAACCGGAGCTTTGGTTAAGAGGTAAAGTTCTTTTTTACAGAATTTCCCCTAAAAAATTAGACATAATCAGGCATCGCCACTTTCACAACCCTAATGAAATACTCGACTCATACAAGATTCTGAAAGGATGAAACCATTAGATGAGGATCTTTATAATAAGGAGATCGGACGGTTACCACCTGCCATGGTTAAAGGTGGGCAGCGTGGCCGGGCGCGGTGGCTCACACTTGGTATCCCAGCTCTTTGGGAGGCCGAGGCGGGCGGATCACAAGGTCAGGTGATCGAAACCATCCTGGCTAACACGGTGAAACCCCGTCTCTATTAAAAATACAAAAAATTAGCTGGGTGTGGCGGTGTGCGCCTGTAGTCCCAGCTACTCGGGAGGCTGAGGCAGGAGAATGGCGTGAACCTGGGAGGCGGAGCTTGCAGTGAGCTGAGATCGTGCCACCGCACTCCAGCCTGGGCGACAGAGCGAGACTCCGTCTCAAAAATAAATAAGTAAATTAATTAATTAAATAAAATTAAATTTAAAAAGGTGGGCAGCATGACACTGTGCACTCGTGGATGTAATGCACTGTGAAGTGTACCTCCATAGATTGGATGACCTTGGCCTTCTTATTTTTATTTTTATTTTTTATTTGAGACAGGGTTTTGCTCTGTCATCCAGACTGGAGTGCAGTGGTGTGATTTCAGCTCATTGCAACCTCTGCCTCCCAGGTTCAAGTGATTCTTGTGCCTCAGCCACCAGAGTAGCTGGGATTACAGGCATGGGCCACCATGCCCAGCTAATTTTTGTATTTTTGGTAGAGATGGGGTTTCATCATATTGGCCTAGCTGGTCTTGAACTCCTGGCCTCAAGTGATCTGCCCACCTTGGCTTCCCAAAGTGCTGGGATTACAGGCATAAGCCACCATGCTCAGCCCAACCTTAGCCATCTGAACCTCATTCCCATCCCCCCAAAAAAACTGAAGCTAATAATGATGTTAGAGCAACTTGCAGTTTACAGGAAATATAGACAATGGAGAAATAATGTAAATGATCCAGGAGGCAGCCGACAGACAAATTCAGAATGTGAGACATTCCACAGAACTCATATACAATATGTCGGTGGCATAAAAAAGGGAGGTCTAAATGTGGAGGTGACATGGGTGTACACATTTAACAAAATTCATCAGAATGTACCCTTGAAATCTACTGTATGCAAATTTTCCTCCAGTTTTAAAAAAGAAGAAAAGAGGCTGGGTAAGGTGGCTTACACCTGTAATCCCAGCACTTTGGGAGGCCAAGGTGGGCAAATCACTTGAGCTCAAGAGTTCAAGACCAGCCTGGGCAACAAGCCAAAACCCCATCTCTACAAAAAATACAAAATTAGCCAGGTGTGGTGGTGCGTGCCTGTGGTCCCCGCTATTTGGGAGACTGAAGTGGGAGGATCATTTGAGCGCAAGGAGGTCAAGGCTGCAGTGAACTGCAATTGTGTCACTGCATTCCAGCCTGGGCAACAGAGTGAGACCCTGTCTCAAAAAAAAAGGGGAGAGATTTACCAACTGAATGAAATGTGTGGAACCCACAGGTATTCTAATTTCAATAAACCAGTCAAAAAAGACATTTTTGAAAGGACAATGGGGGCCGGGTGTGGTGGCTCACACCTGTAATCCCAGCACTTTGGGAGGCCGAGGCGGGCGGATCACCTGAGGTCAGGAGTTTGAGACCAGCCTGGCCAACATGGTGAAACCCCATCTCTACTAAAAATACAAAAAAATTAGCCAGGCGTGGTGACAGGCGCCTCTAATCCCAGCTACTTGGGAGGCTGAGGCAGGAGAGTCACTTGAACCCGGGAGGCAGAGGTTGCAGTGAGCCAAGATTGTGCCACTGCACTCCAGCCTGGGTGACAAGAGCGAGACTCTATCTCCAAAAAAAAAAAAAAAAAAAAAAAAAGGACAATAGGAGAAAAATGTGTCTATGGACTGGGTACTATGTGAAAACAAGTTAACAACCAACAACCTCATACACCAAGACCTGGACTCAGCCAGGTGGATTCATAGCCTGCATTCTTAACCCCCATGTTGTCTGATCAGATGCACCCTAAAACATTATCTCATGCAGAGAGAAGCTAATGCTACTGTTTTGGGCTTTAATCCACTGTAATGAACTTTCCTACCTCACCGTCATCTAGTGCTCACCTGCCTTGTGCAGTAATAAAGGCCAGACCCTGCCATTTGGACCTATACCTCTTCTGCAGTCCCTGCTACGTTTCCAGCAGAATTTCCTCCTGCATCCATTTCCTCTGCCTTAGCAACTGAACCCAGTCAAATTCACCTCCCTGAAGCCTTGCAGCTCCCCCACGGTGACCCTGCCACTTCCTAACTCAAAAGCCACTCCCCACCTAAATTCTTCAGTCTGAAATTCTTCCATTCTTCCCGGGCTATGTGATATTGAGCAAATGAACTTTCATCTCTGAGCTCCGGTCTTCTTACCTGTGAAGTGGGGCCAGTAACAGCATCTATCTCAGAGTTGTTGTGAAAATCAATTGAGATAATGTAAATCTTATTTATGTATTTATTTATTAGATGGAGTTTCGCTCTGTTGCCCAGGCTGCAGTGCAATGGTGTGATCTTGGCTCACTGCAACCTCCGCCTCCCGGGTTCAAGCCATTCTCCTGCCTCAGCCTCCCAAGTAGCTGAGATTACAGATGCCCGCCACCACACCCGGCTAATTTTTTTGTATTTTAGTAGAGACGGGGTTTCACCATGTTGGCCAGGCTGGTGTCAAACTCCTGACCTCAAGTGATCCACCTGCCTTGCCCTCCCAAGTTGCTGGGATTACAGGCGTGAGCTACCATGCCTGGTCTGGAAACTTCATCTTATGCTAAACCTTACCATGGTGCCTGGCACACAGTAGATACTGAATAACTTTCCATACCTTCCCTTTCACAATTGGCCACATCTCTCCCTCCTTCCTTTGCACGCATCCACCCACCCAGCCCTAGTGTCCCCTCAGTTTGGCTAGCTGGAGGCTGCCATTCCTGGGCCAGCAGGTGGTTCATGTTCTCTGCTGATGATATGACCCTTGGCATCCCCCTACTGCCTCCCCGAATCCAGACTCACCCCCTGTGAGTGCAGATACTCCACAGTTTTGCCAATGGTGTGCAGGACAAAGCTGGCCTCCCGCTCTGAGAAGAACTTCTGCCGCAGGATCCTGTCCAGCAGCTCCCCACCCCGCATCAGCTCTGTCACCAGGTACACGTGTTTGCCATCATCATACACCTGCCGAAGACCTCACCATCAGGCTCTTCTCCCCAGTGTCAGGCCTGAGCCCCCTGGTCAGCAGCGCCCCAGAGCAGGGAAGAATGACATGAGCCTTGGGCAGGTGTTCTGTTTGCTCTTCAGTGGCCCTGCCTTCCCCAAAAGGAGGATGCTGACACTGGTCTCCTGATACGCAAGAAGGTCCTCAGAAAATGTCTGAGTCTGAAGGAGGGCCCTTGGGGTATGGGCAGACTGAAGGGACCAAGGGACCTCCTTCCCCTCCACATGACCACTGGAAAGAGGATGAGAAGTCAAAGGAATGGCAATCCTGAGACAAATCCTGAGAGTTGAGTTCCTGGTCCCCACCCCAGTCTTAAGGACCCCCACTCACATCTTTCAGAGTGATGATGTTGGGGTGCTGGCCGTACCGCAGAAGAATCTCAATCTCTTCTGAAGGATCCCGCTTGCTCTTATCAATGACCTGAAGAAAGGGGGTGCATGTGGCAGTGTCAGAGTGACAGGGTCCAGGGTCCTTTCTGGCCATGGAGTAGGCCAGGAGGTCTCGGCCACACACCTTTCATACATCTGCAGAGCTCAGGCACCACCCCTCCCCACCAGACGGGGACCTGCCCCCAACCCAGCAGCCTTGGCCGAGACGTGGTCAGGAGGCCCACCTTGACAGCATACTCCATGTTGGTGGCCTTGTGGACACAGCGCTTGCACTCAGAGTAGGAGCCCACACCAATTGTCTCCTTTACCACGTAGCCGTCACTAAAAACCAGGTTCTTCCCATGGAGTTGCTGTAGGAGACCAAAAATTGTGGCTGACCCCTGGCTCTAGAGTGCTAGGGGTCATCCCCCAGGACCCAAGGTCTTGGCTCAGTAGAGACAGCACCAGGGAAGGGCCAGGAGACTTGGGGTAGAGTGTTGGCCATGTGACCGCAGGTGACAGCCTGCCCCTCTCTGGGCCTCAGTTTTCTACTCTATATAATGGGCATACTCGCTGGCTCCCAGCCTGCCTGGACTGCAGCCTGTGGTCAGAGGGCAGTGTAGGGAGTGGGAAACAGGGTCACAACACACATGGAGAGGACTTTAGTTCTGAAAAGTCTGGGCAGGCCTGGGAGGGACGCAGGAGCCCTGAGCTGAGTTCCAGCTGTGCCACTAAGTACGGCTTTGAGTGACCTGCCTCCCTTTCTGGGGTGTCACAGCTCAACTCATGGGGTGTCTCAAGGTTCTGGGACATTAGCCGTAGCAATGCTGAATGGTGCTTAGTGTGTGCTGTGTGCCAGGCACTATTTTAAGCACTTTCATCAGGTGACTGCATGCCCCACGGCCAGCCCTGGCTTGCGCGTGCGGTCCTTGCATCCAGTCTGATTTAATATTTGTCCTGGACTAAGATGTCCCAGTTTGGAAAATAAATTACATAGTCACCTTAACTTTATTTTTTATTTTATTTATTTATTTTTTGAGACAGAGTCTTGCGCTGTTGCCCAGGCTGGAGTGCAGTGGTGCATTCTCAGCTCACTGCAACCTCTGCCTCCCAAGTAGCTGGGACTATAGGCACGCGCCAACACGCCCAGCTGATTTTTGTATTTTTAGAGACAGGGTTTCGCCATGTTGGCCAGATGGGTCTGTTTAAATTCCTGGCCTCAAGCAATCCACCCTTCTTGGCCTCCCAAAGTGCTGGGATTACAGGCATGAGCCACCGTGCCCAGCCCACATGAACTTTACGTGTATTAACTCTAATAATCCTCATAACAGCTCTATGGAGGAAGCTTCTATCATTTCCCCCATTTACAGATGAGGAAACTGAGGCACGAGGAAGGGAGTATCTCATCCAAAGTCCATTATCTGGTCAGGTGCTCATGTCTGTAATCTCAGCACCTTGGGAGGCTGAGGTGGGCGGATCACTTGAGGTCAGGAGTTTGACACCAGCCTAGCCAACATGGTAAAACCCTGTCTCTACTAAAAATACAAAAAAAAAAAAAAAAAAAAATTAGCTGGGTGTGGTGGTGTATATCTGTAGTCCCAGCTATTCGGGAGACTGAGGCAGGATAATTTTTTGAACCTGGGAGGTGGAGGCTGTAGTGAGCTGAGATTGTGCCACTGCACTCCAGCCTGGGCAACAGAGCAAGACTACGTCTCAAAAACAAACAAACAAAAAACCCCAAAGTCCATTATCTTGTGAATCTGGAACCCATGCAATGAGCTCCACAGTCTACATTCTTGCCTCTCAACCTGAAACTTTCATTAGCAGTAGAAGTGTACAAATGGGGAACAAGTGTGATGAGATCCAAGTCCTTCGCTACCCTTATGCCGGAGACACGACAGTCACTCGGCACCACCACCCTGGGCACCTCCTGACATGTACCCAGACCCTGGCTCTGTGCTGGGAAATGTATACCCATATCATCATCCAATTATCAGGGCCACTGTGTGAGGTGGGCCTTACTGTCCCTGTTTTATGTTGGAGGCCCTACTGGTCCCACAGTGGCATGAGGGTATGAACCTGGTTCTGTCCAACTCAGAGCCTGTGTACTCAGCCATTCTTTAGAAAAGGATAATGGAGCAGCAGCCCCCTGCCCCCCTCACCTGTACCACCGAGTGCAGGGGTGCCTGCGGGGCACGAGGCTTGCCGTCGTCTTCCATCAGGCCGGTGGCCACGAAGCTGAAGCCCCGGAACAGCTGATGGGCCCCAGCGCTGGGGGGGATGCCTGGGGAATCTGTACGGATGGAAGGAGAATGTGAGGGTACCTGAGGAGGTCCCCTCAACCCTGAGGCAGCCCAGCAAAGGGGGAGCACAGGGCCTCCAGACCTGCCTCAGGGGCTGGCCGTGGCGGGAGCCTGCAGAGGGCCTGTCCATCACAGGCCTTGGCCCAACTGCTCATATGTGTTTATTAGACCAGTCCAGTCCTGTCGCATGAGGAACAAAAAAGACTCTCACATCCACCTCCATCCCAGGCCAAGACAGTTCATCCCTTCCTGGATGCTTCCTCCCCAGCTTCCCCATCTTACGTCAGCCCCTTCAGGTCCATCTCTGCACAGCAGCCAGAGGGAAGGTTCCAACCACAAATCTGCCACCCTGCCCACACCTTTCAAAGGTTCCCGTCTGCCTTCAGGAGTAAGTCCAGCTCCTGAGTCTGGCAATTGAGGGCCTTGTGATCCTCGCCTCCTCTCTCTCTGTACCACAGCTGAGCCATGTTGGACTTCTCAGATTCTTAGAGGGGTCTCTGAGCCCTTGCACACACTGTTCCCTTTAACTAGATAATCCACTCCTTGCCTATCCTTCAAGACTCAACTCGCACGCTCCCTCCTCTGAGAAGCCTTGCCTGATGCTGCTCCTCCGGCCCCTGACTCCTACGAAGCTGCACTTGTCACGTTGCCCAGCGGACTGCTTGGAGAAGTGCTGTCTCTGTCATCAGAGGCGTGCAAGTGCAGTGAGAAAAGCACCCCCTTGTGGATCACCTGAGGTCAGGAGTTCGAGACCAGCCTGGCCAACATGGTGAAACCCCGTCTCTACTAAAAATACAAAAATTAGCCAGGCGTGCTGAAACATGCCTGTAATCCCAGCTACTCGGGAGGCTGAGGCAGGAGAATCTCTTGAACCCAGGAGGTGGAGGTTGCAGTAAGCTGAGATCACGCCATTGCATTCCAGCCTGGGCAACAGAGCGAGACTCCATCTTGAAAAGAGGAGAGGAGAGGGAAGGGAAGGAGAGGGAAGGGGAGGGGAGGAGAGGGGAGGGGAGGGGAGGAGAGGGGAGGGGAGGAGAGGAGAGAAGAAAAGCACCCCCTCTCCTAAAACATGCCCTTATAGGAGGTTTCCCAGAACATTCCACCCCACACCCACTGTCAATATCTGGCCAAAAAGTTAGGATTCACCAGGTTCCTTCCCAGAAGCTCCCTCACTGGCTTCTTGTAGCAACCCCAGGGAATGAGTGGGTTTGTGGCTGTGCCCTTGTTCCAGATAAGTACACGGAGGCCCGGCAGTCAGGGCAGCCAAAGCTGATTCCCATGCCTGTCCCTGACCTATGGGCACTGTCACCTCTGCTCAGCCACCACACAGTGTGGCTGGGTCAGATTCTTTCTCCCTGACGTGATGGTAAGCCTGATGTGTTTGGTCTTCCCAGTGGGCTGGAAGGTGCCCCGGGCAGGGGTCCTGGCTTTTCTACTGTGGCCTTCACCACCCACACATCCCCACTCCCACTCTCTCACCAGACACAAAGAGACCCACAGAGCCCCATAGTGAGACAGTCGGGTGGAGTGAGACAGGGACAAAGTCAGTCCCACGGAGCCAGAAACTCACCCGCCTGCCCACCCGCATACCTCGGCCTGTCAGTGTCCCTGACTATCTCTGCCCCCCAAGCTGCCACCGACTCCCGGCTTCCCTCCTGTACCAGCCCAAGACAGACAAAACAGATAAGGGACGCACCCTTGGGTGTGCGGGACGTGAACTCGGTGTCAAAATAGAAGGTGTCATCAGGCTGAGCCACTGCTGGCTTGAAGGGTGGCTTGATCTCACGACGGTATAGCTTCTGCACAGTGAGGTGGGCACTCTGGTCACCACGGCATCCTCAACAGCCCACCAGGAGCCCCATGCAGGAGGAGGTGCTGGGCTTGGAACATAGGCCATATTGCCCAGCTCTCAGAATTGCTTGCCCTCAGGAGGCCAGCCCTTGTCTTCAAGGGCAGGCTGTGACCCTCTGCTCCTGCGTCTGGGGCCCTCGCTGGCAGAGGCTCCCCTCCCACCACCCTTCCTGTGGCCAAGATGGCTGAGCCCTGGTCAGAGCCCTGGTGTGGGTGGACACACTCACATTCCAGTCAATGGTGGAGTAGAAGACATGCCGCTTGATTTCCTCTGCCCCATCAGGGCCGGAGCCTGAAAGAGCCCAAATGAAGGGTCTGTCCCTGGCTGGCACAAGTCCCAGATATTACCCTGCCCACCAAGCAGCCTCACAGGGCTCTGGGACCAGCTGCTGGAGCAGAGGAGAAAATGGGCTCACTCAGCCTCAAATCTACCCAGCCATCACCCTAAGGCCTGTCACCTACTCAGCATTTTCCACTTTCTGGAGCTTCCGATGAAGAAATTCCAATGTACCAGTGGGAGGAGGAAGGCCCAGAGACTTTAGGCAACTTCTCCAAGGCCACACAGTTAGAACAGAAGCTGAGCTTGTTCTGAGACCTACAGAGAGCCCCACCTCATTCCGAGGCAAGCCTCATCTCTGTTCCTCTTATCCCATTGACCTTTTCAACCATAGGACAGGCTGTCACTCCATTCGACCCCAGGGGCCTTGACTGGACCTTACACAGCTGGTCATGGACCAGATGAACTCAGGAGCCAGGGAAGCCAGCACACACTGGACACCTACTACATGCCGGCATGTTCACACAACCTCATTTCATCAACAGAGCCCTGAAGCAAGCTTGGGATCATCATCTCCCATTGAGACGAGGAACCTGCGGTGCAGAGAGGTGAAGTCACCTGCCCAGGGTCACTTAGTTCATAAGTGGCCTCATTCGTTTAACAAATATTTATAGAGGGACTGTTTTGTGCCAGGCAGTGGGGACCTGACACAGAGCCGGGATTGGGACCTACGCCTTCTGACTCCTGAGCTCATGCTATTTCTCTTGTGCCAGCAGCCTTGGCGGAGAAGCTGTGTGGGGGCCTCTGTCCTTGTCCCCAGAGGGAGTAGGGATGACTCAGTTCCTGCCTTCCCCCTACACACAGGTCAACTCCCCCCTCCACAACACCACACATGGAGCCAGAAGGCAGGGTGGCCCGCGGCATTGTCTGCCCACACAAAGGACAACGGCCCCTTTCAGCCCAGATGTGGCCCTGTGGCCTAGGCTGCAGCTGTACCCGGCTCCCCATCGCCACATCCCCTCCCCTGAGCTGGGGCTGCTTACCGAGCCGGTTGGCAGGATTCCGCTTGAACAGGGCCCGCAAGAGGCTCTGGGCTTCAGTGCTCAGAAACTGGGGCATGCCTAGCTTCGCCCTGAAACAGCCCCCGGGACTCATCAAGGCTGAGCCCTGACCCAGAGGCCCCATCTCCCCCGGCCCCTGTCCAGATCTAGTTCCCAGCTCAGTCTAGACAAGCCATCCACTAATTCACTTCCCAAAGGCTTCAGGGATCCTACCCACAGGCCCCCAGCGATGAAAGAGGGGCTCTGGAAGGTATAATGTTTAACCCAGAGGAGAGTCTCATTAGAGAGGGAATCTGAGGCAGGGACAGGGTAATAATATTCTGACCCCCAAACTGGGGCTGGGGCTTGGAGGAGTCCATTGTTATCAGGGCAGCGCTGGGGCTTACTTCAGAATCAGTGTCATGGTCTCCTTCCGGTCCTTCCCCTGGAAGGGCAGGGAGCCCGTCAGCATCTCAAACTGCAGAGGACAAGGGTCTATTCAGGCTCTGATCCCTGTCTCCGACACACCTCCCGCCTCCTCCCAGTCAGACCCCTCTGCCTCAGTCCCAGGATTCTTGCTGATACATCCAAGTCAGCCTGGAGCAAGAATTATGTCCGTCCCTCTTGCCTCTGCCAACCAGACCACCAGGAGCAGCGGTGGGGGCGCGAGGCTGGGGAGAAGGCCAGCACTGGGTTAGGCGCGTCCCAGGTGGGGTCAAGCCTGGGATCCTTCCAAGGAAGAAAACTGCAGGTGCATATAGGGTGAGGCCAGCTTGGCTGTGAGAGGAGACGGGGAGAGCCCTAGAAATCATCAACCCCCTCACTGTACAGATGGGGAGACTGAGGCCAGAGGCTTGGGCTGGATCCTTTACCCCTGTCTGGGCACTCACCATCAACACCCCATAGGACCACCAGTCCGCACTATGGGAGTGGCCCTGGCGGTTGACGACCTCAGGGGCCATGTACTCCACTGTCCCGCAGAAAGAATAGGCCTTCTTCTCGTGGTCAATGGCCTCTTTGCTCAGGCCAAAGTCTACAGCAAGGAGGGCAGGAGGACACACCTTAGGACCCCTGCCTTCCTTGCTGCCACCCTTTGCACACCCAACCCCCATGCCCAGAGGCCAGAAGGCATCACCCCCATGACACTCAGGAGGAAGCTAAGGCCCAGAGAGGTCAGGTGACTTGCTCAACGTTACACAATGAGGGGCTGGGATTCCAACTGAGGGTGTTCCAAGTCTGAGGCCTGAGTTTTTGACCACTTCCAAGTAACCGGCACAGCTTCTCGGGAAGAATGAGCCCCCAGCACTCAGCCGAGACCTATCATGACCTTGTCCTGCCCTCCCCTGGGGCCCGAGGGGGCAGGCGCCCTCCACTCACCAGTGAGTTTGATGTGGCCCTCCTCATCCAGAAGGATGCTGTAATAGAGAAATAGTGGTCAGGGCCCCTCAGCTGTGGCCGTGTGGGTGATGGTGTTACCACAGGGCTGTGGGAGTTGGGTTCAGCCCAGAGGAGGTGCTCCACCCAATTCTCTCTGATGACTGGGCGGGTGTTGCAGGGTGGTAGCAGTGCCACGCAGGGGTGTTGCCTATCTTTTTTGCTAATCCTTGAAGCAACTGTGTGAGGCAAGTACTATTAGGGCCCCGTTTTGCTAATGGGAAAACTAAGGCTCAGGGCAGTTAAGTAGCTCTACAGTCATTGAGCTAGTAGGTCTAGCTAGTAGGTGGAGACAGGATTTGAATACAGGGCTGCCTAACACCAAAGCCAGATCTTATTCCAACTCACCACCTGCCCCTGGCTCCTTAGTTATCATTTGAGGGTAGTTAGATATTAGGGAAAATTCTATAGGGCTTTATCAAGGAAAGACCTCTAAAGGTGGCATCTCGAATGTCACACTAGATTAGCAAAAAAAGATGGGCAACATTACCTGCATGGAAAGTACCTGGCCCTTGGTAATGGTAGCATTAGTGACTGGGCAGCTGGCACTACCACCCCCCCACTCACCCATTCCTCAGATTGCCCAAGGAGGGAGACGTTTCTGGAGAAAGCCATGCCCACCCACCTCAGGATGGCCCTGTCCTAGAGGAGGCCTCCCCTGGGGAGGCTGGGGTGGGGCTGGAGGCTTCACTCACTTCTCAGGCTTGAGGTCTCTGTAAATGATACCCAGGCTGTGCAGGTGATCCAGGCCCAGAGCCAGCTCGGCCAGGTAAAACTTCACATCCTCCTCCGTGAACATCACCTGCAAAAGACAGGAGGGGCCTTCAGCAGGGACCTCCTCTTCCTTAAGAGCTGGGGCACTGGGCAATCAGCAGCTTCCTGGTCCTGAAGGGCCACCCTGGGAGGACCCTTGGAAACCCCAGGCCATATAGCCTTCTCATCATACAAAGGATTTGAAGTATGAAATGACTAATACGCAAGCCACTCATTGTGGCACCATTCAGAAATAGAAGGGGTGGGAAACAGGCCTAGGGTCCAAGAGTAGAAGGCTGGAATCAGCCCTCTCCCCTGCATAATGGAGTGCTTTGCAGCCATGAACTGGAACAAGGAGTTTCTCCGTGTTCTGACATGGAGTGAGCTCCAAGATACACTATCTTGAAAAAAGCAAGGTACAGAACAGTGTATACAGAATAGTACTTTTTACATAAGGAAATGGGGGTAGGAATGAACATATATCGGATTTGTTTGCAAAAGAAACATGGGAAAGTTAAACAAGAAACCAATAAAAATGTTTACCTATAGATGGGGATAGAGGGGGCTGGGGTGGGAGGAAGACTTCTTCAGGAATATTTTTCTTTTGAATCATGTATATTACCTATTCAAACATTCAAATCACAATTTAAGCCGGGCACGGTGGCTCACACCTATAATCCCAGCCAGCAGTTTGGGAGGCTGAGGCAGGTGGATCACCCGAGGTCAGGAGTTCAAGACCAGCCTGGCCAACATGGAGAAACCCTGTCTCTACCAAAAATACAAAAATTAACCAGGCGTGGTGGCGTGCACCTGTCATCCCAGCTACTCAGGAGGCTGAGGCAGGAGAATTGCTTGAACCCGGGAGGCGGAGGTTGCAGTGAGCTGAGACCCCACCAGTGCACTCCAGCCTGGGTGACAAGAGCAAAACTCCATCTGAAAAAAAAAAAAAAAAATTACAATTAAAAAAAAAAAAAAAGCTAGATTCTCTTTAAAGTTTGAATTGTACGAATGGTCCCATTTTCTAGCTCAAATCCTTTTTTTTTTTTTTTGAGACAGAGTCTCGCTCTGTTGCTAAGCTGGAGTGCAGTGGCGCGAT
Source organism: Pan paniscus (assembly GCF_029289425.2). Lineage (NCBI taxonomy): Eukaryota > Metazoa > Chordata > Mammalia > Primates > Hominidae > Pan > Pan paniscus. The sequence goes on from NC_073249.2 coordinate 200,317,726, forward strand.
CTTGGCTCACTGCAACCTCTGCCTCCTGGGTTCAAGCGATTCTTGTGCCTCCGCTTCCTGAGTAGCTGGGATTACAGGCACACTCCACCATACCCAGCTAATTTTTGTATTTTTAGTAGAGACGGGGTTTCACCATGTTGGGCAGGATGGTCTTGATCTCCTGACCTCCTGATCTGCCCACCTCGGCCTCCCAAAGTGCTGGGATTACAGGCGTGAGCCGCTGCGCCCAGCCTCAAATCCTTTTATATTGGTTCAAAATCCTTTTGGATGACATATGCAAGATGACTGCTAAAGTCTCTGGCTCTCTGGGTGACTTTGGGCTTCTCCCCTGTCTTCACACCTCTGCCCAGAGCAGCCCTGGAAGAAGGCAGGTGCAGAGGTGAGAGGAACCCTTAGCTCCCTGGAGTTTCCTTGGGAGAAACTCTCAGAGACCTTGCCAGCGTATGGCCTCCATTCCAGGGTGCGTGGTATTTCCTGGGCCAGGGGCTGCTAGGCAGGCCTGGGTGGTTCCAGGTTCAAGCCATACCAAACACATTCTGTACAGGGCCCTGGGATGGGAGGACTTGTCGTCCCCCAGCTCCATCCCGGGGCCCTCTGGCAGTAGATGTCAGCTCACCTCTTTTGAGAGCCGGGTGAAGAGGTCCCCACCACGCAGGAAGTCCAGAATGAGATAGAGCTTGCCCTCGGTCTGGAAGGCTGGGAAGAGGGAGAAAGGCAATGGTAGAGTCAGCGCGGCCTTATGATCTGCTTCTCCGGCCCTGGCTCCCTTGGCCTGCCAGGCAGGCGGTGGGACAGTGTACAGACCACAGGCAAGGGCGAAGGATGGGTGGGGTAGGAGCTCAGGCAGGGCCAGAAGCTTTACCATAGTGCAGCTTCACCACGAATGGGTGATTTACATCAGCCAGGATGTCTCTCTCCATCTTGGTCCGGACGCGGTCACGTACTGGCCAGACGAGAAAGGAAGTCACCAGTAGCCTAGACACTCAACACAGCCACTCCCAAGCCCCCGCTAAGGGATCTCTTTTCCACTTGTTCCTCCAGGCCTGAGCTCCCAAAGCCCCCTCACCCAGGGCTTTGGGGACACTCAATCCTCAGGTTTCTTCCTTGCCAGTCTGTTTCTGGCTCCTTGGCTGGCTCCTTGTCCCCACCCCTCACAGCAGTGCCCACAGCTGGGGCCTTGGCACCCTGCCCATCTCTCTGGTCCCTTTTCCCACCAGACCCCATCAAGACCTGTTAATCAGCCAGTCTGAGCAACCTGCTCCCCCAGGGTTCTCTGCTTTGTCAGATCCTCAGACTTTGCCTCTGCACCTCCCCCTGGCATGCCTTCACCAGTTCTGCTTTCCATCTGGCATAAAAATTCCCAAATTCTAGTCTAGGGGCTGGTAATAACGGCTACCTGGTGAGCTGGATCCCTGGGCCTAAAATCCCGATCTATGGGTCTGGGTGGGCACCCTTCATATTATTATTATTTTTTTTAAATAATACAAGTTATTGGGCAGTTCTGATTCTCAGCAGGTTCTTTGACTCAGCTTAGGCCTCACCTTCTCCAGGAAGCACTCCTTAATTTGCCAAGCTGGGTTAGGGCCTTCTAGATTCCTACAGTGCTTGTGCTTCTCCTTTGGAGCACTTTTCTCTTTTTCAGGTTGCCTTTTAAATTTATTGAAGCCCACCAAGTATCATGTTTTATTGATTTCACTAGTCTGATTAGAACAGGCTTTTGGGCCGGGCACAGTGGCTCATGCCTGTAATCCCAGCACTTTGGGAGGCTGAGGCAGGAGGATCACTTGAGGTCAGGAGTTCGAGACTAGCCTGGCCAACATGGTGAAACCCTGTCTCTATTAAAAATACAAAAATTGGGACCAGGCGTGGTGGCTCACACCTCTAATCCCAGCACTTTGGGAGGCCGAGGCAGGCAGATCATGAGGTCAGGAGATCGAGACCATCCTGGCCAACATGGTGAAACCCCGTCTCTAGTAAAAAATACAAAAAATTAGCCAGCCTGGTGGCACGTGCCTGTAGTCCCAGCTACTCAGGAGGCTGAGGCAGGGGAATCGCTTGAACCCAGGAGGCGGAGGTTGCAGTGAGCCGAGATCACGCCACTGCACTCCAGCCTGGTGACAGAGTGAGACTCTGCCTCAAAAAAAAAAAAAAAAAAAAAAATTGGCCAGGCGTGGTGGCTCATGCCTGTAATACTAGCACTTTGGGAGGCTGAGGAGGGCGGATCACCTGAAGTCAGGAGTTTGAGACCAGCCTGACCAACATGGAGAAACCCTGTCTCTACTAAAAATACAAAATTAGCTAGGCGTGGTGGCGTGGGCCTGTAATCCCAGTTACTCGTGAGGCCGAGGCAGGAGAATCACTTGAACCCGGGAGGCAGAGGTTGTGATGAGCCGAGATTGCACCGTTGCACTCCAGTCTGGGCAACGAGAGTGAAACTCCGTCTCAAAAAAGAAAAAAATATATATACAAAAATTAGCCAGGCGTGGTGGCATGTGCCTGTAATCCCAGCTACTCAGGAGGCTGAGGCAGGAGAATTGCCTGAACCTGCGGAGCGGAGGTTGCAGTGAGCCGAGATCACACCACTGCACTCCAGTCTGAGCGACAGAGTGAGACTCCATCTCGGGAAAGAAAAAAAAAAAAAAAAAAAAAAAGAACAGGCTTTTGGACTTGGCTGCCTAGGTTCATTTTGGGCACTGTGTTTCAACTAAGTTTATCACAATATTGATTACCCCTTGACTGAGACCTCTCATGTGTCCTTTGACTTTTTTTTTTAATGTGACAGGGTCTCACTCTGTCACCCAAGCTGGAGTGCAGTGGTGTGATCTTGGCTCACTGCAACCTTTGCCTCCCAGGTTCAAGCGATTCTAGCGCCTCAGCCTCCTGAGTAGCTGGGATTACAGACACACCAAACCTGGCTCATTTTTTTTGTATTTTTAGTAGAGACAGGGTTTCACCATGTTGGCCAGGCTGGTCTTGAGCTCCTGACCTCAAATGATCCACCCACCTTGGCCTCCCAAAGTGCTGGGATTACAGGCATGAGCCACCGCACCCAGCCTTGACTTTTATTAAAAGGAGACGTGGAAGGCTAGGGAGTGCTTACTAAGACCAGACAAAATGTCTGAGCAATACACACAATGCAAAACTGAAGGCTTTTTTGGTCCATGTACTGGATTGGCAGTTTCCTCTCCAGCCTCATAGTCCCAAAGCCTTCACTAGTCCATCCATCTAGTATTAATTCTATTCATTCGTCACTGCCATTCCAGAATTGATGCTCACAGCTGCTTATCTTAGGAGATCTGGCCAATGTACTCCTCCTGCACGTCTTTCCGGAGTCTTGTTCAGGACACAATCCTTGGCCCTTGCTACAAGTAGAAGCTGCAGCTGCCTTCCAACACACCTTCCATGTCAGCACACAGGGCTGCAGGAGCTGGTCCCCTTCTTCTATTTTAATTTTTGTGTTTTCCTCATTAGACATGACAAGGACCACACCGGAGTTAACTATTTTGGTCACCTTACATTTTCTTTTTTCTTTTTTTTTTTTTTTCTGAGATGGAGTTTCGCTCTCATCGCCCAGGCTGGAGTATGGTGGCGCGATCTCGGCTCACTGCAATCTCCACCTCCTGGGTTCAAGCAATTCTTGTGCCTCAACCTCCTAAGTAGCTGGGACTATAGGTGTGCATACCAGCATACCCAGATAATTTTTGTATTTTAGTAGAGATGGGGTTTTCCCATGTTGGCCAGGCTGGTCTTGAACTCTTGACCTCAAGTGATCCACTCGCCTCAGCTTTCCAAAGTGCTAGGATTACAGGTATGAGCCACAGCACCCAGCTTACCTTACATTTTCAAACCACCTCTACACTTTAGTTCAGGCAAACAGTTTCTCCTTCCCAGGGTCCCCTTCCTTGAACATTTTTGGTCTAGAGAAATCCACTCATCCTCCAAGGCTTCCCGCTCCTTAGGTGTCCCCTTGGCCTCTGGGCCCACCCTCTACAAGACTACACCACCACTCCCAGCTCCCCAGCGCGTCAGATATCCACGCACACCAGTCACAGCACCGGCTGCACCACACTGTCGGGTATGCTTAGCCTCTCCTGCCCAGCCTGTGAGCCCTTCACAGCAGGGACCCAGGCTTTTCATCTTTCTCCTCCCTCTGAAGCTGCCATGATACCTCCTGGGGGATGAGTCCCACACCCACCAGGCTGGCCTTAGGATACCAAAGCCACCCATAATGTCCTTAAGGCTGACGCCTCCTACTGCCCCCACTACCTCCCCAGCTAGGATTTGGCTCTGACTGGGATCAGAGGTGCACGCCACCACACCCAGCTCATTTCTTTGTATTTTTAGTAGAGACGGGGTTTCAACATGTTGGTCAGGTCTTGAACTCCTGACCTCAAATGACCCGCCCACCTCGGCCTCCCAAAGTGCTGGGATTACAGTTGTGAGCCACCGCGCCCGGCCTTGACTTATTTAAAGAGAGACTTGGTCGAGGAAGAGCACTTGGCTATGACTCTGCCGGGTCAGTGGTCACACTGGCTCCCAGGCCAAGTGGTCAGTATCCAACCCAAAGCCCACTACCAACCATCTTCACACCCTTTGTAAGTCCCCAGAACTCTAACCTTGGCTCGGGGCTCCCTTCTGAACCTCTCTTTCATCCAGCTCTGTGGCCCTGCCTGGACTCACCCTCTCTTGCCTGGCCCAGCTGCCTTCCTGGGCTCCCTGCCTCTTCACTCACGCCCTTCTCTCAGGCCCCTGAGTTAGGGGCCACAGAGGTCTCCCCCAGACTCTTCTAGCACCAACAGTCAGAATGCCTCTGCTTGACCAGCTTGGTAGTTGAGGGCCCCGCCCCCTGACAAACACATTGCATTTACCCTATTACCACCTTCCAGACCTTCACAGCCAGTCACTAGCACTTGGCTTAGGGGGAGGAGGATTGGCTGGCGAGGGATAGCTGAGAAATAGGCCTGTTTCTCCACCTTTGAACTAGGTGCTCCTGAAGACAGAGCTGTCTCCCTTGCCAGACCCAAGGCCCTTGAAGTCTGGGCTGCCTCCCTCAGCCAAGCCTGGGTTCTGCACAGGGAGGTGTCCCCACTCACCTTTCAGCGTTGCCTTCTTCAGCACCTTCATAGCATACAGGTGCCCACTGTCAGGCCGGGTGACTTTCCGCACCAGGAAGACCTGAGAAGGCAGAGCAGGAAGCAGGGCAGAAGATGGGAGAGGTCTGAGTCCAGGCTGACCTCTATCTTCTCTGAGCCCCAAGCTGACCTTTTTGCTCTCCCTGGGTACCAAGGTGACCTCTGATCCTTTGGGCCCCTAGGTGACCCTTGACCCCCACCTCTAACATGACGAGTGTTGCCTTCACAGCTATGGGCTCATGACTCACTTTGCCAAAGGATCCCTGGCCCAGAACCTTGAGGAGCTCGAAATGGGATGGATCAGCCTTCTCAGAGCCAGCCTTGACGTGGTGCGTGATGGAGATCTCCTTGAGGACGCCCTCATCCTGATGGAGGGACAGAGCTGGTGGGCATGGTGGGCCCCATCCAGGCAGCAGGAGGCTCCCCTGCCCAAGTCCATTCCCACCAGACCACAGCAGATGGAACCTAAAGGCCCAACAGACGACTTCCCTGAAGGGCTAGCCTCCAGGGTCATCGATTTCAAAAGAGCCTCAAAGTCTGGGGAGGTCAAACCAGAACAGGCACCGCTCCCATTGCTCACGATGCTCTGGCCTGGTTAGGCCCAAAGGGATGCCCAGGCATGGCCAGGCTGAGTCAACCCCAGGCTCTGGCTGAGACCCAGAGACCTGCCCCAGGTCCGCCCGTGGGGCTTCCCTCCCCCTGTTGTTTTAGTGTTGCCACAATAGGAAGTAGGCTTGTTCTCATATGGGGAGGTAGAGCTGGGCCTTCGTTCCTGGTCCGGATGGGATGAGGGGATCCCTCTGGTCAGCAGGACAGGGCTGACGTGCACAAAGACCCAAGAGTCACCCAAACTCCCCCATCAACTAGGTAAGTGCTGGCCTGGGGCAGGTCAGAGTTAAGGCCAGAGACTGTATGGCTCAACTTCCCAAACTTCCCTCATACAAACCTACTGGAAGCCCCTTGCCAGGTCCTAGCCTTTCCAGGACTCTACCCTCCCTCCAATCTGCTGCCATTGCCTTGAAGCCCTGAAGTGCCTCCTCACTTCCCCAGGAAGCAAGTCTGGGCAGGGTCCAGTCACCCTGCAGGGCCAGGCCTGGGCCAGGACAGCCCAAAGCCAGCTTATGTTAAGCTGGCTTCCCAGGCACCTGATGCGAGGGACACAGCCAGGCCAGGACCAGACATTCGGGCACACTCACCGAGTCCCGCTGGGGGCCAGAGCCAGGGCCAGGGACAGGCAGAGAGGTCTGGCTGATCCTGGGCCGCTGCTTCCTGGGAAGCCAGGGGAGCAGGGCCCAGAGCCGCAGACGGGGCGGCTTGGGATCCTGCTCCATCCGCCCAGCAGGGCCACGGCACCATGGCAGGAGCAGGCAGAGTCCGGGGCTGCCGCAGTGGTGGCCGGGACCAAGGCGGATGTGCAGGGTAAGGGCGGGGGCTGGGCCTGGCCCAGGGCAGCCAATCACTCAGGGCCTGTGGTTTCCCAGCACCAGGCCTACACCCTCACCACGTTCCCTTTCTCTCTCTCCCCCTCTCCTCAGAGCCTGAGGGCTGCCCTCTGGCCGTTCCCCCATCCTCCCTGTGGGCCTACAAAGGGAAAGTCCCCTGCCAATGCAGCTGCTGAGCAGACTGGTACCCAACAGCAGAGAGGTACCCAATAGCAAACAGGTACCCAACAGACAAAGACAGGTGCCTGATATGTGGAGGCAGACGAAGAGAGACACCCAACAGGCAGAAGCAGGCACCCAACAGGTGGAAACAGATAAGAATGGCATCCATCATGCCTGTAATCCCAGCACTTTGGGAGGCTGAGGCGGGCGGATCACGAGGTCAGGAGATCGAGACGATCCTGGTTAACATGATGAAACACTGTCTCTACTAAAAATACAAAAAAAAAAAAAAAAAAAAATTAGCCAGGCGTGGTGGCCAGCGCCTGTAGTCCCAGCTATTCGGGAGCTGAGGCAGGAGAATGGCGTGAACCTGGAAGGCGGAGCTTGCAGTGAGCCGAGATAGCGCCACTGCACTCCAGCCTGGGTGGCAGAGCAAGACTCCATCTCAAAAAAAAAAAAAAAAAAAGAAAAAGAAAGAATGGCATCCAACAGGCAGGGGCAGGAGAGAACACATACCCAACAGGCAGGGATGGAGGATAAGGACACGCACCCAACAGGCAGAGGCAGGAGGAATTCATATCCAATAGAAAACAGATGGAGACATGTACCCGACAAGGGGAAGCAGGAGGGGACTCATATCTAACAGACAGAGGTGGACAGAGACTCATCCCCAATGTGTGTAGGCAGATAGGGACACAAGCCCAACAGCCAGAGACAGATGGGGACATATACCCAATAGGTAAAGACAGATGGGGACATGTACCCAACAGGCAAAGGCAGGAGGAACACATCTCCAATAGGCAGAGACAGAAGAGAATACCAACCCAACAGGCAATGACAGAAGGGGACATAAACCCAACAGGCAGGCCGGGCGTGGTGGCTCACGTCTGTAATCCCAGCACTTTGAGAGGCCGAGGCAGGTGGATCACGAGGTTAGGAGATCGAGACCATCCTGGCTAACACGGTGAAACCCTGTCTCTACTAAAAATACAAAAAATTAGCTGGGCGTGGTGGTGGGCACCTGTAATCCCAGATACTTGGGAAGCTGAGGCAGGAGAATGGCTTGAACCTGGGAGGGGGAGGCTGCAGTGAGCCAAGATCGCACCACCGCACTCCAGCCTGGGCGACAAAGTGAGACTCCGTTTCAAAAAAAAAAACCAACAGGCAATGACAGAAGGGGACATGTATCCAAAAGGCAGAGACAGATGGTGACACAAACCCAACAGGCAAAGACAGAAGGGGACAGGTATCCAACAGGCAGAGACAGATGAAGACATAAACCCAACAGGCAGAGACAGAAGGGGACATGAACAGGCATCTAACATGTGACATGTACCCAAAAGGTGAAGTCAGGCACTTATCAAGTGGAGACAGAGATTGGAACCCAACCACAGACACAGGTAGGCAGCAAAGAGAGACAGCAGGAGAGTCAGCGAGCCCCAAGCAGACTGACAATACCTAGGGCAGATAGGTCTGACACCTGGCAGACACACGGGCAGGCAGCAGGGCAGGGATCCCCAGGAAGGGGTTAAGGGCAGAGCTGTGGGTTCTTGCTGCTGCACCTGGGGTGGGGACAGAGATGAGGGGAGACAATCTGCAAACTCCCACCACTCAGGAGAGGACTCTCGTATTTCTTGCAGACCCACCTCTGAGATCTCCCATTTCCCTAGGATTTTCCTCCTATGCCAAGACCTGAGGGGGACCCAGACAGTAGCTGAGAGGACTATCTCCTGAGTGCAATCTGATGTCTTTGACTCTGATCATATCCTAAAAACTGTTATCCTCATTCCAGGAATAGGAAACTGAGGCCCAGAAGACAGTGACTCACCAAGGCTCAAAGCAAACAGTGGCAGAGGTAGCTTGGACCCAGGCGCCTCCCTGCTTACTGCCTGGCCTGGGGTCAGCAGGCATCAAATACCAGGAAAGTGTGGGCAGGTCAATCAGCCAGAGCCACGTCCTGCCCACCCACATCTGCCTAAAACCCCTTCTCCTTCAGTACTAGGGTCCGTCTGTGACCTCCCACTGTAGGTCCTGGCCTTCGGAGACACAATCTTATCTTCAGGGGAAGATACCTAACCCTTCCTGACAGATGGAGGAGTGGGTGGAACAGCCCCACAAAAACACCACAAAACTGCAGTCAAATCAGACCCCTGAGTGTAACCTCCTGGCGGGACAGGCAGAAAGCCTGGCTCAAAGAGGGACTAAGAGGGGGCCAAGCCCACACAGCAATACCTGCACACCCCACCCTGAGATCTGAACCTCCACCTCATCTGTCTGCCTCTGACTGAGAGCACTCCCTGGGGACAGAGGCAGGAAACCACCCAGAAATCCCAAGGGACAGAGCCACCCCCAAACCCATTCCTTGCCCAGTCATGGTGACAGACACCGCTGGAGGCAGGCGACTCTTCTGCTCACCTTTCTGGGACAGGGAACCAAGTCTCTCTCAACCCTGGGGAAATCTGCTGGGGTCTGCATGGTGGGGCTCAAGCCGGTGGCCAGAGGGCCCCGTTACTCTTCTTACTTCTGCTTTTTTTAGCCTTCCTGGCCCAGAAGGCAGGGTCTCTGGCCCCCCTCCTTCTCACTTCCCCCTCTGCAGGGAGGAGGGGCAGATGATGGGTCAGGCTCCTCTATAGAGGAAGGGACACTGCAGACCCCAAGCCCATGACCCCAGGGAAGGCCCAGGGGCACACCTCTCCCTATGTCCTCTGACTCTAAGGAGGAGAGACAAGAGCAGTGACAAAAGTCACAAGGCGATAACGCAGTGTCACAGTGGGCATATCAGCACCCGCAAACATCCACGTGAGGGGAGGACCTGAGAGAATGTGGGGCAAAAGTCAGCAAAGGCCACTGTCTGACTGTCCAGCCCAGAGCTTAGATACTGTGTCCCACCCCCTCCATAGCATCCTTCCCATGGCTATGCCCACCCACAATGGCAGCCCAGAAAGCAGGCACCAGTGGCCCCCCCTCCGGTCCTGCCCGGCTCAGCTGCCCTGAAGAAGGCTGCCAGTCCCAAGCCCCAGGATGGGTAAGGCGGGCAGAAAGCCTGACCAAGGACCTCACAGAGGTCTGAGAGGAGGAGCAGGCAGCTATGGGGCAGGGGTTGACCAGGCCCAGCCCCTTTCTACGTGGCCTCATTTCATCACTCATACCAGCACAGCACAGGAACTGACATGCACACACACACACTCAGGCCGATGATCGGAAACCCTGTCCGCAGACAACCCCTATACAGAAACACACGCCCCCACGCACACACGGACTTCCCCTTCCCTGTCCTTGCAGAGTCTCTGCGGGTGGATGGCTGCCGGGAGATTGTGAAAGATGCCTCCCTCAGCCAAGCCTCTCATTGCTCTCCAGCTTCCTCAGACAGGGGTTTGGAGGCTGGGGCAGCTCTCGGAAGCCCCAAAGCTCACCCTCCCTACCAACCCCTGGTCCCTCAGATGCAAAGAAGGTAGAGAAGTAGCTACTTTGTGGGAGGAGACTCTCCAGACACGGGCTGAGATAAACCAAGGGGCCTAGTCCACACGAGCCTCTGTGGCCAGCAGGGTACCAGAAGGGGCAACAGGAAGGAAACAGTCTCAGAACTGCCTTTGCTGAACGCTGTGTGGGCCCTGAGGCCTCTGGTGGCGGGCGGGGGGAGGACAGCCACCAGCCCACATCCCTTGGTCCCTGCCCCATCCCCCGCATAGGGACTTCCTCTTTATTTACTTCCTCCTACAGGGCAGCTGGAAGAGAAGCCCAGAGCCCCCAGGCCTGATCTGTGGTCTCTAGGGTTCCCACCCTGCCAGCTGTAGCCAAGCCCACCTGCCAATCCTGGCCCTAACGGACACCAAAAGCCCCTTCCCCAGCTGGCAGCATTTGCAGGGCCCTTCCAGGCGCTACCCCCTCCCTCAGGTGGGACAGATGTCCTCAGACACATCTCCCAGCGTGCCTCCAGGCAGGTGAGGAGGGGTCCACAGCTCCCTGGCAGCCTTGAGGGGGAGCTGGCCTCCAACACTAGGTCAGGACAGGCATGGAGAGATGATGGTAAGTGTGCCTCCTACTGATTGAGCAGTTGCTGCACGCACACAGCCCTTTTTTTCTTTGAGAGGGAGTCTCACTCTGCTGCCCAGGCTGGAGTGCAGTGGTGAGATCTCAGCTCACTGCAACCTCCGTCTCCTGGGCTTAAGTGATTCTCGTACCTCAGCCTCCCGAGTAGCTGGGACTACAGGCACACTCCACAATGCCTGGCTAATTTTTTGTATTTTAGTAGCGACAGGGTTTCATCATGTTGCCCAGGGTGGTCTCAAACTCCTGAGCTCAGGTGACCTGCCCGCCTTGGCCTCCCAAAGTGCTGGGATTACAGGCGTGAGGCACTGTGTCCGGCATTTTTTTTTTTTTTTGAGACAGAGTCTCACTCTGTTGCCCAGGCTGGAGTGCAGTGGCATAATCATGGTTCACTGCAGCCTCTTGGGCTCAAGAGATCCTCCCACCTCAGCCTATGGAGTAAGCTGGGAGGACAAGTGCGTACCACCACATCTGGCTAATTTTTAAAAAATTTTTTGTAGAGGGCTGGGCGCGGTGGCTCATGCCTGTAATCCCAGCACTTTGGGAGACCGAGGTTGGCGGATCACCTGAGGTCGGGAGTTCGAGACCAGCCTGACCAACATGGAGAAACCCCGTCTCTACTAAAAATACGAAATTAGCCGGGCATAGTGGCATATGCCTGCAATCCCAGCTACTACGGAGGCTGAGGCAGGAGAATCGCTTGAACCTAGGAGGCGGAGGTTGCGGTGAGCCAAGATCGTGCCATTGCACTCCAGCCTGGGCAACAAAAGTGAAACTCCATCTCAAAAAAAAATTTTGTTTTTTGTAGAGGATGGGTCTCCCTGTGTTGCCCAGGCTTGTGTTGAACTCCTGGCTGGGCATAGTGGCGTGCGCCTGTAGTCCCAGCTACTCTGGTAGCTGAGGTAGGAGGATCACTTGAGCCTAGGAGGTCAAGGCTACAGTGAGCTGTGTTTGTACCACTGCACTCCAGCCTGGGCAACAGAGGGAGGCCCTGCCTCAAAACAAAAACAAAACCAAAAAACCACAACTATCCTGAGACAGCCATAATCAAGGTGTTGTGGGTGCCCAGAGGTGGTGACTATTTGCCAGTGCATGAAGTCAAGAAAGACCTTCCAGAGAGGGGCAGCCCAGCTGGGTCCTGAGGATGAACAAATGTTGGCCAGGCAGAAAGGAGGAAAAAAAGACACTCCAGGTAGAGAAAGACCTGTGTGACCAAGGGGCTTAAGGCCAGGAGGGTAGAGTGGGAAGTCAGGAAGAGCTGGCCACTCACTAGCTGGGTGCTCCCGGGCAAATCTGTTTCCCTGTCTGAACCTCGGTTTCCTTCTCTGTAAAATGAAGGTTAGAACAATATGCTCCACTCTCAGATTGTTTCTAGAAGCAAAATGGGCCACAGAGACAAGGGGATGTTGGAAACAGAACTTCTCCCAGGTTTACTTAGTCTTACTGCTGTGGGGTCTCCCCTGGGCAGGCTGAAGGGACAGAGCCCAGCCACAGGGCCCCAGGTACTAGAAGGGTCGCTGGCCTTCTCTGACCAAGCCAAGGGAAGTTCCTCCCAACACCTGAGGCTGCCCAAGGCTCCCTGAAGTCCACAGTCACATCCTGCCTAAGCTCTGGCCAGGGGAGCATGAGGGATCCGGGAGGGATCAGGGTTTCATAAACAGGAAGAGAGGAGGGGAGGGGAGACGCTCAGCTCTCAAAATAGACCTGCAGGCGCTTCAAAGGGGTCCAGCTCCGGAGATAGCTGGGGGAGGGGGCCTGGGATGCCCAGTCCACTCCCAGGAAGGGAGGGAGGGCAAATGGAGCCCCGGTGTGCCTTAGGATACCACATGCACCTAGGTGCTGAGGGGATCCAGAGAGTTCTCACCCTGGATGGCTATCCACACTATTGCTGCTAAAAGCCAAATCCCAAATCCCACTTTCTGCCTGAAATGAATAAAATAAACAAGGATTAAACAGCAACATTGTGCCACAAGCCCTGTTAGATACTTTAATTTATATGTACCACATTCTCTTTTCCAGGTAGCCCTGAGAAATAGGCTTTATTCTCCTTTCATTTTTCAGGAAAGAACCCGAGCCTCAGCAAGGCAAATGACTTGCCCAAGGTTACAAGGCAAATAAAAAATAGGTGCAGGATTCTGAACTCAGAATCCCTGACTCTCTTCCCTGCCTCTTTGCCACCTGGAAGGCCCAATTCTTTCTCCAGCTGCCCAAATCCTGCCTTTTGAGTCCCAGCCAAATGCCAGTTCCGCAGGGAACATGGCCTGTGCCCTAGAGCCCACCCCAACTCTTCTTCCTCGGCCATGTACGGCAATGACCATGTCTCTGGTCCACACTCAGCCCTGAACTCAGATGCCATCAGCTGGGTTCCCGGGGACGTGCTCATCTCGTCATGCTACGGAGAGAAATGTGGGCACCTGGAAGGTGGTGGTATACGTCTCTGCCCAACATGGGCCTAGCACAGAGCAGAGGTTCTATGTGCCCACAGCTGTGCTCTTGCCCCATCATAGCGCCTACCACACGGCTTTCCTGTCTCCACCCTCTGCCCAAAGATTGGAAGCTTCTGGAAGGTGGGGGATATTGACTTCATTTTAGGCCCTCCTGTGAACAACAGGGTGCACCGAATGTCTGATTAGGATAAAGTGGCCCATTGCCAGCTCATTCCACTGCACAAAGTGATGAGGTCCGGACCACAGGTTGAGCGCCCCCTGGTGTATTAAGCCCAGAAGTGGGCATTAGGGACACTGGTGGCTGGGACAACAGATGGATGAGCAGGTGCCCAGGACTGGTCCCACTTGGAATCACAGAAAGCCAGTGCTCCTCCTCTTCAGCACTCAGGGTTCTCTGGACTATGAGGAATGACCTTGAAGCCAAACAAGACTTGTCTTCATTGCCCACCAGCTATGTGATGTTGAACCTCAATTTTCTCATCTGTAAAATGGGGACAGTAACAATCTACCTCCAAGGATGTAGTTAGAACTAAATGCAAAGCACCTGGTATGATGCTAGGCATAGGTTAAGCTCTTTCTCTTCCTTAAGTGGCATTCGAGACTCCATGTCCCATCCATCTCCAGCCCTGTCTCTCTTCCTACCCCAGGATCTTCTGCTCTAGAGCAAGAGTCATAGGCTTGGGAGCAAAAGGTTACCTGCCTCGGCAAGCTCCTGCCATCTCCCAGTAAGCTCCTCCAGTTCTTGAGGTGAGAAGCTGTACTCAGCACAGGTCCCTAAATGCTGCAAGCTCCTCTGCAACCCCCAGAACCTCAGCCGTGAGATCTGAACACCGTGTTTCTTCACTGGGAACCTACAGTTCTTCATTTTGTTACTAGGCAACAAGAGGTAGCTACTTTGTGGGAGGAGATTCTGCAGACATGGGCTGAGCTAAACCAAGGGGCCCAGTCCACACTATTTACTGGCCTCTGCTGGTCCAAGGTTGCCACAGCAACCCACAGAGAAGCGGTGCGAGAATACTTCCCTCACCTGCCCTATCCTACCCAGCTCAGTCACCTCATCTTAGGAAGCTGAGTCAAGGTAAACATCAGGACTAATCCTGCATCCATGTCAAAGGTCAAGCTTATGGCAGGTCTGGTGTTCAAGCCAACCTAAGTCTGGAAGGTGGGGCCACTGGCAGGAAGCTGAGCTGAGCGATATACTAGGACATTTTCGGTGCTGGCACCGAAGCTGCCATGTGCCAGGCAGTTACTACCTCATCGTCCTTCACATTGATCCTGTGAGACAGACACTGTTTCCCCAACTTACAGCTCAGGAAACTGAGACTCAGAAGGGAGAAGAGCTTCTGGTTAAATGGTGGGGATGGAGCCAGGACTGGAACCCGGATTTGCTCTAACACCATGCTCTGTCCCTGCCTAAGCAGCTTCCAAAGACCCTCCATAGCCAGCATCTCCTGTGACCTCACAGCCACCCTGTGAAGGGGATGTGGTCTTTTCCAATATAGAGATGAGAAAGCCAAGGCCCAGAGTGTACAAGGAACCTCCCCAAGGTCACACCACTGTCACCTAGTCCTGGTGCTTTTGGCAAAACACAAAACCAGCAACAGGGGCTAGGGGGCTACAGGAAGGGGCCCAGGGGAAGCAGAGATAGCAGGGGTGAGGGAATGACCCTCACACTGGGAAGTGGAAGCCCTAAGAAATGCCATGAGTGCCACAAGCCAGGCAATGGGCCTGGTTAGCCTTGAGCGGCCACCAGCACCCCCTTTCCAGCTCACGTGCCCAGATGCTCACTTCCAGGCTCTTGGCAAGCGCAGCTCTACCAAAAGGAGCAGGACAGCTGGCCTGAGCCCCTCCCATCACTCCTTAGAGCCAGCCCAAATTCCATGAGTAAATAAACCGCAGGGGCATCCTGGCCTGGGTGACAGGTAACCAGAGCCCTGACCTGGATTCTGCTCCTGAACCTTTCTGGGCCACAGTCACCTCAGCTACAAAATAGGAAGGTTGGAACAAGTGATTTCTATGCCCAGGGTTGCCACAAGGATTCGGTGGGCCCTGAGAAGGACGGCTGAGTTGGGCAAAGGGGCTAGAGGCTGGAGCCCTCAACCTCCTCCAAAGCCATGCAAACAGGACCCCCCACAGCCCCTCGCCCAGGGTGCTGGCCATGGTCCTCACCTTGGACGGCTGAAGTCCAGCTTCTTCCCCTGAGGTCTGTCCATTCTGGAAAAGAGAAAGGAGATTGGGGGAGCACTGTCAGAACTTACACGCTTGGGAGAAAGACTCTGTGGGGCACCCCCACCCTTAGCTGCTCCCAATAGCCATGGAGGCCATAGTGGTAGGGCAGGAGTCCTGGGTGGGTCCCTCCACCTCCACTTTCACGGTGTGGGCACAGGGACCAAGTATTCTGGCAATGGCGCCTGATGACTCAGGCAGAATATTCCCAGGGACCAGCATTCTGACCCTCATGCTGTCTGCCTGGCAAACACTTCATCTCTGAAGACTTAGTTCAAATGTCACTTCCTCCCAGGGAGAAGGGAAGGGTCATGTGTGGCTTCCAGCTCTACCAGATACAAACCTTGTACAAACTAGTCAACTGTGAGAGGACTCAGTTTCCCCATCTGTAACATGGGGTGGGGTAGTTACACTGACTTCCCAGAGTTGCTGCAAGGGTGGAAGGAGACAAAGTCTGGGAAAGTGTGCAACCCAGAGATGGTGGCTATCCTTGCCCTGCCCCACTCTGGGACCCCTCCCCTGACCTTGCCAGGCAGAATGACTGCTGCCTCCGCTTCAGCCTTCATTGTAGCACTTGTCACACTGCAGGGACTATTTACACACAGGCCTGCCCTTCCTAATAAACGGGGAGTCCCACGAGGGCAGAGATGAGGGCTTGGTGCTAACAGCTGCTCTCTTCCAAGCCTCTGCCACATGGCAGGCACTGGGCTCAGTGCCTCGCACCTGTGGCACCATTTTTTTTTTTTTTTTTAGACAGAGTTTTGCTCTGTTGCTGAGGCTGGAGTGCAGTAGTGCAATCTCAGCTCACTGCAACCTCCGCCTCCCAGGTTCAAGCGATTCTCCTGCCTCAGCCTCCCAAGTAGCTGGGATTACAGGCATACACCACCATGCCCGGCTAATTTTTGTATTTTTTTTAGTAGACACGGGGTTTCACCACGTTGGCCAGGCTGGTCTCAAACTCCTGACCTCAGGTGATCCACCCGCCTCAGCCTCCCAAAGTGCTGGGATTACAGGTGTGAGCCACTGCGCCTGGCCCCTGTGGCACCATTTAATCCTCATGACAGCCCTGGGAGGTAGGCCCTGGCCCCATGTGGCAGAGAAGGAAACTGAGGCTCTGAGGGGACCTAGTGATGATGCCTATGGTCACACAACTGGTGAGTGGGGATTCAAAATCTGGTCCCAAATCCAGGAGGTGCTCAAAAAAGGTCAGCTGAAAAACAGCCCAGAGCCCAGAGCCCCCCTCTGGTCAGTCTTGCCTTTTCCAGCCCCCAGACTTCACTCTCAGGTGGTTATTAAATATGCTGGGGTGTGTCAAACCCAGCCCATCTGTTTCCTGTGTGATGTGAGGCAAGTAACCTACCCTATCTGGGCGTTTGGAAGCTGAAAGAAATTGCCCCACCCCTCCTAGAACAGGGAGAGTGTGGTGAGGCAGACAGGAGGTTCCCAACAGCCAGGAAGGCCTGCTCTAGAACAGGTCTGGATCTGGACTTTGGAGCCAGGAGCTGGGTCCATGGGGCAGCTGTAGCCCTGCTTGGCTACAGCTGGGTAGGCACAGCTGTGCTCTACCCATTACATAATCTCCCTGCCCCTGGAACAGCTCCCCATTGCCACTCCCAGGACATCCTGCCCCCTGAGCCCCTTTAATGCCCCTAATCTCTCCCCAGGGGCCAAATGTTCTACAGGCCCCTCCATGCACACATCCATACACACACTGTCATCTCTCAGCAGCCTGGGGAGAAGGGATGGGTTGGTCAGGGCCCAGGGGCTGGGCTGTGGTAGGGATGCTTTTGTAGACTGAGCTCCACTTCACCCAGCATTCTAGACTCTTGACATAATTCCTGCAGATGATCAGAACAGCCTACCCACCAGCTCCCTGCCCCACAGCCTTCCCCACTCCAAACCCTCATCATTCCTAAAATCAAGTGCAACTGCTGCACTCAACTCACTCAGTCAACATTTGCTGAGAACCTTCTGTGTACCAGGCCCCAACCCCTCTGTGGCCTCCACTGCCTGTAGAATCAAGTCCCAGCTCCTTAGCATAGAAATCAAGGCCATCATCTTCAACTGCCCAGCACAATAACTAGGAATGTAGGTTTTGCAACCCGACCTTGTGGGTTCAAATTCTGGCTTCTACCACCTGAGTGACCCCTAGAAGTTTAGTTCATTTACTGGGGCTTCAGTTTCCTCATCTGTGAAATGCGGATCAAAGTAACATACGTCAATGGTGGCGGCAAGAAGCAAATGAAATAATGCCTATAAATATATACACCTGACATGTAACTGGCCTACAAACAATAGCCATTCTTATCATTGGGCCCTATTTTTGAGCTAAACTGAACAACCACAGACCCTGAAAACAGTCTATTTTATATCCCCAGCATTTGTATGGTGGCTCCCTCTACCAAGAAAGCCTTTCCTGCCTTGTCACTTTGGCAAACTCCTGATCTTTTATCAGGACTGAATTCAAATGTCACCCCTGTCCACACAGCCTCATGTTCTTTCCTCCCTCCTCTCTACCCCCATAACCTAAGCATGCTGCAGGTTAACTCGGGAAGGGGCCATGGCTTGTCCATCATCAACTCCTTGGCACCCAGCCAGAGTCCAGCATGTGGTTTATCCAGTGAAAGTTCAACCCAGCAAAGACAGCAAGGAGGCCAGAGCAGGTTCTATTACTCCTATTTTTCAGATGAGGCTCAGAGAGTTAAGGGACTCACCGAGGTCCCTCAGCAGGCAGGTGGCAGACATGTGACCATAACCCAAAGTCACGTGGCTGCAGGCCTACTGAGGGTGGGGAGGAGGGGGTAGGTGTACCTAGAGGTGTGGGTTTCTTGAGCAGTGGCCTGGATGACTTAGGGACCCCCCCCCCCAAGGCAGTCTGGCTGCCTCTACTCCCTGGATCTCTGGCTTGGGTGTCATTCTTATGGAACGCCAGGCCTGTAAGAGTAAGGGAACAGGCAGCCCTGGAGAACAGACTGGTAGGGGGGTCAGGGGGGTTGTGGGGTGCTGGCTTCCCACTCAGAGCCTGGGTCCTGGGTCCTGGGTCCTGCGTCATCTGCCCCTCTGGCCTGACTGCTGCATAGCAATCCTTGAAAGAACACAGCTGTGCAGCCACAAAGATACAGCCACTAATCCTAGCTCTGCCAGCCACTTATTCTGCCCTTGGGTCTGTCATATCACTTTTTATTTTTATTTATTTTTCGAGACAGTTTCACTCTTTTGCCCAGGCTGGAGTGCAGCAGCGCAATCTCGGCTCACTGCAACCTCTGCCCCCCCGGGTTCAAGCAATTCTTCTGCCTCAGCCTCCCAAGTAGCTGGGAATATAGGCCGCACCACCACGCCTGGCTAATTTTTGTATTTTTAGTAGAGGCGGGGTTTCGCCATGTTGGCCCAGCTGGTCTCAAACTCCTGACCTCAGGCTCCCAAAGTGCTAGGATTACAGGCATGAGCCACCACGCGTGGCCTCATAGCACTTTTTAAAGTCTCAGTTTCGGCCAGGCGCAGTGGCTCATGCCTGTAATCCCAGCACTTTGGGAGGCTGAGGCGGGCGGATCACGAGGTCAAGAGATCGAGACCATCCTGGTCAACATGGTGAAAACCTGACTCTACTAAAAATACAAAAATTAGCTGGGCATGGTGACATGGGCCTGTAGTCCCAGCTACTCGGGAGGCTGAAGCAGGAGAATCACTTGAACCCGGGAGGTGGAGGTTGCAGTGAGCCGAGATCACACCACTGCACTCCAGCCTGGTGACAGAGCAAGACTATGTCTCAAAAAATAATAATAGTAGTAAAGTCTCAGTTTCCTCATCTGTATCACGAGGGCAGGTGTGTCTTGCTGACATCTGCACTTTGTTGTTTGAAATAGTACTTATCACCTAAGTGCTAAATAAATGACTGAATGGGGACAATGGTGCTGACCTTGCAGAGTACTGAATGAAGGACTTTGTCTTAGGAGTCCTTTGGCCTCTTAGAGGTTGAAGACGCACACTCCTCCCTCTTCCTCAGAGAGCACTGCTCATGAGGACAGATGCCCAGGGCCCCAGACCACTGCCCCCAGTTCTGAGATGTCAGAAATGGGTTCCAACTGGCATCATTCCTTCCCACCCAAGCAACTCTGTCTTAGAAAGAGGGGCCCAGGGCAGCGTCTGGAGAAGCTGGGCAGCAGATGGAGAAGGACAGCACGTGCCCCACAGGCAGGAAGCAGCCCCAGGAGCTGGGTTCTGAGCCCAGCATTGGCAGCCCTGCTCACTGCTGGAGGCTGGGGGCCAGGTGCCAGGGCTGGCTGGCACTGCCAGCCCTCGGCAAAGACTGGACAAGGGCCCTGCAGGATAAGGAGAGTCCGCCAACATCCGGAGCCTCTCTTGAAGCACCTTCCACCTGGGCTAGTGTGGCTCCAGCCCTTCCCCATCCCTGAGCCTCTCTCCCACTTGGTGGAAGAGAGAGATCTTGGTTCCAATCCTGGTTCTGATATTAACACATAAGCCTGAGTTTTCAGTTGTCCCATCTGAAAACAGGGGTAATAATCCCTATCTTGAGAAGCTGTTGTGAGAATTAAAGTGGGGTGACATTTGTAAGGCAGAATGGGTGGCACATAGTAAAGCTCTGTACGTGGCAGAACTGGGCCTGGGGACAAGGCTACTGCTTTCAACAGGGCTAAGCGAGGCCCAGGCAGAATCCTCACCCATGCTTCCCATAGATTACTCCACCTGGGCTGCACCCTGAGCCAGGCCCTGCCTCCCAGCGGCCCATTTTCAGCAGCATTAAGGGAGGGCAGGGCAGTCCAGATCCTAGGTCCCTGTGAAAAGTCCCCCACCAGCCCCTCACCTGCCTCCTTCCTGGCTAGGAGCTGCCAGCAGTGGTGGTGCCTGTACGTGCAGGTCAGGCGGCTGTATCGCTTACATGTTACCTGGGCTAAGAACAGCGAGGCCCTGTTCTCCAGTGAGAACAGCCCAACCTGCACCGTGGCTGCCCTGTGGCTCCTGTTACCCAAACAATAACACCCAGTCGCCTGGCACCTCCAGGAGTGGGGGAGGGGGGACCAGACAACAGTACCCAGCGCTCTGCACCCTCTCAGGCCCAGGAAGTGGAGGCTAGAACCTAGCACTTGCCACTGGAGAAGCAGAGGCCCAGACAGGCTGAGGACTGACTGAGGATCACACAGTGTTTCTGGAGCGAAGCTCCTGAGGAAATCGCGTCCCCCTGCCCCACCAATCCCAGGAAGTCCGCTGGTCTTCGCCTCTCACGGACCTGAGATGTTACAGAACTCAAAACTGAGATGAGTTTCCCAGTTAAACCTGGCTCCCTGGTGAAGCTGGCCCCTGCCTCAGGATTCCCTAAAGAGAAGCAGGAAGTGGTGCCCCAGGATCGAGCTCCTGGGTGTCCACCCTCCCTATCAGCATAAAGTCTCTCCCCAGCCTCTCCCAGCCCTACCTTCCCCTTTGGAGGCCTAGTCCCAGGGGCGTGCCTGGGCAAAGGAATCCACCTCTGAGCACCACCCCCAGGACCTTGCGCCCCAGTCCTAGTAGGGGGGTGGCAGTACAGGGGCTGCAGAGGGCAGTGTTCCTCACCTCAGAGGGTGAGTCAGCGAGAGAACCTCTGAGCAGCCTAGCAGTGCCTGTAAAATCCCCATGGCAGGAATCCCAGAGCAATTTACTCCAAATTGCTCCTTCAGGTTGGTTACCTAATCCTGCCGCGCCCACCCTCCAATAGCCAGTGTCGGCCATCCCTTTAAAGGGGCAGCACACCCTGGGGGCTGGGGACCCTGGGTGCTCACCCTGATCTAAGCCTGTGGTCCTGAGAGGCAGGACACTTGGTGGCTGCCCTAGGTAAGAGAGGGCAGAGGAGGGGACTGAGACAGGGGCTCCAGGCCCAAGCTGGGAGAAAGTCATCTCAGCTCCTGGGCTCAAATGAGGTCTCCATTCCCTCCCTGCATACCCCCAACAACCACCTGGGAAGGAGAATATCACCTGCTTCCTTCCCAGCAAGAAGTTAAGGAGGAAGTTTTCCACCAGCTCATTCAGGGGCTTGACCTTGACCCTGGGGTCAAAAGGCACAGGAAGAGGTGGCCTTCTGCACGCTTAGGGACTGGAGCCACAGAGCCCTCAAGGGAGGTCAGGAGCTGCTTCTGAGACAGAAGGAGCTGGGTTGTCTGGGGAGTCTGGGCTGGCAGAAGCCAAACTCCCCAAGGGCCCAGCCCTTCCTACCGGAAGGGGCATAAGAAGGGAGGCAGGCACAAAGGTCCCCCCACGCCCTGCCAGGAATCATCTTCACAAGGTCTAAGGGCTCTTCCCCACTCTCGTCTCCACAGCCTGGGGTAGGGGACACAGGTGTCCTCTGGCCCTAGCCTTAGGGCAAAGAAAACCAGGAGTTCCAGCCCCAGACTGGTGGTGCCATCCCACACTCCGCATCCGCCAGGGGTCAAGTGGAGCAATCCTTCTAGGCTCAGCAGCGGTGAAGCCAGAAGCAGGGAGCTCTTGGCGGAGGGCCCTGGGAGAAGTGGGGATCCCAAAACCCCTGTCTCTGGTAGAATCCCAGACATCTGACACTGAAGATCTCCCCGTCTGCATTAATGGAGGAAGCTCCGACAGCTCTGGACAGATGCCGGGACGGGTCCTAGGTGTGGGGTGAAGGCGACCAGATCTCAGCGCCCCATAGGATCCCCTCTCCTGGCTATGGCGGGGAGGTAGTCGGCGCTTGGCGGAACTGTCCCTCGCACACGCACACCCGGGCATAGGGGGGTGGAGCCGGACAGTGGGCAAGAGATCGGAGGGCACTCGCGCCCTCGCGGGCGCCCGCCGGACTGCAGCGACGCTTCGGGCCGCCCCGCCCCTGTGAGGATCCGGGCTCGCCGGCCGCGGGCGCCCGTCCCCCGCCCCGCTCACTCACCTCCGGGTCCAGCGGCACTAGCTCCATGAGCGGCCAGGGCTCCTTGAGCTGGGCGAGCGGCATCTCGCCGCCGCCGGGTGACCCGCGCTCCTCCGGCGGCCCCGGCTGCGCCGCCTCCCGGGTCCTGGGGTCCCTGGCTCTGCGACCCGAACCGCCGCGCCCCCCCCCGAGCCCCTCGCGCTCCGGCTGGGCCGTCCGCCGCCGCCGCCGCGGCACTAGCACTTCGGCTCCCTCCGTCACCCGGCGCCGCCGCGCCCATTGGCTACCTGCGCGGGGGCGGAGCCGGAGAAGCCCCGCCCCAGCCCCCGCGGCGCGGCATTCCCAGCGCAGACCCCCGCCCCCGCCGCGCCCCGAGGGCCGGCCCCGCCCCTGCGGCGAGCCCCCAGCCCGCGCTCGGCTCCGCCCGAGAGGCCCTGCTGGCTCCTTCCCTTCCAGTGGTGTACCCCTGGACACACCACACCAGGGCCACCGTTCTCCCCCGCACAGCTCTTTTGGAATCCCAGCCCAGATGTTCCTTCTCCTTCCAACGTGAGAGAAGCACCCTATCCCCGCCCCCAGCACACACATTCACACTGGGTTCCTGGGCCTGATCTAGGCTGAGGCTTGGAAGGAGCCTGAGACCCACTCCCCTTAGGCCCTCAACTCACCAGGCCCTAGAGATCCCCTATCCTCTAATTTCTACCCCGCACTGAAGCTAACACTGTGATCTCCGGGCGATCTCAGTGCCCCAGGCCAAGATGGGCATCAGCAGTTGTTACCACCATCAGGACCCATAGTGCCACCACAGAGTGATTGATTGATCGATTGATTTTACATAATGTATATAAATATTACATATATAAATAAATATGTATAAATAAATATTATATATATGCACATATATGTATGTATGTGTGTATATAGTGAGAGAGAGAGAGACACGAAGTTTTGCTTTGTTACCTAGGCTGGTCTCTGACTCCCCGGCTCAAGTGATCCTCCTGCCTCGGCCTCCCAAAGTGCTGGGATTACAGGCATGAGCCACCGCGCCCGGCCAAGAGTGATTTCTTAATATGCGTTTTTGCAATCTGTGCTCTGCCCTATCACTTGAAGGGGGTCCTTTCAGGTCAGGTCTCCCTGGAGTCACCTGCAGCCCCAGCTCTGGACTAGTTTGGGTTTGCGACTCTCTGAGGAGGGACCAGGCTCCCAGGATGAACCGAGGCTTGGTGGGACTTGGAGTGAAAGGCCAGGGAGACTGGTTCCCCCAGAGAGATTCAGCCTCCACCTAAAGAGCCTTAGGGGTCCGGGTGTGCTGAGATGTATTCACATGTGAGGAGTGAGCTTGCTGGAGGGACAAGCTTGCTGGTTTCGCAGGAAGACTGGTCAGTTATTTGCAAAGCTGTTCTAAGGCAGGGGAATGGGAAGGAATGTTTATCAAAAGCTTCCTGCGAGCCATGTGATTTCCTTGAATGATTACCACCACCTAGTTTACAAATCCTGAAACAGGCTCGGAAAGATGAAGTGACTTACCCAAGGTCACACAAGAGGTTGAGAACAGACTAGGGCTTAAAAAAATCAAAGTGTCACACCTGTAATCCCAGCACTTTGGGAGGCCGAGCCGGGCGGATCACGAGGTCAGGAGATCGAAACCATCCTGGCTAACATGATGAAACCCTGTCTCTACTAAAAATACAAAAAATTAGTAGGGCGTGGTGGCAGGCGCCTGTAGTCCCAGCTACTCGGGAGGCTTAGGCAGGAG
The DNA here is from genome assembly GCF_029289425.2 of Pan paniscus. NCBI lineage: Eukaryota > Metazoa > Chordata > Mammalia > Primates > Hominidae > Pan > Pan paniscus. The sequence continues at coordinate 200,341,800 of NC_073249.2, forward strand.
AATGGTGTGAACCCGGGAGGCGGAGCTTGCAGTAAGCCGAGATAGCCCCCCTGCACTCCAGCCTGGGCGACAGAGCGAGACTCCATCTCAAAAAAAAAAAAAAAAAAAAAAATCAAAGTGGATAAGGATTTCTCCAGAATCCACATGCTCCCCCTTTTCCATGGCTTTCCAGGGTAGGACCTCAGCTGTTGAACTGAATTTTGAGTGAAAGGACTTTGGAACCCAACAATTCTGGGTTTGAATTCCAGCTCTGCTACCTTCTTAACACAGGGAAACTCATTTTATGCCTCTAAACCTCAATTTCTCCATCTGTAAAATGGGAATTATAATCTCAGTCTTTCAGGTATATAGGACAAGATTCATTTTAATTCAATAAATTTACAGCTATATATTTTTTATTTGTTTTTTAGAGACGGAGTCTCGCTCTGTTGCCTAGGCTGCAGTGCAGTGGTAAAATCATAGTTCACTGCAGCCTTGAACTTCTGGGCTCAGGCGATCCTCCCACCTCCCACAAGTAGCTGGCACTTCAGGTGTGTGCCACCATGCCCAGCTAATTTTTTTTCTTTTCTTTTGAGACAGAGTCTTGCTCTGTCGACAGGCTGGAGTGCAGTGGCTCAATCTCAGCTCACTGCAACCTCCACCTCCCAGGTTCAAGCAATTCTCCTGCCTCAGCCTCCCGAGTAGCTGGGACTACAGGTGCGTGCCACCACGCTTGGCTAACGTTTTGTATTTTCAGTAGAGACGGGGTTTCACTGTATTAGCCGGGATGGTCTCAATCTCCTGACCTCATGGTCTGCCCATCTTGGCCTCCCAAAGTGCTGGGATTATAGGCGTGAGCCACTGTGCCAGGTCCCCAGCTAATTTTTTATATGTTTTGTTTTTGTAGAGATGGGGTCTCACTATCTTGCCCAGGCTGGTCTTAAACTCCTGGCCTCAAGCAATCCTCCAGCCTCCCAAAATGCTGGAATTACAGCCACCACACCTGGCTTATTTATGGCTATATATTACACACTAGACCCTCTTTCTGAGCATGTATTGTAAGCCAAGCCTTCTTTTTATTATTATTATTATTTTGAGATGGAGTCTCACTGTGTCGCCCAGGCTGGAGTGCAGTTCAGTAGCCTGATCTCGGCTCACTGCAACTTCCGCCTCCCGGGTTCAAACGATTCTCCTGCCTCAGCCTCCCAAGTAGCTGGGACTATAGGCATGTGCCACCACACCTGGCTAATTTTTGTATAAGCGTGTGCCACCACACCTGGCTAATTTTATATTTATATTTTTTAGTAGAGACGAGGTTTCACCATGTTGGCCAGTATGCTCTCAATCTCCTAACCACATGATCTGCTCGTCTTGGCCTCCTAAAGTGCTGGGATTACAGGCATAAGCCACTGCGCCTGGCCTATTATTATTATTTGTAAAGATGGGGTCTCGCTATGTTGCCCAGGCTGGAGTGCAGTGGCTATTCATAGACGCAACCATAGCACACTACAGCCTTGAACTCGTGGCCTCAAGCAATCCTCTTGCCTCAGCACACCAGGGGATGTGGCTCAGGCTTTCTACTAGATGCTGAGAATATAGCAATGAATAAATTAAAGTCCTTAGCTGGGTACCTGTAATCCTAGCTACTCAGGAGGCTGAGGTAGAATGATCCACTGAGCTCAGGAATTCGAGACTCTAGTGAGCTATGATCACACTATTGCATTCCAGTTTGGGCGACAGAGTGAGACCCCATTGCTAAAAAATAAATAATAAAATACATAATAAATAAAGTATTTGCCTTTACGGAGTTTACATTCATTGTGGTGTAACTAAATAAATAATGACAGCTAACACTAACATAGCACTTACTATGGACCAGGCACTGTTCTATGCATTTTTTACCTGCATAAACTAAGGTAGTCCTTGTAATCTTATGTGTTATGTGCTGTTATTCTCTCCAGTGTACAGATGAGGAAACTGAGGGCAGAGAAAGTAAGCATCCCATTACTTGGGTCCCTCCAAGGCCACAGGACTGCAGCCAGGCGCGGTGGCTCACGCCTGTAATCCCAGCACTTTGGGAGGCCAAGGCGGGTGGATCAACTGAGGTCAGGAGTTCGAGACCAGCCTGGCCAACATGGTGAAATCCCGTCTCCCCAAAAATACAAAAAAAAAAAAAAAAAGAGAAAAAAAGTAGCTGGGCGTGGTGGCAGGTGCCTGTAATCTCAGCAACTCGGGAGGCTGATGCAGGAGAATCACTTGAACCTGGGAGGTGGAGGTTTTAGTGAGCTGAGACTGTGCCATTGCACTCCAGCCTGGGCAACAAGAGGGAAACTCCAACTCAAAAAAAAAAAAAAAAAAAAGCCACAGGACTGAAAAATGGCAGAGCTGAGAGACAACCTGACAGTCTGGCTCCAGAGTGTGTTATTTATTTATTTTTTAGACAGAGTTTCACTCTTGTTGCCCAGGCTGGAGTGCAATGGTACCATCTCAGCCCACTGGAACCTCTACCTCCCGGGTTCAAGCCATTCTCCTTCTGCCTCAGCCTCTCGAGTAGCTGAGATTACAGGTGCCCACCACCATGTCCAGCTAATTTTTTGTATTTTCAGTAGAGACGGGGTTTCACCATGTTGACCAGGCTGGTCTTGAACTTCTGACCTCAGGTGATCTGCCACCATCGACCTCCCAAAGTGCTAGGATTACAGGCGTGAGCCACTGTGCCCAGCGCAGAGTGTGTTCTTTTGTTCACATAGTCTCCACCTCCCTGATGAGAAAAGGTGAGGACAAAACAGACGGCAGCCTGGACCAGAGTTGGCAGCCATTATCCACATCAGTGTGGGGATCGTCCAGTTCAGTTACCTGGAAGCAGGTTGTGATGCCCCAGCTCTTGCTGCTCCCAGTTTGAGCTGTTAAACTTGAACATATTTTGACTAAAAGTGTATGTGTTGTTTATCTGAAATTCAAATTGGGTATCATGTATTTTGGTTTGCTAGATCTAGTAATTGTACTCAGGAATTGGAACAGATCGCACATAGCTGCCAGATACCTGGCTTGCAGTCAGCCACATTTAAGTTAGGAAGAGAGACAGTGAGACCCACAGGATGAGGGTCAGGGGCTGGGCCAGAGAGGTGGGGTGGATGGCAGGAGTAGAGGAGGTGAGGGAAAGCAGGAGTGGTTCTACCTTCAGCTTTCTCCCTTCCTGGGTCGCTGACCCTCTTTCTTCTCCCTCTCAAAGTAATCTCCCTATCAAGAGCATCCTCTCACTTAAGGACTGATTGATTGGTTGTGCTTTCAACCTTTTATGAATAAGCTTCACTTCCTGTGTCCCCTCTCCCATGAGTGGGTCATGCTGGTAAGAGGGGAGCCCAGAGGACATCTGGGCTCTACCTGGAGAGCTTCTCTAGGGGTCAGCTTGCCCATCTCTGGAGTAGGCATAGCAGTCACTCATCAGAGAGCTGTGCAGAACAAACTGTAGCCCACAGGTGCAGATGCTGCTGCAGTTTCAGTGCACAAAAGTGTGCTCCACCTCTCTCGTGGCTCCAGCCACACTGGCTTTCCTTCAGTTCTGCCACAGGGCTTTTGCACATGCCACTCCTTGTACTTGAAACAGTCTTCTTTGTTCTTCAAGCCAGCTCAGCTCTACATCACTTCCTCCAGGACATTTTCCCTCACCTCCGTAGTACTCATACCCATAGCAATCAATACTTGACAGTGCTTCTCAAAGTTGTACTTTTTTACATTTGTTTATGTGACTGTTTGATTAACATCTGGCTTTTTTTTTTTTTTTTGAGACAGAGTTTCACCCTCGTTGCCCAGACTGGAGTGCAATGGCACAATCTTGGCTCCCTGCAACCTCTGCCTCCTGGGTTCAAGCGATTCTCCTCCCTCAGCCTCCCGAGTAGCTGGGATTACAGGCACCCGCCACACACCAGCTAATTTTTCGTATTTTTAGTAGAGACTGGGTCTCTCCATGTTGGTCAGGCTGGTCTCGAACTCCTGACCTCAGGTGATTTGCCCACCGCAGCCTCCCAAAGTGCTGGGATTACAGACGTGAGCCACTGCCCCCGGCCTACATCTGGCTTTTAAATTAGACTGTAAACTGTGAGAGGGCAGCTGTTGGGTCTTGTTGGCTCTTCATTGTCTTCCTGACACCTGACACACTGCCTGGCACACAGGTACTCAAAAAGACTAAATGAATGATATGTCCAACATCACCCAGCTATGCAATGGTAAATTTGCAACTCAGACCCAGGCAATCTAATCTCATGCTCTGAAATGCTACACTCTGAGTGATGGATAAATTCTAGCTTTTTTTTTTTTTTTTTTTTTTTTTGAGACAGGATCTTGTTTTGTTGCCCAAGCTAGAGTCCAATGGTGCAATCATGGCTCACTGCAGCCTCAACATCCTGGGCTCCAGCAATTCTCCCACCTCAGCCTCCCAAGTAGCTGGGACTATAGGCATGCACCACTACTCAGCTATTTTTTTTTATTTTTTATTTTTAGAAGATTTTTGTAGAGACGGGGTTTCGCCTGGCCTTGAGATGTTTGTTAAATGAGTGACTTGTGAGTGTGAAAGGGCTTTGCTAGACACAAGTGAGGTTACCACTCTGCGCCCTGTCAAAGAGGCAGTTCTGGCAAGGAGCAGGGGGCTGAACTGACAGGGGCTGAGGGCCGGGTTTTGGGTCCCTCTGCTGAAGCCTGGAAGGTTTTTCTTTTTCTTTTTTTTTTCTTTGTTTGAGACGGAGTCTCTCCCTGTCACCAGGCTGGAGGGCAGTGGCGCGATCTTGGCTCACTGCAACCTCCGCCTCCCAGGTTCAAGCTATTCTCCTGCCTCAGCCTCCCAAGTAGCTGGGAATACAGGCACCTGCCACCACACCCAGCTAATTTTTTGTATTTTTAGTAGAGACAGGGTTTCACCATGTTAGCCAGGATGGTCTCGATCTCCTGACCTCATGATCTGCCCGCTTCAGCCTCCCAAAGTGCTGGGATTACAGGTGTGAGCCACCGCGCCCGGCCGAGGTTTTTCTATGATGTTCAAGAGCAGAGGTTCTGGAAAGGACCTGCCCTGGGGAGAGGGTCTGTCATCATTATTCTTTCTTGGCCTCTCAGTAAAGGGGATTCCTGGCTAATGTGTCTTTAACAGGTGGAACAGGATGAGGAGAATAATCACAATGATAGTTACCTTTAATGAGCGATTACAAAGTGCCAGAACAGAGCTGAAACTTTAAATAATAATAATCACAAGTGGGGTGCGGTGGCTCATGCCTGTAATCTCAGCACTTTGGGAGGCTGAGCCAAGAGGATTGCCTGAGCCCAGGAGTTTGAGGCCAGCCTGGGCAGCATAGCAAGATACCATTTCTACTAAAAATAAAAACATTAGCCAGGCATGGTGGCGCGCACTCATAGTCCTAGCTACTTGGAGGCTGAGGCCAGAGCATAGCTTGAGCCCAGGAGTTTGAGGTTGCAGTGAGCTATGATTGAGCCATTGCCCTCCAGCCTGGGCAAAAGAGCAAGCTCCTGTCTCAAAAAAATTTAAAAAATAATAGTAACAAACTATGAGTGCTTATTGAGACAGCCCTATGTAGCCTGCCTGGAGCTGAGTGTTTTACAAGTAAGAGCTCATCAAATCACCCCAATGATACAATGCCATGAGACAAAAATTATTGTCCCATTTTCCAGATGAGAAAACTGAGGCTTAGAGAGGGACAGGATTGCCCATGGTCAGACAGCCAGTAAGTATTGCAGCTGGGCTGGGAACCCACTTCTCTCAGACCTGAAAGCCAGTGCTCTTGATCACTTCACTATGCTAAGTTCAGAAAGGGGTCCAGGAGAGCTCAGTGTGCACACAGTGGGTGGCAGTGATGGAGCAGTGATGGAGTGATGGAGGGGGCAGAGTCTCTTGTCTGTCTCATCCCTCATCTGAGGGATGGGAATGGTATCATCCTTCTGCTTGAAATCCTCCTGCGCCTCCCCCATCACACTTCAAACAAATCCGAAGTCTTGGCCAAGTCTGTGAACCCCCCAGGCCCTGGCCCACTCCGTCGGGCACTCTCTCCTATCACTCTGCCCCTCGTTCGCCGCTCTCCTGCCACCGGGTATCTTTGCGGATCACTGGACATGCCTGGTATGCTCCTGTCAGGCTCTGCTCCTGCTATGCCCTCCACCTGGAACATTCTTTCTCCATTTCTCAGGGTTCACTCTCTTACTTCATTCACACCTCTGCTCAAATGTCACCTCCCGGAGAGGACTTTCCTTTTCTTATCTTACCTAAAATAGTTCCCCTTGGCCGGGCGCGGTGGCTCACACCTATAATCCCAGCACTTTGGGAGGCTGAGGCGGGCGGATCACTTGAGATCAGGAGTTTGAGACCAGCCTGGCCAACATGGTGAATCCCTGTCTCTACTAAAACTACAAAAATCAGCCAGGCATGGTGGCGCGCACGCCTGTTATCCCAGCTTCCTGGGAGGCAGAGGCAGGAGAATCACTTGAACCCAGGAGGCGGAGGTTGCAATGAGCCAAGATTGCACTATTGCACTCCAGCCTGGGTGACAGAGCGAGACTGTCTGAAGAAAAAGAAAAAAAAAAGCTCTCCATCAGCTATATAACCTACATTATCTTTTTATTTTTCATGGCATGCTCTTTACTAGCAATCCTGTTGTTTATTTACCTGTTTGTTTCTCCCACTAGAACAAAGCTCCATGAGGCAGGACTTGTCTGTTTACTGCTGTTTCTCTGGATACATTTGATATATTGTAGGCCCTCAAAATGTACTTGTGAATGGAGCCACACCAACCTGGGCTCTAATCCCGGTCTGGCTACCTCCTAGCTGTGTGACTTTGAGTATTTCAGTTAACCCCTCTGAGCCTCAGTTTGTGCCTTAGAAAACTAGAGGTGGCTATGAGTATTAAGTGAGATCAGGCAATAAAATACCTGTGTGGCACCTGGCACACGATAGCTGCTCCATAGAAATGGTAGGTGACAGCCGGGCGTGGTGGCTCACGCCTGTAATCCCAGCACTTTGGGAGGCCAAGGCAGACAGATCACGAGGTCAGGAGATCGAGACCATCCTGGCTAACATGGTGAAACCCTGTCTGTACTAAAAATACAAAAAATTAGCTGGGCGTGGTGGCAGGCTCCTATAGTCCCAGCTACTTGGGAGGCTGAGGCAGGAGAATGGTGTGAACCCAGGAGGTGGAGCTTGCAGTGAGCCGAGATTGCACCACTGCACTCCAGCCTGGGCAACAGAGTGAGACTCTGTCTCAAAAAAAAAAAAAAAGAAGAAGAAAAGAAATGGTAGGTGACAATCACAGACTTCCTTCCTTCCCTCCAAATTCTTCCCCCTGCAAAGAAGGGAGAGAGCCAGAGATTGGGGCCTGGGGTTCACTGAGTGGGTTCTGCACTTGTGTGCAGCGAAGACATGAGGCCTCAGCCTGGAGGGACTCCCCTGACTGTGGTCAGGGGCTGGTAGAGAATGAAGCCAAAGAGGGAGTGGTCAAGCCTGGTGAAACCCGTCTCTACTAAAAATACAAAATTAGCCAGGTGTGGTGGTGCACGCCTGTAGTCCCAGAGACTGGGGTCTCACCATGTTTCCCAGGCTGATCTCGAACTCCTGGACTCAAGTGATCTGCCTGCCTGGGCCTCCCAGAGCGCTGGGATTACAGGCATGAGCCATCGTGCCAGGCCTAATTTAAAAAAAAAACGTATCACCGAATGGACAAGACAGGGGTGTTGCTGAAAATGTCAGACTCAAATTTGGATAGCAGCAAGAAGAATTTCTTTGAGGGGGAAGTAGTTGATGAGGAAAGTGTGATTTTGACATTGCTGCCAGTTAAAGATGACCCAAATATGAAACAAATGGAACCAAGTGTTTCTTCAACTTCTGATGTCAAACTGGAGAAACCTATGAAATACAATCAAGGTCATCTACTTCAAACAAATTAACAATTTACAGCTCCACAAAAAGCTAGATGCAAAATACCAGCTCTTCCCTTGCCGACCATTTTGACTCCCATTAATAAGGAGTGTTGGGACACTTTGCGGGACTGGTGCCAACAACTCAGTTTGAGTACTAATGGCAAGAAAATCGAAGTTTATCTGAGGGTCCATAGGCATGCTTACCCTGAACAACAGCAAGATATGCCTGAAATGTCACAAGAGACCAGATTACAGCGGTGTTCAAGGAAACACAAGGCAGTGACCAAGAGAGCAAGGCTTCAGAAAACTTATGAGATGAATGAGAGAGCAGAAGAGACTAATACAGTCGAAGTGATAACTTCAGCGCAGGGAGCCATGTTGGCATCAAGGGCAAGAATTGCTGCAAGAGCTGTTGAGCCTGAGGCTGTGAATTCAAGTTCCATTCCTGTTTCTCTTGAGGCCTTTTTGATGCAAGGCTCTGGTGTCAGGTGGTGTGTGGTCCATGGCAGACTTCTCTCGGCAGACACAAAGGGTTGAGTATGCCTGCAGTTTCATGCAGGTCAGGCCTGAGTGCCTACCACTCACAGGAGGATGATTTCTCTCTTCTTGTTACCTGCCTGCATTTTCCCATCCCCAGGCACAGAAGATAATATGTTATGCCCCAACTGTGCTAAGAGGAATAAGAAGATGATGAAAAGATTAATGACAATAGAGAAGTAGCAGCCATCTGTTTGAATGAAATGTACTAGAGAAGGAGGGATGTACTTTCGGACCATGTAAACCTATTATGAAGGAATAGAAGAGGAGACAATTTGAATGAATCTTTGTGATATACAAAACAAAAATCATAGTGACTAGGACTCCACAGTGAAGATGGTTGATAGTGACACAGCCCCATCTAAAAAGCCCCTTTCTGTAAGTCTGAAAACCCTTTAAAATAAAGTCACTGCAATCGGCAAAAAAAAAAAAAAAAGAGAGGGAGTGGTCAGAGAGGAAGAGGAGGAACAGAAGCATGCAGGTGGGATGGTCCAGGACTGCAGAGGGTCAAGGAGAGCAAGGCAGAGAATTAGGCAGTGAGCTCCTCCACAGAGTGGTACCACTGACCTGGAGCCTGGGGGTGAGGCCAACTTTGGTTGCTGACATTAGAGAGGACAGCAGAGGTGACACAGTAGCAGGAAGAGTTGGGAAGGGAATTGGAGTTAAAAGGGGCAGAAGAGGGAGCCGCTGATCACCAACAAATAGTTACTGAGCACCAGCTACATGCCAGGCACTGTTCTAGGCACTAGGAATACAGCAGAGGAGAAGACAGTCTCTGCCCTCTAGGATAGAGGCACACAAACTGGCCCACATGATAAATCTGGCCTACTATGTTTGTATGCTTGCAAGCTAAGAATGGGTTTTAGATTTTTAAATCATTTTAAAAGTCAAAAGAAGAATATTTCATGACATGTGAAAGTTATATGAAATTCATATTGTAGTATCCATAAATAAAGTTTTATTGGAACACAGCCATGCTCCGTTTACGTATCGTCTATGGCTGCTTTCTCACTACAACAGCAGAGTTGAGTAGTTGCAACAGAGACCATATGGCCTGAAAAGCCTAAAATATTTACTAGCTGGCTCTTTCGAAAAAAAGTTTGTTCAGGGGGTGAGGGGTTAGGAGAGGGACAGCATTAGGAGAAATACCTAATGTAGATGACGGGTTGATGGGCGCAGCAAACCACCATGGCATGTGTATACCTATGTAACAAACCTGCATGTTCTGCACATGTAGCACAGAATTTAAAGTATAATTTAAAAAAAATTAAAAAAAAAAAAAAGAGGCACCAGAGCGGTGGCTCATGCCTGTAATCCTAGCACTTTGGGAGGCTAAGGCAGGCGGATCACCTGGGCAAAAAGAGGGAAACTCTGTCTTAAAAAAAAAAAAAAAAAAAAAAAGAGGCACCAGAGAGCTGCCTTGCCTTTCTGCCATGTGAGGACACATAGAAAGTGCTCTGTATGAGGAACTGGCCATCACTAGACACCAAATCTCCCGGAGCTCTGATCCTGGACTTCCTAGCCTCCAGAACTCGGAGAGATTTCTGTCTTTGATAAATTGCCCACTGTAAAGTATTTTGCTGTAGTAGCCTAGATGGACTAAGACAGTGCCCTAATAAGAAGAGACACCAGATAGCTTACTCCCTCTCTCTCAAGCTCACAAAGAAGAGGTCATGTGGTCATGTGAGCACACAGCAAGATGGTGGCTGATGACAAGTCAAGGGAAGAGTCCTCAGAATGAAACCAACCTTGGCAGCACCTTGATTTTGGATTTCCCAACCTCCAGAACTGTCAGAAATAAATTTCTGCTGTTTGAGCCCCTCCTCCCACAAAAAGTTTGTTGACTCCTGCTCTAGAAAGTTACATTATCTGGCTAGACACAGTGGCTAATGCCTGTAATTCCAGCAATTTGGGAGATTGAAGCAGGCTTGCTTGAGCCCAGGAGTTTGAGACCAGCCTGGGCAACATAGTGAGACCCCATCTCTACAAACAATACAAAAATGCCTGGTGCCTTGTGCCTGTAGTACCGGCTAATCAGGAGGCTGAGGCAGGAGGATAGCTTGAATCTGAGATGTTAAGGATGCACTGAGCAATGATTATGGCACTGTACTGCAGCCTGGGAGACAGAATGAGGCCCTGTCTCAAAAAAAAAAAAAAGAAAAAGAAAAGAAAAGAAAGAAAAAAAGTTACATTTTCTTTGGGGAAGACAGTTAAATAAGTAGGTGAGCTCTTTTCCGGGTGCTTCCCAGGACAAGAACCAGCGGGTTTCAGTGTTTCTTTGTACCCTGCTCCTTGGCCGCCTTCCCCTGGAAGAGAAGTTCTCTATCCAGCCAGGCTCTGATACAGCAGCAGAGCAGCCTAGGTCATGGTGATCAGTTCCCTGCCTCTTGGCCAAGAGGATCTAGCCTTTTCCTGGAAGGAAAAAAATCTCTCAGTGATTGCAGTCTAGCACCCACCAGATCCCCTTCCCCTCTCCCAGATCCTGGATCCAGGAACAGCTTGTGAGCTCAGAAGAACATAATCACCTTTGTTGTCAAGGCCTGCCATCTGTGTACACCTGCCACCTGGGTGGTGCCCCCCTCTTTCTAAACACTTTTCTCCCCCACTGCTTCATGGAACCCTCACAGGGGTAAGGCATGGGTAGGGATTGTTACTTCCATTTCCAGATGAGAAAACAGACTTAAAGAGATGAACTGACTTACCCAGGTTCATTGGCTGGAAATAGCTTGTGGAGCCAAAATTAGAAAGAGTGGATTTAGAGGCAGTCTTTGTCTCTTTTTAAAAAAAGAAAGAATTAATAAAAGAAAGTTGGCCAGGCGCAGTGGCTCATGCCTGTAATCCCAGCACTTTGGAAGACCGAGGCAGATGGATCACTTGAGGTCAGGAGTTTGAGACCAGCCTGGCCAACATGGTGAAACCCTGTCTCCACTAAAACTCCCACCAAAAATTAGCTGGGCATCATGGTGCATGCCTATAATCCCAGCTACTCAGGAGGCTGAGGCAGGAGAATCGCTTGAAACCGGGAGACAAAAATTCATGCCACTGCACTCCAGCCTGAGTGACAGAGCAACACTCCATCTCAAAAAAAAAAAAAGAAGAAGAAGAAGGGCTGGGCGCAGTGGCTCACGCCTGTAATCCCAGCACTTTGGGAGGCGGAGGTGGGCGGATCACAAGGTCAGGAGTTCGAGACCAGCCTGGCCAACATGGTGAAACCCTGTCTCTACTAAAGATACAAAAAATTTGCGGGGCATGGTAGCATGCGCCTGCAATCCCAGCTACTCGGGAGGCTGGGGCAGGAAAATGGCTTGAACCCAGGAGGCAGAGGTTGCAGTGAGCTGAGATTGCGCCATTGCACTCCAGCCTAGGTGACAGGGCGAGACTCCATCTCAAAAAAAAAAAAAGTAGTGGAATGTTGTCAGCTTTGGAAGGGGCCTTTGTCTTGGCCAAAGATGGGAAACTGGTAGCCTGAGGCAGAGGTGAATCAGGTAAGGGTGGTAGTGAGTCTGCCATGTGCAAGAAATAAGGCATGCTTTGTCTGTAGAGAATTTAAAAACATTAGTGAGGCCAGTTGCCATGGCTCACGCCTGTACTCCCAGCACTTTGGGAGGCTGAGATAGGTGGATTGCTTGAGCCCAGGAGTTCAAGACCAGCCTGGGCAACATGGTGAAACCTCACCTCTACAAAAAAAGTAAAAAAAATGATAAAATAAAAACATCAATGAAACTGGGTAGGTCTGCTTTTTACTATCACCATGGCTTGGCAATTCTAAATAATGTCAGTGATAAAATCATCCTTCCCAAAGAGATCCCTCTGTTGGTCAAAGTACTAATTGTTGTGATTGCTGTGAGGTTTTTGTTTTTTGTTCTTTTTGTTTTTTTTTTTAAGAGACAGAGTTTCCCTCTGTCAGCCAGGCCGAAGGGCAATGGCACAATCACAGCTCACTGCAGCCTCGAATTCCTGGGCTCAAGGGATCCTCCCACCTCGGCCTCCCAAAGCACTGGGACTGCTATAAGTTTTAGGAATATATGTAAGCTGCAGATTCATATGTTTTTATTACCTAACCTTTAATAAATAATATATTCTACATGGAAGCTAATTTGGATAACTCTTGAGTTATACGCTTGGCCCCCAGCACACAGGGAGTCAGCTACACACCTTTAGTTTGAGAGTTCCCAGTGGGTCGAAATCATGGGAGCTCACTTTGGGAGTAGTTCATGTCTCCACATCCTTGCATTTAAACAACAAATTTGAAATCAACAGTGATAGCACAGTAACTATAAAAACAAGGGAAAAGCTGGGCACGGTGGCTCACGCCTGTAATCCTAGCACTTTGGGAGGCTGAGGCAGGTGGATCACGAGGCCAGGAGATCGAGACCATCCTGACTAACACGGTGAAACCCCGTCTCTACTAAAAATACAAAAAATTAGCCAGGCGTGGTGGCGGGTGCCTGTAGTCCCAGCTACTCGGGAGGTTGAGGCAGAAGAATGGCATGAACCTGGGAGGTGGAGCTTGCAGTGAGCCAAGATCACACCAGTGTACTCCAGCCCAGGCAACAGAGCGAGATTCCGTCTCAAAAAAAAAAAATAAAATAAAAAATAAAATTTTCACTGTGTTTACTTTCTGACCATGATTATTTGTTTTATTTCATAATTGTTATTGATAAAAATTCTGACATATGGAAGTTAAAATATGATTCTCTTTGTGTGTCAAATATACTAGGTGCACCATGGACCTGAAGACAGAAGAGGACCCACAGTGCCTTACATCATTATGTTATCCATCATAATCATCATTTTATTTATTTATTTATTTTGGACACAGGTCTTGCGCTGTCGCCCAGGCTAAAGTGCAGTGGAGCTCACTGCAGCCTCAAACTCCTGGGCCCAAGTGATTCTCCCATCTCAGCCTACCAAGGAGCTAGTACTACAGGCATTTACCACCACACCTGACTACTTTTTGTTTTTTGAGACAGAGTCTCACTCTGTCGCCCAGGCTGGAGTGCAGTGGTACGATCTCGGCTCACTGCAACCTCTGCCTCCCAGGTTCAAGCAATTCTCCTGCCTCAGCCTCCTGAGTAACTGGGACTACAAGGGCGTGCCACCACACCCAGCTCAGCTAATTTTTTGTATTTTTAGTAGAGACGGGGTTTTGCCATGTTGGCCAGGCTGGTCTCGAACAACTAGATCTCGTGATCTGCCCGCCTCAGCCTCCCAAAGTGCTGGGATTACAGGTGTGAGCCACCATGCCTGGCCTTAATTTTTATTTTTGTAGAGACAGGGTCTTGCTATGTTGCCCAGGCTGGTGTCAAACTCCTGGGCTCAAGGAGTTTTTTTGTTTTTTTTTTGAGACACGGTCTTACTCTGTCTCCCATGCTAGAGTGCAGTAGCATGCTCATGGCTCACTGGAGCTTCGACTTCCCAGGCTCAAGCAATCCTCCCACCTCAGCCTCCCTAGTAGCTGGGACTATAGGCACGCACCACCTTGTCCGGGTAATTTTTGTATTTTTTGTAGAGACAGAGTTTGCCATGTTGCCCAAGCTGGTCTCAAACTCCTGGGCTCAAGTTGTCTGCCCTCCTCAGCCTCCCAAAGTGCCCAGGTAAGCATGAGCCACCATGCCTAGCCTCTTTCTTAAAAACATGAAAAAAAAAGTTATTGTCTTGATTATTGAGATTTTTGATGCCTCCTTAAATTTTGTACTTTAAGAGGAGTACCTCATTAACCTCCCCCTAGTCCTGACCTTGCTCATTTAGCCCGCACAACAATCCTGTAAAGTAAGTGCTATAATTACCCCTGCGTTACAGATAAGAAACGTGAAGCACAGGCCGGGCGCGGTGGCTCACACCGGTAATCCCAGCACTTTGGGAGGCCGAGGTGGGCAGATCACAAGGTCAGGAGATCGAGACCATCCTGGCTAACATGGTGAAACCCCGTCTCTACTAAAAATTTAAAAAAAAATTGCCAGGCGTGGTGGCACGCACATGTAGTCCCAGCTACTTGGGAGGCTGAGATAGGAGAACTGCTTGAACCCGGGAGGTGGAGGTTGCGGTGAGCTGAGATCAGGCCACTGCACTCCAGCCTGGGCGACAGAGCGAAACTCTGTCTCAAAAAAAGAAAAAGAAAAGTAAGGCACAGAGAGGCCAAGTGATTTGGCCAAGGACATACACTTTGTTTTTTGTTTTGTTTTGAGACAGGGTTTCATCATAGTGGTCAGGCTGGTCTCGAACTCCTGACCTCAGGTAATCCACCTGCCTCGGCCTTTCAAAGTGCTGGGATTACAGGTGTGAGCCGCTGCACCCAGCCTTAAAATGTATCTCTTTCTTTCTTTTTTTTTTTTTTTTGAGACGGAGTTTCACTCTTCTTGCCCAGGCTGGAGTGCAATGGCATGATCTCGGCTCACTGCAACCTCCACCTCCCAGGTTCAAGCGATTCTCCTGCCTCAGCCTCCCGAGTAGCTGGGATTACAGGCACGTGCCACCACGCCCAGCTAATTTTGTACTTTTAATAGAGATGGGGTTTCTCCATGTTGGTCAGACTGGTCTTGAACTCCCAACCTCAGGTGATCCACCCGCCTCAGCCTCCCAAAGTGCTTGGATTACAGGTGTGAGCCACTGCACCCAGCCTAAAATGTATTTCTTAAAATAATAAGACTTGAAAGTCAAAATTACTCCCTGATCCATGGGCTGCAGAATGGATGTTGTGTTAGCAGGCATGAAAATCATATTAATCTTGTACATCTCCATCAGAGCTCTTGGGTGATCATGTGCATTGTCAATGAGCAGTAATATTTTAAAAGAAATCTTTTTCCTAAGAAGTAGGTCTCAACAGTGGGCCTAAAGTATTCCATAAACCATGCTGTAAACAGATGTGTTGTCATCCAGGCTGTGTTGTCCCATTTATAGAGGACAGCAAGAGTGGATTCGGCATAAGTTTTAAAGTCCTTGAGATTTTCCCCAGAATGGTCAATGCACTGGCTTCAAATTCAAGTTGCCAACTGCATTAGCCCCTAACAAGAAAGTCAGCCTGTCCTTTGAAGCACTGAAGCCAGGCATTGACTTCTCTCTAGCTATGAAAGTTCTAGATGGCATCTTCTTCCTATAGAAGGCTCTTTTGTGTGTGTGTGTGTGTGTGTGTGTGTTTGTGTGTGTGTGCGTATGAGAGAGAGAGAGAGACAGACAGAGTTTCGTTCTTGTTACCCAGGCTGGAGTGCAATGGTGCAATCTCAGCTCCCTCCAAGGCTCAGCTCCAACCTCTGCCTCCTGGGTTCAAGTGATTCTCCGGCCTCACCCTCCCGAGTAGCTGGGATTACAGGTGCCTGCCATCATGCTCAGCCAATTTTTGTATTTTTAGTAGAGATGGGGTTTCACTATATTGGCCAGGCTGGTCTTGAACTCCTGACCTCAAGTGATCCACCCGCCTCAGCCTCCCAAAGTGCTGGGATTACAGGCATGAACCACTGTGCTCGGACTGAAGTCTGTTTCATCTACACTGAAAATATGTTGGGTGGGCATGGTGGCTCACTCCTGTAATCCCAGCACTTTGAGAGGCTGAAGCAGGTAGATCACTTGAGGGCAGGAGTTTGAGACCAACCTGGCCAACATGGTGAAACCTCATCTCTATTAAAAATACAAAAATTAGGCTGGGCGTGGTGGCTCATGCCTGTAATCCCAGCACTTTGGGAGGCCGATGAGGGTGGATCACCTGAGGTCAGGAGTTCAAAACCAGCCTGGTCAACATGGTGAAACCCAGTCTCTACTAAAAATACAAAACTAGCCTGGTGTGGTGGCACGTGCCTGTAATCCCAGCTACTTGGGAGGCTGAGGCAGGAGAATCACTTGAACCCGGGAGGCGGAGGTTGCAGTGAGCCAAGATCAAGCCATTGCACTCCAACCTGGGTAACAAGAGCGAAACTCCGTCTCAAAAAAAAAAAAAAAAATTAGCCAGGCGTTGTGGTGGGTGCCTGTATTCCCAGCAACATGGGAGGCTGAGGCAGAGAATCACTTGAACTCGGGAGGCGGAGGTTGCAGTGCAAGATCGTGCCACTACACTGCAGCCTGGGTGACAGAAGGAGATTCTGTCTTCAAAAAAAAAAAATTTTTTTCTGGATTATTTGCTAAAGCTTCTCCATTAGCACTTGCTGCTTCACCTTGCACTTTTTTTTTTAGATGAATTTTCGGTCTGCCGCCCAGGCTGGAGTGCAATGGCATGATCTCTGCTCACTGCAACCTCCACATTGTGAGTTCAAGCAATTCTCCTGCCTCAGCCTCCCAAGTAGCTGGGATTACAAGCATGCACCACCACACTCAGCTAATTTTTTTTGTATTTTAGTAGATACAGGGTTTCACCATGTCAGTCAGGCTGGTCTCAAATTCCTGACCTCAAGTGATCTGCCTGCCTCGGCCTCCCAAAGTTCTGGGATTACAGGTGTGAGCCACTGCACCCAGCCCTGGCTAACTTTTTATTTTTGTAGAGACAGGGTCTCACTATGTTGCCCAAGCTGACTTCCAATTCCTGGACTCAAGTGATCCGCCTGCCTTGGCCTCCCAGAGAGCTGGGATTACAGGCATGAGCCACAGTGCCCAGCCTGTTCCACATTCTTGTCATTCATGTGTTCACTGGAGTAGCACTTTTAATTTCCTTTAAGAACTTTTCTTTTGCATTCACAACTTGGCTGACACAAGAGACCTAGCTTTTGGCCTTCCTCACTAAGTTTAATTAATTCTAGCTTTTGATTAAAAATGAGAGACATTCGAGTCTTCCTTTCACTTGAACACTTAGAGGCCACTGTAGGATTTTATTATTATTTTTTTTTATTATACTTTAAGTTCTGGGGCACTGTAGGGTTTTTATTGGCCTAATTTCAATATTGTTTTATCTCAGGGAATAGGGAGGCCAGAGGGGAGGGAGAGAGATGAGGGAAGGGCACCGGTGGGTGGAACAGTCAGAAAACACACACCACTGAGACGGAGTCTCGCTCTGTCACCCAGGCTGGAGTGCAGTGGTGCGATCTCAGCTCACTGCAACCTCTGCCTCCTGGGTTCAAGCGATTCTTCTGCCTCAACCTCCCAAGTAGCTGGGACTACAGGTGCGAGCCACCACGCTTGGCTAATTTTTGTATTTTTAGTACAGACAGGGTGTCACCATATTGGACAGGCTGGTCTCAAACTCCTAGACCTTGTGATCCACCCGCCTTGGCCTCCCAAAGTGCTGGGGTTACAGGCATGAGCCACTGCGCCCAGCTTAAGTTTGCCATCTTATATGGGCACAGTTTGTGGTGCCCCAAAACAATCACAATAGTAACATCAAAACTCACTGATCACAGACCACCATCACAGATACCATAACAATGAAACAATCTGAAATATTGTGAGAATTACCAAAATATGACACAGGCACGAAATGAACACATGCTGTAGGAAAAATGGTGCCTGTAGTTGCTCCACACGGGGTTGCCACAAACCTTCAATTTGTTAAAAACAAAATATCGATTGGGTGTGGTGGTTCACGCCCAGAATCCCAGCACTTTGGGAGGCCAAGATGGGAGGACTGCTTGAGTGCAGGAGTTCAAGATCAGCCTGGGCAACATACGGAGACCTCATCTCTACATAAAAAATAAAAAATAGGCCGGGTGCAGTGGCTCATGCCTGTAATCCTAACACTTTGGGAGGCCCAAGTGGGCGGATCACCTGAGGTCAGGAGTTCGAGACCAGCCTGACAAAATGGAGAAACCCCATCTCTACTAAAAATACAAAATTAGCTGGGCATGGTGGTGCATGCCTGTAATCCCAGCTACTCCGGAGCCTGAGGCACGAGAATCGCTTGAAACCAGGAAGCGGATGTTGCGGTGAGCCGAGGTCGTGCCATTGCACTCCAGCCTGGGCAATAACAGCAAACCTCCATCTCAAATAATAATAATAATAATAATAAATTAATTAAATAAAATAAAAAATAAAATCAGCTGGGCCTGGTGCCTCGCACCTGTGATCGTAGTTACCGAGGAGCCTGAGGTTAGAGGATCACTTGAGCCTGGGCAATTGGGGCTGCAGTGAGCGGTGATCATGCCACTGCACTTGCCTGGGTGACAGAGCAAGATCCCATCTAAAAAAAAAATTTGATGAAGCACAAGTAAAGTGCAATAAAATGAGGTATGCCTACACTCGTTTGCTGTGCACAGGTTGTTAAATATCTCAAATTACTTGCCATCATTCCAATTTAAAATTAAATTAACAACAAAATAAATAAATAAGATTTTAAAAATACAACTTTCTAGCTTCTTTAAAAATACCGGCATCCGGACCCACATTCCTGCTTTATAACCATCAGCAGGAATGGAGTAGCCACCTCTTTTAGATGAGGCTAGTTTGTCAAACTGCCATAGTCCCCATTGTCTGAACTCCTCACTCATTTAACTTCCTTATGTTACCCACCTGCTCCTATGGGCATTTGAATTTGGACCTCTAATTTCACCGTTTCACAAATGGAGGGATCCATGCCCCAGAGCAGGAGAGGCTTCCCAATTCACACAGCAGTTTTGTGAGAAGCTGGGTTCCAAACCTCACCTCACACAGTCCTCATAGACTCTTTTTTTTTCTTTTTTGAGACGAAGTCTCGCTCTGTCACCCAGGCTGGAGTGCAGTGGCGTGATCTCGGCTCACTGCAAGCTCCGCCTCCCGAGTTCACGCCGTTTTCCTGCCTCAGCCTCCTGAGTAGCTGGGACTACAGGCGCCCTCCACCAAGCCTGGCTAATTTTTTATATTTTTAGTACAGACGGGGTTTCACTGTGTTAGCCAGGATGGTCTCGATCTCCTGACCTTGTGATCTGCCCGCCTCGGCCTCCCAAAGTGCTGGGATTACAGGCGTGAGCCACTGCACCCAGCCGACTTTTTTTTTTTTTTGAGATGAAGTCTGTCGCCCAGGCTGGAGTGCAGTGGAGCTCGCTGCAACCTCCGCCTCCCGGATTCGAGATTCTCCTGCCTCAGCCTCCCAAGTAGCTGGGATTACAGGCACATGCCACCACACCTGGCTAATTTTTTTTTTTTTTTTTGAAACGGAGTCTCGCTCTGTCGCCCAGGCTGGAGTGCAGAGGCGCGATCTCGGCTCACTGCAAGCTCCGCCTCCTAGGTTCACGCCATTCTCCTGCCTCAGCCTCTCGAGTAGCTGGGACTACAGGCGCCCGCCACCATGCCCAGCTAATTTTTTGTATTTTTTTTAGTAGAGACAGGGTTTCACCATGTTAGCCAGGATGGTCTCGATCTCCTGACCTCGTGATCCACCCGCCTCAGCCTCCCAAAGTGCTGGGATTACAGGCGTGAGCCACCGTGCCCGGCCTAATTTTTGTATTTTTAGTAGAGATGGGGTTTCGCCATGTTGGCCAGGCTGGTCTCAAACTCCTGACCTCAGGTGATCTGCCCATTTCAGCCTCTCAAAGTGCTGGGATTATAGGCGTGAGCCACCATGCCCGGCCCCTCATAGACTATTATGAGTGAACTTGAATGTGGTGGGAGCTCAGAAAGGGAGGTCCCCAACTCAGAACCGAGCTAACCCCTATTTTCTGAGCACCTCCCAATAGCCAGCACTGTGGTGGGCACATGCACATTCACACCCCATGTGGTCCTCCAACAACCCCGACAGATCAGCATGGACAACCTCTATCTCTCAGGTGAGTAACTCTGGTTCAGGGAGTTATGGGACTTTCCCAGGATCTCACAGCAAGTTTGTGGCAGGTCTAAGTTCAAATCACTAGCTCTTAACATAAGACTAGAGGAATCCACTGCCTGCTCCCTTCCTGGGACACCCCCTCTCACTCCTGCTTGGATTTTCTTGGGATGGGGCTGGAGTCATCCCAAGAAATTCCTGGCTAAATTTCCTCTCTTCCAGGTGGATGCTGAGGTAGGGCAGCATGAAAGCCAACAGAGGATTGTAAAAAATATTTCCTATATGCTAGGCATGTGCTAGACTTTTTTCACAAGACTTATATCATCTTCTTTGTTCTATCTGCCTTCTCTAAATTTTCCACAATTAACGCTTTTTACATCTTGCACAAGGAATTGTTTGTTCTAGGCCTGGATATGATTCTATGGAAGGTAGGGAGATGCTGGGGTCAGTAACTCCATTTTGCAGTTAAGGAAACAGGCTCACAAGGATTGCCCAAGGTCAGACAGCTAGTAAGTATGACTCCAAGGCCTGTACTCTCTCAATTCCACTACTAGGCCTGCCTTTTTGTTTTTAACACACTGTTCCACAAAGGAGTTCAGGCAAGTCATAAAAATACGTAAGAAAAATTAAGCATTTATATTGTCTGTCTTGTATAAACTATATTTCAAAAGAATCAAATAATGAATGAGAAAATGTTCTTTACATTGAGCTAATGAATGCAAAAAGAATGAGAGAATTAGAAAATTATTTTGCAATAGCTAATAAAATTGAATCATTAGTGGATAATAAAACCAGTAGGTGAAAGGTTGATGGGAAATTTTATACTGAAGAGGGCATTAAACCCACTGATCAATCAGTAAAAATGTCAACTAGACATATGTGTCTCCAGATGTGATGTAATAATAAGTACACAGCACTGTTACCAATAAGGTATTCTTTAAACACTCAGGGGGCCAGGTGTAGTGGCTCACACCTGTAATATCAGTACTTTGGGAGGCCAAGGTGGGAGGATCACTCAAGCTCAGGAGTTCAAGACCAGCCTGGGCCACAGTGAGACCTCATTTCTACAAAAATATTAAAAAGTAGCCAGGTGTGGCTGGGTGCGGTGGCTCACGCCTGTAATCCCAGCACTTTGGGAGGCCAAGGTGGGTGGATCACAAAGTCAGGCCTTCGAGACCAGCCTGGGCAATATGGTGAAACCCCATCTC
Source organism: Pan paniscus (assembly GCF_029289425.2). NCBI lineage: Eukaryota > Metazoa > Chordata > Mammalia > Primates > Hominidae > Pan > Pan paniscus. The sequence continues at coordinate 200,363,088 of NC_073249.2, forward strand.
TACTACAAATACAAAAATTAGCCAGGCTTGGTGGCGGGCGCCTGTAGTCCCAGCTACTCGGGAGGCTAAGGCAGAAGAATTGCTTGAACCTGGGAGGCAGAGTTTGCAATGAGCCAAGATCACGCCACTGCACTCCAACCTGGGCGACAGAGTGAGACTCCATCTCAAAAAAAAAGTAGCCAGGTGTGATGGCGTGCCTGTAGTCACAGCTACTTGGGAGGCTGAGGCAGGAGGTCAAGGCTGTAGTGAGCCATGATTGTGCCACTGCACTCCAGCCTGGGCGACAGAGTGAGACCTTGTCTCAAAAAAAAAAAAAAAAGAAAGAAATAAAAAGAAACATTCAGGCATTCTTAAATGTAATTAAGCCTCTGGATCTAACTTTCAGTTTGCTGGAAACACAAGGGGCAGAAAAACAAGGTAAAATACACTACTGAGTCTGGGTGCGGTGGCTCACGCCTGTAATCCCAGTACTTTGGGAGGCCAAGGCAGGTACATCACTTGAGGTCAGGAGTTTGAGACTAGCCTGGCCAACATGGTGAAACCACATCTCTACTAAAATTACCCAGGCGTAGTGGCAGGTGGCTGTAATCCCAGTTACTCAGAAGGCTGAGGCAAGAGAATTGCTTGAACCTGGAGGCGGAGGTTGCAGTGAGCCAAGATCGTGTCACTGCACTCCAGCCTGGGCAACAGAGCAAGACTCTGTCTCAAAAAAAAAATTCTCAAAAAGTTCTTTATACTGAGCTAATGAATGCAAAAAGAATGAGAGAATTAGAAAGTTAGAGACAAATACACTACTGGGGCCAGGCACAGTGGCTCACGCCTGTAATCCCAGCACTTTGGGAGGCTGAGGCAGGTGGATCATGAGGTCAGGAGTTCGAGACCAGCCTGGCCAAGATGGTGAAATCCCGTCTCTACTAAAAAAAATAGAAAAATTAGCCGGGCATGGTGGCGGGTGCCTGTAATCCCAACTACTCATGAGGCTGAGGCAGGAGAATTGCTTGAAGCCGGGAGGCAGAGGTTGCAGTGAGCCGAGATTGCACCACTGCACTCTAGCCTGGGTGACAGAGCAAGACTCTGTCTCAAAAAAGAAAAAAATACACTACTGGAAAGCAATCAGCCAAATCTGGAATGTAGGAACTTTTACAGGACAAATATTCTGGTTTCTTCTACAACTCAATAGCATTAAAAAAAATGGAAAGAAAAGTGGAACTGATCAAAAGTTACCTAAGAGACACATCAACCAAGTGAAGTGTGTGGATCTTGTTGAATCCTGATTGGAACAAACCAACTATTGAAGAAATTTGAGGCCGGGTGCGGTGGCTCATGCCTGTAATCCCAGCACTTTGGGAGGCCTAGATGGGCGGATCACGAGGTCAGGAGTTCGAGACCAGCCTGGCCAACACAGTGAAACCCCGTCTCTACTAAAAATACAAAAAATTAGTCTGGTGTGGTGGCAGGTACCTGTAATCTCAGCTACTAGGGAGGCTGAGGTAGGAGAATCTCTTGAACCCAGGAGGCGGAGGTTGCAGTGAGCTGAGATCGTACCACTGCACTCCAGCCTGGGTGACAGAGTGAGACTCTGTCTCAAAAAAAAAGAAAAAAGAAATTTGAACATGGACTAGGTATTAAATAATTTTAAGGAATTTGCATAAATTTTGTCAATTAGGTGTGACAGTAGCATTGGAGTTGTTTGAAAAAATCTTTTTTTTTTTTTTTTTTTTTTGAGACAGTCTCGCTCTGTTGCCCAGGCTGGAGTGTAGTGGCAAGATCTTGGCTCATTGCAACCTCTGCCTCCCAGGTTCACGCCATTCTCCTGCCTCAGCCTCCCATGAAAAAATCTTATTTGAGATTGATAATGAAATAATTCAGGTGAATTGATACGATGTCTGGAATTTGCTTTATAATACTTTAGAGAGAGGAAAAAGTGGGGAGGTTGATGAAACAAGATTGGCAAAATGTTGATAATTACTGAAGGTGTGTGGTAGGTACATAATAATTTATTATTATTATTTTTTGAGACGAAGTCTCACTCTGTTACCCAAGCTGGAGTGCAGTGGCGAGATCTCGGCTCACTGCAACCTCCACCTCCTGGGTTCAAGCGATTCTCCTGCCTCAGCCTCTCAAGTAGCTGGGACTACAGGCACGTGCCACCATGCCCGGCTAATTCTTGTATTTTTAGTAGAGACAGGGTTTCACTATTTTGGCCAGGCTGGTCTTGAACTCCTGACCTCATGATCTGCCCACCTTGGCCTCCCAAAGTCCTGGAATTACAGGCATGAGCCACCGTGCCCAGCCTGGTAATTTATTATATTCTCTCTACTTTTATGTATGCTTGAAAATTTCCAAAATAAAAAGTTTTTTTTTTAATTTTTATTTTTTGAGACACAGTGTCTTGCTATGTTTCCTAGGATATAATCGGACTCCTGGCATGCACCACTGCATTGAGCTTATTCTTTACTTTTAGCCTTAAAAAATATTTTTATTATACCAAGCCAGGTGTGTATCTATAGTCTCAGCTACTTGGGAGCTTGAGTTGGGAGTACTGCTTGAGCCCAGGAGTCTGAGTCTAGCCTGGGCAACATAGCAAGACCTCCTCTGTTTAAACAAAAAAAAAAGTAAATAAGAGAATTGGGGCCAGGCATGGTGGCTCACGCCTGTAATCCCAACACTTTGGGAGGCCAAGGCAGGTGGATCACTTGAGGTCAGGAGTTCGAGACCAGCCTGGCCAAAATGGTGAAACCCTGTTTCTACTAAAAATATAAAATTTAGCCAGGCATGGCAGCATGCACCTGTAACCCCAGCTACTCAGAAGGCTAAGGCCAGAGAATTGCTTGAACCTGGGAGGTGGAGGTTGCAGTGAGCCCAGATTGCACCACTGCACTCCAGCCTGAGTGACAGAGCAAGACTCCATCTCAAAAAAAAAAGAAAGAAAGAAAATTGGGACAAAAAATAATAAAGATATAGAAAAGTTCTGAGCTTCTTACCAACCAAAACAAAGAGGGAAACAAGAATCATGCTAACCAAGAGGTTTATAAAACCAACAAACCAGCAGTTTCTTGTAATCATAAGGATTCTGAGGCCTGGTGCGGTGGCTCACGCCTGTAATCCCAGCACTTTGGGAGGCCAAGGTGGGTGCATCACCTGAGGTCGGGAGTTGGAGACCAGCCTGGCCAACATGGTGAAACCCTGTCTCTACTACAAATGCAAAAATTAGCTGGGTGTGGTGGTGCATGCCTGTAGTTCCAGCTACTCGGGAGGCTGAGGCAGAAGAATCGCTTGAACCCGGGAGGCGGAGATTGGGGTGAGCCAAGATTGCGCCTGGGCACTCCAGCCTGGGCAACAAGAGCGAGACTCCGTCTCAAAAAAAAAAAAAAAAATTATTCTGGTGGTAGCAAAATTCCCATTCATTATGGCCTACCAGTTCACTAGTAGAAAGGCCAGTCACCTGTTCTTATATGACTATAATGAGGGACTGGAAAAGAGCTGGTGGCAACAGGAGAATGAGATGGAGAAAGGTAACCCTTACAGGATAGGGAGGAGGAAACGCAGTGCATTCGGGGTAGAGGGCACAGAATGAGCAAGGCTAGGGAGGCTATTCTATTCTCATAAAAGGAAAAATAAACAAAATGTATAAAACCAATCCCTTTCTCCCTACTTGCACACGCGTGCGCGCACACACACACACACACCCAATCCAACTCCAAAAAGCACTGCAAAAAAGCAAAAGCCTTTACCAAAGTTCTCGGGAGGACATTGCAAAGGGGTTACACAGCACATCTCACAGCAAGATGTTCATTCATTCATTTCTTAGAGACAGGGTCTCTGTCACCCAGGATAGAGTGGCTGCTCACTGCAGCCTCGACCTCCTGGGCTCAAGTGATCCTCCCACCCCAGCCTCCGGAGTAGCTGGGACTACAGGCGGATGACAGCACCTGGCAAATTTTGTTTATATTTTGTAGAGACAGGGTCTCTCAGTGTTGCCCAGACTGGACTCAAACTCCTGGCCTCAAGCAATCCCTCTGCCTCAGGCTTCCAAAATGTTGCTATTGCAGGCATGAGCCACACACAGAGCCCGGCAGAGATGTCTTTTCTTTCTTTCTTTTTTTTTCCTTTTCTGTTTTCTCTGTCGCCCAGGCTGGAGTGCAGTGGCACGATCTTGATCTTGGTGGCTCACTGTAACCTCTGCCTCCCAGGTTCAAGCGAGTCTCCTGCCTCAGCCTCCCCAGCAGTTAGGATTACAGGCGCGCGTTTCCACACCTGGCTAATTTGTTGTATTTTTGGCAGAGATGGGGTCTTGCTATGTTGCCCAGGCTGGTCTCGAACCCCTGGCCTCAAGCAATCCGCCCACCTCGGCCTCCCAAAGTGCTGGGATTACAGTTGTGCCTGGCCACTTTTACATAAAAAAACTTTTCTGAGGGAAAAACAGGCAGGAAGAATTTCCAGGTATTTCCAGGCCGAATGGCAAAACAAGATATGACAGAAAAAAAAAGGGCCCCAAGGACTCTGCACCTCGGTCCTATCCCTGTGCAGTTTGAGCTCTTCAGCCCTCAAAGTGCCCTTCTGGCCACCACCTGGTCCTCTTTTGCAAAGACTGCACGAGAAAGGAGCCAGCCGAGGTGCCCTCAGGTCCAAGCCCTTGTGACCTGGAGCTCTTTCTCCATGTTGCTTGAGGTCCCAAGGTTTCCCCAATGCCAAATCCTTTTGAAACTGAATATGAAGGAGGGGCTCTGAGGGACCCCCATCGCTTTGCCAGGTTTTCAGAGTGCGGCCCACCCTGCAGTTGTGGAGAGAGGGAGTCGTCGCGGAGTTCCCAAACCCCTGAAGGGCAGACCTGGACCGTTCCTGGAATGTGGGAAATGAGTGCGACGGCATACTGGGGCTGCATCAGCCCGTCTCTAGAAAAACCATCGCCTCCAGATCTGGCCCCCAGATTGAGTCCCAGGATTTCCGGGCTGGTTCCAAGAACCTGATCCGGAAAATGGGCGCGGTTCCTGTCTCCTCCCCCTTCCCCTCGGGCCGGTTGGGCACAGTACTTAGGACCCAAATCTGGACCTAATGCCAAGGCCGCCCATCCAGCGCCCAGACTCAGCTGGCCTTGCGCTCCCTGAAGCCACTCGCGGGTACTGGGGACGCCCCTCCCCGTCCCGCGGCCCCTACCCCCATTTCCGCGTAGTCCCGGCTCCCGTCACCCCGCGCGCGCCCCGCGGGAACCCGAGCCCGCCGACCCCGCCCTTCCAGGCCCCGCCCCCGGTGACGCCCCGCCCCGGCACGTGCGCGCGCGTGGTCTGCCAGCTTCTCTGGCCCTGCAAGGCGACCCCTAAGCGCAATCTCCGGGACCCGCGGTCGGAGGGCCGCAGTGAGGGTGGCAGCGCTCAGGGAAGGAGGCGGAGGCAGAGGCCTCTTTCTTCCCCCGAGGTGGAGAGGGCCCCGGGTCGGAGGAGCGAGGGCCGCACCGCTGGAGCCCACTCCCGCCTCCTTCCCCACGGGCCGGCGCACTTGGGAGCTGGACAGGACGCTCTTCCTGGGCTCGGAGCAGGCGCGGGCCCGGGTTGAGCCGAGCCTGAGCAGGGGCAGGCTCTAGCTGGCGGCTGGCCAGATGCCCTCCAGGTGCGCAGCGCGTGACCTGCGGCAGGGCGGGGCGGCCCCACGAGAGTTCTTCGAGGGTGGCGGGCGAGTCACGTGAGCAGGGGTTGGGGTCCGCCGGATAATGGGGGATGCGGGAGCCCGCTGGAGGAGTGGAGGGGCGCCTTGGGGAACGGCGGTTAAGCCCCAGCGACGCTCCTGGCCTGGATGTCGGGCCGTATCCTTGTCGAGGCTGGGGAGCTGGGCCGAGGAGCCCCATCCCGCGGGCGCCGCCTCCCAGGTGGGCGCGGAGCTCGGCTCTGCGCCGCCACCGTGTGGCCGAAGGGGGCAGCGCCTGCTTGGTGCCAGGAGGCTCCTCGGGGCTGACGGCGGGGACTCGCACGAGGCACCGAGGAGCCTCTGGCGATCGGCTTTCGATACCCTGCCCCCTTCCGAGCTAGGGTCCAGGAGTGGGGTTGAGGTTGCCATGGCGACGGGTGCGCGGGCTGGTATCTTCCTCTGGCTGCTGTGGGGCCGGGGCGTGGACACCCAGCATCTGCCCTCACCCTGCTCACTGAATCACCTGGTGTGGACGAGGATTATCCTTCCCAAAAGCAGCCAGGCCTCCCAACAACCAACCAGCTTTTTTTGTTTTGCTATTTTTTTTTAAAAAATAGAGATAGGGTCTCGCTCTGTTGGCCAGGCTGTCCTCCCAAAGTGCTGGGGTTACAGGCATAAGCCCCCGCGCGCAGCCCCAGCTTTCTTTTCTTTTTGCTGGAGTTAAGCAGTATGATCTCGGCTCACTGCAACCTCCGCCTCCAAGGTTCAAGCCGTTCTCCTGCCTCAGCCTCCCAAGTAGCTGGGACTACAGGCACGAGACACCACGCCTGGCTAATTTTTGTATTTTTAGTAGAGACCGGGTTTTGCCAAGGCGAGGCCAAGGCAGGTGGATCACGAGGTCAGGAGTTCAAGACCAGCCTGGCCAACATGGTGAAACCCCATCTCTACTAAAAATACAACAATTAGCCAGGCGTGGTGGTGCGCACCTGTAGTCTCAGTTACTTGGGAGGCTGAGGCAGGAGAATTGCTTGAACCCGGGAGGCAGAGGTTGCAGTGAGTCTATATCATGCCACTGCACTCCAGTCTGGGCGACAGAGCAAGACTGTCTCAAAAAAAAAAAAAAAAAAAAAAAAATACCTAGGGCCCCCAGCTGTAGTCATGTCCCATTCTGGAAAACACTACCATAGGGAATTACTGGAAGTACCCTGGGGAGGTAGGATGAAGCCACTGTTGGTTGAGCAAGGTTGTCTGGGGTAGGATGAAGCCACTGTTGGTTGAGCAAGGTTGTCTGTGTATCAAGTAAGGAGGCTTGCTGCTTTTCATAATTCTTTCTGAGCCCCAGATCTATCAGCATATCTGATCTTAACCTTCCCTGCTGGCAACACTTCGGTGACTCCCAGTTCTCTTCCAGACAAAGAGCAAATGTCTTAACATGGCCCGCAAGGCCCTTTGGGATCTTGAGATAGGTCCACCATGGCTCCACTGGGCTGGTGAATGAGGGAATGAGATAGGAGAACCAAGAAACAGGGAGGACTTCCTGGAGGAAGTGACATTTGAGCTGAAATCTCACCAATTTATGTGCGAGAACCAGGTGATGGTGGTGAAGCGCTTTCTAGGGAGAAGAAACAGCGTGTAAACAGTTCCTGAGACAGGAGGAAACCTTGTGCATGTGACCACCTGAAAGAGGCCTGAAGAAGAAACCGGAGGAGTCTGCAGAGGCCAGATCCTGAGTGCCTGGCGCATCACAGACTGTGATTTTTTTTTTTTTTTTTTTTTTTGAGACAGTCTCGCTCTGTCACCCAGGCTGGAGTGCAGTTGTGCCATCCATGGCTTACTGCAGCATCGACCTCCTAGGCTCAAGCAATCCTTCCACCTCAGCCTCCCTAGCAGCTGGGACTACAGGTGTGTGCCACTATGCCTGGCTAATTTTTGTATTTTTTGTAGAGCCAGGGTTTCCCTGTGTTGCCCAGGCTTAGACTGTGATCTTAATACTGTGCTGTCAGAAGCCATTCAGAGTTCCAAGCTGGGGGATGACTTTTATTCAATGACGTGAACAACAATACTTCTTGAGCACCTACTACATGTAGAATGTTGGGGATTTTATAGTAACCAGACTCTTGCAATCTCTGTCATTGGAAAGCTTATACTCTTTTCTTTTCCTAATCAAAGTTATATATGCACAAAGTTTAAACAGATAAGTTTTTATAAAAACAGCAGGCTGGGCATGATTATCACACCTATAATCCCAGCACTTTGGGAGGCCAAGGTGGGAGGATTGCTTGAGCCCAGGAGTTCAAGACCAGCCTGGGCAACATAGTGAGACCTCCATCTCTACTAAGAAAACAAAAAGACATCCCCCATTCCACTGAACCAGAGGCACCCATTTTCAACTCCTTTAACTGACTATATTTTATATTTATCTCCATATCTCGAAATAAATGTGCTTGTTTTGCTCTTTCTTGATATTTCAGTTATAGGCACTATCTCTTGTTTTTCTACCATGGAAAATAGTTTTATTTTTTGGGTTTTTGTGAAACAGGGTCTCACTCTGTCACCCAGGCTGGAGTGCAGTGGTGCCATCCATGGCTCACTGCAGCCTCGACCTTCCTGGTTCAAGTGATCCTCAGCTCAGCCTCTTGAGTAGCTGGGACAATAGGTGCGCACCACCATGCCAGGCTAATATTTTTTTCTGTTTTTTGTAGAGATGGGGTCTCACTTTTGTTGCCCAGGCTGGAGGACGATAGTTTTAACACTTCCCATCACCAGCCATACGCATAATCCCCATCTCTTTAAACTGCCATCATAATTTTGTTTTGTTCAATTCTCATTGTCTACATTATTCGACGGCGCTATGATTCCTTTCCTCTACAACTTTTTGTTTTCCTGCAGCTCTTAATTGTCCTGTTTTACCACTTGCTTAGTGTATTCCACTCCCTACCAGGTATCTAAATCTCCTCTCAAGATGTTCAGACAGGCCGGGCGTGGTGGCTCACGCCTGTAATCCCAGCACTCTGGGAGGCCGAGGCAGGCGGATCAGAGGGTCAGGAGATTGAGACCATTCTGGTTAACACGGTGAAACCCCGTCTCTACTAAAAAATATAAAAAATTAGCTGGGCGTGGTGGTGGGCGCCTGTAGTCCCAGCTACTAGGGAGGCTGAGGCAGGAGAATGGCGTGAACCCTGGAGACGGAGCTTGCACTGAGCCGAGATTGCGCCACTGCACTCCAGCCTGGGAGACAGAGCAAGACTCTGTCTCAAAAAAAAAAAAAAAGATATTCAGACAAATCAGATACCTCAGGTTGGTCTCTCTGGAAGGTACACAGAAGAAGAGGTTTGTTAGGGATCGACACCTATGAAAGGAAGTGGGAGGAAGCAGGATTGGGCAGAAGTCAAACTACAGTGCAGGCCTGGCAAAGCCTAGGCCAACCTCGCAAGGAGCTCTGGAGTGAGTTTTGCCCATCAGAGTGTGCCAAGCCTAGCTGGAATGGCCAGGCCTTTATACCGCTGCCTGGCTCAGTCACCTGATGGGGGCCGCCCTGGGGAAGGATGGGGAAGGATGTGGAAGGATGTGATCTTGGGCGAGGCGGCTGTCTGCATCTGAGGCCAGCCCTGGAGCTGACAGCTGGAGGCTGTCTGCTGTCCAAACTCCCTGCAGCTGGGCAGCAGGCCCTTCCTTGAACAGCGGGCGGGGTGGGGGGTGTTGGGAGGCTCATCTCCATGACTACCACATCAATCTTCTATCACTTTCATGTTCTTGAAGAAGTTTTCTTGGAGTCCTCTGTTCTGCTCCAGTCTGGAGTGTTTGCCCTTTATACCTGGTGAGCAGGTATCACTCTGGGCAGGGAAAGATCCAGATTGTTTAGGGTCTAAAACTTATGCAGGCGTGGTGTGGTGGCTCAGAACTTTGGGAGGCCAAAGTGAGAGAATCTAGGCCAGGAGTTCAAGACCAGCCTGGGCAACGTAACAAGCCCCAGTTTCTACCATCAGTCATTCAGTCCAAAATTATCTGGGTGTGGTGGAAGTTGAGGCAGGAGGATTGCTTGAGCCCAGGAGGTCAAGGCTGCATTGAGGCGTGTTTGCACCACTGTATTCCAGCCTGGGCAAAAGAGTGAGGCCTTGTCTCAAAAAAAAAAAAAAAAAAAAAAAAAAGCTTATACATTCTGAGTCCTTTTATTTATTTAGAGACAGTCTGGCTCTGTCATCCAGGCTGGAGTGCAGTGGCGCCATCTTGGCTCACTGCAACCTCCACCTCCAGGGTTCAAACGATTCTTGTGCCTCAGCCTCCCGAGTAGCTGGGATTACAGGCGTGTGCCACCACACCTGGCTAATTCTTTTATATTTTTAGTAGAGACAGGGTTTCACCATGTTGGCCAGGCTGGTCTCTAACTCCAGGCCTCAGGTGATCCACCTGCCTCAGCCTCCCAAAGTGCTGGGATTACAGGCATGAGCCACTGCTGGCCTTTTTTTTGTTTTTGTTTTTGTTTTTTTGAGACGGAGTCTCAGTCTGTCACCCAGGCTGGAGTACAGTGGCACGATCTCTGCTCACTGCAGCCTCCGCCTCCAGGGTTCAAGCGATTCTTCTGCCTCGGCCTCCTGAGTCTCAGTGGTGTGATCTCTGCTCACTGCAGCCTCAAACTCCTGAGCTCAAGCAATCCTCCCACCTCAGCCTCCTTAGTAGTAGCTGGGACCACAGGTGCTTACTACCATGCCCAGCTAGTATTTTGCATTTTTAGTAAAGATGGGGTTTCACCATGTTGGCCAGGCTGGTCTTGAACTCTCTACTTCAGGTGATCCGCCCACCTCGACCTCCCGAAGTGCTGGGATTACAGGTGTGAGCCACCGTGCCCGGCCTATTATTTTTTATTGAGACAGGGTCTTGCTCTGTCGCCCAGGCTGGAGTGCAGTGGCACCATCTCTGCTCACTGAAACCTGGACCTCCTGGGCTCAATTGATGTGCTCTCCTCAGCCTTCTGAGTAGCTGAGATAAAGGTGCATACCATAGTGCTGGGCTAATTTTTGTGTTTTTTCTTTTTCTTTTTTTTTTGAGACGGAGTTTCACTCTGTCACCCAGGCTGGAGTGTGGTGGTGTGATCTCGGCTCACTGCAACCTCTGCCTCCTGGGTTCAAACGATTCTCCTGCCTCAGCCTCCCGAGTAGCTGGGACTACAGACAGGCGCGCGCCACCACACCCGGCTAATTTTTTGTATTTTTAGTAGAGACGGGGTTTCACCGTGTTAGCCAGGATGGTCTCAATTTCCTGACCTTGTGATCCGCCCGCCTCAGCTTCCCAAAGTGCTGGGATTACAGGCGTGAGCCACTGTGCCCAGCAATTTTTGTATTTTTTGTAGAGACAAGGTTTCACCATGTTGCTCAGGCTGGTTTCGAACTCCTGAGCTCAAGCAATCCATCTGCCCGCCTTGGCCTCCCAAAGTGCTGGGATTACAGTCATGAGCCACTGCGCCTGGCCTTTCAGTTTTTAATTGATTCCTCCCCTCTGTTGTCTCTTTCTTTCTTTCTCAGGCTAGAGTGCCATGGCTCTATCTCCTTGTTGCAGCCTCTGCCTCCAGGAGGATCAAGCCATCCTCCCACCTCAGCCTCCTGAGTAGCTGGGACTACAGGCTCGAGCCACCACTCCCGGCTAATTTTTGTATTTTTTTCTAGCGATGGGGTTTCACCATGTTGTCCAAGCTGCTCTTGGACTCCTGGGTTCAAGCCATCCGCCAGCCTCAGCCTCCCAAAGTGCTGGGATTACAGGTGTGAGCCACTACGCCCAGCCCTAGTCCCCTCTCTTTTCTATGCTTTCTCTTTCTGTAATTTCTTTAATTCAAATGTTGGGTGTCCTGGACCAGGCCCCTAATTATCTTTTTCCTTCCCCCTTTTTATCCCTTTTTCTCTTTGTTCTACTATCTGGAAGATTTCTCCAAATTTATCTTCCAGCCCTTTCATTGAATTTTTAGATCCCAAGGACTTTTTGTTGGTGGTGGTGGTTGACTGTTTCTTTTGTTTGCTTGTTTGTTTGTTTGTTTGTTTTTGAGACAGAGTCTTGCTCTGTCACCCAGGCTGGAGTACAGTGGCGCGATTTTGGCTCACTGCAACCTTTGCCTCCCCAGTTCAAGTGATTCTCCTGTCTCAGTCTCCCGAGTAGCTGGGATTACAGGTGTGCACCACCATGCCCGGCTAATTTTTTTATTTTTAGTAGAGACGGGGTTTCACCATCTTGGCCAGGCTGGTCTTGAACTTCTGACCTTGTGATCTGCCTGCCTCAGCCTCCCAAAGTACGGGGATTACAGGCGTGAGTCACCGTGCCCGGCCTTGACTGTTTCTTTTTAAAATAACATCCTCTTCAGCCGGGCACGGTGTATTTTTGTATTAAAAAATACAAAAATTAGCCGGGCATTGTGGTGTGCACCTGTAATCCCAGCTACTTGGGAGGCTGGGACAGAACAATTGCTTGAACCCAGGAGGCGGATGTTGCAGTGAGCCAAGATCACACCAGTATACTCCAGCCTGGGTGACAGAGCAAGATTCTGTCTCCCAAAAAAGTAAATAAATAAAATAACATCCTCTTCTTGCATCATAGATGTAATCTCTTCTCTTCTCTCTCTGAAGATGTTAACAGTAGGTCTTTCTTCTTGGCTTGGTCAGATTTCCTTTAGACAACACTTTTCCTGCTCTCTTGCCTAGGGAGCAAAGCCATGGCAGCCAGCTTTCTGGGAGCCAATTTGGGAAATAGGGTTGGTGTGGGGTCTCAGCATTCACAGTGTGTGTGTTCACTTCGTCTCCTGATTTGGGGAGGATACCCCCGCCCTCAACCATGCCTGTGATCTCTCATTCCAGTGATCCTGTTTTCTCCTCTCAGAGAGTAAACCTCCAGTGTTCCGCCAGGATTAGGGAAGCCACCCAGGGACCTAATAATTTTCATCCTTAAACAGCAGGGTCCAACTCCTCCTTATTTTATTCCTCCTCACCCCCATAAACAGGTGCCTGAGCCTTTGGGGGAGTCTGTGATCTGGACTGGGTGGGTTCTCCTCTTTCCCCACATCCAGTTTAGGGTACAGTTTTCATGGGTTTGCTGTGTAGTGACCACCTGACCATCTGCTTCCCAGCCTCCAAATGCTGTGCATTTGTCTCCTCCCTCATTCTCCCCATCTTAGTGGGTTTATGCCTTAAAAAGAATCTCTTTACTGTAGTTTCAGTGAAGTTTTGGGAGGAAGTGAAATTGGATGTGTATGTTCAATTTGCAGAGCCTCTATTCTCGCCTAAACCAATACACAGATTAATAATTACAGACTGTGAGAGCTACAAAGGAAACAAATAGGGGGCCAAGCTGAGAACAGGCAGGAATACTTAGGCTTGAAAAATGCAGATTTGTGTGTTTAAATATGTGTCTTACTGCACTCCCGTCTGGGCGACAGAGCCAGACCCTGTCTCAAAAAAATAAAAATAAAAATAAAATATGCGTCTTGCTGCTGTGCAGAGAAGGGATTGTCCAGGAACAAGCAGGGAGTGTGGGAGACAGTGAGGAAGCCACTGAGATCAAGGTGAGGGATGGGGTTGATTGGAAAGGTCATGGCTATAAAGCTAGAAGGAGCCATTTAGGATTCAGAGAGACTGTGACCTCCAGGAGGACAGGCACCATGTCCATTTTATTCCCTGATGTTTACATACCCAGAGCCTAACATGGTCCCTGGCCATCACAGACATTGTATAAAATACTTATGGAATGGACATGGTAGATGAGGAAGAGAGAGGAGTCCAGGATGACCTTCAGGTCCTCTGAGGGCTATGAGTGTGTAGCCAAAGGGAGCCACAGGTGGTGTGGGAGCAGGGTAATGACCAGGTGAGAGTCTTACCTGCGTCATTGGGTCCCTCCACTTTCTGGCCTGTCTCCCACCACACCCCCCACTCTGGCCTCCTCACTCAAGCACTTCCCTCTGCCTAACATTCCCTTTCCCTAGCCCCACTCTTTCAACCTGGCCACTCCACTGTCCGTCCTGACCTCAGGAGGCCTCAGTCAAATTCTGATACCCGTTCTTTTTCTGCAGAACTCTTTTTTTTTTTTTTTTTTTGAGACAGAGTTTCGTTCTTGTTGCCCAGGCTGGAGTGCAATGGCACTATCTCAGCTCACAGCAACCTCAGCCTCCCAGGTTCAAGCGATTCTTCTGCCTCAGCCTCCCCAGTAGCTGGGATTGCAGGCATGCGCCACCACGCCCAGCTAATTTTGTATTTTTAGTAAAGATGGGGTTTCTCCATGTTGATCAGTCTGGTCTGGAACTCCTGACCTAAGGTGATCTGCCCGCCTCAGCCTCCCAAAATGCTGGGGTTACAGGTGTGAGCCGCCACGCCTGGTCTTCTGCAGAACTCTTACCTCAGTCTGCAGTTGTTGGGGTTCTGTGCTGAATGTCAGACTCCCTCATAGAATGTAGGCTTCATGAGCGAAGGAACCTGCCTGTTTTGCTTGTCATTGTGTCCCCAGCACCTAGGACTGGGCCTGGCACACAAAAGAGGGCGCAATAAATAGTTGTTCAATGAACTAAAGTGTCATCTTGCAAAAGTGGTGGGACAGGAAAGAGGCTGAGGGGACCACAGAGGAGGCATGGTCGCACCTGGGAGGGAGAGGCACAGTCCGGGCACAAGAGGAGCAGACGCTCTGAGAGAGGGTCATTGTGGGGATTAAATGAGCATGTGGAGACCACTATATGAGTGCTATTTCTTCCCTTCCTGAAGCCTCTCTGCTCAGTCCGGGTCCACTGTTTCTCTGACTGTGGTCAAGCCTCTCTGCTCAGTCCGGGTCCACTGTTTCTCTGACTGTGGTCAGTGGTGGGCACAAAGGAGTAGAGGGTCTTCTTTGGTCTGGCCTGGGACTGAAGACAAGAGGAAATATAATTTCCTATGATATTCATTCAATAGATGAAGCCAGGCCTCAGAGAGGAGAGGTGACTTGCCCAAGGTCACACAGTCAGGGACAGAGCCAGGATTAGAACCTAAGCCTACTCAGACCCTGAGCCTAGGGTCTTCCCACTGTGCCTCCCAGCATGCTGTCGACCCCTTTGTGGACAGGTTGAGAAAATTTCCTTCACCAGGAGATCCACAATGCTCTTCTTCCAGATCTAAGACATGCACACAACTCCCTTAGAAACTCCAGAATGAGGCTGGGCATCCAGCTCATGCCTGTAATCCCAGAACTTTGGGAGGCCGAGGTGGGCAGATCATTTGAGATCAGGAGTTTGAGACCAGCCTGGCCAACATGGTGAAACCCCATCTCTACTAAAAATACAAAAATTAGCCAGTCATGGTGGCGCATGCCTCTAATCCCAGCTACTGGAGAGGCTGAAGCAGGAGAATCGCTTGAACCAGGGAGATGGAGGTTGCAGTGGGCCAAGATCACAACACTGCACTCCGGTCTGGGCGACAGAAAGAGACCCCGTCTCAAAACGAACAAGCAGATGGGCGCAGTGGCTCACGCCTGTAATCTCAACATTTTGGGAGGCCAAAGCGGCTGGATCACCTGAGGTCAGGAGTTTGAGACCAGCCTGGCTAACCTGGCTAACGTGGTAAAACCCTGTCTCTACTAAAAGTATAAAAATTAACTGGGTGTGGTGGCGGGTGCTTGTAATCCCAGCTACTTGGGAGACTGAGGCAAGAGAATTGCTTGAACCTGGGAGGCAGAGGTTGCAGTGAGCTGAGATCACGCCACTGCACTCCAGCCTGGGCAACAGAATGAGACTGTGTCTCAAAACAGACAAACAAACAAAAAAACCAGAAATCCAGGAATGAGGGTCACCCCCTCTCCTCCCATCTCCTGTGCTGGGCCAGAGCCCACCTGCAACTGCGGCTTAGGAGCTAGTTATAGACCCCAACCTCCACCCCAGTCTCCAGTGTACTCGGGATGGTCAGAGAGGGGAAGTTGGGGCACAAAGGCAGGCTCGGGGTGGTAAGGGTCCTGGAACCAGGTGGCTTCAGGTTTGCATTCAGCTCTCCACTACCTTACTAATTTACCTTGGCTAAGTCACTTCACCTCCCTGAGCCCCATGTTATTCAGCTGTAAAATGGTTGGGGAAAAACCCTCTTCTTAGAGCTCTTCTGAGGTTGTTGACTTGAGATTGGTGGCCCATAGACACCCAGTCCATATTTATTGAGTGACTGGCTGGCTGATCAAATGCATGTTAGAGGTTTGTTAGCACAAGGCCTGGCTCGCGGGGGTTCTTGCTGTGCTTCTCCTTGGTGCCTGGCCCTACCATGTGCTGCACCTTTAATGCAGTCTCCTCTCCAAGCCTCAGTCCTATCCCACATAGGTCCTTCAGCCTGTTGGGCTACCACGACCAGGCGCTGCTGCTGTGACAAACCAGCCCTCCCCTTCCCCCTACTTAGGGTCTCTTCAATGCTTTCCAGCCAAGCCCCACCCCCAGCTTATGTCCCTCATTGTCCCACCTGTGGCCCTGCTTATGACCTCAGACTTGAAGCTTGTCTCTTTTCAGCCTCTTGTATTTGCCCTCAATCACAGGTGACTTGGTCTCATAACATTGTTTGGTTCCTGTATAGCATCCAATAGTCAAGGCCTGGTTTGACAAATTATAATACTGCATATTATGGGTATCCATGGCACACAGCAGTTAATAACTTAATTGATGAACTCAAGATGCCCGAATTCAAGTCCCAGCTCGACCACTCGTTGGCTCTGTGACTTTGGGGAAATTATTTAACTTTTCTGCATTTCGGTTTCCTCATTTATAAAAGGGAATAACAGCCTGGGCAACATAGCAAGACCCAGTCTCTATAAGAAATAATAAAACTAGCCAGGCATAATGGTGCATGCCTGTGGTCCTAGCTACTCGGGAGGCTGAGGTGGAGGATCACTTGAGTCCAGGAGTTGGAGGCTGCAGTGAGCTATGATCCAGTCTGGGTGACAGAGCAAGGCTCTGTCTCTTTAAACATTTTTTTTAAATTAAAAAAAGTTTTTTTATTTTTTTTATTTTTATTTTTTTAGAGATGGGGTCTCATCATCTTGGCCAGGCTGGTCTTGAACTCCTGGGCTCAAGTGATCCTCCTGCCTCAGTCCTCCCTAAGTGCTGGGATTACAGGCGTGAACCACCATGCCCAGCCAAGACTCTGTCTCAAGAAAATAATTAAAATATAAAAATAAAATAAAATGGGTTTGGGCATGGTGGCTCACACCTGTAATCCTAGCACTTTGTGAGACTGAAGTTGGAGGACTGCTTGAGCCCAGGAGTTGGAGACTAGGCTGAGCAACATAGGAAGACCCCGTCTCTACAAAAAAAAATTTTTTTAATTAGCTGGATGTGATGGTGCTCATCTGTAGTCAGGAGGCAGAGGTGGGGGGATTGCTTGAGCCCAGGTCAACTTGCAGTGAGCTATGATCCCACCATTGCACTCCAGCCTGGGTGGCAGACTGAGGCCCTGTCTCAAAAAAAATTAATTAAATTAAATTAAATTAAATGGGATAACAATAGTTTTTACCTGGTAAGGTTGTTGCTAAAAAATTAAATTACTTAGAATGGAAGCTCTATAAGGGCAAGGATTTTGTTCACTGGTGCATCCCCCATGCCTAGCCTAGTGCCTGGCACAGATAAGCTATTCAATAAATGTTACAAGTGTGTGAAGTAGCAATGCACATAAAGCAGCACTGTCAAATAGAAATATAATGCAAGCACACATGCAGTCTTCAGATTTCTAGTAGCCAAGTGAAACTAAAAAGAAATGGGAAATTGGCCAGGCACGGTGGCTCACGCCTGTAATCCCAGCACTTTGGGAGGCCGAGGTGGGGGGATCACCTGAGGTCGGGAGTTCAAGACCAGCCTGACCAACATGGAGAAACTCTGTCTCTACTAAAAATACAAAATTAGCCAGGCGTGGTGACACATGCCTGTAATCCCAGCTACTCGGGAGGCTGAGGCAGGAGAATTGCTTGAACCCGGGAGGTGAAGGTTGTGGTGAGCCTAGATCGTGCCACTGCACTCCAGCCTGGGCAACAAAAGCGAAACTCCCTCTCAAAAAAAAAAAGAATCATTCTTACTGTAATCTTAGCAACCCTCAGTGTATATATATATATAAAATATATATTATATATATTATATATTATATATGTATTATATATAATCTATAATATATTATAGATAATATATATTATATATGTATTATCTATAATATATTATATATATAATATATATATAATATATATTTTATATATAGATATATATTTTTTTCTTTTTAGACCGAGTCTCACTCTGTCACCCAGGCTGGAGTGTAATGGCACAATCTCAGCTCACTGCAACCTCTGCCTCCCAGATTCAAGCCATTCTCCTGCCTCAGCCTCCCAAGTAGCTGGGATTACAAGCACGCATCTGCTAATTTTTGTATTCTTTTTAGTAGATACAGGGTTTCACCATGTTGGCCAGACTGGTCTTGATCTCCCAACCTCGTGATCTACCCTCCTCGGTCTCCCAAAGTGCTGGAATTACAGGCTTGAGCCACCGTGCCGGGCCTGATTTTTTTTTTTTCTTCCTGAAGTAGAGAACTTTCCGCCTTTTCACTTAAAGAAAGCACTTTGCGGCGGCTTCTCTTTGGCATATCCACATTATGAGTATCACTCCTCCTGTGCTTTGAGGCCATTTTTTTCTTTTTTCTTTTTTTTTTTTTTTAAGATGGAGTCTTGCTCTGTCCCCCACACTGGAGTGCAGTGGCACAATCTCGGCTCACTGCAAGCTCCGCCTCCAGGGTTCACGCCATTCTCCTGCCTCAGCCTCCTGAGTAGCTGGGACTACAGGCACCTGCCACCACACCCAGCTAATTTTTTGTATTTTTAGTAGAGACGGGGTTTCACCGTGTTAGCCAGGATGGTCTCGATCTCCTGACCTCGTGATCCGCCCGCCTCGGCCTCCCAGAGTGCTGGGATTCCAGGCGTGAGCCCCCGTGACCAGCCTGAGGCCATTATTAAAATAAGGGCTACCTGAACACAAGCACCGCAGTACCTCAACCAGCGATCTGATAACCGAGATGGCTCTGAAGTGACCAACGGGCAGGAAGCACAGACAGTATGGACATGCTGGACAAAGGAATGATTAATGTCTTAGGCAAGAGGGACAGAGATGGTGCAAGATTTCATCATGCTACTCAGAATGGCACATAATTTAAAATTATTATTTCTGGAACTATCCAATTAAAATTTTCAGACCTTGGGCAACTGAAACCACGGAAAGGCAAACAGCAGATTAGGGGGGACTACTGTACCTGACAAAAAGAAAGGCATTTGACTTCACTGAGTATCTGGAGGATGGGAGCTCTGAAGTTGGCTTGACAGCTCCGTGCTGTCTCAGGCTTTCCTCTGCTCTGCCATCCTCAGTGTGTTGGCATTTGGCCTCAGGGTCACAAGGTGGTTGTTGCAGCTCCAAGCTTCAGATCCTCATAAATATCTCAAGGAGGAAGCAAGCAGGGAGGCAGCAATAAATCCTTTTCCTCTAGAAACTTTTTCCCCCCAAGAAAATCTTTCTCATACTTCAGCGGGCACAACAATCACCTAAACAGTTTTTTTTTTTTTTTTTTTTGAGATAGGGTCTCACTCTGTTGCCTAGGCTGGAGTGCAGTGGTGTGATCATGGCTCACTGCAGCCTCCACCTCCTGGGCTCAATCAATCCACTCACCTAAGTCTCCCAAGTAGCTGGGATTACAGGTGCATGCCACCACGGGCAGCTAATTTTTAAAAATTTTGTAGAGACAAGGTCCCATTATGTTGCCCAGGCTGGTCTCAAACTCCTGAGCTCAAGTGATCCTCCTGCCTTGGCCTCCCAAAGAGCTGGGATTACAGGCATGAGCCACCATGACCAGCCACCTAAACAGTTTTTGTTTGTTTTTTTGTTTTTCTGAGATAGAGTCTCACTCTGTCGCCCAGGCTGGAGTGCAGTAGTGCAATCTTGGCTCACTGCAACATCTGCTCCTGGGTTCAAGCAATTCTCCTGCCTCAGCCTCCCAAGTAGCTGGGATTACAGGCGTGTGCCACCATGCCCAGCTAGTTTTTGTATTTTTAGTAGAGATGGGGTTTCACAATGTTGGCCAGGCTGGTCTCGAACTGGCTGGGCTCAAACTCCTGACCTTGTGATCCACCTGCCTCAGCCTCCAAAGTGCTAGGATTACAGGCGTGAGCCACCGTGCCCGGCCCTAAACATTTTTTAAAGCCATGGTCCTAGGCCCCATCTCCAGGGATTCTGACTCTGTGAGTCTGAAGCAGGGCCCAAGAACTCCATTGCTAAGTTCACAGGTATGCTGATGCACTGGTCCCCAAGAGATAATGGTGGCATGGACTAGGTTGTGTCTCATCCTGGTGTTACCCTTAGCCCTTCAGAAAGAGGTGGCTGAGGAAAGGATTAAAATGCTGATACTAGACTTGGAAAGGTGGGAGGGTGGTGAGGGATGAGAAATTACCTGATGGAGGGTGGGCGTAGTGGCTCACGCCTCTAATCCCAGCACTTTGAGAGGCTGAGGTGCGCGGATCACCTGATGTCGGGAGTTTGAGACCAGCCTGAGCAACATGGAGAAACCCCGTCTCTACTAAAATTACAAAATTAGCCAGGTGTGGTGGTGCATGCCTGTAATCCCAGCTACTCGGGAGGCTGAGGCAGGAGAATCGCTTGAACCTGGGAGGCAGAGGTTGCAGTGAGCCGAGATTGTGCCTGGGCACTCTAGCCTGGGCAACAGGAGTGAAACTCCGTCTCAAAAAGAAAAAAAAAAAGAGAGAGAAATTACCTGATGAATACAGTGCACACGTGCACACTCTTCAGGTGATGGTTGCACTAAAAGCCCAGACTTCAACACTACCCAAAGTATCCATGTAATGCAACTTCATGTATGCCCCCTAAAAATATGTTTTAAAAATTTAGGCCGGGCCCAGTGGCTCATGCCTGTAATCCCAGCACTTTGGGAGGTCAAGGTGGGCGGATCACGAGGTCAGGAGATCGAGACTATCCTGACGAACACGGTGAAACCCCGTCTGTACTAAAAATACAAAAATATTAGCCAGGCGTGGTGGCGGGCGCCTGTAGTCCCAGCTACTTGGGAGGCTGAGGCAGGAGAATGGCATGAACCCGGGAGGCGGAGCTTGCAGTGAGCCGAGATCGCGCCACTGCACTCCAGCCTGGGCGACAGAGTGAAACTCTGTCTCAAAAAAAAAAAAAAAAAAAAAAATTTAAAGCTGACACTTTATTTGGGAGATGCAAGAATGATCCAATAGAAGAAATGGATAAGGCAAGCAAGGAGGTACCTGTGTGGGCTTAGCCTCAGAGGAGCAGAGGGATAGGTCCCGAACACAAGTTGAAAGTTTGGCTTTAGAGATTACCCCCATAATAGTAGGGGACCCAAGCGGCCTGTACACTGTGCTGCAGGTAGGTAGTAGAGGAGGTGGTGGGAAGACGAGGTAGCTCTTTTCTCACCACATCTTCTATCACCATGAAGTATGAAGGGAAATTGCTGATGTGGGTGAAGAAAGCAGGAGGTTAGCGATGGGAGATAAGGTGAAGGTGTCAAATAGTTTATCCAAGACACGAAAGGTGCCTATATTAGGGAAAGTAATTGGAGAGTTTGGCAGTGTTGAGGGCCCATTTGAAATCTGCCGTTGTAACTATAAGGGGCGTCTAGTTAGCACGATGGTGTAGTACTCTTATGCAACGTCCAGCTGTTTGGGTACAGGTGCCAGCTGAGTGCTGGGTTAAGTGTGATAGAGAAGGGAGTTCAGTGTCTAACTCTCTTGGTGCTGGACCATAGAATCTAGGCTGACAAAGAAGGTATGTGAAGACAGGAGGGGACTGGTGGAGAAAAGGTGAGTTAGGTTAATGGGCTGGGTGTGGTGGCTCACGCCTGTAATCCTTGGACTTCAGGAGGCCAAGGCAAGAGGATGATGGAGTCTTGCTCAGTTGCCCAGGGTGGAGTGCAGTGGCGTGATCTTGGCTCACTGCAAGCTCCAACTCCTGGGTTCATGCCATTCTTCTGCCCCAGCCTCCTGAGTAGCTGGGACTACAGGCGCCCACCACCACGCCCGGCTAATTTTTTTTGTATTTTTAGTAGAGACGGGGTTTCACCATGTTAGCCAGGATGGTCTCGATCTCCTGACCTCGTGATCCACCCGCCTCGGCCTCCCAAAGTGGTAGGATTATAGGCGTGAGCCACTGCGCCCGGCAAACGAGTGCATTTTTAAAAGAAGATACTTGGACAGTTAGAAATTTTAAAATTTGGGTATTTCATAATATTAAGAAATTAATGTGGACAGTGGTATAAACAAGAACTGTGACAAGTTACTAAGTGTTGAAGTTGTGTGGTGGGAGTATGGGACTCATTGTATTATCCTACTTTTGCACATATTTGAAATTTTCCATGACCAAAAATAGACATTTTTTTCAAAGTCAAGTCACCATGACTTAACACACTCACTGAAAATATGCGATGATGGGGAGTGAGAGATGAATCTGGGATAACTTTCAGGTTTCTAGCTTGAGGGGTGGAATGGGTGGTGGTGCTTTTGTTACGGGCATGTGAACCAGAGCAACTCCATCTTAAATAGGAACTAGGGAAAATGAGGCTGAGACCTGCTGGACTTCATTCCCAGATGGTTAAGGCATTCTAAGTCACAGGATGAGATAGGAGGACAGCATAAGATACAGGTCATGAAGACCTTGCTGATAAAACAGGTTGCAGTAAAGAAGCTGGCTAAATCCCACCCAAACCAAGATGGCAACGAGAGTGACCTCTGGTCATCCTCACCACCAGTGTCACGACAGTTTACAAATGCCATGGCAATGTCAGGAAGTTACCCTATGAGGTCTCAAAAGGGGAGGCATGAATAACCCACCCCTTGTTTAGCATATCATCAAAAAAATAACCAAAAAAATGGGCAACCAGCAGACCTTAGGGCTGCTTTGTCTATGGAGTAGCCATTCTTTTATTCCTTTCCTTTATTTTTAATGTTTATTTTTTCGAGACAGTCTCGCTCTGTTGCCCGGGCTGGAGTGCAGTGGAGCGATCTCGGCTCACTGCAACCTCTGCCACCTGGGTTCAAGCAATTCTCCTGTCTCAGCCCCACAGTAGCTGGGACTACAGGCACCCGCCACCACGCCTAGCTAATTTTAGTATTTTTTAGTAGAAATGGGGTTTCACCATACTGGTCAGGCCAATCTTGAACTCCTGATCTCAGGTGATCCACCCACCTTGACCTCCCAAAGTGTTGGGATTACAGGTGTGAGTCACTGCACCCAGCCTCCTTTACTTTCTTAATAAACTTGCTTTTGCTTTGCACTGTGGATTCGCCTTGAATTCTTTCTTGCTCGAGATCCAAGAACCCTCTCTTGGGGTCTGGATCAAGACCTCTTTCCTGTAATACTTGTAAAAGATTGAGGGGAACTAGAGGAGGTGGTTTGTGAAGAGCAAGGAGAGTTGAATTTTGGTCATGTTGAGTTTGGGGTGCCTGTGGTACATCTGGATGGGACTACACAGGAGGTTGATGGAAATACTGACCTCAAGAGAGATTGGGAGGGATGCAAATGTGAGTCGCTCGATGACATCATGAGGAAAAACTGAAGAGGAGGGGATTGCAAAGGGGCTGGAGGAATGCTGTCTCAGAAACTAGAAGTTCTAGCCCAGGAAGAGGGCTAGAAAAGTTTTTAAAAGGAAATGCTTGGACTCCTACCTCACACACTATACAAAAATTAACTCAAAATAGATCAAAGACCTAAAGTGAAGAGCTAAAACTATTTAAAACTCTTGGAGAACATGGGTGTAAATCTTCATGACTGTGGACTAGGCAATGGTTTCTTAGATATAACACTAAAAGCACAAGTAACCAAAAATAAGTAAACAGGATTGCATCACAATTAAAAACTTGGTTTGTCAAAGGACAGTATTAAGAAAGTGAAGAAGGGCCGGGCGCAGTGGCTACTCCTGTAATCCCAGCGCTTAAGGAGGCTGAGGCAGGAGGATTGTTTGAGTTCAAGACCAGCCTAGGCGACATGGTTAAGACTCCATCTCTACAAAAAATCTAAAAATTAGCTGGGCATCATGACACATGTCTGTAATCCCAGCTATTCAGGAGGCTGAAGTGGGAGTATCACCTGAGCTCAGAGACTGAAGCTGCAGTGAGCAGTGTTCATGCCACTGAACTCCAGGCTGGGTGACAGAGCAGGACTCTTATCTCAAAAACAAAACAAAACAAAACACACACACACAGAATGAAGGGATTACGGATATTATAAGTATCTAATATGGAAACTATATAAAGAACTCAGGCTTGGTGTGGTGGCTCATGCCACTAATCCCCAGCACTTTGGGAGGCTAAGGAGGGCAGATCACTTGAGGCCAGGAGTTTGAGATCAGCCTGGCCAACATGGTGAAACCCCGTCTCTACTAAAAATACAAAAATTAGGCCAGGGTTGGTGGCTCATGCCTGTAATCCCAGCACTTTGGGAGGCCGAGGTGGGCGGATCACCTGAAGTCAGGGGTTCAAGACCAGCCTGGTCAACATGGTGAAACCCCATCTCTACTAAAAAATACAAAAATTAGCTGGGTGTGGTGGCAGACACCTGTAATCCCAGCTACTCGGGAGGCTGAGGCAGGATAATTGCTTGAACCCAGGAGGCGGAGGTTACAGTGAGCTGAGATCGCACCACTGCACTCCAGCCTGGGTGACACAGGGGAGACTCCATCTCCAAAAAAAAAAAAGGCTCGGTAGCTCAAGGCTGTAATCCCAGCACTTTGGGAGGTGGGCAGATTACCTAAGGTCAGGAGTTCAAGACCAGCCTGGCCAACATGGTGAAACCCCGGTCTCTACTAAAAATACAAAAATTAGCCGGGCATGGTGGCAGGCGCCTGTAATCCCAGCTACTTGGAAGGCTGAAACAGGAGAATCACTTGAACCTGGGAGGCGGAGGTTGCAGTAAGCTGAGATCCCGCTACTACACTCCAGCCTGGTGACAGAGCAAGACTCGGTCTCAAAAAAAATTATCTGGGCACGGTGGTGCACACCTGTAATCCCAACTGCTCGAAAGACTGAGGCATAAGAATCTCTTGAACCCGGGAGGCGGAGTTTGCAATGAATGAAGATTGCACCACTGCACTCCAGCCTGGGGGACAGAGTTGAGATTCTGCCTCAAAAACCCCGCCCAAACAAAAAACTAGCTGGACATGGTGCTGTGTGTGCCTGTAGTCCTGGCTACAAGGGGGGATTGTTTGAGCCCAGATCAACACTGCAGTGAGCTGTGTTTGCACAACTACACTCCAGCCTGGGAGACACAGTTAGATCCTGTCTCAAAAATCAAAAACCAAAAACTACACACACACACACACACACACACATATATATACATAAAGAACTCTGAGGCCAGGGGCAGGGGCTCACGCCTGTAATCCCAGTACTTTGGGAGGCTGAGGTGGGCGGATCATCTGAGGTCAGAAGTTCAAGATCAGCCTGGCCAACATTGCAAAACCCTGTCTCTACTAAAAATACAAAAATTAGCCAGGCGTGGTTGTGCATTGCCTGTAATCTCAGCTACTTGGGAGGCTGAGGCGTAAGAATCTCTTGAGCCTGAGAGGCAGAGGTTGCAGTGAGCCGAGATTGCACCATTGCACTCTAGCTTGGGGGACACAGCGAGACCGTCTGAAAATAAAATAAAAGAAAGAATAGAAAAGGTGGCTCATGCCTGTAATCCCAGCATTTTGGAAGGCCAAGGCAGGCGGATCACCTGAGGTCAGGAGTTCGAGACCAGCCTGGCCAATATGGTGAATCCCCATCTCTACTAAAAATAGAAAAAAATTAGCCGGGCACAGTTGTGGTCATCTGTAATCCCAGCTACTCTGGAGGCTGAGGCAGGGAGAATTGCTTGAACCCAGGAGGCAGAGGTTGCAGTGAGCTGAGATCATGCCACTGCACTCCAGCCTGGGTGACAGAGCAAGACTCCCTCTAAAAAAAAAGAAAAAAGAAAAAAAAAGAAAAGTAAGAGAAAAGAACTCTTACACTTCAACAATAAAAACAACCCACAAAGAATACTTTCCTGAGAAGCATGTTAAACACACACACACTCCCTAATTATAACTTGGCAAAGCATGTGAATAGACACTTCTTTAAAAAAAGATGCACAGGCTGGGCACAGTGGCTCACACCTGTAATCCCAGCACTTTGGGAGACTGAGGTGGGCAGATCACCTGAGGTCAGGAATTTGAGGCCAGTCTGGCCAACATGATGAAACCCTGTCTCTACTAAAAATACAAACAATTAGCCGGGTGTGGTGGTAGGCACACGTAATCCCAGCTACTTGGGAGGCTGAGGCAGCAGAATCGCCCAGGAGGGAGAGGCTGCAGTGAGCTGAGATCACGCCACTGCACTCCAGCCTGGGTGACAAAAGCAATACTGTCTTAAAAAGAAAGAAAAGGCCGGGCAAGGTGGCTCACACCTGTAACCCCAGTACTTTGGGAGGCCAAGGCAGGTGGATCACCTGAGGTCGGGAGTTCAAGACCAGCCTGACCAACATGGAGAAACCCTGTCTCTACTAAAAATACAAAAAATTAGCCATGCGTGGTGGCACATGCCTGTAATCCCAGCTACTTGGGAGGCTGAGGCAGAATAATTGCTTGAACCTGGGAGGAGGAGGTTGCAGTGAGCCGAGATCATGCGACTGCACTCCAGCCTGGGCAACAAGAGCGAAGTTCCGTCTCAAAAAAAGAAAGAAAAAAGTACGAGTTACCATATGACCCAGCAATTTCATTCCTAGGTATGTGCCCAAATGAGCTAGAAACATATGCCTACAAAAACTTCTATATGATATTTGTAGCAGCATTATTCACAATAGTCCCAAAGTGGAAATCACCCAAATGTACATCAACTGATGAGTAAATAAAATGTGACTTATCCAATGTGATATATCCATACAATGGAATGTTATTTGACAGTACAAGTTATCAAATACATATGATATGGATGAACCTTGAAAACATGCTAAGTGAAAGAAGCCAGTCGAGAAAAAACACAGATTGATTCCATTTAGATGAAATATCCAGGAAAGGTCTAGAGAGACAGAAAGTAATTAGTGATTGTCTAGGGATGGGGGAGGAAGAAATGGGGAGTTAACTGCTAATGGGCATGGAGCTTTTTGGGGGTGATGAAAATATTCAGAGGCTGGGCAGGGTAGTTCATGCCTATAATCCCAGAACTTTGGGAGGCCAAGGTGGGCAGATCACTTGAGGTCAGGAGTTCAAGACTCTAGCCTGGGCAACATGGCAAAACCCTGTCTCTACCAAAAACACAAAAAATTAGCCAGGCATGGTGTGTGCCTGTAGTCCTAGCTATTTGGGAGGCTGAGGTGGGAGCTTGAGCCTGGGAGGTAGATGCTGCAGTGAGCAATAAGCTGAGATCATACCACTGCAATCCAGCCTGGGTGACACAGTGAGACACCCCCATCTCAAAAAAAAAAAAATATATATATATATATATATATATTTATATACACACACACACACACACACGTATATATTCCAGAATTAGATAGTGGCAATAGTTGCACAATGTTGTGAATGTACTAAAACCACTGTAGTATATGCTTTAAAATTGTGAATTTTGGCTGGGTGTGGTGGCCAGCACTTTGGTAGGCCAGGGTGGGAGGACTCATTTGTGCCCAGGAGTTGAATACCAGCCTGGGCAACACAAGACTCCATCTCTTAAAATAATGATATAGTGGTGACTTTTTTTTTTTCCCCAAGAGCGTTAAGTATATTTATTTATTTTTTAAATTTTATTATTATTATACTTTAAGTTTTAGGGTACATGTGCACAACGTGCAGGTTACATACGTATACACGTGCCATGTTGGTGTGCTGCACCCATTAACTCGTCATTTAGCATTACGTATATCTCCTAATGCTATCCCTCCCCCCAAAGTGGTGACTTTTAATGGTATATGATTATTTCTCAATTTAAAGAAGGGGAGGGGTAATTCTCAGTAGTGTTAACTGCTGCAATGAATCAGACCAGGCCTGAAGAGACCGTGCAGCAGGCTGTCCACACAACAGCCATTTTCCTCCATCATCATCCCTCCTCTATTGAATTCCAACAATTCTGACTGGTCTAGGTAGATTCTGTGGTTTCATTCCTCTTGCTATGATTGGTTTAGGAGTGGAGAGGCAATCCAGATCTGCCCAGTGAAACACAGGCTGCTGGGGTGCTTGTAGGAAATATTTCATTCTTCTTAAATGCAGGGAAAAAAGGAGCAGTCCTCCAGCCTCTTGCCATTGGTATGGCAAATTACGATGTCTGGAGCAACTGCCTTGAAGGTGAGGTGGCTGGAGAACATGTTGAGGGCGGCAGAGCAGAAAGACAGGAAGCCCACCTGGGTCCTCACAACTGCCCGACCTCGGGACTTGTATCAGATGAATCCTCTAGTTTGTGCCATTTATGTTACTTTTTTTTTTTTTTTACTTAGAGCCCAAGCATCTGGTGACTTTTCCCGAGATCTTAAGAATGGGCCTGGAGACAGGGCTGGCACTGAGCATGCTACCATGGCTGTCTTAGTGAATGGTCCTTACCACGTTTTGATGTCTGGTTTGGTTTTAGGCCCAGCTACTTTCATGGTCCAGAGCCAGTCAAATCAGTATTTTCCAGGAAGGAAAAAAAGAAAAAAACTCGAAAAAGTTCAAGCTTACCCTACTCATCCTAATTATATGGCAACAAGAAGAGGGCCAGAAAATAAGTAAAAACAGACTATCAAGTTTAACCTCAGCCAGTCGCTTCACATCTGAGCCTCACTCTCGACTACAAAATGGGGCTACACCTGTATCTCATAGGACTGACTCAAAGATTAAAGAGCATGAGGCAGAGCTGTTCGCATAGCCCAGGGCTTAGCAGACTTGCCACTCACAAAGAACCTCAGCTATAACTTTCTCAAATTCTGCAACCTCTGCTCAAATACCAGCCCACTACCCCTGACCATTCTAAGATGTCTCTAAGTTTCCTCTGGAAGAGGACACCGCTTTTAGAATAAAAATTACCCATCTACAACCTAGAACGAATGACTTCAGCAATAATGAAAGTAAATGGCTGGTAACTGGCTAAATGGACAAATGGTATTTTATCCTGAATAAGTCTGTCAGAGATGACTTTTGTCCAGTTGAGGGTCTGAATCCTGACTCTGCTGCTCATTAAATGTACACATAACCTTCAACAAGTTTCATCTGTGCCTGATTCCTCATCCATGAGTGTGATACATATATTACACAAACATCTCAACACTTGAGAGATAATACACAAAAAACCTCAAGAACTTAACAGCGATACTTTTTTGACTAAGGGAATGGACAAAGCAATTAGTCTCCTATTTACTTTATTCCTGTCCAACAATACAGCCAGGTCTGTGAAAGCAAATTCAAGGTGCAAACATGAATTTGTTACCAGTTCCATATTCTAACAAATAACTTCTTGCCATTTCACTTAGAGAAACGTGGGGTTCTCTGCATCTCCAAACTAAAGGAATCAGGAAAGACCCCATTCTGTCTTTGTTTGCAGGTCTACTTAGGAGCAAAGTGTCATCTACCTTACAAATGGACAACTGTGTACACATTCACAGGGACACTCTCTGACATGAGTCTATTAATTTGCTAATTTTATAGAAGTTGCAAATGCAGATGGAAGTAGAGAGGCTCCTGTCAGCTACCCAGCCAAAACCGCAGATCTACCAAAAATCTGCATTTAATACACTTCATGTATTCGGAGTCATGCAAAAAACAAACACTGCAGGGAATGCTGCATAACCAAGTACAGAAATCACTCCATACTCCCAGCCTTTCACCATCAGCTAAGTCTACTCCTGGAATCCTTCCTAACTGCACCTAGCACTGTGTGTTTTGGAAACTGACTATAAATCAGTGAAAGATCTTCATTAGACTGTACATGGAGTACCTCAAAGCAGAACGTACCCTGTTCCAAGAGACTTGGATAAACCAGGTTACCCCACTTGTGGGAAAAGATCAGAGGCAGCATTCCAAGCCAAACTGTATCCAGCTTTATTAAAGATACTTTCCATAAACAATCATGGTATTTCAGGCAGGACATGGGCAGACAATCGTTAACAGTATACAACAACTTTCAAACTCCCTTCTTCAATGGACTACCAAAAATCAGAAAGCCACTATAAAACCCAATGAAGTCTTCATCTGATGCTCTGAACAGGGAAAGTTTAGAGTGAGGGTTGACATTTCACATTTAGCATGTTGTTTAACAACTTTTCACAAGCCGACCCTGACTTTCAGGAAGTGAAATGAAAATGGCAGAATTTATCTGAAGATCCACAATCTAGAAATGGAACCACTGCTCTTTTGACAGGTGCCATCTCAGTGGCATCACTGGAAAGTCCAGATTGCCTGACACACTGGTAACCAATGACTAGGGGTCAGGTCCCAACAGATGTCTGGGCTTAAGGGAGTTAAGTCTATGCTGAAAGATGGAAAGGGAGAAGAGGACATAAAAACAAATTTGTTTTTCTATACCACAAGGCTTTTGTGCCAAGGTGGCCATGTGTGTCAAAGTCAGGGAATCACTCCTCCTGGGAGCCAAGAGGAAGTCTCTCAAAACTAGAAGGGAAAGGTGTTTTCTCCACATCAATCCAGCTTTGGAGACATTCTATTAGTGACATATGCCCCTTCCCCCAAAAACAACAATGAAGTGTTCTGTGTGCTAACAACATAGCTTTAAAAAAAAAAAAAAAAAGTAAAACAAAATTCTGCATTTTTATAAAACTTGATAAAAAATAGTATTTCAAACTGTACAGTCACCAGAAGTACACAGTTATCAAAAATGCACACACTTCACTTGGCATCTCCAGCACCTTCAGCTTTCTGTGCCTAAAAGAAAACAGACAAATTAATGCAATGCGTAGATTTCAAAACTATCTGTGTTCACATTCCACCTACAGCATCACTTTGCTCCCAGGCCAAAGTTCAGGTTTCAGGTACTGAGACTCAGTATTTCTTCTGAGAATGACTTACTAGGTAACTTTGCTAAGTCACCTCTCCTCTGGGCCTCACTATAAAATTGAGGTAGGAAGAACACCAGAATAAGAGACCTGAGGTTACTCCTAGCTTGAAAACTTCATGTAGTATAAAACACAATGCCCTTCAGCTGACAGTAGAGATTTCAAGAATCCAGGATTTAAGTTAACAGGAAAGCCACAAGCACACTGGACCAAATGGTACATTTGGAGTGATACAAGAAAAGGGCAATTAAATTTTTGATATCAGCAACTAACTGAATGAACAAATCTAACAAAGGGTGAAACAGCAGTTATACCTGGTCTGTTTTGGCATCTCCATTTTCTGCAGGGTTATTCCCCTCCTTGCCAGCATCAGCTTTTCCCTTTTTCCCTTTGGGTACCTTCTCTCCCTTCTGAAAAAGGGGAAAAAATAGAACTGTTTCTCCCCATTTCATATTACCAAGGTATGGTCTGCAAAGTTCTGCACAAGGTAGGATTGTTTACTCAAGATAAAACACAAACCCTCACCCATTTGACAAGAACAACTGATCAAAACTAGGCTAAATTATCTGTAATTTGCTATAATCTTTAGTACTTAAAATTTCCTAAGTAACAGAAGAATAAATCAGTTTAAACCCTGGGGTATTTAATATTTAAATGCAGATTTTCCTATAAACTAATGACAGATTCTTGATCAGGAAACCAACGTTATGAATGACACGGACGAGGTAAGCTATCCACACAGTTTATAACCTCCATTAATGGAGGCACCATTATGCTAATTAAGTTAAGGCACTAAGGACAGCCCTCATTCTGTGAAAATGATCAGTTCCAATGTTAGCACTTACCTTTGCAGGGGCCTTTTTAGGCTTGGGCTCTGGCTTTGGAGGAGCAGGTTTCTTTTTTTGGCAGGAAGAGAGGAAAAAGTGAACATCAGTACAATGGACTGAAGAAAACCACCCACAACCAACCAAAAGTACCAAGGGTAGAGAAGTTTCTCCTCCTCCTCAAAAGTTTTTGTGGTTGGCTTTCTTCTAGACTGTTGGATTTCCAGAAGCCCACTCAAATGTCCCACTTTGGCTACAGGCATCAGAATTTCAGAACCAGCAAAACCCAAAGGGGCAAGAGTCCCAAGTAGAGGCAATGATTCAAAACCAGGCACTAACCATAATTCATGGAAGCAAAGGCAATTGTTTTTTGATGTTTTTTAGTTTCAGGGACAAGCACGAAAATTCAAAAGCATACACTTACAGCAGACAACCTCGCGGATCTTCTCTGTGGCTATAAAGACAACGAGAAAGTTAGAAATAAGACAGGTAAGTCGCTTTGAAAGTTTGGTATCAATTTGCTCTAGATTATAGGAGTGTAAATTCAGGACACAGGTTACGGTTAATCACCGAGTCCAGTGGCCTCTGCTAGTCCAAGGCTTTGACCCTTGAAGAGAGAATGACTTACTTCGTCCTTCACCTTTGCTTTATCTCCCTTAGCATCCCCTTCAGCCTATAAGAAACAAGAACAAAAAACTGCAGATTTTGAGGTGGTTCTTAATTAATTACTTCCCAAACTTTAGAGTGCTAACAATGAAAATTAAAGCAGTCGTCCACACAACTTTTCTAGGACATCAATGAGTGAGCCCGACGTTAGTATAAGAACGAAGCGCGCGCAGGAGCCCCGGCTCGCCGACCCCGAGAAGCGAGGGCTGAACCGGAGCGCAGCCGGGGAGGGCAGCGGAGCCCGCACCACCGCGCCAGGCAGGAGCAACAGCTGCAGATGGCGCAAACAAACCCCCTCCGGAGGCGGAGCCCAGCGCCGTTGCTATGGCAGCCGTCGAGGGCGGGAGAGGGAGGCGCGCGCAGCCCGGGGAACTCGTGGGCGGCGGCAGCGCGCGTCTCGTGCGCGGGGAACGTGGGCGAGGGGGCGGGGCCATACCGCACAAGCCCCGCCCCCTCACGGCGGCGGTTTTTTGGCGGCAGCGCTTTCCCCCGCCCGCCAACCCCGAGCGCCGCCTTCCCGCCCTTTCGGGTTTGAATTGCCCGCCCGCAGGGAGGGGAGGGAAGGGGCCCTCGCGATGGGGGAGGGGGCACGGGGCGGGGGCGGCGAGCCCGAGGAGAGCGGGATAAACAGCCGCCAACATGGCTCCTCCCGCCGCGGCCGCCGCTCCTCCAATATGGCCTCTGGCGCCCGCGGGCAGCCGAGCCGCTCAGGGTTAGCCCCGAGCTGCCCGACACCGTCTCCAGCCCCCGCGCGGGGAGGCTGCGCTGGCTCCTGCTCGGCGCCGATTCTCGCTCCCTGCACCAGGGAGGCGGCGGCGGCGGTGGCGGCAGTGGTGGCCCGGCGCCTGGGGCCCTCGCGCCACGTACCTTTCTCTTGGGCATGGTGGCGGCGGCGACGGCAGCGGGACGTAGGTGCTGGACGCGGGATGCAGCGGCGCGCGGGCTTTGGTCGGTCCGGGGGTCGTTCTCGCCTCTTCTTCACACTGCTCGGGCTCCGGGGGGTTTATAAAGTTTTTATAGCGCTGGGAGCCCCGGACCGGTTAGAACCGGATTTCACCTCCCGCCGCCGTTCATTGGCCCAGCTGGGGTCACGTGGGCGGGGTTTAAACTCACCTCCTCTGGAGGGAGTGAGGAGGGGGGTGCGTGGGGGGGGGTAGTGCGCGGAGACGGCGGCGCGCCGAGGGGGTGGGGGCGCAGTCGGGGAGGCGCGCGTCGAAGGCAGTAAATGAGGAGGGGTGCGCGAGTCGGCGGGCTCCGGGTTCCGGCTCCCGCCAAGAGCTGTCTTTTGCAAACTAGCAAGTTCCTTCCACCTTATGCAACCCAGCAACCCACTTCTCCAAGCCGTGCGACACTCACGGCGCATCTCAGCGGCTTTCCTTCCTGCTCCCGCTGGGGGCCCCAGAAGAGGGGTTTGCGAGGCCTGGCTGCACTGCCCTGCTCCTCTGGAAGCAGGAGGAAGCGCGCGGCTGGAGGCACAGGCTGCAGTTCCCAGGGCCCAGGCTGACGCCGAAGTGGGAAAAAGGCGGGGAAACCAGCTTGGCGCAGCCGGACGTGCATCCTTCCGAGCTGCCACTTCGGAAAAGCCTTTAGTGCACCTCACCTGAAAGACGGTCCCACTCGAGGTGGGCTAGGGGTTTCAGGGGGAGACTTTCCATGCAGAGGTGCCTTTTGGGTGCCGTGGGTCAGGTAGGAGCTGTCCTTTCAGCACCCGTTGCGCAGCCGCCTCCCCAAATGCTATCGAAGCCCCCACCCCCAACTCCTCTCGGGTGGCTCCCTTAAGGTCCCTGTATTCCCAAACCTCCAGACCCCGCCACAGTATGGTGGAGAGCGGCCGTCGAGGTCTACCAGCACTCACTTCCCCCTACACTCTACCCCTCTCGGAGACATTTTGCCCAGCTGCCCCAACCCGACGCGGCCACCAAGCCTGGGCACTGCAGCCGCAGCTGGCGAAATCCCTCCTTCCACACTGTCAAGCTGGCTGCCTTTCACTTGCGCGATGAAAGGAGGGTGGAGGAAAGCGCCCGGGGATTAGGAAACAGAGGAACAGGTGGTGTGATGGCAAAAGAGCTCTTCCGGTGCCCCCTAGTCCAAAGCCAGGGTCTTGGAGCTAGCCAAGTGCACCTGAGGGAGGGTAGGCAATTGCAGCAGCAAAAGAAGGTGTTCTTCCGTTGCAGTTAGCAAACAAGTTTTACATCTAAGAATCTTTAAAAATTCTATTTGAGACCCAGAACACAAGAATACGATAGATGTCCTCAAATGGGGGCTTGGCTCACAGGTGGAAGGACACTAAATTGGTCCCATCTGATTTCTTGAGGCAAGGGTTGAACCTGGCTTGCACAAATCATACCTGTCCAAAGCAACCACGAGTTCTACTATTTTGCAGCCCTTGCTGCTGGGCGACGACCTCTCTGCCTCTTCTTTCCACCACTACATCGCCTCCTGGGGCAGCTTCTCCCTACTCCACCCTGTGTACCTTTCCCAGAATACAGAACCTCAGGCCAAAGAGAGATGCCAGCCCCATTAATCACCTCTACTGTACCCCAATCATATTACGGAAAGTCAGACCCAGGAGACAGGACTCAACAGCCACGCTCATAGGGCAGATTCCGTTTGCTGCCTCCAGCCCCTCATTCCCGCCTTAATTGTAGGGCTCTGCATTATAGCCGCATAATTCATGCCTCCCTAATTATGGCTGTCAACAGCCCCATTGTAAAGCTGTAAAATGTACAGCACCTGCTCTCCAGGAACCCTGTGCCAGGGATTGGTAGAGGGGAGTGCCAGGTGTGGATGGGGGCTTTGCCAAAGGGTTCATTGATTGGCTTCTCAATCGCCGTGTCTGGCATTTATGCTTGATTCTAGGAGCATGGACAATAGCCAAGAAGTCTCTTGCCGCCAGGTATCCCGGGACAGAAAGGGGAAGAGGGGGGTGGGGTATAGGAAAGTTAGGGGTTTCCTGTGTGCTCTTGCTACAGCTTGCAAGATTTCACCTCTCCCCTAGAGGGAGCTGCTAGGGAAACAGCTTGCAGAAAGTAAAATAGGAAGTCTGGCATGGTGGCTCATGCCTGTAATCCCAGCACTTTGGGAGGGTGAGGCCGGCGGATCACCTGAGGTCAGGAGTTCGAGACCAGCCAGAACAGGGTGAGATGCTGTCTCCAAAAAAAAAAAAAAAAGAAAAAGGAAAAGGAAAATGGACTTTACTAAAGAGAGTAGCATTTGGTTGGTGTTGCTGGCTGGTACTTGCCGGTGTGGGGCACCTGAAATAGAGTTGCTCAGGCAGACAGCTCTTCAAAGGCACTAATCCTCTCAGCAGCTCTGCAGCAAGTCCTGTCAGAGGGAGGTAAGGGAAAGGACACAGCTTTGACCCTCACAAGCAGAGGACCTAGAACAAGCTTTGCCATGCCAAGAATAAATCATCTAGGGGCCTACTTAGGGAGCCAGGTCAAAAAGCTGAGAGAAACCTCGAAGAGTGGAGTGGGAATCAGAGTTTGAGATGGTGAGGGCAGGGAGCAGAGTCAGTTGGAAGAAGTGTTTGGTTCTGCTCAGTCTTGTTGTGTTACAGGGGAGGCGGCCTGTGCTGGATTCAATTCACCAGGGCCTACAGGCCCTTCTGTTACCCTGAACCATGGAGGGGGCCAGTCTCACTTGGGAGTGGAGCCTGGCCCCATGCCTTGCAAGAGGAGGAGAAAAGCTTGTGTGGGCTGAGTCGACAATAGGTAATTGGATTGTAATCGCCCGCCTGGCTTCCGCGCACCATTGGGGGCGCTGAGTCTTTCAGTGAGCAATCAGTACTGCGTGGTGGGAGAGGGTAGAGATTCAATAGCAAATCCCAGGTGGAGAGCCAAGGGGGAGGAGCAGCAGATGGGCAAATTTTCTGTCTCTCCCACCCCTTTTTTCCTTACCCAAATAACTGCCTGCCTATTAGTTATTTACTAGCAGATCCAAGGTAGAGCCAAATCTTTTGTGGAAGCTGGGTGGAAGGCTAAAATGGAAGGGTAAAGAGCTAGGGTTTTGGGGAGAACTCTTCCCTGAAATTCTGTGTGTTGAAGGATGTGCTGGTGGAAAAAGAAAGTGCATCTAAGAGACAGGCAGCTGATGAGTTGTGGCCCTTTGCTCTCCAAACCCTATTGGTGACCAGACCTAGGTTTAGTGTACTCGTGGGAGACTTTCACCCTCAATCCTCCTCAGGAGCCTGTCCCAGGCAG
The DNA here is from genome assembly GCF_029289425.2 of Pan paniscus. NCBI lineage: Eukaryota > Metazoa > Chordata > Mammalia > Primates > Hominidae > Pan > Pan paniscus. The sequence goes on from NC_073249.2 coordinate 200,399,408, forward strand.
CCCAAAGGTATCTATGGCCAGCAAACCGGGCCTGGGGGGCTCCCCAGCCAAGCAAAGGGAATACAATTCATTATCAGGAAAGGAGGTGCCTTTCACCAAGAAAAGGAAGGGGAGTGGAGCCCTGGAGGCAGAGGGCAGGGCAAAGTGGCAGGTGGCCAGCCTCACTCAGGCTGATGCAGTGCCCAGACGGGCCAGCCAGTCAGCTCGCTTGAGTTCCAAGGCCTGCAGGAAGCCTTGGACTCGCTCTTCCCGTCTGGCCGAGAGTTTGTGCAAGCGTGTCCTTCGGAGCTGGGCGTCCCCACTGGCTTGGAGCCCCTCTCGCAGCAGCTGCTCTGTCACTGTAGCCTGGTCCCTCTCCAGCTGCTGCCTCTTCCGCTCCTCTGCATACATGTCTCGGGCCTTCTGCTAGAGAAAAGTGGGGATTGGGGTGGGGAGATCATTTTTAGGAGTGGGTGAAACTGGGATGGAGGAGGTAGGGGGTGGGGCACAGGGTGGGCCAAGTGAAGTGGAACAGTGGAAAGTAGGTACCAGATTTGAAAAGGCTTGGGAGTAGGTATGCAGTGGGTGGTGCTCATGTTGTACAGGCAGGGCAGTGGCAGTTCTGGGTCCATCTTGGTTTGTTTTGTGTGGAAGCGTCTGTACTTCTTAAAGTTTTTCTCATGCTCTTGGAAGGGAACCAAACAAATGTGGGTCTGACTTCTGATTCCCCCATCAACTGGCTTTGTGGCTTTGGGCAAATCCTGTCCTAACCTCATTTCTTCATCTGTAAAGTGGGGGTTGTGCCTACCTTGAAGAGTGGTTTTAAGGATTAGAGATAACATATGCAAAATCCTCTCTAAGATATTAGCAGGCTCTTAGACAGAAACAGCAATTTTACAAGTTGTTATTGTCTATTCTCCGCTGCAAGAAAGGTCCTATTCTTGTTGGGGACATGTCCCTTGGGTCACTTCCTTTGATCTCCCCAGGTTTTCCTCTGAGGGTACCATCCTCCCCACTCCCTAGGCTATTTTTCAGAGCTCCAGACTTGCCTCCTGTATGAAGACCAGCCTGATCCTTCAGCAAATGACCCTCCTATGAACATTCTGAGAAGCAGGTTCAACTCTCTTAAGCCACTTATTGCATTCTGCATAGTAGAATAAGTGTTAGTGTTCACAGTCCACTCTTTCTGTTAGAAAATAAGCCCTTGGAAGTTTGAGAGCCTTCAAGCCTCTTGGAACCAGCTCTGACACCAGGTGGTGATCATACTCCCTGGCAGCAGTTATCATCCCAAGTACTAGAGGGCAGAGACTGGGCTTCTTCCTCTCCAGCACTTGGAGTGCCCTGTACATGTGAAACACTCAACTGACTGACCACGTGATCCCAGGAGAGCAGTGAGGATGCTCCTGATACAGAAGAGCGGAAAATCCCTTTGGAGCAGAACCAAGGCTTTCCTGTGCCTCACTGATCCTCTCTGTTCCTGCCAGTCTAACTGACCTGCAAAGCCTTTGCACTAGAGCTCCTCCTGCCAAACCTATTCCATGTGTGAGAAACTCTGTTTTCCTATGGTATCCTATACCCTGATGACCCTTCCCACATTCTACCTTGTATTACGGTAAACTTGTGTACATGTTTTTGTCCTAATCAGCCTGTAAGCACCTTGACTGCTCTGTCTTCATGGTTTAAAGAATATCTTACATGTGCACAACCACTTCATCTGTTGCCTCACTTGACCCTCACAATGGAGCTGTGAGGGAGGTACTTTCTGCTGGAGACAGACATGGAGCAGGGAACTGATTTGCTGTCTCTCAGCAATCAAGGTTTACTGCATGAATAAGGATGACAAATGAGAATTCTGGACTGTCCCCCCCGGCTCCTGAATAATCCCAGGCATTCAAGAATACTTCTCTTCTGCTATTACAATGAATTACATGTGGAGCTATGAAGACTTCGGGCTTGAACAGTTGCCGCTAGAGCTCTCCGTCTTGCTGGAAGGGCTTCTTCCAGGCCTTGGTCAGGAGGCTCCCTGGGTGCTACATACAGGATTTTTTTTGAGGATATGGAGATGCGCAGGACACGATCCCAGCAATCCAGGTGCTTACAGGCTGATTATACAGCCATGCACACAGAGTGCCACGATGCAAAATAGGATGTGGTAAGGGTCATGCAGTTCAGAGGAGAAAGCAAGTGTGGCTGATGAACATCACGGAGCAGTGACCTTCATGGACAGACAGAATTTGAGCTGGCCCTTTAACCAATGAGGAGGATTCAAACAGAGGTGAGGTGTGTGGGGGGCAGGGAGAATATTCTGGCAGTGGGAGTAATGAGCAAAGATGCATGGAACCGAAGAGCCTGTTAAGGCCAGAGTAAGTCCACCTGGAGCACTGGGGTTTGAGAAGTTCCTAAGGCCTCCCTCACCTCTCTAAGGCTCTCTCTTACTCTGCAAAACCGGGATAAGAGTACCCACCTCACTGGGTTGTTTGAGGAAAAATGAGATAATGAATTTTCAGCCTACTGCTTGGCTATTAACTGTTAGCTGTTCTATCACCGCCACTTGTGGACTGGGCTAAGTAGTCTAAGTTTCTGGCAGAACAGAAAGGATGGGGGACGCTCAGCAACAGAGGGAGGAAATATGGAGCTAGCTAAAGCCACTTCATGAGGTGCAAGCTTCTTCCAGATGGCATCAGAGTGCATGCCAGCAATGGGGGCTGTAGCCCAGGCAGAGCCTGGCCCCTGTCTGCCAGGAATTAGCAGTTCATTGTTCAGATAGCAGAGTTGGGAGGGTGTCTGCTCGTCATTTTACAGAAAATGACAGCGAGGCTGAGATGGCTGAAGTTCCCTTGGCTTCTCCACTGAGGTAACTTCTTGAGAGGACAATGTGAAGTGTATCTCGTGCCTGTGTATAAGCTCTACTTTCTAGGGGTGGAAAAGCTGGTGGCCTGTATCTGGATACCTGTCTATCCAGCTTCCACATGGTCTGAATCTACCCTTTCAATCTCAGAGGTGTTTCCAGTTCTTCTCAAGTACTTACCCTTGGGAAATCCAAGCTAACAGAAGTCCTAGAGGTCAACTTTTCTCTCCCTGACCATTTGTCTACTATCCTTGTATAATGACCAATCAGGGTAAGTGAGGGCGTTAATTCTTTCCTTAGAGACTTTTTGTACAGACCTTATCCAACCTTGGTGCAAGGGCTCCAAGAAGCTCACTTTGAGAAATGTGGTTCTAACCTATGAATCTAAATTCCTCCTGGGCATTATCCCTCTCTGCTCTTATTCTCTCCTTGGTAGAATCAGAGAACAAGATGTAATAGTCCCTCCAGTACTTAAATCTAAAAGTCCTCTACCACTCTGTTGGCACCTGGAGAGAGGCTGCAGGTCCTTGGCTTCAAAACATTGGCCAATGAAAAGTCCTTCCCCAAGCTGCAACCAGCCAGCCCAGGTCAGCAGCATGAGGAATGCATTTCTGAGGGCTGCTCTCAGGCAGAGAAGGACACCTCCTACCAGAAACATGATGTTCTGAAGCACCCTCAGAGTCTCCTTGCCTGGGGAGTTGTACTGGGGACAGGATGTGCAGGGTGCTTTTCCAGAGACAGGAGTCTGAGGAGAGGCCAAGAGACACACATGTGGGGAACAATATTGGCCACCATTCTTGGAAAATGAACTCTGTTCCAGCCACTGCACTCAGCACTTGACATGTGTTAGCTTACTGAATCCCTATCACAAACCTGCAAGGTAGGTATTACTGTAAACGCTACTTCTCTCATTTTACAGGTGAGGAAAATGATACTCTGAGGGGTTAAGTAACTGTACAGTCATATAGCTATGTAGGCAGTGCCAATATTCAAAGTCATGAATGTCTGAGACATTAACTCAAGCTTTTAGGCTAAGGTGGGAGGCTCGCTTGAGCCCAGCTGCTCAAGACCAGCCTGGGCAACATGGCGAGACCCCATTTCCACATGCATACATATATGCATACATACATAACTCAAGCTTTTATCCTGAGGAGAAGATAGTGACAACCTGAAGAGCAGAAGAAATATAATGTTCAATCCAGCCTGTTTAAATTGTGACAAATGTACTACAGGAAGCTTCGTGGGAACATGTGTCTTTTCCCTCTCTAATATCATCCTTGGAGATGAGGTGAATACTTTTTACTCATCTCCATCAGTGACCTCTCAAGGACCTACCATCCATGCAACTTGTGATTGAGGATCAGCTGCTCTGCACTGCCGCACACCCCCTCCCTGGCCTGATTCTCTATTTGTCCCTGCCTCTTTGCTGACAAGTCCTACTGCATCATAGTCAAGATCTCCCTTTGCCAGCCTTTAAGACTGGCTAGGTGACCACCTGGAGACTGTCATGGTCCATTCAGATACCAAGGTCTGGCTCCCCACAACTTGTAGCCAAGTCCCTGCTTCCCTTATGATCCACCCGCTGCCTTCCTCTCAGTAAGCTACTCTAGGTCCAGAGCCTAGCCCCTTGCCCTGGCTTCCTGCAGAGAATAGGGACACATTGGGCAGGGCCTAGAGACAGAGCAGCTCAGATTTTAAAATGGGAATTTGGGTGATGGGGCAAGAGCACAGACATACAGGTAGGAAACTGGAGGGCATGGAACAGGTAACTGGGAAGAGTCCAGTTTGGCCATGATACAGGGTCTGTAAAAGGGAGACATGAGAAAAGCCTGGAAAGACCTCTCTGGTCTGAGAACAAACTGGTGAGGATGCTGTTAGTCTGGATTCTCCCCTTAGTGCATCTGCCAAGGTGATATGATTTCTAGAAACAGAGCTTTGAAGCTTCTGGGGTAGAGAAAGCCTGGCCAGGACCTCCAAGGGCTCCTGCTAGAGAAGGCTTCAAGATAATCAGTATCTCTATTATAACTTTGGATTCCTTGCTCTAAAAACAGAGGCAATAATAATAGTATCTGCCTTAAAGCGGTTCATAGAATTTACTGAAAGGATGCCTGACATGTGGTAAGAACTCAATACTGAAAGGATGCCTGACATGTGGTAAGAACTCAATAAAAGTTTGCAAATACAGGCCGGGCGCAGCGGCTCATGCCTGTAATCCTAGCACTTTAGGAGGCCAAGGCGGGTGGATCACCTGAGGTCAGGATTTTGAGACCAGCCTGGCCAACATGGTGAAACCCTGTCTCTACTAAAAATACAAAAATTAGTTGAGCGTGGTGGCACGTGCCTGTAGTTCCAGCTACATGGGAGGCTGAGGCAGGAGAATTGCTTGAATCCGGGAGGCAGAGGTTGCAGTGAGCCGAGATCATGCCACTGTTCTCCAGCGACAGAGTGAGATTCCGTCTCAAAAAAAAAAAAAAAAAAAAAGTTTGCAAATATGATCCATAGGTAAAAATGGAACACTTAATAGTTGACCTCAAACACCTTCCACCCCATCCCAGGAAACAGCAGAACTATACAACCAATTGCTATGGCCACAACCTAAGTGTCTTGGTTCCTAATAACATTATTATTTGTACTTATTTGTTTTAGCCTACAAGAAACAAGAGTTTCAGGCCGGGCGCGGTGGTTCACGCCTGTAATCCCAGCACTTTGGGAGGCCGAGGCGGGCAGATCACCTGAGGTCGGGGGTTTGAGACCAGCCTGACCAACATGGAGAAACCCCATCTCTACTAAAAATATAAAATTAGCCGGATGTGGTGGCACATGCCTGTAATCCCAGCCACTTGGGAGGCTGAGGCAGGAGAATCGCTTGAACCTGGGAGGCGGAGGTTGCAGTGAGCCGAGATCACGCCATTGCACTCCAGCCTGGGCAACAAGAGCGAAACTCCATTTCAAAAAAAAAAGAAACAAGAGTTTCATAATTACATTACCAACATTGCCACTAACAATAAACCTCTTAAGTAATGTTTAATTTTGTGTTGCAGTTTGTATTATCCTGAAAAGAAATTCCACTAAAGATGAATAGCAGAGAACTGTGTTCAGGTAAGCTGAATTAATTCCTTTCTCTGGGGAGTTATATTATTACCTTGATATAGTTAGTTTCACTTGTTTCTATTTCAACATTTGTTTTTATCCCGTCTTCACTCCTCCCCTTCCCTACTGCCACCACCCTACCTCGAGGCGCATCCTCTTCCACCTGGACTACTGCAGGAGTTCTGTCTCTTGGCTTTAACTCCAGCCCGTTGAAAATTCTGAATGATTTTTACAAAATGCAACTCAGATCCCGTCATCCCCTGATTAAAGTCCGTCACCTTTGTTACCATGACCTACAAGGCTCTATATGAGCCAAGGTCTGACTCTAGCCTCATTTCATGCCCTTCTCCCTTGGCACATTGACCTCTTTTTTGTTCTTCCAAGACCCAAACTTTAACCTCAGTCTCTTTGCATTCTCTTCATTACTTTCTAGCACATCACTCTGTATTCTTCACTGCCTTATTACAGTCGGAACTTATATATTTGTTTACTTGTTTATTTCTATCTCCTCAAGAATACAAGTTCCACAAAGGTAGAGATCTTGTCCCTCTGGCTACCTATTGACTCTCCTGTGCCTAATACAGTGCCTGATTCATACTACTCAATAAATACTTATGGAATGAATGAAACTTGAGTTAACTCCTCTGACAACCATATGCAAAGTATCTGAGAAACGTGAAATTACTATAAAAGACTTCTGAGCAGCCCAATTAGAGATAAAAACACAAAAACTCATGCACCAAGCTCCTTTGGGCTTCATGCAGAGCCAGTTCACTCTCATTTTATATACATAATTCCAACAAGCTTGACTAACTGGTTTCCTTGTCTATAGCTGATTTAAAACAGTAAATACTATGGAAGAGGAGAGATACTGTCAAAATTAACTGTTGACAGCAGTAGGAAATGAAAGAGGGAGGACACAGAAAAATATACATGAAACCTCAAACCCAGGTATTCTGGGACCATCTAACTTAGAGCAAACAGCCCTACCCCTCAAGGATATTGTTGTACAATGAAGTGTTTAAAGATGATAATTACTATTATCATAATCATTAGAATATGACGGCCAGGCATGGTGGCTCATGTCTATAATCCTAGCACTTGGGGAGGCCGAAGCAGGAGGATCACTTGAGCTTAAGAGTTCAAGACCAGCCTGGGCAACATAGTGAGGACTTATCTCTACAAAAAATAACAAAAATCAGCCAGGCATGGTGGTGTGTGCCCATAGTCCTAGCTACTCGGGAGGCTGAAGTAAGCCAAAGTTGCACAACTGCACTCCAGCCTGGGCAACAGAGTGAGACCCTGTTTCTAAAAAAAAAAAAAAAAAAAAAATAGCATGTGATTATCCTAATCATCATCATTATTAGCAAGTGCCTGGTATATAGATTTCAATGAATTATGTACAAGATACATTTTAGAAATTTTTCCATCAAAAAAGGGTAAAGTTTTAGTTTTTAGAGGGAGCTTTGGTCATATGGAAAAATCTGATATTCATTCCCCACTGACAGTGGATAATTGTGCCTTTGCTGTTTTTCTTTTCACTAATTCTAAACTTCTTTCAATTTCCTCATATTCTGAGACTAAGTAATTAAATACATGATCAAGTCTTTGTGATTTGATTTACTTATAGCAGGAGTTATGGACTTGGGATTCAGGGGCAGATTTCAGCAGTTATGTGAACCCCCTTAAAGTATTCTATGTGTGGCCGGGCTTGGTGGCTCATGCCTGTAATCCCATCACTTTGGGAAGCCAAGGCGGGCGGATCACCTGAGGTAAAGAGTTCAAGACCAGCCTGACCAACATGGAGAAACCTCATCTCTATTAAAAATACAAAATTAGTTGGGATTGGTGGTGCATGCCTGTAATCCCAGCTACTCGGGAGGGTGAGGCAGGAGAATCACTTGAACCCGGGAGGCGGAGGTTTCGGTGAGCTGAGATTGCGCCATTGCACTCCAGCCTGGGCAGCAAGAGCGAAACTCCGTCTCAAAAAAAAAAAAAAAAAAAAAAAGTATTCTATTTGTTTCCATGATAAGTTTACAATTCTATGCAAAATTCCACATTTGAGTGATCTGCGATTTTTCTAGGGAGATGGTCTGTGGCTTTCATTAGATTATTCAAAGGGACCCCAATACCAAGGAGATTAAGAATCCCTGATTCACATCATTATTTCCTCCTGGCATTATCTCTCCAGACTGAAGAAGCAGCACCAGCTTTGATTTTAAAATTCAGGCTCCTCACGCCTGTAATCCCAGCACTTTGGGAGGCCAAGGTGGGCAGATCACCTGAGGTCAGGAGTTCAAGACCAGCCTGGCCAACATGGTGAAACACAATCTCTACTGAAAATACAAAAATTAGCCAGGCATGGTGGCGTGTGCCTGTAATCCCAGCTAGTTGGGAGGCTGAGACAGGAGAATCATTCAAACCCAGGAGGGGGAGGTTGCAGTGAGCCCAGATCGCACCACTGCACTCCGGCCTGGGCAACAAGAGCAAAACCCCATCTCAAAATAAATAAATAAATAAAGATAAAATTCAAGTTCCTTGGGACAGTTACTTAAGTCTCTCTGCCCCTCTGGTTCCATATATGAAAAATGAGGACACCAAAACTGCTGGGTTGTTAGGTTAAATAAGAAAACTTACATGAAATCACCTAAGTGCCCTCGTAGATCCTCATATGTTAGCTACCACTACCATTATTATAAAGAGACCTAATCATATAGAGGTGACTGCTAATAAAACCTGTTTCAAGATTTGGTGATGAAAACTGAAAGTCAAACTTCAAGTCTTGACACAACATAGTTTTACACAATGGAAAGACAATGCTATTTAGTTCTTAATCCCTACTGCTACGATCTTTTATTAGGGTAATACTTTAAAGGAATAATGGCCAGTTTCTCTGAGAAGCCTTTTCCTCCTGAGTCTTTAAAAGATAAAAGACCTGTAGCTCAAATCCTATTCCTACCTCTTACTGATTATGTGTCCTTAACTAAATCATTTCTGTTTGCTTACTTACATAAGGGAGGGGCTAATAAGACTTCCCTCATTGGGTTCTTGGGAACATTAAATGAGTCGCAGCATGTAAAATGTTCGCAGTGCCTGACAAGTAGTAGATACTCAGTAGGTGGTAGCTACTATCATCATTATCATCATCTTATTAGGAAGTGCCTGGTATATAGTAAGGTGGTTGTCAATCAATGCTAATCTTTTCTTCCATCCCATCCCATCTGGCCAGCCCTGAACTCTTTCTTACCTGAAGCACGCTATGGTTCATCTGGAACTGCAGGATGGCCTCAAAGAGGTTCCAAAATGTATACTCTGGCCACAGAACGGGTTGGAACACCAGGCAGGAGTGAGAGGTCTGGGAAAGGTAGGGAGGAGAGTATGATTTAGTAACATGTTGCTGGGCCGCATCCCTGGTCAGTCCTCCAAGGAAAAAGCAGGCTAAGCAGGACCCAGAAGCCCAGAGATGACAATGTTACAGGCATCCTGAGCTGTAGCTGCAGCTGCTGCTGGCCCTGATTCATTCACTAGTAGGGGGAGGCGTCACTTGAGGCAGCCAGATCACCTGCCTGTGGTAAAGCAGAACTAAAACGAGACTAGATCAACATTTCCACCAGGATTTTTCTAAGAGCCAATTTTAGGACTATGAAATAACATCTGGATTATGTTATTGGCTCTTGGCCCTTAGAGGGCATCTGGAAGACATACTGTCTGATAAAGGTCAGCAATGAACAAATGGTAGCTGCCATTGTTATTTTTAAGTACCAGCAGCAGGGCACAGTGGTTGAGAGCATGAGCTCTGGAGCCAGACTGCCTGGCTTTGAATTTTGGCTCCAACCATTTACCATTTATTTGAGCAGGGGTAATTTCACCTGGGCCTGAGATTCCTCAAATGTAAAACTGGATAATAGGAATACCTAATTTTCAGGGTACTGTTTAGATTAAATGAGATAACATATGTATAGCAAAGAGCCAGGTGTACTTTAATAATAATCACTGATGAAGAATCCCCTTTGGAACACTCTTGACAGCCACTGCCTGATATCTCTAGTGGTGAGGAATTCAGTACCTCATGGGGGATAACTAGTTGTCAGATAGCCTGTTTGGCTTTTTATGCTAAACCAATGTCACCTTCCCTACAACTTCTACCAAGGTCCCAGGTATTTTTTCTGGAACAAGTTTGTTTCTTCTTCAAAGTGACATTCTTTCAAGTATTTCAAGGCTAGATTAGAGCTGCCTGTTATCAGTTCCCAAAGTTGTAATGACTTGTTCAGAGTTTGTCTTTGCTAGCAAACTATAAGTTTCAAGACAGTAGGGATCATTTCTGACTCACTCACTGCCATATTTCCAGCATAAAGAAGGAACTCAACACTTTTTTCCAAGGGAATACATTGTCACTTATTTCCCTTTTGCAGACCACTATCCTTTCCTCATTTTTTGTAAGACATGAGATTCCTTGCTTTCCAGTTTGGCCTCTTCCAGTAAGTCCTCAAGTTTGTCAATGTAACTAATTCTGTACACTGAGTAACTGACTCTGTAGTCTCTTAAAATTCAGCCCATCAGTAAACTTCCCAAACGTGATCTGAGCAGCACGGTGGGCCACAGAACCAATAGGTGCACATTGTACTTATTTCTTTTTTTTTTTTTTTTTTTTTTTTTGAGACAGAGTCTCACTCTGTTGCCCAGGCTGGAGTGCAGTGGCGCGATCTCGCCTCACTGCAACCTCTGCCTCCTAGGTTCAAGTGATTCTCCCACCTCATTCACCTAAGTAGCTGGGACTACAGGCACCTGCCACCATGCCAGGCTAATTTCTGTATTTTTAGTAGAGACAGGGGTTCACCATGTTGGCTGGACTGGTCTCAAACTCCTGACCTCAAGTGATCTGCCTGCCTCAGCCTCCCAAAGTGCTAGGATTACAGGCGTGAGCCACCACGCCCTGCGTTAGCTCACTTTTAAGATTGTGGTCCATTAAAATTTCTGGAGCTTTATCATGTGAGCTGCTTCCAAATGGAGTCTCTCCCAGAACAAGGACTTCCCCTAGTTATGTGCTCTCCAGGGACCAAGTTAACAGGGGATAGAGACTTGAGTGTTTGCATATTGCTTACCATGCCTGCATAGGTATGGCCCTTTATCCTGAAGGGGAGGGACTAGTAACTGCAAGGCAAGCTTCCAACCCAGAGGGGCTAGGGTCCCTGGCAGGTTACCAAGGCAAGAGCTTATGCTCAGGGATGCAAGACAGAAGTCCCATTCCTTGAAAAGGGGCACAATGAAGTTTTCACTATAGTTGGATTCGCAAAGCCAGTGACAGATGAGGAATGGACATCAAATATTATGAGACACAGCCTAGAGATGCTTCTCCAGATTTTAGCTTTCCCCAGAAGTACTCTGGCCCCAGCCTGTTTGGGAGTGGGGATGGACCACTCTGATCCATTCTGTGGATACAGTTGGTTTCCCCATGACACAAACATAATAGTACTTGGAAATGACCTACCTGCCATAGCAAGAAGTCACTCAGCCGCACTTCTCCAGAAGTCCGTATCAAGATGTCAGGATGAGGAGAGCGGTTGGTATAGAGGCACTTATCAAGCAGAGACTCAGAGATATCACTAAGATGAGCAAGAAGAGACAAAGAGAGGCACACATCCTGTAGTATTCTCTTTCTGTAGTGTTCTCATGGTGAACTTCCATATATAGGCTTCTCAGTTTATACAATACCATCAAATACACTAGCCAATACTACACAGAAGGCCCTCAAAAAATGTTTGCTAAATTAATGAATGAATTTAAATCTTCACAACTACATAAGGTATTTCTTTTTTTTTTTTAGAGAATACAATGTAAAATTCTTTCTTTTCTCTTTTTTATTTTTTGCCTTTTTTGACATGTTCTGATACATAAGGTATTTATTTATTTATTTATTTATTTATTTATTTATTTATTTATTTGAGATAGAGTCTCACACTGTTCCCCAGGCTGGAGTGCAGTGGCACGATCTCGGCTCACTGCAAACTCTGCCTCCCAGGTTCATGCCATTCTGCCTCAGCCTCCCGAGTAGCTGGGACTACAGGTGCCCGCCACCACACCCTGCTAATTTGTTTTTTTTTTTTGTATTTTTAGTAGAGACAGGGTTTTACCATGTTAGCCAGGATGGGCTCGATCTCCTGACCTCGTGATCCGCCCCCCCTCGGCCTCTGAAAGTGCTGGGATTACAGGCATGAGCCACCATGCTCAGCAGATACATAAGGTATTTCTATCCTCATTTTATAGATAAGGAAACTGAGGCTCAAAGATGAATAATTTGCTGAAAGTCATTTAGCCTCAGGCCTAAAACCAGATGCACCCACAAAAATATCTGTTGTTTTTTGCTAAAAACATCTTGTTTTTTAAAATACATACATACATCCTATGGCCCAGTATTTGATGAAATACTATGCAACTGCATTCTAAAAATAAAGATAAATCTAAATGCACTGATTTGGAAAGATGTCCAAAATCTAATGTTAAATGTAAAAGGCAAGTTTCAGAGAATATATAGTATAAAACATACACACACATTCAAACATTCACACGTGCATATAAGTATACATAAAGAACAAAGTCTAAAAAGATACATCATACTATTAACAGTGGATTGGATAAGAAGTAAGGAAGAAAAGACTATGTCTTTTTACTTTATGTACTTCTGTTATTGTTTGAATTTATGTAAATAACTTTTTTTGGCCAGGCGTGGTGACTCATGCCTGTAATCCCAGTACTTTGGGAGGCTGAGGCAGGCAGATCACCTGCGATCAGGAGTTTGAGACCAGCCTGGCCAACAAGGTGAAACCCCATCTCTACCAAAAGTACAAAAATTAGCTGGGTGTGGTGCCGCATGCCTGTAGTCCCAGCTACTTGGGAGGCTGAAGCAGGAGAATCGCTTGAACCCAGGAGGTGGAGGTTACAGTAAGCCCAGATTATGCCACTGAACTCCAGCCTGAGTGACAGAGCGAGGCTCTATCTCAAAACAAAAAAAAACAGAAAACATATTTTATTTTTTTTCCAGACAGGGTCTCCCTCTGTTGCCCAGACTGGAGTGCAGTGGTGTGATCTCAGCTCACTGCAACTTCCACCTTCCATGCTCAAGCAATCCTCCTACCTCAGCTTCCCAAGTAGCTAGGACCACAGGTGTGCAACACCATGCTCAGCTAATTTATTTTTAAAACCTTATTTAAGTCATATGGACCCTGAAACATTGCAAAAATTCCACATTACACCGGATTTTAAATAAACAGCAATATGATCAGTTCTCCTGTGTTTGATAAGAGCTACTTTCCCAAGCACAGAGATGGTCAGAAAGGAGATAGAATTGAAGAAAACTGGTGAGTGGAAGCATTTATCTTAAGTAAAACTATCCTGTCCACAGAAAGAGGGTATTTGCATGGCTGGTGTCTGTTGGCTCCAAGAATGCTGTTTACCTGTCCTACCAACTACCCAGAAGCAGAATTCAGAATGTCCAGGTAGTTAGAGTTACATCTTGGAAAGAGTCCAGAAGACAAAAATTTCTTGGTGGGAACATGTTTCTGGACGCATGGTCAGGAAAGCAGAAAGATCTGGGCTGAGTGTTCAAAACCAGACTCTACACTTACTAGTTGTGTGTCTTTAGGCAAGTTATTCATCTTTTTTTTGGAGATGGAGTCTTGCTCTGTCACCCAGGCTGGAGTGCAGTGGCGCAATCTTGGTTCCCGCAACCTCCACCTCTCGGGTTCAAGTGATTCTCTTGCCTCAGCCTCCCAAGTAGCTGGGACTACAGGCAGCCACCACCACACCCGGCTAATTTTTGTACTTTGAGTAAAGACGGGGTTTCACCATGTTGGCCAGGCTGGTCTTGAATTCCTGAGCTCAAGTGATCTGCCTGCCTCGGCCTCCCAAAGTGCTGGGATTACAGGTGTGAGCCACTGCACCCAGCCAAGTTGCTCATCTCTCTCAGTCCTCTAAGGCAAACCACAGAGAGAGCTTTCTTTTCCGTATCATCATCACAGAGGAAACAGTATTCACTTATAATTGAGCAATAAGAAGGGCTCTGGTTCAGATTTCTCTGGTAATCTGACAATCTTGTCTTGGCAGCATGGTCTTAATTCTCCAAGTTATGTGAGACTCTGTACAATCCATATAATTTCTCATTCTCTTATCTTTAAAATGGGCCCATTTGCTCTTTCCCTAAGCGGCCTGAGGTAATCTGTGAAAATGGTTCACTATTCACTTAACCCGGAGAACCTCATGATATCATGCAAATCAAGAGGTTCCAATCTTCGTGTTTACTTTAAGAACATTCGTGAAACTGCCCAGGCCATCAAGGGTATGCATATACGAAAAGCCATGAAGTACCTGAAAGATGTCACTTTACAGAAACAGTGCGTACCATTCCGACGTTACAATGGTGGAGCTGGCAGGTGTGCCCAGGCCAAGCAGTGGGGCTGGACACAAGGTCAGTGGCCCAAAAAGAGTGCTGAATTTTTGCTGCACATGCTTAAAAATGCAGAGAGTAATGCTGAACTTAAGGGTTTAAATGTAGATTCTCTGGTCATTGAGCATATCCAAGTGAACAAAACACCTAAGATGTGCCGCCGGACCTACAGAGCTCATGGTTGGATTAACCCATCCATGAGCTCTCCCTGCCACATTGAGATGATCCTTACTGAAAAGGAACAGATTGTTCCTAAACCAGAAGAGGAGGTTGCCCAGAAGAAAATGATATCCCAAAGAAACTGAAGAAACAAAAACTTATGGCACAGGAGTAAATTCAGCATTAAAATAAATGTAATTAAAAGGGGAAAAAAAAAACAGGGCCCATTTGTCCTATCCACCTTATAGGTTATCATGAGGGTCAAATCAAATGAAATAATAGATTTGAGTGCACTTTGGGAACTATAAAGTGCTATATAAAGAATAATAATAAAAAATTATTTTCAGTCCCACCAACTTGCAGTGTGACTTCAGAGACTCAGTCTCTCTGAGTTTACAATTTATCTGCAAAGAGTTTCTTCTACCTACTTTAGGCAGTAGGTATGCAGTAAGAATTCTGCAGTGGGCAGAATTCTTCATGGAAAAAGCTAATATTGTGCCAGTGCATTCCAGCCTGAGTGATACAGCAGACTGTGTCTCAAAAAAACAAAGGGGTTGGCCAGGCGCGGTGGCTCACGCCTGTAATCCCAGCACTTTGGGAGGCCGAGGCGGGCAGATCATGAGGTCAGGAGGTCGAGACCATCCTGGCTAACACGATGAAACCCTGTCTCTACTAAAAATACAAAAAATTAGCCGGGCATGGTGGCGGGCGCCTGTAGTCCCAGCTACTCGGGAGGCTGAGGCAGGAGAATGGCGTGAACCCGGGAGGCGGAGCTTGTAGTGAGCCAAGATTGCACCACTGCACTCCAGCCTGGGTGACAGAGCAAGACTCCATCTCAAAAACAAAAAAAAAGGGGTTAACTCTAGGGTGGAAAGATGAAACTGACAAAATCAGAATGGAACATCTGTAGACTTTGGCCAACAAAAATCCATCACTAAATGGAATGGTGAGTTAAAGCTGTCTACGTGAAGACTTTTCGGAAATGATTTACATTAAATAATGGTAAAATATCAGTTTCTACCTATGAGAATAGGTTTATTTTTTTGTTTTATTTTTTGAGACAGGATCTGGCTGTTACCCAGACTGGAGTGCAGTGATGTGATCTTGGCTCACTGCAGCCTCAGCCTCCTGGGCTCAAGCCATCCTTCCACCTCAGCTTCCCAAGTAGCTGTGACTATAGGTGCATGCCACCACACTCAGCTAATTTTTGTACTTTTAGAGACGAGGTTTTACCATTTTGCCCAGGCTGGTCTCGAACTTATGAGCTCAAGCAATCCAACCTGCCTCAGCCACCTAAAGTGCTGGATTACAGGTGTGAGCCACTGCACCTGGTCAGAACAGTTCACATTTTAAAAATCTTGGCAAGAATAAGGTGAAATGAGCACTTTCAAACTCAGATCCTGAGGAAACAATAAAAAATGCAGGCAAGTTCAGTCAAAGATTTAATTGTGGCATTATTTGTAATAATGAAATATTAAACTGCCTATATACCCAACAAATAGAAGACTGGTTAAAGAAATTAACACAAGATATATTTTACAGCCATTGTAAATAATGATATGAAGAATTATTAAAAACATGGGTCATGAAAAGTACTTGTAACATTGAATGATAAAAGCATGATTCAGAGTGTAAACTATTCATTATGTGATTTCATGTGTTATAAATATTTATGTCAAAAGTGAGTGTGTGTGTGTGTGTGTGTGTTTCAGACAGGGTTTCACTCTGTTGTTCAGGCTAGAGAGCAATGGCGCAACCATAGCTCATTGCAGCCTCGACCTGCTAGGCTCAAGTAATCCTCCTCACTCAGCCTCCCAAGTAGCTACAGGTGTGTGCCAGCACACCCAGCTAACTGTTTTATTTTTGTAGAGACAGGGTCCTGCCGTGTTGCCAGGGCTGGTCTCAAACTCCAGGGCTCAAGCGATTTTCCTGCCTCAGCCTCCCAAAGTCCTGGGATTACAGGCATAAGTCACCATGTCCATCTAATTTTTTTCTTTTTTACTGCCTTATTGTTCATTTCAACTTTGCTATGAGGAAGTCAATATGCCACAGTGAATGAGAACACAGGCTCTGAAGCCAGGTTGAAATCTTGGCCCCTAGGTTTGCCAACTATGTGAACTTGCACAAGTTACTTTTCCTCTCCATGTCTCAGTATTCTCATCTTTAAAATGGGCATAAAAACAGTATCTACCTTATAGGGTCTAAGGATAAATGTATGTGGAATACTTAATGCTTGGAACAGAGTAAATGCTCAGTAAATGTTAGCAATTACTATTAACACTATTGTTTTATAAGAAAGACAGAGGCCTACAGGGAATCAAGTAGCCCGTTCAAGGTAACACGGTGGAATAGAATTTATTAACTATCCTTTGGTCTCAATCTACTTCCTTCTTCTATAATTTCCAGACTCACAAAACAATCTATTAATTTAACTGCTAAAAAAATACATATATACCTCGGTCAGGTGCCGTGGTTCAAACCTGTAATCCCAGCACTTTGGGAGGCCAAGGCAGGAGGATCACTTGAGCCCAGGAGTTTGAGACCAGCCCGGACAACATGGCAAGACCCTGTCTCTACAAAGTCAAAAAATTAGCCAGATGTGGTAGCAGTATCTGTGGTCCCAGATACTCAGGAAGCTGAGGTGGAAGGATCTCTTGAGCCCAGGAGGTCTAGGCTGCAGTGAGCCATGTTCATACCACTGCACTTCAGCCTCAGCAACAGAGTGAAACCCTGTCTCAAAAACAAAACGAAACAGGCCAGGTGCTATGGCTCACACCTATAATCCCAGGACTTTGGGAGGCCAAGGTGGGCAGATCACTTGAGGTCAGGAGTTCGAGATCAGCCTGGTCAACATGGTGAAATCCCATCTCTACTAAATATACAAAAAATAGCCGGGTGTGATCCCAGCACTTTGGGAGGCCGAGGCAGGCAGATCACGAGGTCAGGAGATCAAGACCATCCTGGCTAACATGGTGAAACCCGTCTCTACTAAAAATAAAAAAAAATTAGCCAGGCGTGGTGGCAGGTGCCTGTAGTCCCAGCTACTCAGGAGGCTGAGGCAGGAGAATGGCGTGAACCCGGGAGGCAGAGGTTGTAGTGAGCTGAGATTGTGCCACTGCACTCCAGCCTGGGCGACAGAGCAAGACTCTGTCTCGAAAAAAACAAAAAAGAAAAAAAAATAGCCGGGTGTGGTGGTGCGCACCTATAATCCTGGCTACTCAGGAGGCTGAGGCACAAAAACTGCTTGAACCTATAAGGTGGAGGTTGCAGTGAGCTGAGAGCATGCCACTGCACTTCACCCTGGGCAACAGAGCAAGACTCCATCTCAGAAAAACAAAAAAACAAAAATACACGCACACACACACACACACACACACACACATCTACATACATACCCTGGAAGAAAGAAAAATGAGGAGTTGGATGGTGATAGTGAGAAATCAGGAAAATTCCAGCTATTAGAAGCATAGAACCTAATTGTAATTAACGCACTGACTTTGTTATAAATGTAGGTTTGTCTAAATTCGAATAATATGAAGTGTAACGCCTCAGGCCCTGATTAGCCCAGTCTGAGCACACCAAGCTTCAGGAGTTGGTGGGTTGAGACATTGGCCTCCTGACCCTGGTGATACTGCCCAACCCACACCCTGTCTGCATAACTAACCCCACAGAGGCAAGTTACTAAACCATGCAGGACAGAGAAGGATATGGAAAAACTTGCTGGACAAGAAGCAGGAGATAAGGTAGTGGTTACTGTAATGTGGTATGAGGGTAAAGCATGCTGGACTAGGAGTCAAGATCAGAGTCCTAGGCATAATGCATATTAGATCTGCTTGTCAAATGGCTTTCTTTCATTCTAGTGTCAACACTTGTGCCTTAATATTTATTTCATACATACAAGAACATTTGAAACATATTCATTATAAAGCACAAAAATATAATGAACTACGAAAGTACCTCCAAACTAAGAATTTTATTGAAAACATGCTTCTATTTCTATACCCCTTTTCTGTCTCATCTTCCTGCCTGCTCTCTACCTCTGCCAACTCCACCAGTCTCTTAATTGTTTTAACAACAGCTGATTTTCACTCTACATCTTAATTGACCTCTCTACAGCATTTGACACCATTGTTTCCATGGGTGCCCTACCCCTTCCCAACTTGCACCAACAAACTCCCTCTTTTCTTGGCTTATGTAATGCTGGCTGCCCTGGTTTTCTTCCTGCTTTTCTGTGTTTTTGCTTATAAAGCTTATTCTCCTCTACCCAGCCAGTAAAGGGTAGAGTTCCTCAAAAATGCCATCTTAGGCTCTTTCTTCTTCTCACTCTACACTCCTTAACAGGCAGGGCTGAGTGGCTCACACCTGTAATCTCAGCATTTTGGGAGGCCAGGGCAAGAAGACCACTTGAGGCCAGGAGTTCAAGACCATCCTGGGCAACAAAGTCAGACCCTGTTTTTACAAAAAATAAATATAAAAAGTTAGCTGGGTAGGTGGTGCATGCCTGTAGTACTGGGTACTTGAGAGGCTCCTTTGAGACCAGGAGTTCCAAGCGTCAGTGAGCTTTGATTGCCCCACTGCACTCCAGCCCAGGAGACAGTGTGAGACCATCTCTAAATAGATAAATACACAGATAGACAGACAGACTCTCCTTAGCTTTCTCATCCCCTCTTTGCTCAAGTTAACCTATACACAGATGGCTTCCATACTGGCGACAGAGATAAACCCTGTCTGAACTGTTGACCTGACATCTCTGTCTGACTGTTGACCTGACTATACCAATCCCTCGCTGAACTGTTGACCTGACATCTCTGTTCAACATGTACAGGATATCCAAAACCAAACTGCTGACCCTTTTCAACTGGATTTTCTCTCAGGGTTACCTAGCATGGTGAAGGGCACCACTATCCACTGTAACGTAAGTCTAAAACCGCCGGGCGCGGTGGCTCACGCCTGTAATCCCAGCACTTTGGGAGGCCGAGGTGGGCGGATTACCTGAGGTCGGGAGTTTGAGACCAGCCTGGCCAACATAGTGAAACCCCGTCTCTACTAAAAATACAAAAATTAGCTGGGCATGGTGGCATGCCCCTGTAATCCCAGCTACTCAGGAGGCTGAGGCAGAAGAATCGCTTGAGCCCAGGAGGCAGAGGTTGCAGTGAGCCGAGATTGTACCATTGCATTCCAGCCTGGGCAAGAGTGAGACTCTGTCTCCAAAAAAAGAATTAGCTGAGCATGGTGGCACACACCTGTAGTCCCAGCTACTTGGAAGGCTGAAGTGGGAGGACTGCTTGGGCCCGGGAGGCACAGACTACAGTGGGCCGAGATCACACCACTGCACTCCAGCCTGGGCGATAGAGTGAGTCCCTGTCTCAAAATAAAAATAAAAATGGGCCAGGAGTGATGGCTCATGCCTGGAATCTCAGCACTTTGGGAGGCTGAGGCAGACAGATCACTTGAGGTTGGGAGTTCAAGACCAGCCTCGCCAACATGGTGAAACCCCGTCTCTACTAAAAAATACAAAAAATTAGCTGGGCACGGTGGTGGGCGCCTGTAATCCCAGCTACTTGGGAAGCTGAGGTGGAAGAATTGCTGGAACCTGGGAAGCGGAGGTTGCAGTGAGCCAAGATCTCGCCATTGCACTCCAGCCTGGAGACAGAGCGAGATTCCATCTCAAAAAAATAAATAAAATAAAAAATAAAAATAAATAAATAAAAATAAAATATTTGTTGAATGAATGAACTATGTGACAGAGAAATGTCACCCAGCTGTTAGGAAGGAGAGGCATTCATAAAATAGCCTCAAAAACTGTCTCCTCTCCTTTTTATCTAATTCTATTCTCACCAAGTAACTTTTTGATTTTTAATCTAGTTTCCTAGGTCAATCGAATCGGGAAGGGAACCAGAAAAATTCCTGGTTCCCAAGATCCCACATAATAGAGGTAAAGGATAAGAACCCTAAAATCAAACAGCTTTAGATATGAGTCCCAGCTCTGGCACTTACTAGTAGAGTGACCCTGGGCAAGTCACTTCAATGCTGAACTCAGTTTTCTCATCTACAAAATGGACAACAGCCTTGAATCTCTCACACATAAGGTTAATGACTTAATGAAATACAGAACACAACACATCTCCTGGGTTATTTTTTGCTACTATTATTTTACTATTGCTGTTAGTTTACAAATATTATTAAAAGTTACATAAATAATAACATGAGAGGGACCAAATATTTAAATGGCTTCAAAAGTCTCTCCACCTCTAATAATTAGGATTCCACTATGTTGACAATAATTAATAATTTTCTTTTTGAAAAATCCCTGAATCGGCTGGGCATGGTGACTCACGCCTGTAATCCCAGCACTTTGGGAGGCTGAGGCAGGCAGATCACGAGGTCAGGAGTTCGAGACTAGCCTGGCCAATATGGTGAAACCTTTCTCGACTGAAAATAAAAAATTAGCTGGGCATGGTGGCATGCACCTGTAGTCCCAGCTGCTTGGGAGGCTGAGGTGGAAGAATTGCTTGAACCTGGGAGGCGGAGGTTGCAACTCCAGCCTGGGCAACAGAGTGAGACTTTGTCTTACCAAAAAAAAAAAAGAAAAAAAAAAAAAAGAAAAGAAAAACACCTGAATCTTGTGTGGAACTAGAACATGAGAGACCTAAAGAACTCTAGCCCCAACAAACTGCATTCATGAAAAGTCATTCTTGGAAAAACACTACCAAAGGGCCAGGAGGGTATAATTTGTAAAGGAATAATAACATGGCTTTGTCATCTGCTTTGCTCTTTCTCTGGGGTTTCTTGGTGTGTGGTGAACTCTAGTTCTGAAGCAGGTTGTAATAAGCCAATCCTAATCTCTAAATTTGGGAGATCCCCTTAAATCTTTCCATATGCTCCCCTAATTAGACCTCTGGCCAAGTACATGGCACAGAGGGGCTTTATGGTTTGGTACAGGCCTGCTTTTTTGTTGTTGTTGTTGAAAAGAGGGAGTTTTGCCATGTTGGCCAGGCTGGTCTTGAACTCCTGGCCTGCCTCAAGTGGACTGCCCACCTCGGCCTCCTAATGTGCTAGGATTACAGGCATGAGCTGCCATGCTGGCCCAGGCCTGTTTTCCTTAGCAATTACCATGCAAAACAACTTGGGATACCTGGGATCCAACAGGCCTTGCTCCACCCCCCAGGCCATCTCTCTCACAGCATTGCTGATCTCATGACGGGACGTGTATGCAAAACAGACATTCAGGAAACACCTGAGGAGGGAAGAAGAGAATAATTTACCAAAGGGGGACAGGGACTGATGACTGAAGTCACTGATTACAGAGAAGCCCTTCCAGCCTTTCCCTAGAAAAACAAATACACATCAAATGTTAACTGTGGATACCTCTGAAAGGTGAAATTATGAGTTTTTTGTGGTTTCCAAGTTTTCTTGGAATAAACATGTAACTAGTTTTATAATAAGACAAATACTAAATGGCTCCTTTTTTTTTGAGACAGAGTTTTGCTCTTGTCGCCCAGGCTGAAGTGCAATGGCGTGATCTCGACTCACTGCAACCTCCGCCTCCTGGGTTCAAGTGATTCTTCTGCCTCAGCCTCCCGAGTAGCTGGGATTACAGGTGCGCACCACCACACCTGGCTAATTTTTGTATTTTTAGTAGAGATGGGGTTTCACCATGTTGGCCAGGCTAGTCTTGAACTCCTGACTTCAGGTGATCCACCTGCCTAGGATGACAGGCGTGAGCCACTGTGCCCAGCCACCAAATACCTCCTATTGCCATCCTAACCCTCTCCCCTTCTACTGTACACCGGCTTTCAGAGGAAGACTCTACTGTGATATTGGCACAAACAAAGGAAAATAGGAAGGAGATTTGATGTAAAACAAGTCCACTGCCAAAATACACGTTATATTTCAAAGCTACACATCACAGAGTTTGGATTATTGAACTCTATTCCCCTGTACATCTGTATGACCTCCCAAGGTCATCCTATCCATAGGTTAAAGGAGTGGAACAGAAAAAGAATTTCTTGAAGGATCTGTCTTCAAAGTCAGGGATAAGAACTGCTGTATTCCGATCCCATTCCCTGTCAAGTAAAAACACACCCACACACACACACACACACTTATTTGGTGGGGGCTGGGCAGAGAAAGGAGGAAAGAGAAACTATGCGTATGTGTCAGTATACACACATATAACATGTTATTGCAGAATCATGTCTGGTGTGCCCTGCAGACGGAGAAAGTCTCTAAGCTGCTCAACCTACTCTCTCATTGCCCCTTGCACCAATCCAGACCAAGGAAAGCCCAGGACGTCTCCCTAAAGCCAGCAGGGAATCAAAGATTGAAACAGCTCCCTATAGGGAAATCTGAGAACTTACTTGTTGTAGTTCTTCGTGGCCTGTACAGCTTGTGCAATCAGCTCCTGGAGATCCAAGGGCAACAAGTGCAGATCGCCCAGGACCCGGATACACACCCCATGCTTCTGCAGTTTCTCCCTGATCAGGGAAAAGAGGCAGCATTGGGATAGGGCCCCTGCTGAGCTGGAGAGAGCAAGGTGCTCAGGTAATAACTGACCACCAGTTTTTTGAGTGCTTTCCTGTGTGTCAGACCCTGTTCTACATACATTATTTCATTGCATCCCTTCAACAACTCTGAAAGAAACTTACTTCAGTGCCAAGGCTCAGACAGGACAGTCAGATAGGGACTGCCCAGGGTCATATAGCCATCAAGTGCTCTGTCAGGATTGAAACCCAGTTTGTCTGATTTGAGAACCCAAATTCTTTTTCTTGAGATGGAGGCTTGCTCTGTCACCCAGGCTCGAGTGCAGTGGTGCAATCTCAGCTCACTGCAACCTCCGCATCCCGGGTTTAAGCGATCCTCCCACCGCAGCCTCCCAAGTAGCTGGGATTACAGGTGCCCACCACCAGGCCTGGCTAATTTTTATATTTTTAGTAGAGACGAGGTTTCATCATGGCCAGGCTGGTCTCGAACCCTTGACCTCAAGTGATCTGCCTGTCTCGGCCTCCCAAGTGCTGAGATTACAGGCATGAGCCACTGCGCTCAGCCCCAAACTACATTTTTTTTCCCCCTTTTTTGGAGACAGGGTCTTACTCTCACCCAGGCTGGAGTGCAGTGGTATACTCATGGTTCAGTGTTAACTTCCAAATCCTGGGCTCAAGCGATCCTCCTGCCTCAGCCTCCCAAGTAGCTGGGACTAAAGGCATGCACCACCATGCCCGGCTAATTTTTGTATTTTTTGTAAAGATGAGGTCTCACTATGTTGCCCAAGGTGGTCTCAAACTCCTGGCCTCAAGTGATCCTCCTGCCTGAGCCTCCCAAAGTGCTAGGATTACAGGTGTGAGCCACCATGTCCAGCAAGAACCCAAACTCTTTACATTACACGACCTCATGTGTCCTTTTTGGGCAGTTGCATTTTATGTATCTGTGAAGTTTGTCCCATTTGAGAAGTGAGTAAACTCCTCAAGGGAAGGAGCTGTATTATGGGGTACTTTTGTTATGTTCTAGTGAAATATTATGATAATGGTGACAGCTAACATTCTATGTTTACTAAATGCCAGATATTGGTCTAAGTGCTTTACATGTACCAATACATTCCATCCTTACACCAACCTCTGAGTTATATACCCTTATTATTCCCCTTTTACAGATGAGGAAACTGAGGCACAGGGACGTTAGGTAATTTGTTTGGACAGCTGATGAATGGAGAACCAGGATTTGCACGTAGGGAGTCAGCCTCCAGAGCTTGTCTTCTTAATTATGACATTATATTGCTTCCATACAATAACTCCCAAACTCTGCATACAGTGAGAATGAATTCAACCAGCTTCTCTCATCTGGAAATGCTATGAAGAAACCAAATGCTTCACATTTGGAAAATGGGAGATTAATTGAAGGCAGTATACTAGAAGACCTTGATTCAGCTCCTCCTGCTAGCTTGTGGTATAGTTCTGCCACTAGTTTGATGTGTGACCATGTGTAAGCTCTTGTCTTCTGTTTTTTAAAATTTTAATTTACTTATTTTTATTTTAATTATTTTTTCTGAGACAGGGTCTCGGTCTGTTGCACAGGATGGAGCATAGTGGATCGATCACAGCTCATTGCAGCCTCAGACTCTCCAGGCTCATCACAGTGATCCCCCCACTTCAGCCTCCCACATAGCTGGGATTATAGGTATGTGCCACCATCCCCAGTTAATTTTTTTGTATTTTTTTGTAGAGATGGGGTTTTGCCATGTTGCCTAGGCTGGAATCAAGCAAATTCCTGGACTCAAGCAATGCGCCCTCCTTGGCTTCCCAAAGTGCTGAGATTACAGGCATGAGCCACCTTGCTCAACCTCTTCTCTTTACTAGGGTTTAGTTTCCCAACTGATGAAACAGAATCAGGCCAGTGGTTTTCCCACCTTCTTTTAGCCAAAGAACCCTTTCTTCAAATCAAATTCTACACAGAAGCCCAACACATAAAATAGGTAAATGCAACTCAGCACCCCCTACCCCATTCCCACTAGGTTCTTTCTACACCTCCTCAGACCTTGGGGTTCTGTGGCACATTAATGGAAAAGCACCTCTGAGTTTCTTCTTGCTTTTGCCAGGACTTCATGATAAACGAAGACCATTTTCTCTACTATTAACTGATCAGTGCAATCTCATTAGCATCTCTTCTGCCATGCATTTTGATCTTGCAGGAATTGTAATATGGTCTGTCTCTCAGAGCACAGTGTAGTAGATGATAGCTCAGCTCTGGAGTCAAAAAGATCCAGGTGTGCACCTTGGCTCTGCCTGTCTGATAGCTGTGTGACCCAGGATATATGCCTTAACTTCTTTGGTTAACTACTTTCCTTCTCTCTAAAAATTGGCTAATAATATCTTTGTCATGGTATAATGTGATTACAGGATGAGTAAGAATATATTTTAGGCTCAAAGCCTGGCATATAGTAAACACTTTAAAAAGGTAAGATTAGTGGGATATGCCCCCCATGCCTCCATCCCCGGCTCCTTAGGTGTAAACTCTGAGCCACACAGGCTCTGCTGGGGACCGGGGAGCAATGTCTGTAGCCCAGAGTCTCACCATCCTAATATAGACAGAAGGAAGCCTGGCTACCCTCCCTACCACCCATTGTTCTAGGCTCATCTTCACTGGAGTTCTAGGCTCACTGTTCTCTCATCTTCCTGGTATAGGTAGGAGCTGGGCACACAACAGTTGTAACTAAGACTTTCGGGCAATTCTGGCTGGTAAGGGCTCCATACTTTGAAGAAAGCAGTCTCCACTGAAATTTGTCTTTGCCCCTCTCTGGCTTTATTCCCTAAGTTAAGCCTAAACTTACTGACGGCTAAGAATGGTACTGATGCTTCCCCATAAATGTCTCTTATGCATCATCCTATCCCTCCCAAAAGACTATGCAGGGGGAGTACAGTAACTTTTTAGGGTTCACTGTGCAGCAGAAAATGACTTCCTCAATCTTTTCTTTAACTCCACTTCCTTGGCCATAGTTTATTGGCTCTGGGGTAGAAATCTGATAGAATTTAGGGATCCTAATTAAGGGATTTTATTGATTCCGGGCTGCTCTTTTGAAGCAAGAGAAAACTGGTCTGCAGAGAGAGGTGGAAATAAATGAATACAGAGGTTCTACCTAGTGGGTTTAATTCCTGGTTTCAGTTTTGCTTGAGGCTGGCTGTACTTGTTCTTAAATCATGTGACACCCCTCAATATCCTCAAATAAATGCCCCCTTTTTTATTAAAAAAAAAAAGTTAGAAATAAAGAATGAAAGACTATCTTGTATTTCTGATATTTGCCACCCAAGATATCTAACTAACATTAAAAAGAGTTGCAAGTCCCTTAAGTAAGCCTCAGATAACAGAATTTCAAGGGTTAGGATAAGGCTGGGGGTGGTGGAAGAACATGCTCTCCCCTCTGATAGCATCTTACTGTTCTTCCATCAAGCGGCTGAACTTCTGCCGGGCCAGATCCATAAGCCCGTCTACCTCACTCTTGGAGCGTTTGAAGTTCTCAATGCTGAATGCGTAGACCGTCACCTCTAGGATGCCCAGGTTCAAACACCACCGCAGAGTCTGAGAGGGGAGAAGGCAAGGAGCTAGGATACAAGGAAGAGTGGGAAGGGGAAATAAGAGATACTTTTTGGTCCTGACTCAGAGTTGGAGATAGGAGACAGACTTTTCTCCTCCCCAAAGCTGGGTGAAGCTAGGATAACATCAGTGTTTATGTCAGAATTAATGCATCAAATAAGCAGAAAACCACCATTGAAGAAACTGAAAAATGTGATCTTAGTGAATGCTGATGGCATTGTGCACTACAAGAAAGAACTCTGCACTGAGAGTGTAAAGACATAGGCTCTAGTCCCTGACTCCAGCATGCACTTATGTGACTGGAATCAAATCATTTAATTTCTCTAGGTTGAAGTCTCCTTACCTGTAATATGGGATCACAATCCATCCCTTACAAGGTGGCTAACGAACAATATAAAAACACAAGGTGTTATTACTCACAGCATAACTTCATTATTCTGGTAGGTTGAGAGGCTGATGAGTTAAAAGAAAAAAAGCAACAACTGGACAGCTGTGTAGCATTTAATAGCCTGCAAAGGGTTTTCACATAATTTCATTTGATTCTTTGAACAACCACTTTAAAATGACACTACTGTTTTCATGCCTACTTTACAAATGATAAAACAGGCTCAGAGTTGAAGAATATGTCAAAAATCCTCAACTGTCTGATTCCATTATATGGAGTTCTAGAATGGGAAAAACAAATTTATAGTTACAGAAATCAGAACGGTAGTTGCCTAGAGAGGAAAAGGAGGAGGCAGAACAGAAGTTGATTGAGAAGGGGCACCAGGGAATTTTTTGGAGAGATGGAAATGTCCTACATCTTTTTTTTTTTTTTTTTTTAAGCTGGAGTCTTGCTCTGTCACCCAGGCTGGAGTGCAGTGGTGCAATCTTGGCTCACTACAACCTCCACCTCCTACGTTCAAGTGATTCTCCTGCCTCAGCCTCCCGAGTAGCTGGGCCTACAGGCATGTGCCACCACATCTGGCTAACTTTTTGTATTTTTAGTAGAGATGGGGTTTCGCCATGCTGACCAGGCTGGTCTCGAACTCCTGACCTCAGGTGATTGCCTGCCTTGGCCTCCCGAAGTGCTGGGATTACAGGCATGAGCTACTGAGCCCGGCAGGAAATGTCCTATATCTTGACAGGGGTATGGGTTAGATAAATAAATGCAATTGTCAAAACCTAAAATCTGTGCAGTTCACCATATGAAATTATAACTCAAAAAGAAATGAAACTGGCTGGGTGTGGTGGGTCTCTCCTATAACCCTGGCACTTTGGGAGGCCAAGGTGGGCAGATTACCTGAGGTTGGGAGTTCAAGCCCAGCCTGGCCAACATGATGAAACCCCATTTCTACTAAAAATACAAAAACTTAGCTGGGTGCGGTGGCGCACACCTGTAATCCCAGCTACTTGGGAGGCTGAGGCAGGAGAATCGCTTGAACCGGTGAGTGGAGATCTCACCACTGCACTCCAGCCTAGACTACAGAGTGAGACTTCAACTCAAAAAAAAACAGGCCGGGCGTGGTGGCTCACACCTATAATCCCAGCACTTTGGGAGGCCAAGGCAGGCGGACCACGAGGTCAGGAGTTCAAGACCAGCCTGACCAACGTGGTGAAACCCCGTCTCTACTAAAAATGCAAAAATTAGCCGGGTGTGGTGGCGCAGGCCTGTAATCCCAGTTACTCAGGAGGCTGAGGCAGGAGAATCGCTTGAACCGGGGAGGCGGAGGTTGCAGTGAACTGAGATCGCGCCACTGCACCCCAGCCTGGGTGACAGAGCAACACTCCGTCTCAAAAGAAAAAAAAAGAAAAAAACTTAGTCCTTTGGGGCTGCTCTAATCCTGTACCACTAAAGGTGGAGAACAATGTTGAGAGGTGGAGGACAATGTTGAGAGATGGAGAGCTGGAGGTTAAACGTAGACAACAGAAGACATTCAAACAGAACAGAAGAAACAAGCCGAAGAGCTGCCTCTCTAACCCCTTAACAAACATACAAGCAAACAAATCTACTGTCATCTTAGGAAAATTACCAGTGAGAACCTGACACTTGAATAGCCTCAGGCCCTAAAGACCTTGCAAGGCAGCCACTGTGGATGGCACATCTGGCTTGGAACCCACCACTGACATCAGTCAATACAGTTGCTAATAATAAGTTTCAATTTTTTGAGCACTTCCTTTAGGTCAGGGCCTGTGCTACATGCTTTTCATTGTGCCATCTTATTTATCTTCAAATAATCTACTGAGATAGAGATTGCTAACCCCATTTTATAGATGAAGAAACTGAGGCAAAGGGAAGCTACATAACTCGCTGCAGGTCACAAAGCCAGACAGTGACAAAGCAGGGGTGCCAATGAATTCTGAGTGACTCCAGAGCTCAAGCTCCTAAGCATTAGGCAAAACTGCCTCTCAGTTACAAAAGAGAAGCTGGAGTCAACAAACGTAAAGACTTCTACAAGGTTCTGGTGAGAACCTCACTGCCATTCACTCAAGGAAAAAAATATCACGGCCCTGGCATCAAACTGTGTCCCTGTGCTAGGACACTGGGACCTGTGAACTACAGACCATATTTCCATTCTTTTATTTATTTATTTATTTTGAGACGGAGTCTCGCTCTGTTGCCCAGGCGGAGTGCAGTGGCACAATCTCGGCTCACTGTAAGCTCCGCCTCCTGGGTTCATGCCATTCTCCTGCCTCAGCCTCCCGAGTAGCTGGGACTACAGGTGCCCGCCACCACGCCCGGCTAATTTTTTGTATTTTTAATAGAGATGGGGTTTCACCGAGTTAGCCACGATGGTCTTGATCTCCTGACCTCATGATCCGTGCACCTCAGCCTCCCAAAGTGCTGGGATTACAGGCGTAAGCCACCGCGCCCGGCCCTCCATTCTTCTTAAAAATTTCACCAAGATTGTCATATTCCATTCTTTTGTTAAACTTAATGTCTTCCAATTTATAACATGCATTATACCATAAAATGTTCATGACCTCTGTGTAGAGTGATGTCCTGGTTTGCCGGGGACTTTCACCAGTTTTAGCACTGAAAGACCTGTGTCCTGAGAAACCCCTCAGCCTTGGCAAAGCAGAATGAGTAGTCACTCAATGTTCGTCCAGATATGTCACTTCTAAGAATTTATCCAAAAAGAGTACTTTTTTTGTTTTAGACAAGGTCTTGCTCTGTCACCAGGTTGGATTGCGGTGACGTGAACACAGCTCACTGCAGCCTCAACCTCCAGGGTTCAAGTCATCCTTCCACCTCAGTCTCGTAAGTAGCTGGGACCACAGGCATGCACCATCATGCTTGGCTAATTTTTTTTTTTTTTTTGTAGAGACAGGATCTCACCATGTTGCCCAGGCTGAAACAGTACTATTTATAATGTTTATTGTAATGTCAAGTAATAGTGGAGCAGTTAAATTATATCAGATCCTCTTGATAAAATGTTCTACAGTCATTGAAAGATACAGATAGAAAGCTTATATATACACCTTAAAAAATGCTTCCCCAAATGTTGGCCGGGTGCAGTGGCTCATGCCCGTAATCCCAGCACTTTGGGAGGCTGAAGGGGGTGGATCACCTGAGGTCAGGAGTTCGAGACCAGCCTGGCCAACATGGTGAAACCCCATCTCTACTAAAAATACAAAAAAATTAGTTGGACGTGGTGACGGGTGTTCAATCTCAACTACTCAGGAGGCTGAGGCAGAAAATCACTTGAACCCGGGAGGCGGAGGTTGCCGTGAGCAGAGATCATGCACTGTACTCTGGCCTGGGCAACAGAGTGAGACTCTGTCTCAAACAAATAAACAAAACCAAAATGTTAAGTGAAAATAAGGTTACTGAAGCTACAGATGCAATTTTATTAATGTTAAGTCACGTAGAGCATACAATAAGGACTGGATGAGGCATAAAATATAAACTATTGATTTATTAAAATAAGAAGAGGCAATTTTGTTCTTATTTCCAGTATTTTATGGTCATTCACTGGATGATTACTTCTTTGTTAATGTCATTTTTTTTTTCTTGAGATGGTGTCACTCTGTCACCCAGGCTAGAGTACAGGGGCACAATCTCTGTTCACTGCAGCCTCAAGCTTCCTGGGTTCAGATAGTCCTCCCACCTCAGCCTCCTGAGTAGCTGGGGGCACAGGTGTGCACCATCAAGTCTGGCTAATTTTTAAATTTTTTTGTAGAGGCAGGGTCTGACTATGTTACCCGGGCTAGTCCTGAACCCCTGGGCTCAAGCAATCCTCCTGCCTTGGCCTCCCAAAGTGTGGGATTAGAGGCAAAAGCAACTACGTCTGGCCAATGTCAAGATGAGATCTATAGCTAGCAAGCAAACAATAAAACACAGAGACAGATACAAAAAACACTCTCCAACCACAGCAAACTCAGAGCCTGGTCTTCTAGCTATAATCTACCTCTCCACAGACTGTTCACTTTGGGCTCTGCCATACACACCCACCTCAGCTAGCTTGTTGAAGCCCTGTGAGTGGCCTTCCTGCCGCTCCACCTGGCACTTCTTGGCATAGCGACGGTTCCCGTCCATTATGAATGCAATGTGTTTCGGCATTGGGCCTGCCTGTGGAATAGGAAGACAAATGATGAACAGGTCTCATATTCTTCAGGGATAAAGGAAGACACTACACCCCAAGGTGATATGTTTGGGCTATGTGATGAAAACCCTGACGAAGGGAATTGGGTACTTTGTGCTTTTAACTCAGTAAAAAGACATTAAAGTTTACTTACTTAGTTACTTACTTTATTTTGAGGCAGGATCTCACTTAGTCACCCAGGTGGGAATGCAATGGTATGATCACAGCTGACTGCAGCCTTGGCCTCCTGGGCTCAAGTGATCCTCCCACCTCTGCCTCCCGCTGAGTAGCCAGGGCTACCAGCACATGCCACCACACCTACCTATCCTTTTTTCTTTTCTTTTCTTTTTTTCTTTTTTTAAGAGATGGGGTCGGCCGGGCGTGGTGGCTCACGCCTGTAATCCCAGCACTTTGGGAGGCTGAGGTGGGCGGATCACTTGAGGTCAGGCATTCGAGACCAGCCTGGCCAACATGGCGAAACCCAGTCTCTACTAAAAATACAAAAATTAGCCGGGTATGGTGGCACATGCCTGTAGTCCCAGCTACTCTACTTGGGAGGCTGAGGCAGGAGAATCGCTTGAACCCAGGAGGTGGAGGTTGCAGTCAGTTGAGATCGTGCCACTGCACTCCAGCCTGGGCGACACAGCGAGACTCTGTCTCAAAAAAAAAAAAGATGGTGTGTTTCCCTATGTTAACCAGGTCTCGAACTCCTGGGCTCAAGCAATCCTCCTTCATCAGCCTCCCGAAGTGCTGGGATTAAAAAAGGCATGAGCCACCATAGCTGGCCTACTTATTTTTATTTACATGTTTACCGAGCACTTACTACATGCCAAATACTATGCTGGGCTTCTTATACTTCATCTTATCATACAAGTCTATAAAGTAAATAGTATTATCTTCATTTTACAGGTGGAAAAACAAGCTCAGAGAGTTCTAGTGACTTGCATAAGCCACACAGTTTTGTTTTTTTTTTTTTTGAGAAGGAGTCTTGCTCTGTCGCCCAGGCTGGAGTGCAGTGGCACGATCTCGGCTCATTGCAACCTCTGCCTCCTGGGTTCACGCCATTCTCCTGCCTCAGCCTCCCGAGTAGCTGTGACTACAGGCACCTGCCACCATGCCCGGCTAATTTTTTATATTTTTAGTAGAGACGGGGTTTCACCGTGTTAGCCAGGATGGTGGCGATCTCCTGACCTTGTGATCCGCCTGCCTCAGCCTCCCAGAGTGCTGGGATTACAGGTGTGAGCCAGCACGCCCGGCCCAGTCACGCGGTTAAGAAGAGGGAAATAGGGATTCAAACTGATGTCCATCTGCTTCCAGAGTTAATCTTTCAACCATATGCTCTTAAATACAGGCTTGGTTTAGTTGGTCTCCAACTAGAAAGCAAAAGGAAAAAATTTTTTTTCTTTGAAACAGGGTCTTACTCAGGCCAGGCACAGTGGCTCATACCTGTAATCCCAGCACTTTGGGAGGCCGAGGCGGGTAGATCACGAGGTCAGGAGATCGAGCCCATCCTGGCTAACATGGTGAAACCCCGTCTCTACTAAAAATACAAAAAGTTAGCCGGGCGTGGTGGTGGGCGCCTGTAGTCCCAGCTATTTGGCAGGCTGAGGCAGGAGAATGGCATGAACCCGGGAGGCGGAGCTTGCAGTAAGCCGAGATGGCGCCACTGCACTCCAGCCTGGATGACAGAGCGGGACTCTGTCTCAAAACAAACAAACAAACAAACAAACAAACAAACAAAAAACAGGGTCTTACTCTATTACCCAAGGTGGATGGAGTGTGGTGGTGTTATCTCAGGTCATTTGCAACCTCCACCTTTCGGGAGGAGAAAGGTCCTCCCACTTCAATTCCCCAAGTAGCTGGGACTACAGGAATACACCACCACACCCAGCTAATTTTTTTATATTTTGTAGAGACGGGGGTCTCACCATGTTGGCCAGGCTGCTCTCGAACTCCTGGGATCAAGAGATCCACTCGATTTGGCCTCCCAAAGTGCTGGGATTACAGGTTTGAACCATCGTGTCTGGCCAGGAAAAATTTTGATGGGCATAGTCAAATGAAGATGGTACCTTCCACAGAAAAAAGGAACTCATAGGGCCAGGTGCGGTGGCTCACGTCTGTAATCCCAGCACTTTGGGAGGCCAAGGTGGGTGGATCACTTGAGGTCAGGAGTTCAAGACCAGCCTGGCCAACATGTTGAAACCCCATCTCTACTAAAAATGTGAAAATTAGGGCTGGGCACAGTGGCTCATGCCTGTAATCTCAGCACTTTGGGAGGCGAAGGCGGGCAGATCACGAGGTCAGGAATTCAAGACCAGGCTGGCCAGTATGGTGAAACCCCGTCTCTACTAAAAATACAAAAATTAGCCAGGCGTGGTGGCAGATGCCTGTAACACCAGCTACTTGGGAGGCTGAGGCAGGAGAACTGCTTGAACCTGGGAGGCAGAGGTTTCAGTGAGCCAAGATCACGCCACCGTACTGCAGCCTGGGCGACACAGCAAGACTCCATGTCGGAAAAAAGAAAAAAACAAAAACAAAAATTAGCCAGGTGTGGTGGTGGGAGCCTGTAATCCCAGCTACTTAGGAGGCTGAAGCAGGAGAATGGCTTGAACCCGGGAGGCAGAGGTTGCAGTGAGCCGAGATAGCACCACTGCACTCCAGCCTGGGTGACAGAGTAAGACTCTGTCTCAAAAAAAAAAAAAAAAAAAAAAAGGCACTAATTCCTGACCTCTAGCCAACTGCTGACACACAGGAACTGGGGCACAACATTGCTGGATCTGGTGATCTTGCAAGAAAACCAAACATCAGGATTTTTATTAAAATTTTGCTTTTCAGCCGGGCGCAGTGGCTCATGCCTGTAATCCCAGCACTTTGGGAGGCCGAGGCGGGTGGATCACGAGGTCAGGAGTTTAAAACCAGCCTGGCCAAGATGGTGAAACCCTGTCTCTACTAAAAATAAAGAAAAATTAGCCGGGCGTGGTGGCGAGCACCTGTAATCCCAGCTACTCGGGAGGCTGAGGCAGGAGAATTGTTTGAACCGGGGAGGCAGAGGGTACAGTGAGCCGAGATTGTGCCACTGCACTCCAGCCTGGGCGACAGAGTGAGACTCTGTCTGAAAAAAAAAAAAAATTGTTTTTCAAAGCAAACAAAAAAGACTTTTTTTGAGCCAAACAAAACTTACTTGGGGCCGGACGTGGTGGCTCAAGCCTGTAATCCCAGTACTTTAGGAGGCTGAGGTGGGCAGATCACTTGAGGCCAGGAGTTCGAGACCAGCCTGGCCAACACGGTGAAACCCCAACTCTACTAAAAAAAAAAAAAAAAATTAGCCAGGCATGGTGGCCGGCGCCTATAATCCCAGCTACTTGGGGAGGCTGAGGTGGGAGAATCGCTTGAACCCAGGAGACAGAGGTTGCAGTAAGCCAAGACTGCACCACTGCACTCTAGCCTGGGCAACAGAGTAAGACTGCATCTCAAAAAAAAAAAACCACAAAAAACAAAACCCTTATTTGGCTTGGAGCAGCTTTGAGTTGTCTCCCATAACACAAATGGACTCCTTAGCCTATTTTTCCTCACCTGGGAGGGCTCTTCCCTGACTGCTTCCTCATCAACACTTCTCCTTTTTCTACTTCTGTCTCACATACAGCCTTTCCAGCCCCCAAAATCCATTCAAGTTATGCAGCTTGTTCTTCCAAACATACCACTGCAGTGGTTCCCCAAGGAGATACTTCCCATTTCCTGGACTGCTTGAGATCACTTGGCATTTGTTTGTGAGCATGTGTGGGGCTTGTATAAAGGTTACTGACTCATAAATTCATTACTACCTGCTGCTTGACAGCCTGTGGTTGAAAAACAAAACCAAGCTGACTGGCCCCAATCTCAAACCTGTCTTAGGCAGATATAATATTGCTGTGATTCCTAGAGAAAAAGCTGAGGGAAGATTTGGGGAAGATAGGAGATAATAGTCTTCAAATGTCTGAAAGACAATCCTAATAATAATTAAGAACTGCTAGACATTATGCTAACTGCTTTATATTAATGTCTCATAAATTCTCATGATAATTCTACAGTTGTTAAGGTCACATGATTACTAAATGATAGAACTGGACTTTCAGGCCAGGTGCAGTGGCTCAGTCCTATAATCCCAGCACTTTGGGAGGCTGAGATAGGTGGATCACCTGAGGTCAGGAGTTCGAGACCAGCCTGGCCAATATGAGAATCCCATCTCTACTAAAAATATAAAAATTAGCCATGTGTGGTAGCATATGCCTGTAACCCCAGCTACTTGGGAGGCTAAGGCAAGAGAATTGCTTGAACTTGGCAGATGAAGGTTGCAGTAAGGCAAGATTGCGCCATTGCACTCCAGCCTGGGTGACAGAGCGAGACTCCATCTCAAAATAAAAAAAAGAACAGGAATTTCACCCATGTTTGTCTGCCTCTAGAGCCCAAACTCTTTTTTTTTTTTTTTTTTTTTGAGACAGAGTCTTGTTCTGAACTCTTTTTTTTGAGACAGTCCCGTTCTGTCACCCAGGCTGGAGTGTGGTGGCACAATCGTGACTCACTGCAGCTTTGACCTGGGCTCAAGAAATTCTCCCACTTCAGCCTTCCGAGTAGCTGGGACTACAGGCGCACACCACCAAGCCCTGCTATTTTTTTAATTTTTTGGAGAATCGGGGTTTTGCCATGTTGCCCAGGCTGGTCTCAACTCCTGAGCTCAAACAATCTGCCCACCTCAGCCTCCCAAATTGCTGGGATTACAGGCGTTAGTGACCGGGCCCAGCCCCCAAACTCTTAACCGTTGCTCTACTGACAGATCAAAGAATATATCAAAGATTAACCTATTTAAATCAAGAAGACAGTACATGGAACAATGGATCAACGTTCCAGGGAAACAAATTTCAGTTCTCTATAAAGAATACTTAGCAGTCTAGGCTGCCCAGTGACATTAAGAGGCCTGGGCTTCCTGAAAATATCAGAGTTAGGACAAAAGTCTACCAGAAATGTAGACCTGGAAGTTACCATTCTAAGACTCTTTGGTTTCCTTGCTAAATTCCACTTAACATCATGAATTGCACTTAACATCATCAACTTTAATAACAGGTTTTGATATAAGATTATCCAACTGACCAGAAGGCCAACCGGTGCTCTGGGCCATTGCTCACCTTTATGATGTTGGCACAGAACCGCTCCCAAAGTGACAGCTCTCCTTCCTTGATCCATGACATAGTTCTTTTCCAGTCAGAAGATCACTCCAGAACAAGCAAACACCAGCCAGGTAATCTTGGATAAACAAGAAAGAAAATAAGAAGTCACCAAGGTTTGCGAAGAGCTATAACTGACTTCTGGGGAATCAGATGGACTATGGAGAGCAGCCAGCATTAGAATCCAAAGACACTGGTCTAAGCCTATAATCTTTTACCACCCAGAGTTTTATAACGCAATGAGACCTCTGGAGGCAAAAGCCTTTCCTCGGTTCTCCTGGCTTTGCAGACTTGTTCCCATTCCCATTTCCTCCGTATCTGCACTGACTTCTTCTGAACATCTAAGTCGGTTTCCTGCCACATCATGGTGCCCACATCTTGATCATTCCCCGTTTCTTCCTTCTCCATCTTCCCCTAAGCTGTTTCTAACTCTGTGCTCCCAGTTACTAACCCCTTCAGTTATCGCACCCCTAGTACTTCACGCCTCAGTGGTCTGATTATTCCCTCAGTCGTCCCTTTGCTTCTCCCGCAGCTGCTCCCCGCCCAGTCACCCTCTTCTCCTCTAGTTCACCCCTTCAGTTCAGTGGCACCTGATTAGCTCCGCTGGGCGCGTCCCCACGGCTTCAGTGGGCCGGCACTTCCTCACGACGTGGCGCTGGAAGAACACGTCATCTTTGGGCGCTGCGACACGCCCCTTCCGTCACCCAAATTGAGGGGGCCCTGCCCTGCGCCTGCGCCTGCGAGCTAGTGGGAGGGCGGTTCTCAGTCCCGCGGGGTGTGGAAGCCGGCGCGGGTGAGAGCCAGGCTCACGTGACCGAGCGGGGCGGGAGGCTGGGCTCCAGGCCACGTGCTGGGGGACCAGCTGGGGAAGACAGGGTTGAGCCCAGCGTTGGGAGCGGAGGGGTCGGTAGACTCACAGATTGGGAGGCCTCTGGAAAACGCGCCAGGGAAATGAGCCAGGGGCAAGAATCGAGGCGCTTCTCGGCCGTCGAAGGCAGCTTAGGACTGCTGAGAGACTGGGTAAGGCAGCGTCCTTACCTTGGAATGCCGCAGAACCGGGCTTCATTAGAGCACTGGTGCATACTCTTAAAAATTATCTCGTTACCGTTTCGTGTTTTATTTAGTGGATTTAATCGTCTGGGAAGGAGTTTCTAGCCGCAGCCAATCTTACAGACGCACAGAATATTAATCTATTTTGTGCCGACTTAAGGCACGCATATTTTAGGATTTGTGGATTCCCAAGACCTATCCCAACGAACTCAAGAGAAGGGGTAAGGCCAGAAAGATCTCTGCCATAAGAATGACTTCTAGGCCAGGCGCGGTGGCTCACGCCTGTAATCCCAGCACTTTGGGGGGCCGAGGCGAACGGATCACCTGAGGTCAGGAGTTTGAGACCAGCCTGACCAACATCGTGAAACCCCGTCTGTACTAAAAATACAAAAAATGAGCCGGGCGTGTTGGCGGGCGCCTGTTTTCCCAGTTACTCGGGAGGGTGAGGCAAGAGAATCGCTTGAACCCGGGAGGCGGAGGTTGCGGTGAGCCAAGATCAGGCCACTGCACTCCAGCCTGGGCAACAGGAGCGAAACTCTGTCTCAAAAAAGAAAAAAAAAAAAAGCATGACTTCTAAAATAACAGAAAGGTGCTCGCTTTGGCAGTACATAAATGAAAATAACAGAAATTATCCCTGGTAGAAAAGTTAAGGGCATTAGCTCTACTGAACCTTTACGAAAAAAAGGGTTGCAAGAGTTCTAGGCTCACAAAACAAATTTGTAGTTCAATTTTCTCAAAATTGAAAGAGGAGGAAAAAATTCTTTACAGATTCTTATACAACCAGTATTTTATTTATTTATTTATTTATTTTGAGACGGAGTCTGGCTATGTCGCCCAGGCTGGAGTGCAGTGGCGCGATCTCGGCTCACTGCAACCTCCGCCTCCCGGGTTCAAGCGTTTCTCCTGCTTCATCCTCCTGAGTAGCTGGGACTACAGGCGCGTGCCACCAAGCCTGGCTAATTTTTGTATTTTTAGTAGAGACAGGGTTTCACCATTTTGGCCAGGATGGTTTCGATCTCTTGACCTCGTTATCTGCCTGCCTAGACCTTCCAAAGTGCTGGAATTGCAGGCGTGAGCCACCGCGCCCGGCCACAACCAGTATTTCTTGCAAAGCATAATACAATTTTATGTAGTATTATGTTTTGAGTGGAATAAAAATTCACAATTGTCAAAGAACCTTTTTGTCGCATTTCATTTTACAATATTATTAAAGAAATGAGGCAAGGAAGAGATGTTTTGTTGGCACTTTCTAATTGATTATGTCTTCCACTCTTTCTAATGAAAGGGGTTATTTTAACACAGCAACATGATGAAAGAAAGCCCTAGAGATGAGTAGAAATGAATAGTGTTGAGCTTTTCCATCCTTCCTGCTTTGCAGCCTGGGGAGTAAATTTCAGTCCAAGTTACTTCATTTTGCAGCAAGACAATTTAATGAAGTCCACTAGTAGTTTGCTGCTTCATGAGGTTCTACTGTCAGCTTTGAGTTTTGGTACAATTAAGGAGCCACAAAGTCCCTGGAGTAGATGTATGAAACTTCTTACCCTTGCTCTTATAATGTCAGGCTTGAGGATTTAAACCAGTTTCCCTGTTTCATTGCACTGTGTTAATATACTTGGTTTGCCTCCAATCAAGTTTTTTTTTTTTTTCCTTTTTAAAATCCTCCTTCCCTTAGTGGGAATAGATGTTTAAAATTCAGTGTTCTTGCTTGATGACTTGTGATATATATAAAAAAATTCGATGTTCATTAAAAAGCTAGCAAACTTTGGCTCAAAGAAAATGTTGCATTTATAGCTAGTCAGTGAATCTCCTCTGGCCTCAATTTCCCCAGTTCCACAACACATTTCTCTCCTTGGGGTGCTGCAAGCGGTTAATTAATTAAGATTTGTAAAAGGCTTTGAGGAGTAGGGGACAAAGTATTATTAGGGTCTCATGCCCCAAGCCATGGCCCCATCCTTTCATCCCAGCCAGTGGCACAGGCAACCCCATTCTTATGCATGCCAAGCCCCTAATCCCCTCTTGAATGTGGAAGCTTCCAAGGAAAGGACAAGAGACCTTAACTAGAAACAAAAATCCACTGTAATGAGGTGCTAAGAGGACTGAACTTTCAAGATTCATTCCTAACAAACTGGCTGAACAGAAAAACTTCTGAGTCCCAATCCAAGAAAGTGGGAGTTATCGGAAGGGCAAAAACATCTGACAAGGGGATGACAGTTTGAGTACCAATAAGTCTTTATTTATTCATTGTATTTTCCCAGGGAAAGGAGAAGGGAAGGGAAGAGTCAGCTTGTGTTAAAAAATGATTAGAAAATGGGAAAGGAAGTACCCAGTACAGCAAAATCAACCATCAAATAAACACACCCCAGTGATGGGGTCACCAAAGCCCAAAGGGGCTCAGTCTCCTGCAGTTCAGGAATGAGGGAAAAGGATCAGGAAAAAAACAGACAGGTACAGGCTTTCCTACCCTCCCGCCCCATAAATTCAAGATTTTACACAAAGCTTTGGTTTCTAGCAGTAAACATGGAGTTACATTCGTTCGTCTCCTATTAAACAATCTTGTGGCCACTTTGACATAAAGTTTCTAGCACCTGCATAAAAGTTCCTGAGTGACTTGGATATACATTCATATTCCCTTTCTTGGCCTCCTGACCCCACTTTCTACATGGAAGGCCCCCAATTGCATCTCTTTACTTTAGGATTAGAAATTAAAATTAAGGAGGTTTGATCCATCCAAAATACAGTACTGTGTTTTTGTTTTGTTTTGTTTTGTTTTGTTTTTTTTGAGACAGAGTCTTGCTCTGTAACCAGGCTGGAGTGCAGTGGTGCGATCTCAGCTCACTGCAACCTCTGCCTCCCGGGTTCAAGCGATTCCCCTGCCTCAGCCTCCTGAATAGCTAGGACTAAAGGTATGCACCACCACACTCGGCTAATTTTTTTGTATTTTAGTAGAGATGGGGTTTCACTGTGTTGGCCAGGATGGTTTTGAACTCGTGACCTTGTGATCCGCCCACCTCAGCCTTCCAAAGTGCTGGGATTACAGGTGTGAGCCACCGCGCCTGGGCTACAGCAGTGTCTTAAGTGTTTGGCATGAATACATCAAGAAATGGTCGGCCCAGCGTGGTGGCTCATGCCTGTAATCCCAGCACTTTGGGAAGCCAAGGTGGGCAGATCACCTGAGGTCAGGAGTTCCAGACCAGCCTGGACAACATGGTGAAACCCCGTCTCTACTAAAAATATAAAAATTAGCTGGGTGTGGCGGGTGCCTGAAATCCCAGCTACTCAGGAGGCTGAGGCAGGAGAATCGCTTGAACCCAAGAGGCAGAGGCTGCAGTGAGCCGATCATGCCACTGCACTCCAGCCTGGGCGACACAGCGAGACTCCATCTTAAAAAAAAAAAAAAAAGAAAGAAAGAAATGGTAATGGTCTTGACTTAGGAGGTTGGGAACAAGGGATGGAGGGTTTTCCTAGCTTCAGTATTTTTGCATACATCATTTAAGAGTTGTGGAGACACTCCAAGCATGAAATGTATATGTGTGTGGGTGTGTAAGTTTTCTTTTGGGGGTGAACAGAAAAGAGGGCAGGGTAGAAGACAAGTTTTTAGGACAGAAGATCTGGTCTAATAGGTAATAGGGGAAGGGGAATACAAAAGAAAGGATGGTTCAAGATCCCCACTTTAAGAAGAGGGCCCCCCAAACTAATGTTTCAGATCTTTTTGCCTGGTGCAGAACCTTCTGTCAAAGATGCTTTGGCTATTTTTCTCTCAATACAAAAAGAAGTTTGTAAACAAAACCCCCAAAGAACACGGAGAAAGACCAATACATTATATTTACACAAACTAGGCCACCTAGCAATCAACTTAGTGAAGTCCTACAAAGCCCAGACAAATACAGTAACTTGGGGGGCAGCATTTAGGGGAGACAAGAACCCAGGATCAGACACACACCACCCAATGCGTTCTATTGCATTTGTCCCGTTTCAACACAGTGAGGTAGGTTTGCGGTGATCTCACAGCATGTAAACGAAACCCCCTTTTTCTCCTTTAGCTACCATGACACTATTAATCACTACTGTAGCAGGGCAGGACACAGGCTCCAGGCACCACAAAGCCCTCGCTTGTGTGTCTCCCTGGAACCCGAAAATTTTGAAAGGTTAAGGATCTCACCTTACTTCATATATCCATCCCTCGACAGCACAGGATTAAGTACAGGGGTATTGATCTTTAAACTTATCCTTAGCAACTCTAGTTTTACAAACACACACACACCCTGTGGCACGTGGTAGGCCTAACCTAATCTGGTGAAGAACAGATCTGGAGATGTAAAGCACGTCCTGTGCCATAGGATTAGACAACCCTCACCTAATCTTGGCTTGCTCTCTGGCCTTTTCACCGGGCCCAGCCTCTCCTAGCCTCTGTGTACCACCATTTCCTGTTTAGACTAATTCCCAATCTTCCAGTAGAAGGCAATCAAGTCATGGGGCCACCCAGTTAAAACCTAGTCTCCCATAAAACATTTTCAAGGCAGAGGGGGTTTCAAGAGGACACTATGGCAGAAAAGCCAGCTCTTATTGGCAAAAATGAGGTAGTTCAATAGGCTGTGCACTCCAAATAGTTGCTCTCCACGGTGGCAAAAACAACAAAAAGTAATTCCTGCTGCGCAGACCTGGAGCTGCTGCCGGCTATCCCTGAGATTGCTCATGTACCTGAGAACACAGTGCAGGAAATGAGGGCCTTAGATTAAAATATACAAAAATACAAAACCAGAATAT
This sequence comes from Pan paniscus, assembly GCF_029289425.2. Lineage (NCBI taxonomy): Eukaryota > Metazoa > Chordata > Mammalia > Primates > Hominidae > Pan > Pan paniscus. The sequence goes on from NC_073249.2 coordinate 200,441,585, forward strand.
TTATATTAAGGAAAAAAAGTTAAAATGCACAAGATACGTCATTCGCACACAGCTAGTGCAGTTGGCATCCTGGAGAAAGTGGGACCCAAGGTGCAGTATCCAAGGGAGCAAATAAATAAAATCACATTGGCCCAGAATGGGGCGGGGGTGAGCATAGAGCAGCAGGTCTGCAGCTGTTCCCCCAAACACCCTTTTTGCCATCATCATTACCCATTGCTTGGGACAGCTGCCAGCACCCTATCCCAAAAGTGGGTATGAGGATACAAGATGTGAAAAAAAACAATGCTTACTCCTGAGAGATCTCCTTCCACAGAATGTAGTGGCTTGGCTCCATGAATCTGGTCTTATACTTAATCATTTCACTCTGGCATGGGAATTATTATATATCCTTCTTTAAAAGGAAAACAACTTCCCTATCCAGGCCACTTTCAAAAGCTGGAAATTCTGGGGATGGAGACTCAAAGTATGCAGGTTGTAGGGTGATTTCCCCCTCCTGGTTGCCCCCAGAACCCTCACTTGCATTTGGACAGAGCATGGTTGGAGTTCCTTTGACTCACCCTTTCCCCCCACCTAGAGGGAAGAAAGGGTGATGGTGTGAACCCAAGCCTGAGATACATGGCAGTGCCAACTAGCCCCAATGCACCCTATTCCCACTTTCTCCACTCTGCCTGCTCCTCGAAACTTCCTGATAGCAAAAGAATAGCCCCCACCCATTGTGGCTCAATTCTGTGCCTCCGGGAGCAGGGTAGGGCTGTGGATTTCTTCTTCTTCCTCTTGAAAGTAGGTTGGCTTTCCCTGTGCACTAGGGCCCTGCTGGGCCTTCAGCGGACATGAGGCTACCATATGGCTGATGCTCTGGCAGAAGTGGCACTTCTTGGGCTGGGGTGGCAGCTTGCATTCCTTGGCATGATGATCTAGACCTCCACAGTTGTAGCACCTAGTACAAAGCAAGATCGTAAAAGTAAGAGAAAGGAGCAAGAAGAGGCCAGATGCCTCCCACGAATGAGGACACCTGGGCTCTGGTACAGGTTTGTCACTTACTTCCCTTCCCAGAGACCAAACTTCCCACTTGCAAAAGGAGGACTATTACTAAATGATCTCTAAGTCCTTTCCACATCTAATTGTCTAGGTGATCTCTTCAGATTCATGTCAACTTGAAAATACCAAGATACCAGAAATATAAGTTACTGACCCCAACTAGGAACTGCAACTTGGGGGATAGGAGAGATTCTTCCATACCCTTAATATAGGAGAAATTAAAGAAGCCAAATTATAGTAGCTGTTCAGAGCTAAGGGGCTTTAAGCCCAAGCAAGATTAAGGAAACCAGCCATTTGCAGACGAGGTAAAGCAGCAACAGATATAGATAATACTGTCTTGTCCCACCATTTGCAAATCTATGATCTCCTTTAATTCTAAAACCATCCTAGGATGTTAGTATCACTGCCTCACTTAACAATTGAGGCTTAGAGACCACAGAGCAAACTTACTTGTCCCAAGTAGAAGCACTAAGTCACCCCCAGTGGCCTCCTCACCTACTGCCCTTGCCCACACCTATTGCAGGCGCTCAGCCTTCCAGATGCTGCCAGGGACCACAGGCTTCCCTTTGTCTTTTGTAGTGTGACCCAAAAAGTGACAGGATTGGGAGACTGGGGATGACCTTAGCAACCTATATAAGCTGCCTTCCAATCCATACCTGTCTCCTTTTGATCTGCGCTTCTGCATGTTCTTTCCTTTTGGCCGCCTCTCACTCCCAATACAGAATACTCCACCAGGTCCGGTGACACGGATGGATTCCAGACCCTTGGCTGACTTCTTAAAGGTGAACTCCACTGCCTCACCCTCCTTCAAGCTGCGGAACCCTTCCATGTGCAGCTTACTCTGGTGAAGGGAAATGCAGTAAATTTTAACATTAATTTCCATTATTATACCAAAAGACAAGGAACTCTTATTCCTGTAGGGTAGGAATCAAATGTGATGGTACTCCTATTTTACTGGCAAGGAAACTGACTCAAAGAGTCACTACGATTAAGAACAACAAAGTCTACCAGTACATTAACAAAAATCATAATTATATAAGCAGATGCCATGACATTTTTATAGCTATTCAGGTTTAAAGTTCTTAATAAAATAGAACAGAGGGCCGGGTACGGTGGCTCACACCTATAATCCTAGCACTTTGAGAGGCTGAGGCGGGAGGATCACCTGAAGTCAGGAGTTCGAGACCAGCTTGGCCAACATGGTGAAACTCTGTCTCTACTAAAAATAAAAAAAATTAGCTGGGCGTGGTGGCGGGCGCCTGTAATCCCAGCTACTTGGGAGACTGAGGCAGGAGAATTGCTTGAACCCAGGAAGCAAAGGTTGCAGTGAGCTGAGATCACACTATTGCACTCCAGCCTGGGCGACAGAGTGAGACTTTGTCTCAAAAACAAACAAACAAACAACAACAAACAGAAAAATTTGTAAATATAAGCATTTGGAAGAAATCAACAAATATAAAATTACGAAATTTAAAGTGTCACACTATAGAGGTTGCAGTGAGCCAAGATGGCGCCTTTGCACTCCAGCCTGGGCAACACAGCAAGACTTCGTCTCAAAAATAAATAAATAAATAAAATAAAAGTAAAAATAGCTGGGCATGGTGGCTCAGCCACACACGGTGGCTTACGCCTGTAACCCCAGCACTTTGGGAGGCTGAGGCAGGTGGATCACGAGGTCCGGAGTTCGAGACCAGCCTGGCCAACATGGTGAAACCCTGTCTCTACTAAAAATACAAAAATTAGCCGGGTGTGGTGGTGGGCGCCTGTAATCCCAGCTACTTGGGCAGTTGGGGCAGGAGAGTTGCTTGAACCCCGGAGGCAGAGGTTTCAGTGAGCCATCATGCCACTGTACTCTAGCCTGGTTGACAGAGCAAGACTCCATCTCAAAGAAATAAATAAATAAAATAAAAATAAAATGTCACGCTATAAAGCACTGAAATATTCATTTTTCACGTAATGCCTCACTTAGTATTTATACCATCATCAAAAGACCAAATAAGTAGAATACTGGAAAAAATACAAAATCAAGTGGTATTTTTATAATCAAAGCAATATTATATGCCTTATTTAAAAAAGAAAAAAAAAAAAGGCCGGGTGCGCTGCCTCACGCCTGTAATCCCAGCACTTTGGGAGGCCAAGGCAGGGGATCACGAGGTCAGGAGAGTGAGACCACCCTGGCTAACACGGTGAAACCCCGTCTCTACTAAAAATACAAAAAATTAGCCAGGCGTGGTGGCGGGTGCCTGTAGTCCCAGCTACTCCGGAGGCTGAGGCAGGAGAATGGCATGAACCTGGGAGGCAGAGCTTGCAGTGAGCTGAGATCGCGCCACTGTACTCCAGCCTGGGTGACACAGCAAGACTCCATCGCAAAACAAACAAACCAACAAACAAAAAAACAAACTCAAGATGCTCAATGATTTAAGAAATAATACTAATGGGCCGTGCGCAATGGCTCATGCCTGTAATCCCAGCACTTTGGGAAGCCGAGGCGGGCATATCACCTGAGGTCAGGAGTTTGAGACCAGCCTGACCAACATGGAGAAACCCTGTCTCTACTACTAAAAATACAAAATTAGCCAGGCGTGGTGGTGGGCATCTATAATCCCAGCTACTTGGGAGGCTGAGGTAGGAGAATCACTTGAACCCGGGAGGCGGAGGTTGCGGTGAGCCAAGATCGTGCCATTCTACTCTAGCCTGGGCAACAAGAACAAAAAAAAAAAAAAAGAAAGAAAAAGAAAAAAAAGGAAATCATAATAATGGCTGCAAAACATGTTAAAAAACCAAACAAACAGAATAGGCCAGGCACAGTGGCTCATGCCTGTCTGTAATCCCAGCACTTTGGGGAGGCTGAGGTGGGCAGATCACATGAATCCAGGAGTTCAACACCAGCCTGGCCTACGTGACGAAATGCCATTTCTACAAAAAACACAAAAATTAGCTGGGTGTGGTGCGCAGACCTGTAATCTCAGCTACTCGAGAGGCTGAGGCAATTGTTTGAACCCAGGAGGCAGAGGTTGCAGAGATGGCACCACTGTACTCCAGCCTGGGTGATGGAGCGAGACTCTGTCTGGCTCACCCCTGTAATCCCAGCAGAGGTGGGAGCATCGCTTGAGCCCATGAGGCGGAGGTTGTAGTGAGCCAAGATTATGCCACTGCATTCCAGCCTGGGCGACAGAGTAAGACCCTCTCTCAGAAACAAACAAAAACACCAAAACCCTCAGAATACATTTAACAAGGTAAAAAGCCTATATGAAGAAAAAACTCAAATATATTAAAGGAAAAAATGCAAAAACATACCACGATCTTGGATTGGAAGATTGAGTGATTCTAAAGGCTATGGGAAAATATAAATTGCCAAGAATACCAGATATTACAATTTAAATTGGATATAATCAGCAGTGTAGCAACTACAAAGGGAAAAACAGCAAGTTTACAGTGGAGAAAACTGGCAAATAATACCCTAGTCAAGTTCTTTGAGTTTAGATTTGCCTACAATGGGACACACATATCTTCTAATATGATGCACTAAGGACTTATGACTTTAAAAATGCACATCCTGAATCTAACCTTGAGGGAACATCAGACAAACCCAAACTGAGGGACATTCCTATAAAACAGGACTTCAAAAATGTCAAGGTCATAAAAAGACAAAGCCTGAAGAACTGAACAGTTCAATGCAATCCAAGATTCCAGACTGGATCTTGAAACAGGAAAAAAAAAAAAAAATAGGACAATTGACAAAATTTGCATATGGTATATAGATAAATGTACCAGTGTTTAATTTCCTGATTATGATTAGTGTACTGAAACGATGTAAGATTGATATTCCCAGCCAGGCACAGTGGCTGATGCCTGTAATCCCCAGCACTTTGGGAGGCCAAGATGGGCGGATTGCTTGAGCCCAGGAATTCGAGACCAGCTTGGGCAATATGGCAAAAACTCATCTCTACAAAATAATACAAAAATGAGCCAGGCACAGTGGTACACGCCTGTAGTCCCAGCTACTGGGGAGGCTGAGGTAGGAGGATCCCTTGAGCCCAGGAGGCAGAGGTTGCAGTGAGCAGAGATCACACAACTGTGCTCCAGGCTGGGTGACAGAGTGAGACCCTGTCTCAGAAAAAAAAAAAAAGATAAATATTCCCATTCTTGGGAAATACGCACTGAAATATTTAGAGATAAAAGTGCTTACTGTCTCCAACTTATGGTTTAAAAAAAAAAAAACTATCTGTAGCAAGATAGAGAATGATAAAGCAAATGGGGCAAAATGTTAAGAGTCAATGAATCTGGGTAGAGGTTATGTGGGAGTGTTGGGTATTGTTCTTGCAGCCTTTTTAAAGTTTGAAATTATATCAAAATAATGTTACTGAAAGACAGTATAACCCAAACAGATGGATCAGAGGATTAAAATGGAAAATCACAGAGATCTGAGAATATATGGAGAAATCAATAGGTAAGAAAAATAATTCAATAAATGCTGCTATAAAAATTAATAATCCATTTGGAAAGGAAGTCATATTCCTACAGACTTTGTATGATACATATGCAAAATACATTTCAGAGGATTTAAACACCTCATTGTTAAGAAAAATACTGAAAAGTTAAGACAGATAATCAGACTGGTAAAACTACAAAAATATACCATAAATCACTAAGAAAAAAGAATTACACAACATAATATAAGTAGATTATCAGTAGGAAGTCTTAGCACGACACATATACTCAGTATCTCATTGTTGCTTTAAAAAAATTGGAAATAACCTACTGGTTTATTTGAAGGGGAATGGTTGAATAAATATGGTACATCTATAATAATGAATACCACGCAGCCATTAAGAACAACGTAAAGTCTTTGGTTTGTTCACAGCCACATTTTGGTACCTGAAATAATGCCTAGCACATTTTTGAATGAATTAATGAAACAGGAGGCAGATTTTTAATCATTCAGCTGAGAAAGATTACCAAATAATATTGTTAAAAGAAAAAACAAAAAGCAAGATTTAGAACAATATGTATGGAATAATCCTATTAGAACACTGCACGTTTGTACCAAAATTTAAGGACACTGATATTTATAAAGCAGTTAGCAAACAGCCAGCAGCCATCAAGAAAAAAAAAAAAAAGTAGTTGTTCATACAGCTAGTTCTGTAGCAAAGCCAGGGTCAGATGAACCCAGAGTTCCTGATTTAAAGCTCAGAGCTCATTCTATCATGCCACTTACTGCACCACCAACTTGACATTAGCGGAGGTGACAGCATCTCAGACCCTACCCAGAATAGACTTCATTACAGCTTCATCTATTATAGTAAAACAACAGTGTCAAATATGTCAACAAGGAGTAGTCGTCATAGAAAATGGAGAAGCAAAAGGGATCACTGTGCACTTACCTAGTCCTGGCTCAAGGGAACATGAGTAAGTAGCATTAGTATTTTATGCTGGTGGCTGGGGGGTAATATTCCAAACTGGAACTTAAATGAAACATGCTCTTCATCAAGATGAAGGAACCACAGATTCCTTATCACTTAATTTTTTTTTTTTTTTTTTTTGAGAAAGTCTTGCTCTGTCGCCCAGGCTGAAGTGCAGTGACACGATCTCAGCTCACTGCAACCTCCGCCTCCTGGGTTTAAGCGATTCTTCTGGGTTTAAGCTAGGACTACAGGCGCACGCCACCACACCCAGCTAATTTTTGTATTTCTAGTAGAGACAGGGTTTCACCTTATTGGCCAGGCTGGTCTCAAACTCCTGACCTCATGCCTCCTAAAGTGCTGGGATTACACACCATGCTCGGCCAAATTTTTGTTTTAAGATGATATTGCAGGCCGGGTGCAATACCTCTCTCGCTGTTTCACAGTAACCACCCTGAGTTTAAAGTTAGATTTGTAAGGTCGGGCATGGTGGCTCACAACTGTAATCCCAGCAATTTGGGTGGCTGAGGCAGGTGGATCCTGAGCTTGAGGCTCAGGAGTTGGAGACCAGCCTGGGCAACAGGGCGAAACCCTGTTCTCTACAAAATAATACAAAAATTAGCTCAGCATGGTGGCATGTGCCTGTGGTACCAGCTACTTGGGAGGCTGAGGTAGAAGGATCGCTTGAATCTGGGAGGCAGAGCTTGCAGTGAGCTGAGGTCGCGCCACTGCACTCCTGCCCGGGTGAGAGAGCAAGAACCCACCTCAAAAAATAAAGATTATGTTAGATTTGACTTATTTTTTATTGAGCGGGGTGGGACAAGAGATGCAATTAGTGGGTGAGTTGGGAGGTCCTAGAGGAGCCAGACCAAGAGCCTTCTGGACCCAAGCAATTCCAGCTTCATTTGCTTGCCCAGCTTGTCTTAGGCTGGGACACTCCTAGTTCTAGCTGTGATTCAGCAGGTAAATAGTTAAGAACAAGGGTTGATTGAGTCTGATGGCCTGTTCCCTCCTTTCTTTAATCATCTATAAAACGGAGTAAATACTAATTTTATGGTAGTGCTGTGAGGTTTTACACATGAAAAGTAGTTAGCACTTCGCCTGCTACACATAAATCCTCAGGGAGTGGCAATTATCAACCTCTTCACACTGGATGGCGCGGGTTAACAGAGAGAACTAAGTGCCAAGCATCTGGTTTTATCCTAACTAGCTATAGAAACTTAGAAGAATATCCCCTCTCTAAGCCCCAGTTTACTGGAGAGTAACACCTTCCTCTATGGACACCTCATAGGTTTATTTTAAGAGGATCATATAAATGGGGACATGCAACAAGAAATTGACTAGTCCTCTCAGGTCACTCACTGCATCACTGGAGGATCTGAGGTCTAAGACTTTTACAGAGTAAACCCTCACCCCTGCAGGCACCTCAGTGTAATCAAGAGATTTAAACTGGTGGTCTCCAGGGGTGGCTCCCTGCCCTCCTCCCCCGCCCCTTTCTAAAACACATAGTTTGAATTCCTCTCTTATCAGATAGGTAATCAGCGTGCAGCCCCACAGAGCCAGCCTCCCAGGGCCTGCATCTGAAAAGCGCCTAAAATTCTTGTACCACCCCCATTCCACCCCCAACCACACACAAAGCAGGGCCCCGCCCCCTTCCCCATCCCCTCCAAAAAGAAAAGACCTTAGGGGGAGGGGCATGGCCTGAGCTCCCCCAGTAGAGCCCAGCCCCAGGAAACAAAGAGTTGACACTGGCTGGTTCTGGTGGTCAGATTCCTGGAGTTCCAAGGAGCAGATCTCTCTTGCATCCCCCTCTCCCTCCTCCCCACATTCAACACTTTCTTCCTTCCTCTCTATGTTGGGGTTATGGTCACGGTGAGAGAACTAGATATAGAAAATTCTTCCTTCCCCAGGCAGTCTTGCTCACTTCATGGATAGAACCAAACAGGACCCCCTCCCCTTGGGTCTCTTCAGTCCAATCCTGAATTATTGATTCAGATAAATTATTTTAAAGGGGAGGGGGAGAGAAGCCATGACCCATATCATCCTTTCCCAATTTCTTCAAGTTAGGACTGTGGGGAGCCTACATGGGCCTACTGTGTTGGGGAATGTGGCATCAGACAACAGACAGCATTTCTTTTTCTTTTTTTTTTTTAAAAAGTCTGGCTCTGTTGCCCAGGCCGAAGTGCAGTGGCAGGAGTGCAGTGGCACAATCTCGGCTCACTGCACGCTCCGCCTCCCGGGTTCACGCCATTCTCCTGCCTCAGCCTGCCGAGTAGCTGGGACTACAGGCTCCTGCCATTCCTGGCTAATTTTTTGTACTTTTAGTAGAGACAGGGTTTCACCGCGTTAGCCAGGATGGTCTCGATCTCCTGACCTCATGATCTACCCGCCTCGGCCTCCCAAAGTGCTGGGATTAAAGGCGTGAGCCACCGCGCCCACCCCAAGCATTTCTTTTTCTTTTTTTGATAACAGGGAAGGAATCTCTCCAGTTAAAGTACTTAGGCCTTCTGATCCCTTCTTAATACCTCAGTAATTGCCTGCCTTACCCTATCCAACCCACACCAAGTACCTCATCCCAGCTTCAATTTATGCCTTTACAAGCTTAGAGATAGAATGAGCCTTAGGGGTCACTTAGGAAATGTGGAGTTAAAAATAAAACAAAACATTATAAAAGAAAAAAGTATGAAGAGAAAAAAAAAAAACAACACAAAGGAACCTAAGTGTCCTTTCTACAGAAGTGGCAACAGAATTTCAGGGTACTTGCTACAGTTGTGCAGATTAAAGCTGGGGTTCTTGGCTCTTCTGCAAGAGGCTATTCCAGCTCTTCTTCCAGGGCCATTCCAGCCGGAAGATTCCGTAGTGCAGGTCTCTACCTCAATTCTAGGTTCCTAGCTTGCACAAGCATTTGTTGAATGTCTAAGTACTATGCAAAATAACTGTTACTAATTGATTCTTACTGTAGGCTAAGTGGCATTCTAACCACTTTACGTGTTGTAACTCATTTAACCCTTATATCAAACTGGTGCAGTGGGGTGATATGAAGACCCTCATTTTACAGCTTGAGGACATGGAGGCAGAGGGGTTAATAAGCACCTTGGTTAAAGTCGCAGTAAGAGGCAAGAGCTGAGCTGAGTGCAGCTGGCCTAACTCTCCCCAGTGCAATTCATTATGATGCAAGTCACATATATAATTGAAAACTTTCTAGTAGCTACGTTTAAAAAAGCAGATGATGAAAGTAATTTTAATGATTCAGTCCTGTGGTGTCACATCCCTATCTTAGCTTCATTCCTGGAGGTAAGATTTGGTAAGGGAGAACCAACCGGTTCTCCCAGAAGCAGTTATTCGATGGTGTGTGTGTCAAGGAGGGTGTGTGTCAAGGAGGTTGGTGAAAGGGGTGTCTGGAACAGAAGGCTGCAGGCAGCCAATCCTTCTGATCCCCTCTGCTCAGCCAGCCAGGCCCTGTAGCTCCTGCCTGGAGTTCTCCACCAGATGGCGCTGCTCAGCCTGTCTGCCCAAAGGTAAGCCCGAGGGCGCCTATACCAGGAGGTACTGAGTGGCCCGCTACCTGGTCTGAGCTGTGAACTCAAGTGTTCGGGTAGATTTATCTCCACAGCTCCTTAGGGCAGTCATCTTGTCCTCCCCGTCCCACCCTGCCCCCACCCAACCACCGGCTCGATCAGGGATAAGAATGAAAGCTTCCTAGACTTTTAGGCCAGAAACTCAGTTCTTATATTCTACTGCTTAGAAAAGCCAAGTCCTGTCTAAATTAAATAACCCCACGCTGGGCCAGTCATGGTGGCTCACGCCTGTAAACCCAGCACTTTGGGAGGCGGAGGTAGGCGGATCACCACGAGGTCAGGAGTTCGAGACCAGCCTGGCTAACGTGGTGAAACCCCGTCTCTACTAAAAATACAAAAAATTAGCCGGGCATGGTGGCAGGTGCCTGTAATCCCAGCTACTCGGGTGGCTGAGGCAGGAGAATCGCTCGAACCTGGGAGGTGGAGGTTGCAGTGAGCTAAGACGGCACCACTGCACTCCAGCCTGGGAAACAGAGAGAGATTCCGTCTCAAAAAAAATAAAAAACCTCGATGCTGAGATCATGTTAAATAAGTTTGTATCAACTGTGTATTCTCCCCCAACTCCTTTGACCTCCCACTCTGACTATGTGGCCAGTGGTTGCTATTCATGCCTGCAGGAAGACAGGAGGCATAGTTTTACCTAGGGCAGTTACTCCAAAAAACAAGAATTCCAATAGAGTATGATTAGCAATGTTCAAAAACTAAATGGCCCTGGTGAATGTTACTGAAAACCACTTGTAAGGCAGGCAGCAGTGTCAAAAACCAGAGGGTAGAAACGTCCCATATTTGAAGTTTTGTTCAGGATGGTATCACAGCCTTTACTTTACACTGTCGCCGGGCATGGTGGCTCATGCCTGTAATCCCAGCACTTTGGGAGTCCCAGGCAGGTGGATCACTTGAGGTCAGGAGTTTGAGACCAGCCTGGACAACATGGCGAAACCCCTTCTCTACTAAAAATACTAAAATTAGCTGGGTGTGGTGGTGTACATCTGTAATCCCAGCTACTTGGGAGGCTGAGGCAGGAGAATTGCTTGAACCCAAAAGTCGGAAGTTGCAGTGAGCCGAGTTCGTGCCACTGCACTCCAGCCTGGGCGACAGAGCAAGACTCTATCTCAAAAAATAAAAATAAAAATAACAAAAAAGACATTGTCTAGAAGCATGTCTCAGAAAGAAGAGGACCCCAGAAGATTCCACAATGTCTTCATGAACCTTCCTACCTCTCTACCAACTTTCTGAAAAATCGAGTCAATTTATTTTTAAGCTGCCTTTTCTTATTAAGACAGAAATAACTCATGGATGGCCACTAAATCTGTGGCTTCCACTCTATCAACAAAAACGAGAGGAACCTCTCTGGGCTCCGAGTGGTGATCTACCCATATTCACTCCACAAACTTTCATAGTGCTATGTTGTGCCCAGGCCATGTTCTATGTTGTGCCCAGCCCAGAAAGCGAGCAGCTACAGTTGACACCCCTCAGTATCTCTAGTCTTTTTCTCTGAACAAAGATCTCTGCCAACATGGACCCCAGACTGCTGAGTGTACTTCTGATTCACCAAGGTCTTCAAGATGCCCCTTTTCTTATTCATTCCTCAGCCCACCAAGTGCATACTAGAAAATTAACCAGGCAGCTAAGTTCCTCCCTTCAAAGAGCTTATGGGTTACATAGAGAAGGGTATAAGACCAGTACCTCAATAACTAGACATGAGGTGAGTAATCAGAGGTGCAGTGTTACAAACCAGGAGGAAAGATTCCGTATATTTCCCCACCCGCCCCTGCAACCCTGCCACCAAACCCAGCAGTCCTAACCTAGACCCTGAATAAGGTTGCTCTTACCACCTCCTCACTCATGGCTTTCAGAAAAAGAAGGCCACCTGGCTTCAGGGCAATTTCAGCAGTTGTCTAGGTATTGAAAACCTTTCTCCTAACCCAACTTGGTCCCTTGGTCAAATCTGGGCTTTTGACTCCAAGTCTTCTAATATAGCATTTTAGCCAGAAAGCCAATTTAAACACATTTGAGATTGAAACATATCTGGGTCCTGAGGAGCTATGGGAAAGCAGGGAACTTTTCTTATTTCCAAATTTCTATAAATCTTGAGAGTTTGCAAATTGGGCCACAGGAAACATGAGTTAAGCCAAAACTCTAAAAATGGCGCAAAATGAGGATTTTTGAATTCTTGATGAATCTCAGGAAAATAGTTGATAGTTTAGCTTTCTTGTTCCAGCTTTCCTATATAACTGTGTTTCTCAAGCAGGGATGAGATTTTGACTCCAAGGGGACATTTGACAATGTATGGAGATGTTTTTTGTTGTCATACCTAAGATGCAACTGGCTTCTAGTGGGTAGAGACCAGGAATACTGCTGTACATCCTATAATACATAGGACAGACTCCCCAGAACAAATTATCCTGCTCAAAACATGTCAATAGTGCTGAAGTCGAGAAACTCTAATTTAAGGGCTTGCTATCTATTTCCCTAACTCTAGAGACAGGCAGATTTCTAGATCTAAAGATGTGTACCTAAGGAAAAGAGTTGTTATAGAAATCTCTTTGCTTTGTGTTTTGTTGTTGTTTTGCTTAGTTTTTGGCTGGGGGTGGGCTTTTCCCCCCACTCATCTACTCTTGAAGAGGATATTACAGCATTTGGGAGAGAGCATAAGAACATTAGTTAACAGGGCATTGGGATCCTAATAACCCCAACTTTGGAAAGGAAAAGAAAATGTTTTTAAATTGCCTTTCCCCCTTCCTCTTTATTTGCAAAGGGGCTCCCTGACCCCCTCCCTCTGGTAGATGCTATCTTAGGACAATTACCTTCTCACCAGCCCACCCCAACCCCAGGGTGCCCAACCCCAGCAGCCAAATAATGGGAAGTTTTGTTAAAGATTTCTTACTCTCTGCTTCAGGAACACTTTCCTCCTCCCCCAGTAAACAATTTATCCTGTGTTTACTAAATTCCTTTACCATAAGATTTCCAGAGAGTCATTTCTAATTTCACAAATGCAGAAGGGTGGTGGCTCACGCCTGTAATCCCAGCACTTTGGGAGGCCAAGGCGGGCGGATCATCTGAGGTCAGGAGTTTGAGACCAGCCTGACCAACATGCAGAAACCCCGTTTTTACTAAAAATACAAAAAATTAGCTGAGCGTGGTGGCACATGCCTGTAATCCCAGCTACTCAGGAGGCTGAGGCAGGAGAATCACTTGAACCTGGGAGGTGGAGGTTGCGGTGAGTGGAGATCATGCCATTGCACTCCGGCCTGGCCAACAAGAGCCAAACACCATCTCAAAAAAAAAAAAAAAAAAAAAGCAACAAAAAACAAACAAACAAACAAACAAAAAACAAGTGCAAAGACTGGAATCACTAATCTAACTTACGGTTAAGGTGGGGTTGGAGGACCCCTGACCCAAGCCTTCCTGGCATGCTACCATTATCAGAGCTACCAGGTAAAGGCTCAGGGAATTTCCACCCATCATTGTGCTTTGTGAGTAGAATGGGAAGAGCTGGGGATTAGAGAGACAAATTCTTAATTCTCTTCCAGCTCAGCTCCCTCTTGACAACTTACTCAACCATGGGTTCCTGGATGTTCCAAGAGCCTAAAATCCAGAGTATTTCCAAGCCAGCACATCTGACCCAGCACGGTGTAGACTCAACGCCTGCTCTATGCCATCCAATAGTTTCCCAATTGCTCTAGATCCTAAGATGAAGCCTGCTGAGGCCCAAGTCCCCATTTGCTCAAACAAACAAACAAAACAAAAAAACACCTTCCTTGGGCTATGTATATCACCAAGGAACCCAGAAGATGAGGGGATACATTCCCCTCAGCCCCTCCCTATCTGGCAGCCTTTGGATGGGAGATGAGAAAACGTTGCGTCTGACTCTTTTATTCCAGCCTCCCAAAGTTGGGGGAGCTGTCCAGTCCCCAGACCAGGAAAGATTTTAATCTCTTTGTGATCAGATAAATGGGAGAGTGGGGGAGGCTTGCTACCCTGCTGAGGAGGGCCATTCAAAGCTGGTTCCTGTAATAAAGTGATTTAATAGAACTAAAGAGGCCAATTCCCTTCTTTCTCCCACAATTACTTCCTGTGGGTTATCATTCACATATGTAAATGAGACAGAGGAGGGAGAAAAGCCACCAGTGGGAAACTAGCTGTCTAATGGGGGGTTGGGGAAATAAGGGTGCTGCAAGGGGGCAGCTCAGTATCCTGCTGCAGGTCCTCTTGGCAGATGTTCAAGTAGCCCACTGACCCCATGGCCCCAACAGTAAGTGGTGGCTCCCCATCTCCCTGCGTCTATTTCCCTTGTTTGTTCCTCACTGAAGGCTGTGCTCAAAGACGTCCCTGCTGCCTCCAACTAGTCTACCCAGCATCTCCCTTCCCTACCCCTCCCCCAAAGAATGCCATCCCTTCAGGCTCCAACCCTTAATCCCCACATCCTCCTTTCCCCTCCCCCACACCTCCTAAAGCCAACCTCCCTTAAGTAACCCCTCCCTGCCCGGCCTGGGTGTCAACCTACACGATCTGGGATTAGCAATTTCTTCTTTCCAGATCCAGCTCCAAACCTCCAAAGATGGAAGGGCCATAGGCAGCAAGCAACTTCCTTTCCATGGTCTTTATGGGTAGCTGGTGGCCCAGGACCACCGGAATGCCTCTAGGATATTCAGGAAGGGGAAGCCTGGGAGGAGGGAGACCTGAAGTCTCTGGCTCCTTGTTTGAGGCCAGGAATGTTAAGACAGCAATCAATGGCTGTCTGGGGCCATAAATGCCAAGCGGAGAATAGGACCAGAGGCCAGCCTCCCTTCACCCCCTGCCCTGCGACACTGAATTTCACCCCCTACTGTGCTGCCCTGCTTTAACTGAGAACTTGGGGTTGTGACCTACCAACTTCCCTCCCAGCCTGGCCCAGGAATGTAAGGAAGGCCTGGGCTCTTTGGGTTTTCCTTCCTCACGGGAACTGGACAGCAAAGACCCCAGTCCTGAGCTTTCAAGCCCCCACAGGGATCCTTCAGGGATCTGCCAAACCCAGTTTTTAGTGACCAGCCAGGTGAGGTCTGCATTAAAAAGGGGATGAGGCTGACTTCTCGGCTTTATGCCCCTTGGGTCCAGTAGCCAGTTGCCCTCACTCTCTCCCGCCTTCTGAGCTCCATTCAGACGTTGGAGGAGCTGGGCTCCCGGCTCAGGCCCGGCATGTGCTTCCCTGGCCGGCCTGCTCGCCCTCCCCCCACCGGCAAGCACAATACAACCTTAGTTTCTGCCACATGGGGTCACCTCCCTGCCCCCTGCCCCTTCCCAGGGGAAAGAGGTAATAGACACGTGGTAAGCCGGAGGGGTTCCCGGAAGGGGGCGGGGGTGCTGATAATTGGTGCTGCCTCCCACTACTCCCCCACGAGATAGTTAACAGGGACTCAGAATTGGGGTGCCGAAGCAAAGACAGGGACGTATAATGAGGGCTCCCGATGGCCCTCAATTCAACTGCGAGCCCGGAGCCCACCCGTGGATATGGGCGCCTAGACGCCCTTCCCTGGGCAAAGTTACCGGAATCAGTCTCACCTGGTGCACAAAGACATCCACTGGGGGGTCGAGCGCGACCCCGGCGCGGGCGGTCATGGACAGGAAGCCGAACCCCATGCGCACGTTGAACCACTTACAGATGCCCGCACCGTGCAGCAGCTGAGGCTCGTCCGCCGCCCGGGCCGCGTCCTCCGGCGCCTCCTCGGGCGCCTCTTCTGCCGCCTTGGCGCAGCCACCTGGAGAGAGGGAGGGCCGGGCACTTAGCTGGGGGGCACGGGATCAGAGGGCCGTCTCGGGCCCCAGGCAGGGAGACCCGAGTGTCCAGCCCCACAAGTGGACAGCCAGGAGGGGTCAGCTACCAAGCAACAGAAGAGAAGAAACCTATCCCGGTCGCCTCCCGCGTTCCCCTAGCGTACACCGGGACAGCAGTGCCCCGAAAGTTTTGCTCCTCTTCCCACAACGCGTTTCCCAGAGACTCACGGCGGGACAAGCCTCTCCCCTCCATCCACCCACGTAGTCTGGCGCGCACGCCACTGGGACACCAAGGTTCCTTGCCCCAGAGACGGCCCTATGAAGCAGAAGGCCGCACCGTCTTGGGGTCCTTTGGGCAGCATAGGACTCAGTTCCCCACCTCCCTTCTACGTGGCTCCTGGCCGCCCCTGAATCCTAAAGTGTCCCCGCTAAGTCCCGAGCTCGAACCTGCAAACTGCTGGTTGGACACGGAGCCCATGGTCGTCGGCTGAGCCCGTGGCCCCGGGCCCCTGGTCGGGCGGCTGCTGGCCCCGGAGAAGTCCGAAGGCAAAGGGTTGGTCCGGAGAAGAAGCTGCTACATCTTCCCCCGCACAATAGCGGTGGGAGGGCCCACGGCTTTTCAAAGGCTCCCAAATTCTAAAAGACAATGACCCAACCCCCCGCGGGCAGCCCCCTCCCCTCCCCTCCCTCTCCTTTCCCCTCCCTTTCCCTCCGGCTCCAGCTCCGGCCCTCCCCCACCACTCCGGTCTCTGACACCTCTGGGGTGTCCCTTCTCAGAACCTTGAGGTTTGACACCCCCTCCCCACACGCACATCTGGAGATGGGTCTGTCTGCCCTAGAAGACTTGAGTACCCCAGAATTTGGGATCCTGCACTTTGGACTCAGTAGGGATCCCCAAAGCAGATACAGGTGGGGGACCTGGTGGGGGGGGTAGTTTTAAAACCACGTGACTGCACACACACACACCACCCCCACCCCCCGCGCAGATAATTATACATTCCAGAGAGTTGGGGGAGGGAGGTGTGAGCCTGGCGGCGCTGGCCAATCAGAAACACAAACCACCTGTCAAGGGAGAAATGAATGGGCCCTCCCCCTCCCCCAGCCCTTGAGCGCCCCTCCCCCTCTCTTCCCCCTCAGGCCTCTGAGCTGACCCGGCTGCTTGGAGCTGACCCGCTCTCACCCCCCACCCCCGTGTGCTTAGATAGACCTGGAGTTCTGGACACTGGGAAGCCCGGGATGGGGGAGCAGGGGAGAGGCTGGGGACACACAGGGCTGATCTGTCCTGACCAAAGCGCTGCCTTCCAAAGTCTGTCTGCCTCTGACTACATCTGAATGTCTGCCTCCCAGAGTTTCTGACTCAGAGTTTTTCTGGGCCTCCCCCAGTTAGAAAAGAGAAAGTGCTCTTAATTGATTCTTTGTAAAGAATTCTTCCTTCTTTCCTCCCTCCAAACCTGTGTGTCTAAAGTTAGCCCCAGGTAAGCTCCCAGGAGAGCAGGAGGAATCCAAAGAGTCTTGAAGCTGTTTCTCCACCAGCTGCCTTCTCGTCCTACCCCCATCCCATCCCCATCCACTGCTGAGAGAGGGACTGGGTGGGCTGGTGGGTAGAGGTACTTCCTCTCTACTCTTCACACTCTTAGATTCCTAGGCCCTCCTTGTTTCAGAGTAACCACCCTAAAATGCGCTCCCATTCCATAGTGGGGTTGGTGGAGGAACAGGACTGGGGGGCCTCCTCATTTGAAGAGGTAACCTCCCCTTCTAGGAGATAAAGACGGCTGGCTAGTGGGGGTGGCTACTGCCCTGGTCGGAGATGGACAATGGCCCGGGTCTCAGTGCACGGCCCTGGCCCTGCCCCTTCACTTCCGGTGTTCAGTTCAAACTGGACAATGCCAGCTCCGGCCAGTTCCCCTCCCCCACCACTACAACCCATTTAAAGGGACAGAGCCTGCTTTCGGGGGCATCCGCTTGCTCTGAATTCAATCTTCTCCACCGAGTGTGCAGAACCTTTTGGAATTCTCACGCTGTGGCTCTGTGTGTGTGTTTGTGTGTGTGTGTGTGTGTGCACGCGCGGATGTGGGCACATGTGTATTTCAGAGAGACCGGATGAGTGGGGGTAGGGAAGGGGAAGATGGGGAGGAAAGCAAGAGACTGCAGAAGTTATTTCCCTTTCTCTCCTACGGGGTGCTCTCCAAGAAATGAAAACTTGAGCGTAAGGAATGGGAGGTGGGACTTCGTGGGGTAAAAAGGACAAGAGTGGCCCTTTGCTGCTCCGCCTAAAAAATACATATCGTTAACAAATATTATTAGCAGTGCCCCACTCCCAACTGAGGACTCTAATTTAGAATTATCAAGAGTTCTCCTAGTACATCAGCCAAAGCCATTTTTATTTACATAATTCTCCCCTCCCAAAAGTCTTATCTCCCGCTGTTAGTGGCACACTTAAAATATATTCGCTCCGTGTACCTCTGTTCCTAAGACTCAGGAGCAAGTGGCTGAGGTCTGGCTGAAGAAAAGGGAGGGAAAGGGGAGTTGAACGCTCTGGCTTCTCTAGGTGGGTTCTCAAGTGATGCGAATTCGGTTCCCCGGGAATGCGCGGCCTGCTTCTCTGTCCAGGGTACTGAGGGCTCCAGTAGCTCTGTCCACGGTGCTGAATTGAGTCACGCTGTCTTGGTTCCCAGCTCACAGTTTTGAGAATAACTTCTTGAGTTCCCACCTCCAAGTCTTTCCCAGAAAACCTGATTTTTCTCAATGCCGGTTCCCGCTGTGGTAACACTGACACACTTCAGATGAATGAAGACACTTTTTTTGGGGGACGGAGTCTTGCTGTGTTACCCAGGCTGGAGTGCAGTGGCACGATATCTGCTCACAGCAATGTCCGCCTCCTGGGTTCAAGCAATTCTCGTGCCTCAGCCTCCCGAGTAGCTGGGATTACAGGCACATGCTACCACGCCCGTCCAATTTTTGTATTTTTATAGAGACGGGGTTTTACCATGTTGGCCAGGCTGGTCTTGAACTCCTGACCTCAAGTGATCTGCCCGCCTCAGCCTCCCAAAGTGCTGGGATTATAGGTGTGAGTCACCGCACCCGGCCTAAGATACTTTTTTTGAATGCTAAAGAGATGGCACTTTCAACCGGGCATGGTGGCTCACGCCTGTAATCCCAGCATTTTGGGGGGTCAAGGTGGGAGGATTGCTTGAGGCCAGAAGTTTGAGACCAGCCTGGGCAACATGACGAAACCCCATCTCTAAAAAAAATACAAAAATTAACCGGATGTGGTGGCTCATGCCAGCTACTTGAGAGGCTGAGGTGGGAGGATCACTTGAGCCCAGGAGGCTGAGGTTGCAGTGAGGAGATAGTGCCATTGCACTCCAGCGTGGGTGACAGACTCACCCAGGCCTTGTCTCAAAGAGAGAGAGAGAGAGAGAGATTTCCAGTAGTATATGATTTTGTGAGAGAGATGCAGGTATCTCAAACTCCTCTTCAGAAAAATGGGAAACCTACTTCCCATAATATGGCTGTAAAGGGTTAGGAAAGAAGAGATAATATTTTTTGAGTCAAAGAAGACCAAAGTAGAAGAAAAACTAATATCTGTTTTTAATTTTCTTTTCTTTTCTTTTCTTTTTTTTTTCTTTTTTTCTTTTTTTTTTTTTTTGAGATAGAGTCTCACTCTACTGCCCAGGCTGGAGTGCAGTGGTGCGATCTTGGCTCGCTGCAACCTCTGCCTCCTGGGTTCAAGTGATTCTCCTGTCTCAGCCTCCTGAGTAGCTGGGATTACAGGTGCCCACCACCATGCCTGGCTAATTTTTGTATTTTTAGTAGAGACAGGGTTTTACCATGTTAGCCAGGCTGATATCGAACTCCTGACCTCAGGTGATCCACCCACCTCGGCCTCCCAAAGTGTTGGGATTACAGGCGTGAGTCACCGCTCCCGGCCTTATTTTCTTAATTATTACCACTTTTTATAGGAGTACAAGGCGTTAGAGTCAGATTACCCATGTTCGAATGTCAGGTCTACTATTTACAGCTCTTCCTTAACCTCTATATTCCTCTGTTTCTTCCTCTGTCCTATAGGAATAATGAGAATACTGAGGCCTCAGAGATATTGTGAGGATGAAGTTAGATCATGTAGGCAAAGCTTTTGAAACAGTTCCTGTCATGTAGTTAGTTCTTCTCCTTCTTCTTCTTCTTCTTTTTTTTTTTTTTTTTTTGAGACGGAGTCTTACTCTGTCACTCGGGCTAGAGTGCAATGGCATGATCTCAGCTCACTGCAACCTCTGCCTCCCGGGTTCAAGCCATTCTCCTGCCTCAGCCTCCCAAGTATTGGATTACAGGTGTCTGCCACCATGCCCGGCTAATTTTTGTATTTTTAGTAGAGACAAGGTTTCACCATATTGGCCAGGCTGGTCTCAAACTTCTGACCTCGTGATCCACCCACCTCGGCCTCCCAAAGTGCTGGGATTACAGGTGTGAGCCACCGTGCCCAGCCGACATGTAAAAAGTAGTACACACTAAGTAGCATGAGGATATACAAAAGTAAAAAAGGAAAGAAAAAATATTCCCTGCCTTCCAAGAAGTTATAGTCTACTTAGGAAGACAAGACTGAAATAGCTAAGCATTGTAGCTTTCTTGTGTACTGGTTTCTGAGAGTAATAATATCTAGGTAAAAGGAGGGTAAATGTACTCTTTAGAGAAGACAAGGGTGTCCAGTATCAACACAAAGAACATCCCTTTCCTTAAGGCATTTTGCTAAGTTCCTTTTGTGCAGGTTTATAACTTCATAAAAGAGCTGCAAGAGGTCTTAATAATAATAACAATCCATCCAACAATTGACAAATATTTGCTGAGCACTTCTTCCGTGGCAGACATTGTTCTAATTGTTGAGAATACATCAAAGTGCAATACAAACAAAAATTCCTGCCTCTGTGGAATGAGCATTCTGCTAGATAATAATAACGACAGCCAGCATTTATCAGGAATATAGGCACCTTTTTAAAATCTCATTCAAGACTCTGAATAATGCTGAAGAATAAGTATTAAATTTGTACTTTACAGGAGAGGAAACTAAAGCTTAATCGAATCAGTATATTAATAGCTTGCCTAATGTTGCTCAACTAATACATGGCAGAGGCAGATTTGAACTCACACATCTTTGACTCCAAAGCCCATATTATTCCCACAGTTCTAGTATGTTGTTATCATGACTAGTGCCATCACCATTTTATCAATAGTGAAAAAATATACAGGCAGACAAAAAGACTGGAGGGAGACTATATATTCCACCTGGTTGATAAATACAGGACCCAAGTTTGTGATTTCTTTTCCATGGGCCACAGCTCTAGCCTGTCCTTTTTTTTTTTTTTTCAAGACAGAGTCTCACTCTGGTTGCCCAGGTTGGAGTGCAATGGCATGATCTAGGCTCACTGCAACCTCTGCCTCCTGGGTTCAAGATATTCTCCTGCCTCAGACTACCAAGTAGCTGGGATTACAGGTGCCTACCACCATCCCTGGCTAATTTTTTTTTTTTTTTAAGTAGAGACAGCATTTCACCACGTTTGCCAGCTGGTCTTGAATGCTTCACCTCAGATGACCCGCCCGCCCCGGCCTCCCAAAGTGCTTGGATTACAGGCATGAGCCACCACACCTGGCCTAGCCTGTCATTTCTACTGATCATTCTTCCCATAGCTCCTTGGCTTTCTAAGTCAAAGAGCTGGCCAGAGCCAAAGCAAGTCCTCTTCTGGGTAATCATCCACACTCAGCTCCCATTTCTGAAGTACGCTGAGAATTCTGTGGTACAGTCGAGAGTGGTGTTCGGAGTGTAATATCCTGACCATCTTCTAACATGAATGATGGTATGCATTTGAGAGAAATATTTCCCATAGTGTGTCCCTCCAGATAGTAATTCCATGGGATGAATAATACGTATTATCAGTTTCAAAACATTTATAGAGTGACATCATTTGGAAAGGTATGTTAACTATGTTTCCTATGCAGAGGTTTTCTTTCTTTTTTTTTTTTTTTTTTTGAGATGGAGTCTCACTTTGTCGCCCAGGCTGGAGTGCAGTGGCGCTATCTCGGCTCACTGCAAGCTCCGCCTCCCGGGTTCACACCATTCTCCTGCCTCAGCCTCATGAGTAGCTGGGACTATAGGCGCCCGCCACCACGCCAGGCTAATTTTTTGTATTTTTAGTAGAGATGGGGTTTCATCGTGTTAGCCAGGATGGTCTCAATCTCCTGACCTCGTGATCCACCCGCCTCGGCCTCCCAAAGTGCTGGGATTACAGGCATGAGCCACCGCGCCCAGCTGGGACAGAGGTTTTCAAAGCATGGCAGTATACTCTGTAATTCACCATGAAGGGAATACAGTATATATTTCTATTTATTCATCTATTCATTCACTCACATACCTAACAAATATTTATTAAACAAATATTGTGTATCAGGCAGCACCATCTGAAGCACAGTAAATACATTAGTGAACAATACAGATGAAATTTCTGACTCATAGTGCTAACATTCTAGAAGACAGAGACAGACAAACAAATAGTTAAGTAAAATGTGTCTATGCATCTAGTTCAGCCTGATTTTTGTTTGTGTTCCAGCCTAATTTTTTCTGTTTGTTTTTGAGACAGAGTCTGGCTCTGTTGCCCGGGTTGGAGTGTAGTGTCATGATCATGCTCACTGCAACCTTGATCTCCCAGTCTCAAGCAATCCTCCTGCCTCAGCCTCTTGAGTAGCTGGGGCTGCAGGTGTGCACCACCATGCCCAGCTAAATTTTAAAAAAAATTTAAAACTTTGTAGAAAGAAGGTCTATGTTGCCCAAACTGATCTTGAACTCCTCGGCTCAAGCAATCCTTCTGTCTTGGCCTCCCAAAGTGCTGAGATAACAGGTGTGAGCCACCACACCCGGCCCCAGCCTCCTAATTTGCTCTGTGATCTCAAGAAAAGCGCCCAGTTGTACCTTTGAGGGTAAAATGAGAGTTAGATTTGTTGTTAGACAAATGTTTCTTCCAGTTCTGACATTGACATTTTTAGATGATATGATCTGTATAAGTGTGTGTGTGAGAGACTGTGTGTGTGTGTGTGTGTGTGTGTGTTTGTGAGAGAGAGAGAGAGAGATCTCCCATTCCCCCATTCCTATTACACAGAGAAACAATCTGTTTTTGCCCCATGCTGTCATCCTCATCCCACTCAGGGACTAGGGCTTCCTGCATCGAGCAGGATCGTGTGCCTCTTGCTTCTCAGGCCTATTGAGTTGGCAGTGGCAGGAGAACAAGCCAAGGGGGTCCCACCCTTCTTTCAGTGTGCTCCCCGTGCTGGCCCTGCTTCACAGAGCAGGATGCCAGGCACTTGCTTTCACCAATAATGGCTTCATTAGATTGAAAGGAGACGAGAGTGACCTCAGTGAAATAGACTTCCTGACCCCAGCTGACCTCCGACCCTCACCCTGACAGCCTCTAAATCTTTTTCTTTTGACACATCCCCCACAAGGCATAGGCAGGAAGAGAAAATGATGATCCTGCTATAGCTCACTGTCCAGGAACTGTAACTCTCCAGGCGTCCTCTTGCAGTGGAACTCATGACACCCAACTGTGATTTCCTCATGGCTGCTGATCCTTCCAGCAATCCCCAAGTCTGGTTTGTGGGTCACAACCCACACAACTGTCATTCACCTGGTGCCTGTTTGTTTGTATCCAATGGTTTTCATGTGCCATGGAGGCAGGAGGCAGGTGTATCCAAATGCTTTCATTTCTCAATGCTACTTTAGTCTGAACCTTGAACCTATTCTTCCCTGATTCTGCAGTTACTGTTTATTGTGTGCTGATTATACACCAGGCATACATCAAATGCTTTGAGTGTATTGTCCCTTTCAGTCCTCAAACATCCTAATATGGTCCCCACTTTACTGGAGAGGAAACCGAGACTTATTGAAGTTAAGTGACTTGTCTCAACTTACGGAACATAAGGGGTAGATCCCATGTCGAACTCACTCCAATATTCTTCTTTACTTTTTAAGAAATACTGTAGTTCCTCATAAATATGTACACCTACTATGTACCCACAAAAATTAAAAATTAAAAAATACTGTAAAGTAATGAATGCATACGGTTCAATTAATATTGAAAGAATTATAATGAAGTCCTTTGGCCACTCCACCTCCTCCACTCCCATGAAGCAACCACTCTTTCAGCCCTTTCTTCTGGAGAACATTTCTATACCTGTAAATAATATGCATGCATGCCTGTTCCTTCATTTATCGATTTTAGATATTATCTATTGATTTCCTGTTATGGTAGATGAGGACTTACCTCTCTTACAGGGCCCATCTCCCCGTCCCCTTCCTCCCAATGTAGTTAAATAACCACTTTCAACTAAATTGATAACCAATGTTTATGCTGTCACGATTATGGAAATGTTCATTGCATTGCCAAGTAGTATACTAGGTGAAAATTTTCTTTTTTTATTTATTTTGTTTTTAGAGATGAGGTCTGGCTATGTTTTCCATGCTGGACTCCAACCCCTGAGCTCAAGCGATCCTCCCACCTTGGCCTCCCAAGTAGCTGGGACTACAGGAAAATTTCCTTTCTTCTACCACTTTTTATTTTCCCTGGACTCTCTAACTGCCTTTCTCCGTTTACTGTCTTGTTTGTCATTAAAACATCCTCAATTGTTTTCTTTCTTTTTTTTTCGAGATAGAGTTTTTGCTCTTTTCACACAGGCTGGAGTGCAATGGTGCAATCTCGGCTCACTGCAACATCTGCCTCCCGGGTTCAAGCAATTTTACTGCCTCAGCCTCCCAAGTAGCTGGGAATACAGGCACCCACCACCATGCCTGGCTAATCTTTGTATTTTTGGTAAAGACAGGGTTTCACCATGTTGGCCAGGCTGATCTCGAACTCCTGACCTCAGGTGATCCACCTGCCTCAGCCTCCCAAATGCTGAGATTACAGGTATGAACCACCATGCCTGGCCTCCCTTAGTTGTTTTCAAAGCCTCCATCATATTATCTTTTACATTAAGTCCTTTTTCCCAGAGCCCCCTCCATTCTGGCCTGCTTCCAGCGGTCACCTTAGGGGTTCCTTCTCACTGCTTTCCGTCTCCAGGTTGGAGACGGTGTTTTCTGGATCTCATGTCAACATACTTCTTTTTTTCACACTTGAGAAGCACATCTTCAAGTAACTGCCCAGGAAAGGGTGAATGGGAGTGCAATTTCCTGGATCCCACATGTCTGAGCATGTTGTTATTTTGCTCCTACTTTTGGATGGTTTCAGATCCATGCTCTTTATCACTCTGCTCTGCAGGCCCCTCCTAGAATGAAGACAGACTCTCACATTGCTTTGAGGACATTAAAGTTGGAGCTGTGAACCCAGAGTCAGTAGAATAAAAATAATAAAAAATAATGGTAGCTTACTCTTTTCAAAGGCTCACCATGTGCACCAGGTAGTGCTAAGTGCTTTATATATAAATTATCTGTTTGAATCCTGACAACTTTCAGTCCAGTATTATTATTCTCATTTTACAGGCACAGAGGGGTTAAGTAGCTTACTCAAACTCACAGAGTAAGTGACAGTCAGGATTCAAAGTCTGGTAGGTTGACTCTAGAATGAGCATTCAGAGTCAATAATCTACACTTCCATTAAAAGAGGTTTAGGTGGTCAGGCGCGGCGGCTCACGCCTGTAATCCCAGCACTTTGGGAGGCCAAGGCGGGTGGATCACCTGAGGTCACGAGTTTGAGACCAGCCTGTCCAACATGATGAAACCCTGTCTCTACTACAAATACAAAAATTAGCTGGGCATAGTGGTACACACCTGTAGTCCCAGCTACTCAGGAAGCTGAGGCAGGAGAATCGCTTTAACTTGGGAGGCAGAGGTTGCAGTGAGCAGAGATTGCACCACTGCACCCCAGCCTGGGCAACAGAGTGAGACCTTGTCTGTTTAAAAAAAAGAGAGAGAGAAAGAAAAAGAGGTGGCCGGGTGCGGTGGCTCACGCCTGTAATCCCAGCACTTTGGGAGGCCAAGGCGGGCGGATCACGAGGTCAGGAGATCAAGACCATCCTGGCTAACACGGTGAAACCCTGTCTCTACTAAAAATACAAAAAATCAGCTGGGTGTGGTGGCAGGCGCCTGCAGTCCCAGCTACTCGGGAGGCTGAGGCAGGAGAATGGGGTGAACCTGGGAGGTGGAGCTTGCAGTGAGCCGGGATTGCGCCACTGCACTCCAGCCTGTCCAGCCTGGGCGACAGAGCGAGATTCTGCCTCAAAAAAAAAAAAAAAAAAGAAACGAAAAAGAGGCTTAGGAGTTACTATTTTCAGACATTGTCTTTCATCCATTCCATTTTGTAAATGTGAAAACAAGATCTAAAATCCAAGTAACTTATTCAAGTTCCCATAGCTAGTAAATAACAATAACTAGGTTTCTGGCCTCCTTGTATACTCCTTTCAATCAGAGTATATAGGTTCAAACTGACATTTCTGGTGGGGCGTGGTGGCTCACGCCTGTAATCCTAGCACTTTGGGAGGATGAGGCAGGAGGATCCCTTGAGCCTAGGAGTCCAAGACCAGCCTAGGCAACACAGGGAGACCTTGTCTCTATAAAATAATAATAATAAAATTAAAAATTAAAAAATTCACATCTCTCCCCTGTCTGTTTGGTGGGGAGAAAACTAGTGGAGAAGACAGACATATAACTAGACAAATGCATCAGATTGTGGCTGGGACATAACAGCATACAATGGAATCAGTGAAAGCTAACATATGGGATGTTATGGGAGGCTTCATAGATGAGGTGGCATTGGGTTAGACCTTATATACGATTTTGAAAGCCAGAGTGGGCAGGGCATTCCAGAGTAAAGGAACAGTTGAAACAAAAGCAGGGAGGCTTAAAAGAACAGCTTGTGGGCAGGGCGCGGTGGCTTACGCCTGTAATCCCAGCACTTTGGGAGGCCAAGGTGGGTGGATCACGAGGTCAGGAGATGGAGATCATCCTGGCTAACACGGTGAAACCCTGTCTCTACTAAAAAATACAACAAAAATTAGCCGGGCGTGGTGGTGTGCGCCTGTAGTCTCAGCTACTCAGGAGGCTGAGGCAGGAGAATGGCGTGAACCTGGGAGATGGAGCTTGCAGTGAGCCGAGATTGCGCCACTGCACTCCAGTGTGGGTGACAGAGAAAGACTCTTTCTCGAAAAAATATATATGTATATATTATATATATAATTATATATATGATTATATATTAATATAATTATATATTATATAATTATATATATAATTATATAATATATAATATATATTATATATTATATATATAATTATATATTATATATTATATATATTATATAATATATATTATATATATAATTATATAATATATAATATATATTATATAATATATATAATTATATATTATATATTATATATAATTATATAATATATAATATATAACTATATATATAATTATATATTATAAATTATATATAATTATATATTATAAATTATATATTATACATAATTATATATTATAAATTATATATTATACATAATTATATATAATTATGTATAATATATAATTATATATAATTAAATATCTAATATATATACTTATATATAATTAAATATAATTAAATATCTAATATATATACTTATATATAATTAAATATCTAATATATAATTATATATTATATATATTATATATTATATATAATTAAATATCTAATATATAATTATATTATATATAAGTATATATAATATAATTATATTAAATAATTATATATTATATAATTATATATTATATTATACAATTATATAATACATTATAATACATATATAATTATATATAAGCATATATATACATATATAAAATTATATAATACATTTATAATTATATAATTATATATGTATAATATATTATATATTTATATATAATATATAATATAATTATATATAATATATATTATATATATAAATTAGCTGGGAGCGGTGGCAGACGCCTGTAGTTCCAGCTACTCGGGAGGCTGAGGCAGGAGAGTCGCTTGAACCCGGGAGGTGGAGGTTGCCGTGAGCCGAGATCACACCATTGCACTCCAGCCTGGGTGACAGAGCAAGACGCTATCTCAAAAAAAAAAAAAAAGAACAGCTTGTGGCCAGGCTTGGTGGCTCACACCTGTAATCCTAGCAATTTGGGAGGCTGAGGCAGGTGGATCACTTGAGCCCAGGAGTTCCAGATCAGCCTGGGCAACATGGTGAAATCCCATCCCTACAAAAAATACAAAAATTATCTGGGCATGGTGGCATGTGCTTGTAGTCCCAGCTACTCAGGAGGCTAAGGTGGGAGGTTCACCTGAGTCTGGGAGGTCGAGGATACAGTAAGTAGTGATTGCACCGGAACAGCTTGCCTGAGGAACAACTGCTGCAAAGTTTGTTTCCCACATCAGCAAATCCTCCACGTCCCTGGGAACATATATAGAGAGCTTCACTTCATTCATTCAATCTTCAATGATACATTCATTCAACATTTTGTCAATAATAGAGATAGAATGGTATGGTATGGTAAGAAAGTTCTGGTTTCCAATCCCAGCTTTGTCACTAACTCACTGTGTGGGGCCTTGAGCAAATCTCTTCCTCTCTGGGTGTCAGTTTCCCATCTGTCAAACGGAAGAATGGATATATGATCTCCACACTCTCTTGGTGCTCACTGCGTTTGCGACGTTTACAGATGGAGAATAGGACAAAAGGTGTAGAAGTACCCCTGATTCCCATCCTTTCTTCTTTTTTTGAAATTTTTTATTATACTTTAAGTTCTAGGGTACATGTGCACAACGTGCAGATTTGTTACATAGGTATACATGTGCCATGTTGGTTTGCTGCACCCATCAACTCGTCATTTACATTAGGTATTTCTCCTAATGCTATCCCTCCCCCTGCCCCCTACACCCCCATACTTTCTTCTTTTAGAGTAAGGATTGAAAATAACATTTGTGGCTGGGCACGGTGGCTCACACCTGTAATCCCGGCACTTTGGGAGGCCAAGAAGGGCAGATCATGAGGTCAGATCAGGACCATCCTGACTAACACGGTGAAACCTCGTCTCTACTTAAAATAGACACAAAAAAAATTAGCCGGGTGTGGTGGCAGGCACCTGTAATCTCAGCTACTTGGGAGGCTGAGGCAGGAGAATGGCGTGAACCCAGGAGGCGGAGCTTGAAGTGAGCTGAGATTGCACCACTGCACTCCAGCCTGGGCCACAGAGCGAGACTCTGTCTCAAAAAAAAAAAAGAAAAAAAAAAAGAAAATAACATTTGTGGGCTGGCTACAGTGGCTCATGCCTGAAATCCCAACACTTTGGGATGCCCAGGCAGGCAGATCACTTGAGCCCAGGAGTTTGAGACCAGCCTGGGCAAGATGGTGAAACCTTGTCTTTACAAAAAATTAAAAAATCAGCCAGGTGTGGTGGCACATGCCTATAGTCCCTGCTACTTGGGAGGCTGAGGTGGGAGGATCTCTTGAGCCCAGGGGGGTAAAGGTTGCAGTGAGCTGAGATGGCGCCACTGCACTCCAGCCTGGGTGACAAAGACAGACCCTGTCTCAAATAAATAAATAGTATAGAAAATAACATCTGCCAACTTCTGCTATGTGTTGGACACAGCTTCCTCCAACTATCTTGTGAGTTAGGTGTTACTCTCCCCATTTAACAGGAGAGAAAACTGAAGTTCAGAGTGTTTGAATAACTTCTTGAAATTTCCCCAGCAAGTGACAACAATAAAATATAGATAGTCCCTGACTTACAATGGTTTAATCTACCATTTTTTGACTTTATGATGGAGCAAAAATGATACCTATTCAGTAGAAACTGTACTTTGAGTACCCATACAGTCATTCTGTTTTTCACTTTCAGTCCAGTATTCAGTAAGTTAAGTGAGATAGTCAATTTATTATAAAATGGGCTCTGTGAATGGCCGGGCGCGGTGGCTCACGCTTGCAATCCCAGCACTTTGGGAGGCCGAGGTGGGCAGATCATGAGGTCGGGAGATCGAGACCATCCTGGCTAACACGGTGAAACCCTGTCTCTACTAAAAATACAAAAAATTAGCCAGGCGTAGTGGCGGGCGACTGTAGTCCCAACTACTCGGGAGGCTGAGGCAGGAGAATGGCGTGAACCTGGAAGGCGGAGCTTGCAGTGAACGGAGATCCCACCACTGCACTCCAGCCTGGGTGACAGAGCAAGACCCTGTCTCAAAAAAAAAAATAAATAAATAAAATGGTCTCTGTGTTAGATGATTTTGCCCAACTGTAGACTAATGTAAATGTTTTCAGCATGTTAATAGCTAAAATGTATGAGTGCCTACTATGTGACAGACATTGAACCTAGGCCCTACCTTAGCTCATGTAATCCCCCCGCAAAACTTCCTGATGTGGGAATTATTGTCTCCATTTTTATTTTATTTTATTTTACCTTATTTTGAGATGGAGTTTCACTCTTGTTGCCCAGGCTGGAGTGCAAGGCATGATCTCAGCTCACCGCAACCTCTGCCTCCTGGGTTCAAGCGATTCTCCTCTCTCAGCCTCCCGAGTAGCTAGGATTACAGGCATGCACCACCACACCCAGCTAATTTTGTATTTTTAGTAGAGACAAGGTTTCTCCATGTTGGTCAGGCTGGTCTCAAACTCCCAACCTCAGGTGATCCGCCTGCCTCAGCCTCCCAAAGTGTTGGGATTACAGGCGTGAGCTACCCCGCCCAGCCTATTGCCTCCTTTTTTTTTTTTTTTTTTTTTTTTTTTTTTTTTTTTTTGAGACGGAGTCTGGAGTGCAGTGGCGCGATCTCAGGTCACTGCAAGCTCCGCCTCCCAGGTTCACGCCGTTCTCCTGCCTCAGCCTCCCGAGTAGCTAGGACTGCAGGTTCCCGCCACCTCGCAAGGGTAATTTTTTTTGTATTTTTTAGTGGAGACGGGGTTTCACTGTGTTAGCCAGGATGGTCTCGATCTCCTGACCTCGTGATCTGCCCGCCTCGGCTTCCCAAAGTGCTGGGATTACAGGCGTGAGCCACCGCGCCCGGCCTATTGTCTCCATTTTTAAAATGAGAAAGCAGAGTCTCAGAGATTAAACAATTTGCTCATGGTAACTGACAGGAAGTGACCCATCCAGGTCAGTCCCATGCTGCAGTTCATGCTCCTAACCACTAGGGCACACTGCATTTCAGCAATGGCATCTGAGATGACACCAAACTCTACATAAACCATGCCGGACTTGGCTGGGCGCGGTGGCTCATGCCTGTAATCCCAGCACTTTGGGAGGCCAAGGCGGGCGGATCACGAGGTCAGGAGATCAAGACCATCCTGGCTAACACGGTGAAACTCCGTCTCTACTAAAAATACAAAAAATTAGCCAGGCGTGGTGGCGGGAGCCTGTAGTCCCAGCTACTCGGGAGGCTGAGGCAGGAGAATGGTGTGAACCCGGGAGGTGGAGGTGGCAGTGAGCCGAGATCGCGCCACTGCACTCCAGCCTGGGCCACAGAGCGAGACTGCGTCTAAAAAAAAAAAAAGAAGAAGAAGCCATGCCGGACTCAAGGCCTCCAAATGATAGGAGTCTGTCCCTTCCCTCTCCTTATCACTGGGTCCCTGTGGTTCAGCCATCATGGAGGAAGGATGACAGAAAGACAGATGCATGGAGCTGTCCATTTTCCGTTCCAGCCTCTCCTGAATGCAAGCAGCATCGTGAGGTTCTGAAAAGAGCCTCCACTCCTGTTCTATTAAAGGAGAGGGAATGGAACAAAGGGAATGGACATTCCAAGATCCTTGATTCCAAGACTCTCAAAGTCAAATAGACCTTGCAGATCAGCTGACCCTCTCCCATACTCCAAGCTTGACACCAGCCATTGTCCAGATCAGCTTGCAAACTTCCAGCAACAGGGAACTTACTGCTGTGAATGCCTTGCCCATCCACAGATAGTTGGGATTGTTAGAAAGTTCTTTCTTCTGCCTGTGTGCAGTGGTTCACACCTGTAATCCCAGCACTTTGAGAGGCCGAGGCAGGAGGATCGCCTGAGGTCAGGAATTCGAGACCAGCCTGGGCAACATGGTGAAACCCCATCTCTACTAAAAATACAAATAAATAAATAAATAAATAAAAATAAATAAAAATAAAAATAAAATTAGCCAAACGTGGTGGCTCATGCCTGTAATCCCAGCTACTGGGGAGGCTGAGGAAGGAGAATTGCTTGAACCTGGGAGGCGGAGGTTGCAGTGAGCCAAGATCGTGCCACTGCCCTCCAGCCTGGGCAACAGAGCGAGACTCCACCTCAAAAAATAAATAAATAAAAATAAGAAGTTATTTCTTCCATTGAATTCAACCTAGTCTCTATAGCTTCTATCCACTGGGGTCCTTAGAACAAGTCCCCTTCCTCTTTTGCAAAGACTCTGGGGTCATGTTTTATGTTCAAACTCTAGTCCTCATCTTCTCTAGTTTTGTGACCTAAGGTTTTTAAAGGCTCAATGTCTCAATCTTGGTTAATTTTCCACTGTTTTTCTGGAAGTTAGCCCAAAGCCAGATTTACCCAGCTTGATCCTCAGTGATCCACAGCTCTTTTCTAGTGTCTGTGTACTACTTTGTACAGTGCTTTTCAGACCACAAAGTATTTTCCCATTCATTATATCACTAGACCCTGGAAAACAAGGCGGCCAGAAAAAGAGGGAGATTAGGTGGGCACATTGTTATCGCATTTTTGCAGAGGAGGCAGATCTCTGCCCACAGTACCAGTCTTACTGCCGACTGTACTCCTTGTCCTTCCCCTTCTCACTTCTGTCACAATGCACGCTCTAGGGCCTCCAATAGCTTGACTCTCTTTCTCCTTAGGGTTTCTCCATGATTACCCCTCTGCCTGAAGCACCATTTGCCTTACTTTCACTTTGCTGATCACTATTAATTCTCTTTTATTTTTATTTTTGAGACGGAGTCTTGCTCTGTCTCCTGGGCTGGAGGACAGTGGCGCAATCACAGATCACTGCAGCATCTGCCTCCTGGGTTCAAGCAATCCTCCCACCTCAGCCACCCAAGTAGCTGGGATTACAGGCATGTGCCACCACACCTGGCTAATTTTTGTATTTTTAGTAGAGATGGGGTTTCACCATGTTTGCCAGGCTGGTCTCAAACTCTTGATGTTGTGATCCGCCTGCCTCGGCCTCCCAAAGTGCTGGGATTACAGGCGTGAGCCACCGTGCCTGGCCCTATTCTCTGTTTTTTTAATTAAAAACATATTTTTATAAAGATGAGGTCTCCTTATGTTGCCCAGGTTGGCCTTGAACTGCTGGCCTCAACCAATACTCCTCCCTCCCAAAGCACTGGGATTATAGGTGTGAGCCATGGCTCTCAGTCCCTTCCCCATTTTTTTTTTTTTCAGTTTTTTTTGAGATGGAGTCTAGCTCTGTTGCCCAGGCTGGAGTGTGGTGGTGTGATACCAGCTCACTGCAAACTCTGCCTCCTGGATTCAAGCAATTCTCCTGCCTCAGCCTCCCAAGTAGCTGGGATTACAGGTGCCTGCCACCATGACTGGCTAATTTTTGTATTTTTAGTAGACATGAGGTTTCACCATGTTGGTCAGGCTGGTCTCGAACTCCTGACCTCAGGTGATCCCCCCCCCCGCCTCGGCCTCCCAAAATTGCTGGGATTACAGGTGTGAGTCCCAGCCCCCGGCCCCCTTTCCCGTTTTTTATAGTGCTCTACACATCTGTGACAGAGCATTTGTCCCACTGTATTATATATATTTGCTTATTTGTCTTTCTTTCCCACTGACCACTACAATGTAAACCCCATAAGTCAGGGACTATGTTTTGTTCATTGTGTCAGTATGCAGCACAAAGCTTGGGATAACGTAATTGCTTATTAAATATTTGTTGAATTAATAAATGCATGACTTGCCCCAGTTTCCACAGTTAATAATGGCCAAAACTACAATGCAGATTTTATTTCCAAGTCCAAGAATTTGTTTTTACCATCTCCCGAACCTAACCTAGTTCTTACTCCTAACCCCTGCTGTCAGGCCTGTCCCCTCTAATTCCTTAGAATCTTAGGTCACTTATCCGGAAAGGAACTTAGAGCTCATCTGATTCAATCCCTTCATTTATAGATAAGGGAACTAAGACTCATAGAAGGTAAATGCTTTGTCAAGGCCACACAGCAAAAATTGTTGCCATCCTTTCTTCCTGACAACCAGATTGGTGTTTTTTTAATGGGATTCACCAAAGATTTCATGGACTCCCAGGGCTTTGTCTTGGGGACGGGGGTAGTAGTAAATAAATAATTCTATCTAAGGCTCTCCTTTTATACTCCCTAGACACCCCAAAGGCTAGACACCCAAGAGTCTATTCTGAGACATCCCATCAGGCAGAAATTTCAAGCAAGACAACATAGAGGGGTATGGGAGTGTGTGTGTGTGTGTGTGTGTGTGTGTGTGTGTGTGTATAGGATCATGGGGCACTAAGGATGCAGACATGAAAACTGGGCTGCAGCACAGCCCCTCTGTTGTGGGGTCCCTCGAGTCTCCCACCATGGCAACACCACTCCCTCTGCCCCTGAAGCTGACCTTTGGGGCCAGAGATCAATAACTTGGACTTTGGCTTCAGTCCCCTTTGGCCCCCCAGTGACCATAGGCTGCCAGAAGAGCTAGTGGGACTCAGAGTCATTAAGTAACTGTCACTCTTCCCCAGCCCCATTTTGGGGCATGGCTGGGGGAGGGACCAGGAATGGGAACAATATGGAGAGTCACAGGTGTGGTCTGGTTTTTCCCATCCTCACTGGAAGAGAAGTGACCTCTATCTCTCTTTGACCCCCACCCACTTCATTTTACCCTTGGCCAAGAGGCTTCCTCCTGCCCTCTCTACTCCCTCCATGTCCTTAGCACTGAGCCCTGACTCCCCTCACAGAACCCCCGTGCTCCTCACCATGTTCCTCTTAGTCCGATCTTTTATGAACCCCCTCTCCTCCCATTGTGCTCACACTTTATATAAACTGAAGGTATTTTACCCTTTTGTCAGCCAAGACAGTAGTCAGAGGCCGGGTGCGGTGGCTCACTCCTATAATTCCAGCACTTTGGGAGGCGGAGGTGGGTGGATCACCAGAGGTCAGGAGTTCGAGACCAGTCTGGCTACCATGGTGAAACCCCATCTCTACTAAAAACACAAAAAATTAGCCAGGCTTGGTGGCAGGCACCTGTAATCCCAGCTATTTGGGAGACTGAGGCAGGAGAATCACTTGAGCCCGGGAGGTG